>NC_053170.1:42881245-44081245 GCF_016835505.1 Polypterus senegalus | reverse complement strand
TTTTGTTATACATGGTATAATGACAATAAAGGCTTTCTAATCTGATCTAATCTAATGGTTTGCTAGGAACCTCCTCCCTGACTCTGTCATGAAGACACACTAATAAATTACAGTGCAGCGCAGCAGCTCCTTTGTCCAAGATAAGGGTTTGATCCATGAACAAGTGCTGTGAGATAGTTTTGAATTTGATTTTCTGGTTTTGACTCAAGGTCTTTCATCTCACCTAGGTTATCCTCTTCATAATTAACAAAATTACATTTTCAGTTGCCAACTGATTCCTGAGTCAACCCAAATTTCATCTTCATCATTAGTTATTTCACTTGCGGTATAAGAGAAGAAGACTTTGCATAATGTTTTTCAAGACAGCCTTGAGGGGGTAGCCACTTCAGCCACCACCAATGTGAAGCATTCACCTCTGTGATGCATTGACAGACATTTTGTTTACCACACATTAGTTATTAGGTAGTAAAAATGTGAGACAGATTACCAATTAGAGACAGGGGGTGATTAGGAGGCCACAATGACTAGGCCAAGATGGGAAATTTAGCCAGGACATCGGGAAACACCTTACTCTTTATGAAAAAATCCTAGTGATCTTTAATGTCCACAGAGAGTCAGGACCTTAGATTTAAATTTGTGTCCTTATTACTGTGCTGGGACATTGAGGTCCACACCTATATCACAGATTAAGAAGTCCAGCTGGCCAAACCAACACCTCTTCCAGGAGCAAACCAAGCTTTTCTTAGATGGTCTCCCATCCAAGAACTGGCAGGGCCTGAACATTCTTTGCTTCAGGTGGATTGCCTGTTCTGAAGTGCATATGATATGGCTGCTGGCTAAGAGGGTTACGATGCCCAGTTGCATCTTATAATTGGGCTGTCGTATGATTGGAAGAATTTCTGTCATGTCAGAAATTTCAGTTGGCTGTCTCTTATTGTGTGCAATCTCACAAGTCAGTTTTCTGAAGTCACCATCAAATTTCCTGAAATTCAGTTTGCAGCTACAGCAATGAGTGTGCACATGACAGCAGTAATAAAAATATGCACACAGAGAATTCACTGTGTTAATGGAGAGTATGGAAACCAAATGAACCAAGCCCTGGTACCAAAACCCATGCCTATATGAGGTGTCTTCTTCACCAGCGATCAGCAGGATCAGGAGAAAGGTATGCTGCAGATAACACAGTAACAGAAGTATCTTAGGAAAGGAACCTGAAGTAAACAAACTCAACAGTAAATTACATAGATTACACAGCTCCGATTTTCTCTGTGAGAAAGACAGACCATATTGCCTGTGCCTACCCAACCATCCACGTGTTCAGTTGTCTTTTTCTTTTTTTTGTAGCTTCAGAGCACAGTACAGCAAGAATCAACAATGTATCTCTTTCCTTTGTAGACATTTTGAGAAGCCTGTGGTCTTTTTTTTTTAAATTGGTAAGACTTTATTGCAGGATATCAATGGGTATAAGTCTCCATCAGGGCCACATCCACAACTAGTCTGAGCATTTACATCATGGAGAATCTATCATACAGTGTGAGGAGTGACGTGGACATGATTTCTAATAATCACACAGTCTATGCCCACCCTTAGTTGGTGGCATAGCTTTAATTGCAAATTGGAGTGACAGGGCTATTTTTAAAGCTTGGAACAACTGTAATGACTGCCTTTAAAACATTGATGCAGGACAGAGGTAGACTGCATTCAGCATCCTGGAACAAATAACAGATTTTAAGCCATTAAATGTGGGGGTAGAAGTGCAAATCACTTTTGTCCAATTGTATAAATAGTCGTATGGATTAAATTCTTATAGCTCTGATGTTACGTAGGTGGTATTTTCCCTTTGTTCCCCAATGGCCACCTATCTTTCTATCCTTAATGGATGTGGTATTAGGTATTTTTTTATAGATTTACTGTATATACAAAATAATTTACAGCTAATATGCATCTGTTTATTACAGACTATCAGGGAGTGAGAACTTATGCTAGAAGCACTGGGTACAAAACTGGAATCAAATCTGAATGTAACATCGTCAGTTTTACTAATGCACACAGACACAGTAGTTCATGTAAAACTAATATAAAAATACCAGATATGAAAATCTATCAAACATGTCTCAGAGCTGTGAAGAAATATATGGAGTAAATTCAATACAGAAATACCCATGGAGACAGGTATACCTCAGTTTCTGAACCTTGGCCCCTGGGAGGGAGAGTTGCTAACCACTGCATTGTCCACAAACATGGACAAAGTTGCAGACTATAAAATGTGCAAGGCATGCTTTTTGCTGAAGATAATTTTTTTTTTCATACAAATATTTGTTGTTGCTAAAAGCCTGTCCTGACAGCGCTATCTCGGTCCAGCCCTGGATAGGACAAATACTTTTTTCATGCAGATTAAAAGGGTTGGAGTTAAAGAAAAGACAATGTTACTAACAATGTGAAGAAATGCTCATTATGCTTGCTTCTTCATGATATCGCATCATAAACTTGAAAGAAACTATTTAATGTAATGATGCACTAAAATCCTTGAATCATTAAAATGATTAAGACTTAAGACTTTTATGCCAAGGGCCCTGCTTAATTATCAAATACACTTTTTTCAGATTGGAGAGGCTTATATTTCACTTTTACTGAAATCCACATTTTTTTGGAGATTAATAAATTATTATTTTTTTATTCACAGACATTTGTTTAACCAGTTGCTCTACTATAAGAACAAGCAGGTTCCTTAGTTGCAAACAAGAAAAATGAGTTCAACTCCCACTGCAACATACCTTGGGAGGTGGAAGTCTGCATTGAAAAAATCAATTTCATGCTTCAATAAAAACATTTTTTTATTCTCTACAACAAAACATGGAAAGTACCTGTTCAAAAAGAAATGGTTAAACCACACAATTATTTTTTGATACTACCTGTGGCATAAGTCAAAATTTGGAATAATCTAATTTGCAACACATTTATGTCAGATTTCCAGCTCAATATATTTAAGTTTTCTTTTTTTAAAATAACATTATGCATTAAATCCATGCTGTATATAAATAAAGAAAAAATAAACTAATGCTAAATTAAATTTCATTTTCTAACAATTTCTGTCTTTCATAGGAAGCTCCCTACTTTCACCAAGTCTGGGTCCAAATGTGACGCCAACATCAGGAGGAGCTGGAATTTATAGTCCTATGGCTAGAAGGGGTGGGGTTGTTTTCCCTCAAGGACCAACTTTTCACTGCTGCAGAGGAGGAAAAAAAGACAAGCCTGTTAGCGACAGCGCCCCCCTTTTGCCCCAACAGAGTACTGCGTACCATTGATGAGTTGGGAAGGTGCTCCTCTGACATGCATACAGTATGTGACAAAGATGATTAAAGGCATTTAGCTTTTAAAAGGCAATGCAAAGTGGGTGAGTTTAGGGCATGCGTGACGTCTAGAGAAGAACATTTTCCCAGTTTTTATAAAATCAAGTTACACAGTGAACTGCCAATTGTGCTTTGATTTAAATATAAAATTCAATTATCAACCTACAAATCTTTAAATGGCCTTGCACCAGACTACATCAGTGAGCTTCTCTGTCACTCTGCTTCTGTTTGCCCACTAAGGTCCTCTGATTCCAGCAATCTAGTTGTGCCCCACACTAACCTGCACTCTTTGGGTGACAGGGCGTTCAGCTGTATAGCACCCAGATTTTGGAATGACCTCCCTAAATTAATTAGATCAGCTGTCTTTATTCGTTCTTTAAAAAAAACAACTTAAAACTAATTTGTTCAGGAAGGCTTTGAACTTTGACATCCTGCCCCCTTTTTCAGTATCTGTCCAAATATTCAGTATAATTTGTGTGTGTGTTATATCACAAATGATGTTATTTGCTAGGCTTTTCTTTTAGTATTGAATTTAGTATTTTACTCTGGTTTATTGTCTTTTATTCTGTGTAATGCTTTGTAAATCCTGCATCTATCTGTTTTAATGTTCTATTCTGGAAACATTTATATCCAGTGTTACATATACCTGGCTCTTCTTCCTGAGACCCTGTGAAATGCCTTGAGCATGGGAAAGGTGCTATATAAATCAAACGTATTATTATTATTTTATTACTAATGTTCTGAACTGTGCAGAGTTTTTCTTTTCAGTCATGTTATATCTATTTGTCCATTTTGGAAGTTAATATTTTTCACCATCATGGTTTTGGTATTATCACATCACCATTGTTTTTTTATCATAGGCACCACCATTTTTGGGTCCATGCTCAAATTGTTTTTAGTAATAATATCCTGATGATTTTTCAAGTATATAAGATGGTGCCGTGTTAGTTCTGGTGTCCATTCTTTTGGATTGTGTTGGACAACATTTTGTGCCATTTAAAAAAACCTCACACTGTTCCACTTAATTCGAACTAATGTGGTGCTGAGGCGTCACCCATTGCATGACTGCACTTGTGTCCTAATTTGGGATCCTAAGGTGTTTTGTCGTTTGGTGGGTGCGGCAACACGCTGCATGCGTGTGTGCTCCTAACCTATGCAAACATTTTTGCATTGGGCTTAGATAAATTGTTTCCATCAATATTTTATCCTAAACTTCTGTTAAGGTTTTTACATCAGTTTTTTACTCTTTATCTCCTGGTCGGCTTATCTTGTTTCTGTCACTTTTCACTTTGGCAGCACATAATGTTAGATCACCCAAGAGTTTTTAGACCAGTGCAAGCCAGTATTTGACTACCAACCACAAATGTACCCCAAAGATCAATATAAAGTAGCCTGAATATCTCATTTCATTATTGGTTGATAAGCTGTTAGGCTGGACATTCTTACTTTTTTACTTTAATCATCTGTGTTGTTTTTCACTACAAATGTTTAGTTTACTAGGTTTTGTCAGTGTGAGAGGAGGCGATGACTGTGGCAATCAATAGATTACTGGATTTTATACAGGGAAACATATCAATTAGTGTTTATATTACCACATTAAAACAATTGCATTAAAGGAGGTAAGAAATAACCCTGATATCTATATTCAGAAAAGAGCTGTTGAATGAAATAAGGGAGGACTGGTATGTCGTGGCGAAATTATTATTCTCACACTAAAAATTGGTACCAGGCACAATGAAATAATGCTGAAGCATACATCCTCCAGACCTGGGGCCTCATGTATAAACGGTGCATACGCACAGAAATGTTGTGTAAGAACTTTTCCACGTTCAAATCGTGATGTATAAAACCTACACTTGGCGTAAAGCCACGCACTTTTCCACGGTACCTCATAACTTGTTGTACACAAGTTCTCCGCTTGGTTTTGCAGACTGGCGGCACCCAGTGTCAAAGCAGTGCTACTGTTCCTGTGTGGTTACACTTTATTTTCCTGACACGGCTTTATAAATACACTGAAACTAACCGCATATTGTTTATTAGTGTAATGCATCTGATTGTAATTAACTTGTAACAATATAATGGTCCAGGCAAAAGCCATAGTATTCCAAATACCATAACTGCTTTAGTGTTGTTACTCTCACTGCACCTTCTTCTTCTTTCAGCTGCTCCCGTTAGGAGTTGCCACAGCGGATCATCTTTTTCCATATTACTCTCACTGCACCACTCGGAGTATTTATATCACTGTATCTGAGTGGGGAATCACAGCAGCAGCCAATCTGAAAGAGAATTATCGGTATACAGCTTCAAGCAGACGCTGTCTCAGCCACGGCAAAACGTTTCAAAGCCTTTCCTGTACGGACCTCGCGGTTCAGAAACAGTTTCATCCCAAGAACTTTAAATGCACTTAATCAATTGCTCCTTGTAGAACGGTTTGTACTTATAAGTACAATCACCCCACTGTAAACTTGCACTACAGTTATAATATTACACATCCTGAGCCACTTTATAAAGCAAGTATTTACATATGATGACGATATCATTTTTAAGATGAAATGCAGCAAAATATGTTTATTATATTATACAAATAAACATTTAACTTCATTTAAATAGTCTATATTCTTCACTGGGACTGGCGTGAAGGATAGAATAAACATGTACTATGAAGATATTTCAATGTTCCTTAAACATTTTGAAGAATCAGCGCTCTAAGCATGCAGATGGCTTAACGTCTATTACAGAGATGATTGTGTGGCGATCGGTTACTTGGAGAAAGAAAAGCAAGGACTGCAGGGGCGGCCACGCCAATATATATTGAATATAAAACAGAAAGAGAAAATATTGACACAGCTAAAAATGCAGCGGCAAATTTCGACAAAAGTTAAACGCTTGTGTCATGAGCCCGAGGTGGCTATGCAGTGTCCGCAATGGACGTGGCCATCCACCGTGCATAAGATACCATATTGACATTGGTGGGCAAAGGGGCCACCGATTCTTTCTCTGCCCAGGGCCGCCACAAGCCTAGAGCCGCCCCTGAGTACTACTGCAATAAATAATTTCATCGAAGGTCGCACACAATCACTGCGAGTGAAACCCATGTTTAATAACGTGCTTTAACTCCTATCATCATGAAAATGATATCAAATGATACATCTCAGTATTTTAGTTATTCAGAGAGCTGTAATATCAGGAATGTAATGGATTCTGTGTCCAGTCGGAGGAAGAGAGCCGGTTTAAGAAGCAAGTAGTGATTCACACACATAGAGCACATAGAAGATCACATACAAAATAAAGCATTTAACGTGCTACTTTAATTACGATGTGATTTGAGAAACTGGCTAATTAAACGATTTTAAGATGTTTATGATGTTCTACTTTAATTGACAAAATAAACCACATGATTAAAGTGGAAATTTCGAGATTGAAGTTGACATTTCGTGCTTTTTCCCACTGTGTGCCTTTTTTTTTCTCTGTACCCTAATAAGCTTTCATATGACACTCAGACAGCGGGCTATGACTCGCCTTTTCACGTTGACTTTGATATCTGACAACTTTTTTATTTCCGGCACTATGCGACTTTGTGAATGTGAGCTTTCAAGTTTCTCCAACACTCTATGTTACTCGATCATCTTCCTTTTGTTGTTTATACCACTGTTTAAACAAACAAATAGTATGTTTTTCCTTTGCCTCCACTTGGTATTTGCTGAAATTCTTATATTTTCCCTCGTACTTTTCCCATTGTCTTTTCACAGAAGGCTGAGCTTAAGGGCGATTTATATTGATTTGCATATTCAAAGAGGCGTAATTCTGCACGAGCGTTACTTTTCACACTGACCGGGATTTATGTAGCGGAAGAACGTGGAAGTTGGAGTACGCACAGATTCCTGCATCTGGATTTTTCTGCGCGTAAGCACATTTCGGCTTCTGTGCTTACGTCATATTATTGTGCAAATTCTACGCACGCCGTTAAACATGAGGCCCCTGCTCTGAGTAGACCATCCAGAAAACCTACAGACAACTTAGTGCCCAATAAATTGGGAAATACAACAATTGGTATGAAGCAGTACAAGAAAAAATGTTTTTATAGGTATTGTTCAGGACATTTGGTGTTAAATTGTTCTAAGCGACATAAAACTGAGAAGTCCACCTTGTATTAGGGTTGGTGTTGTGCATAATTGTAATCAAACCCTTTTAGGTAACTGTGACCTCAGCAACTTGTAAAACCACTCAGCCTTATTAAACTCTGGAGTGGCTGAGAAATGTATTAAGTCTAAAATTAATCTCTAAGTTCGAAGTATCAAAAATATCCCTTAAAATAAAAAACATTTGTTCTCAGTTGATGGAGGCCCTATAGGCAGTGGAGGCTTAGAATTTATCACTCCCCCACTTAGAATGGAGATAAGGGCTTACATGCTGAAAATAACCATTGGCTTAAGAAAAACAGTTCCTAAATAATTTGGATTTCTATGGAATTAGAATCCTGGGGTAATGTTAGCTAAAAAAATTCTTACCAAGATAAAACCACCGATAATTCCATGTTGTGCAGTGGTAATTTTACCTCTGCAGCATGGAAGTCTTATGAAGGCTTTTAGCAGGCCAGAAAATTCTGAAATTTCTTTTTCATTAAGAATATGACTATGCAATTGATTTATTATCAGGAGTCCCTTTATCAAATGTAAAATATCTGCATTATCAAAACCTGAATCCAAGACTACAGCAGACTATATAAATAGCAGATTTTAAAACTGATTTACTAGGTATTGCTCTAATCCGATTGGTGCCATTCCTTTTCTTAAAAATAAAAAACATGATTTTTTTTTTAGTCTATTCATAGATTACTGTAAAATAAGTAAAATCTCTATTAAATAAACTCCTCCCATTGATCTATTAAACTAACTGAGACCAACATTTTTGGAAAATGTAATTTGGGAAGCACTTGCAGTCTTATTTGCACAAGAAAGGGAGATGAGTAGTTTAACATTACCACTGTCTCATAGAGTCACTAAAGGCCCAGCTGTTTTTTAGTCATTTATTAATAACATCTTATACTTTAATGCAATATTTTGTCACATGTACAGAGTACAGTGAAACACTTACTTACATGTGCTAATCAACATGCCACAGGTTGGCATTCTCTGGCACCGCGATTAATGAGTATGAAAAGCTACAACAACCTTACCTTAAAGTGTATGTGTATCTTATGCGAAAAATTTCAGAAATCTAGAATCACCTTAAGGATATTTGAGAAACTCACAGATATAAGGAAAAGACATAAAATGCACTTAAAACACATGCACAGTGTGCCAGGAATTCTTTTGCCCCCAGTGTCACGTGGCTTTTTAGTAAAAAAAAATCATTAGAAGGAAAGTATTAAGAATACACAGTGTAACTTTGAGTTGTTCAGCCTATTGGAAATCAGAATAACCTAAGGGTATCGCTAAAATGACCTGAAACTCTTCTTCTGTTATAATCAACTGCTCGGCCACTTGAGTTAATTAAACTATCTGTGGTTAAAAAGTTTTTTATTTTTGTGTTTAATTAAAGGCTCAGGCTTGTCTACATCTGAAGCACCCACTCTGGTGATTAGATTAGATTTACATTTCATTTTGGCCAGCTGCTCCATAACAAATTAATGTATTGCTGTGTTAACTGCATTGTATTTTTAGGTGTCAGAAAGTAAAGCTTCTTCCAATTAAATTAAATGAAACTCATAATCAAAACAGCCCTGATCCTGTATAAATTTTCATAAACAGGCCCAAACAGGACCAAAGGGCTAAAATAATATCCCCATCAGAATTTAAGCAGAATTTCAATAATCGATAGTTCAGTAATTCAATTGAATTTTTAAAAAGCTTTTACTAGCAAAGATTAAATTTTAACCACATGATTGTTCTGATGTCACTTTTGAGGTGGCATACATGCACAGTGCCATTTGGCATAGAATAATTATGCCTTCCAAAGACAAACAACATTAAGCAAGCAAATAAAAGTGATATTCTCCAACTTGCTTAATCCCATTTTGGGTCATGGGAGGCTTAAGTGTATTCTGGCAGCACTGGATGCAAGGCAAGGATGAACACTGGACGAGATGCCAACCTATTGCAGGGTCTACTCACTTGCATGGCAGTTTAGAAATGTCAATAAACCTAACCTCCACGTCTTTGGGGATGTGGGAAGAAAACAAGCGTGCTCCTAGAACAACCAATATGGGAAGAGCATGGAGACTTAACACAAAGAGTAACCAAGTATAGGATTTGAACCCTGGTCACTGCACCAGCAGGTCACCTGAGAAAACAAATAGGAGAATAACATAATACATTTAAAATGTAAAATCTAAGATATATTTTATGTTCCTCAGTGTATGTATTTTTATGAAGTTGATACAGGACCTTAACTTACTTATTACATGGAGTTTTTTACAATCCCCTTGTAATACGTCAAACTTAATGGTATGAATCACACATAGGAGGCACTATTGGAAAACAGAAAATAAATAATAATTTTGTCTTGTGCATCTTCAAATTGTATGTTATCTTTAATGATAATCAAATGATCTTGTTTTTATCAAACTACACAGAATTAATTTGACATATTTTGTAAAATTTCCTTCTCCAGTCCATTTACTTCTATTTAAATAGGAAACACTCTAAAATGTATCCATTGGTAATATTAAATAATGGAGTTATTAAACTTCCCTTAGTTTTTGTAGCCTGTTTTATTTATTTACTGTATGCTGTTTCATAAAGAGATTTGTAAGAAGAACTTCAATGAATAATGCCTCAGTTGCACAAGCTGTTGTGTTTCATGAAATGCTCATGCAAACCAAATGTTTTTCAATGTAATCCTGATTTTCTTGGTTCTGTGGAGCGGTGCACAATCCTAGGTTATTAGACATGGTGTATGGAAGCTGACTAACACATTAGAAGGGGAGCTGGAGTGGATGGCTGATCCTAGATTTTTTTATTTGTTCCCTTTCGTAAGGCCTGTTTGATCATTTCTTGTTCTTTGCAATTTCTTACATATTCAGTTTACTATACATTATGGCTGGTTTTCTTATTATAAGTTATGCATATATGTTACTTTTGCTCTACTCTGTTCAGTACATTGCTCAGCGTATTTTGTTGTGTAAACCTTTGAGTAATTACTTAGGAATGGTTACATAATGCACTCTTAAAGCTTTTGATCCAATTCAGGGTCTGAGAGGTCCAGCAGCCTGTGATGTAATTGTAAATCTTCAGTTTTATTTGCTAGTGAACAGATTTTGCTACTTGTTTAACTTCCTGAACTATGACTTCACATTATTAATTTTGTTTTGATGTTCTTCTTTTGACATTGTCTTAGCATCATTTTGGGTTTCTTCTTACCTGTCACCATGTTGTTGCTAACATGTATGAACTTGGCCCGGACACAGACAGGCGGACATCTTGTTAAAACACCACCACACGTTTATTATACACAATATTTACAATAATAGGTCACTCAGACCTCAGTCACGTGCACAAACCCCAAAACAGTCACAGTCCTGGCCACAATGCCTTGTCTTCGGGCCGCCTCCACAACTCCTCTTGTATTTCTTCCACCCGACTCTAGCCCCGAATGAATGGAGACGGCCCCTTTTATAGAGGACCCGGATGAGCCCCAGGTGTTCCCTGCAATCTTCTTCTGGCCACGCCCCAGCGTGGCGGAAGTGCCGGCTGTCCTCCCGGCTGCTCTCCGGGCGCCGTCATAAATCTTCCCCCCAGCACTTCCTGGTGTGGCGGAAGTGCTGGAGTAACAGGTCCCCAAGGCACTGGGGCGCCTCCTGGCGGTGACCACGGGCCCCTACAGGGAAAGGCTTCCATGCCCTTGACCCGTGGCCCCCAAAGCAACCCGGAAGGCAAACCCCACGTGATCCAGGCAGGACTCTGACCCTCTTCCGGTCCCTTCTGGCGTCCCGGCCGGGTCATGGCCCCTGGCATCCCTGACACATGATATCTTCGTCACTCAAGTGTCTAGAAATAAGTTTATGTGTGACGTGACAGCCAAAACAGTTTAAGATAGCAGCAGCATACCGACATATGAATACACATTAAAAAGAAATGGCTTACGATTAGTTATATAGAGAAGGGAGATGTAGGCCCACAGGAAGTTTTGCCTAAGACTTTGAAGTGTGATTTATGCTCTATGTTTTTTGGTAGTTTGCCTTCCTTTTTTAACTTTCTGATTTTCAGTTGCTGCCAGTTTTCATACCGTTCTTTTCTTTATCCATTTTGTGCCTTCATTTCCTAGGTAGCTGTCCGTTGGAATAAACTCTTAACAGTTTTGACATGCACAAGGCAGTCGACAATCCAACATTCTCAGTTACCAAAAGCAAATGTTTAAAAACAGCACATAGAACAACAGGCTCATCACCTATTGGCAAGGGCTCCACATAGACTCCAAGCAAGAACAAAATGAATCACAAACTTCATGAGTTCAGCTGTTAAACACAAATAGAACAATAATTTTAATAGGAACTACAGTGTAGATACTGTACGTGTTTTCTGGATTTACTTAGTCTGTGCTTTTTGGTATTTTAAAAAGCTGGATTTTGATCGCCATGAACACTTCTGCTCATTCACAAACCTACTGAGTTTTCATTAGTGCTCATGCCCAGGGTTTTACCTTTTTGTATATTTTGTCAACAGATGTAAGTGAGGTGTAATTTGTGCATCGCAAAACCTGGGTCTAATATTCCTTGATGTATATTCTACTTTCTATAAATATGTCTAAATCTTTTATTAGCTCAGCCAATTATTTTTGATGATTGCAGTCTATTTTCTTAGTTTTCAGAATTTCCCTGTTGAGCTATGGAGGAGTATTTCAGATGGAATTAATTAATTAAATAAAAGTACTCCAAAATGTGCTTATAAATAAAGAAAAAAAGCATGAAATGTGAGCGCAAATAAAAAAATGAATTTTTTGTTGCTTTTTATTTAATTCTGTCTCTAATACGCCTCCAAACACAACATAAAATATGGCTTGATTTTAAAACTGTCACTTTTACCCATCAAATCTGAGAGGGTGGGCCCTAGCGAGTGCTGTGTATTGATTGGTGAATCGTCCACAGAGTGGATAGATAGATAGATAGATAGATAGATAGATAGATAGATAGATAGATAGATAGATAGATAGATAGATAGATATACATGCTTTGCATGACTTGGGAGTTGTGACTGGATAAAGTGCAAGATAAAATTGCCCGGAATTACTGCGCGGAGTGGCTACTTTAATTCAAGAAATCCCCCAATTCATCATTAGGAGACTGCATAGGAAGTGTTTTCTGTAAATGTGACATTTGATCGCCGAAGGTTTAAGCCCAGTGTACCGATGATTTACAAATTAAAACACAGTACTTGCTGGAGGCAGCCCTCTCAGCTTTAACAAGTAAAAAATAACAGTTTTAAATTTAAGTTGTATTTCAAGGAGGAATATTACAGACAAAATGAAATAAATAAATAAGGAACAAAAAACATATTTCACAACACATTTATCTATTTATGCTCATATTTCATGGGTTTTGTTTATTTATTGTCACATGTCACAGTAGTTTTATTTTTATATGCATTTATTTATTTATTTAATTTTGCCCGAAATATTTTTCCATCTTGAGCAGCACAGTGGTACCACATGAAACACTACTAGCTCAATGGCCCAGAAATGAACTCCAGATCAGATAAATTCTCTGACCGTTAGAGTGGACTTTCCTATAGTACCTCAGAATCCCCTCACAACCCAGTGACTCAAAATCAGCGAGTTTTTATCAGGAGTAGGTATATGTGTGAGAATTTCCTGTGCTGAACTTGTGTATAATCTAGTAATGCTTCTTGTTTTGTGCCTATGGCAGTCCAGAGTGTGGTTATTTACCCCTATGACCTAATAATAATGAAAAAATGGGTTCAAAAAGTCAATTGATGGATAGATTTAATTCTCTTACTTCTCTTAAATGACTATTCCACCCAAAAATTATATTTTGTGTCACTTTTCACATGTAGTTTGTAGACATAATCGAGAAACATTTTAAAAAAAATCCCGACTTTTCAGGCAGACTAGCTACAAAAAGGTATATGATGTACTAGGGGACTAAGGTGACTAATGCTGTACAATGCCTAATGATGAAGAAAACATCCATGGAAAAAAGGAAAAAACTTACGTTACTCATTTTGCATAATTTGCATGCCATTTACCCAGTTATATGCTCAAAAAAATGAAAATCACATGCATTTTTGCTGAAAAGTCCTTAAATAGACTTCTGGAATTATCAGCGCACATCATAAACAGGAAACCAAGGCTTTATGAATGACTTGTTGATTTAAAAAACCAATGAATGTGGAGGAGAGACAGGTCTTCAATTCAAAAAGTCATTCTCATGAGGCTTTAGAGAAAAATGGAAAACAAACGTACTGTTAAAAAAACAACAGTTATTCTAAACAGGAAATAGATTCCTCAGGTGCAGTATATCAATGCCAGTGTAAATGCATAGTAAGCTTTAGTAAAACCATAAATAAATTGATAAAAAAGAAAGATCAGTATGAATGGTCACATTACATTGTCACCTCACTTATTGCACCAGATAAGGAAGAAAGCAATCAAAAAAAATAATTGATGCAGTTTATTTACCTTTTCTTAATTAACCTTTTTTAATAATGTTTTTAAATGATCTCCACCATTAATATATACCAGGTATTAATATACTTATATATATTAAACCAACAATATATTTTTCTAAATGGGTTTGCAAATACTGTACTTTCAATATATCCCAGTGTTTTGTTTTTAAATTCTATGAACTGAGTGAAAAGGTAGCTATATTATCCTAAAAAATGCATGCACTATTTGTTTACATGTTGTTTTGTCTTGGTAGAGTATTATATTACTCGAGTTTCCCCTATGGTATTATTAATATGTAGCCTCTGTCAGAATGCCTCAGATCTCACAGATTTACCACTGTTTATAAGGTATTATAGTATATAACTTCTCTGCACCTTCTCTCCTATATCTATAACATCAGGCAATTAGTATAGTAAAAGACAAGAAGGAGTTAAGTTACAATTTGAACAATGTATTATTGATAATCCATCCATCCATTATCCAACCCGCTGTATCCTAACTACAGGGTCATGGGGGTCTGTTGGAGCCAATCCCAGCTAATACAGGGCGCAAGGCAGGAAACAAGCCCAGGCAGGGCACCAGTCCAGTGCAAATTATTGATAATATTAATAAATGATAACAATATGCAAAGTAAACTTGAATATTGGCAACCATACAACCTGATTAAATGGTGATGTGTAGTTCAGGCGGCACACAGACTTGCTAGTTATTTAAAATGTCTCTAGTTAAGGCATCATAGGTGGTCAGCTTTCTTCAGAACAGGCAGCATGCCTGTTTCAATATGGCTGACGAGCTGTGCTCTCCATTGTGTTGTCCTTTCAGTTCATGAGTTTGGTAAGAGAGCGAGATGCTCCTTCATCAGATGTTAGTTAGAGAGAGAGAGAGAGAGAGGGAGAGTGAGGTTAAGCAAGCAGATTTATAGATGTTCTGTCCAACCGCTAGAGCCAATAGGACGTCGTGGTACTTAAAGGCTTCTGATACAAGCCAGTCCCAAACAGCTATACTTCAGACCAATGGAGGAACAGAAAACATCTTAGCACCTGCCATACCCCAAAACCATATGTTGAGGTGAAGCTTGGCAGTTAGGCAGCCTGGCTTTCTTACGAGAGTTGAGAGACTTTAGCGGAGAAGCACTTGCCAAACTGGTTTCAGGCATATCCCCTAAATCCTGTCGTAAAAGTCCCAAAAGGCAGGGGCAAACATGAATGCTTCTCACTAATGTAACACCAATATCACATTGCTTTGCCTAAATTACAAATAAAGACATACAAAATATTTATCAATTTATATGCAAAATCTCACATCACAACACATGTCCTTCACACTACCGTAAGATTAAAATTTATCAAACCACTTTAAAATAGTGTCACAAGAAGGAATTCTTACTCTCCGGACCACATTAAATTTATTGCAGTATTTTCTTTGCACATTCACTACAGAATGTAAATCAATGTTTGCCGTAACAGCGAATACTGGATGAAGCACTGACTGGTTATCCATGGCCACTAAAATTTCTTTCAATATACAGCACTGTCATGGCACTGTGTATATCTTCACCATATTCACTTGCCCTTCATAAGACCCTGATAATCATCACATTTTTTGACACATTTCTTATTTTCATATTGACTTTTCAAGCACTGTGCCCCCTTTGCCTCACAAGTTTGGCTGTCATTCCCTCCTCTTTCCTTATATTTATCTTTACTTTCCAGTCATTTTATTCTGATTGTTTCACTTTTTGTGAAGGGGGGGAGGTTGTACCAGGGGAATATTTTTATATATTTGTGCCACAAAAGCGAAGGCTCTGCATCATGCGTCAGCAGCATTGCCAAAGGATACACTAAAGAGAGGACTACTGTGTATCACTTGGCACAGAGTTCATGCTTGGTTGAACTGGGCTAACTTTACTACTCAATCATGTGGTGACCCTTCACAGATATTTATTATTATTTCAAGAAATATTGATCTAGACAGACAAACAAATGTACTTAAAAGATTGCTGAAATAAATTCAGTTAGTTACACAGAAACATAGAACAAAAAGGCAATATGCAGAACAGTAAAAACAAAATGGTGTAAATTATTTAAATAGTGAAAGACCCAGAACTGTGCATAAAATATACTATGTGTACATTTAAAATGTTGTTCATTAAGAAATACCCTCCATATGTCGGTGTATCTCACTTTGTTCCATGATTTCTTCTCAGCTCCAGAGAACAATGTGTCTGAGCTTTCAAAAAATCCTTTATAATTTTCAGAAAAGTTGCTCACCCATGAGGTTTCAAGTTGATGCACCAGAATAAAGTTTTAAAGGACACCATATAGTTTTATAGTTGTTTTAGCCGTAACCTTGATTTCAAGACTGATAGTGTCTCAGCAGGGCTAGACCTGCTGCTCCATGATGGATTGAGTTTACAAACTAGCATTCAGCCTTGGAGACGAGCAGAAACATTTGACCCCAGGGAGGGATGCACAGCAACAATTCCCTCAGTGCCCTTTTAAAAAGCTCCTGGCAAAAGCAGAGGTTTAAACAAGGCGGTGCAGCTCCAGAGAATTACTGTTCAGAAGCAGAACTGCAGCAGGTCACAATGGAAGCGCTAGACCATTTACATTTATCATAATGAACTGTGCTCTGTAAATAACATCGCCATAAAGTGTGAGGTTTTGAGATTTAGAGATATTCTATAGCAAAATAACATTATTTAAATCAAATTCTGTATATAGGCAAACAATGTCTACTTTCTGCTGTAAAATACCAATGTATTATCATGAAAAATCCTTAAAATCAATATGAGAAAGCCATTTTTATACTGCCATATTACATATGGAGTTTAAATTTTATCTTTGTTTAACAAGGTTGCTTTTGCCATCATTTCTTAGTGTGTATTGAGGTGTAAACAAAGGGTGTTAAAATAACTTATGGGTGTGGGCAAGCCAAACAGATTTAAAAAAAATAGTTCATATATCTCACTAAATTTTATTTCCTTAAAATAAAATACAACCACATATCATATCAGTAAATAAAACATGATTTTATGTACCAACTTAAATGATAAGAATGATCATAACATGCTTATGAACAAGTTTGCAATACTTTGATTTCACATGTCAAACAAGACAAGTAAAATAGTCAAAAATGCTATGTGTTTCATTTCAAGGTGTTACAGGGAAAGCAATGTAAAAAATCAGGAGTGGTCTCCCTAGACTTTCTCGTATACCCAGATATGGGGATGGATATTTGAGGAGTAAACCACGAGACAATTATCATATTTTTACATTATGTACATTAATGAACCATCAACAACAAATCAAATTAATAATATATTGAACAATTATTATAAAAGTAAAGTTCTGAGTCTGCAGCTGCATGAATAAAAAAGTGTCATTCCTGGTTAGGAGAAATAGCTCAAAAGTTGATAGAAATCTACGTTTTGCACTTAATGCTTGTATGCAAAATTTGGTTGACCTAAGTGAAAGCGTACTCAAGTTATCATGTTTACATACACACTCGCACACAGAAAGAAACACAGACATAATTCCAAAAATATTATTTTCAGACTCCGTGAGGTCTAAAATGCAGAGATTCATCAAAATCTCGAAATCAAATTTTTGGATGATAAAAATAAATTCCCTACGAGAAAGTAAATTGGACTCAGGGAGGTCTAAATGTCGAGATTCATCAAGGTCAAATTTTTGGATGATTACAATACTTTCCCTATACTTCATATACGAGAAATTGAAAGCATGCCAAATCAGCCAATGTGGCAGAAAACACTGAGACGAATAAAAATATTTGAACCTGTCCTTCTTTTGTGTGTGGAGTGCCCACTGTGTGGAGTTTGCATGGTATCCAAGTGCATGTGTGGGCTTCCTTCAGGTGCTCCAGTTTCCTTCCACTGTCCAAAGACGCACAGGTTAGATGATTTTCTGAACACTAAATTGGCCCGGTGTGTGATAAGTGTGTGTGTGTGTCAGAGGAAACTGCTCTAAGACTACAAGGGAAACTCCATCTCCTTTAAAATGTTACAAAAAAATATCAAATATGTAATGTTGTATTTACATTGCTATTACAAACTGTGCTAGCATATGTTCAGCTTCATGGTTAGTTCATTTAGAATCAGCAATAATTTCTTGCAAGTCATCTAATGTGATTTTTTCTCTACATTCCAGTGGCAGCACAATCCATTAAAACCCAATGAAGTGCAGCTTCAATGAACTTCAATGGCACTTCAGAATATCCTTTGTTTTCAGTTCAGCAAAGCTAGATGTTTATTGGACAAATACAAATGGGGCAGTGGGCTTGCAGGATGCTGGGCTGCTGCATGATGACTGGAGGAGCTGTCAAAAGGACTGGACCTCTCTTTGATTGACAGTGTTTTGGAATCTGAACATTTCAAGTTATGTCCAATATGGATTTTTAGCAAGTGTGATGAGGCAAGGTACTGCTCATAGTCTGTTATTTGTTAGCACTATGGCCTACTATTTTCATTTGTACACATCCTACTGTAAATAACAACATAAATATAGCGTTCTTGAGTTTGCTCCTTTTTTCAATTTAGTAAACTTCATTCATTTATTTCAAACTCGGTTGTAGGGTATTAGCCAACCAGACAGCTAGCTAGCTAGCTAGCTAGCTGTGCATAATGTCAGACAGTGCTAATATTGTTGACATGATTTTGGTGAAGCCATTTGATAGTCTGCCTTATGAGGAGAGACTCAGAATTAAACAGAAGGGCAGATCAATGCCAGGATTGATTTGGTTCAAAGGTCAACTCTCCTGGTATGACAAGATGAGCTGGCTGAATGGAAGTGTTTCGACAAAGAGACTGTACTGTTGGCCATGCCTCTTAATGAAACCATTTCAGGTTGTTTGGTCAAAACTAGGTTTTGGGGATATGCCTAACTTTGTCAGGGCATACAAAAGACAAGAGAAAAGCAATGAGTTCATGTGCACGGTTAATATGTCTTGGCAGGGTGTTCACATTCAGGTGGCAAAACACAATGAAACAGTGGAAAAAAACCAGGGCCTTTCTTAACCACCCGCTTGGCCATCAGCAGTTGGCATTCAGGAAGCATGATGAGGATAGTGAATCTGCTAACTAGGAAAATAACAGAGAATTCACTGAAACATTATCCAAATATGATTCTGTCTTGGCCACACACTTCCGTGTTTTCTGGCATGTCCCATTCCATTCACAATAATTTAATTTCTTTTACTGCTGCCATTGTTGCTGATGAATTAAAAGGTCAAGTTCAAACTGCTCCCTTTTTTGCATGGCAGGGCATGGCATGCACAACTGTCTGTCGTAGTTTGATATATTAATAATGCATGTGTGGAATGGAAGTTAAAATCTATTGCTAGCTTCTGTATGAAAATCTGCATGTTCTCTGTATGCCTTGGTATTATTATAACAGATAAAAATAATTGTGCTTATTAGGGTAGAGCTGCTGGTGTGGAATGCAGTTTTTGACTCTTCCCAGCTGTTTCAGCAGTGGCTATGACAGGTTTATTTTGACATGATTTATTTTTTTCTAACCATTCTCTTTGAAGATTTTGTTATAAATGCAGCTGAAACCCCCTTGTCGGGGGCCTTACTTGCATTTTCTCTCTGTAAGGAAAAGCCACTCTGCTCACCAAGAAGTCAGAAATAAAAGATTCTGCTTATTAGAATTGGTGTCTTCCTGCTATTTGTTTGAACCTTCGTCCACACATGTCAAATTCAGGAGAAATTTCCTGGATTTTTTGATATTTCAGGAGGGTGAGATGCCCAGTCATTTTTTATGTTTTAAATGAAAACATGCAGGGCTAAAATTAGAAAGTAAAACTTGTAGCTCAAACCTATGATGTGGCTGCTGTCATGGCTTCCTCTCTGAATGGACTTCAGGTCAAAGTTAACGCAATAGCCACCAGTGCAATATTTGTACACTGCCAAGTACACAGACTCAACCTGGTGTTGTCTTGGGAGCAAATGCTTGTCTGCATCCAGAATGTTTTTTTGCATCTGTCTCTGAGTTTGCAACATTTTTCTCTAATTCTACCAAGAGGATGTCTTCAGACTGCAGGGTGTTCAGAGTTGCTCAGAAAAGCTCCTACTTGATGAAACTTTACATCTCGAATAGTGAGCACAGTGGTGAGCAACTATGATATGCTACTGTAGACTTTTGAAAAGATTATTGAGGATGAAACCATAGCAGATGACACAGTCAATGTTGCCAAAGGCTTCTTAAGGACACTGGAGGATTTTGAGTTTGTTTTCATGTTAAACACATATGAACAAATCTTCTCAGAAACTGATGTGGTCTTTGACTTTGTGCAGCAGTGGGCTAAGGATGATCTTTACTGCAAACAAAGAATTGAGAGTCTCCTTGCTTTTGTAAGGAGAAGATGTCAGAGGAGGCTGTTTATGCAGAAGCAGCAAGTTTCATGTCAGACCTTTATAATGAGCCTAGGCAAAAGCATTGGTGTTTCTCACAATTACAGAATTTTCAGTAACCTTGCAGAAATCTGTACATGGCCATCATGGCCAACCTTATGATGCAGATTTCTTAACGTTTTCTAAATTTGGAAAGTATGCACTTCCTAGAGCTAATCAATCCAGGGAAATATTCCAAAGTGTCCTGAAAAGTTGTGCCAATTTCTTTGACTCAGGGAGACTGAGATCTGAACTCCAAGTTCTATATTCATATTTTGACTTGCAGGGCAACAGGAGTAAGCTGTGTGATTTCTTGGTGTTTTTTAAAGACATGGGGCCTCATGTATAAATGGTGCGTACGCACAGAAATGTTGCGTAAGAACTTTTCCACGTTCAAATCGCGATGTATAAAACCTACACTTGGCGTAAAGCCACGCACTTTTCCACGGTACCTCATGCCTTGTCGTACGCAAGTTCTCCGCTCGGTTTTGCAGACTGGCGGCACCCAGCGTCAAAGCAGTGCTACTGTTCCTGTGTGATTACTCATTATTTTCCTGACATGGCTTTATAAATACACTGAAACTAACCGCATATTGTTTATTAGTGTAATGCATCTGATTGTAATTAACTTGTAACAATATAAAGGTCCAAGGAACAGCCATAGTATTCCAAATACCATAACTGCTTTAGTGTTGTTACTCTCACTTCTTCTTCTTCTTCTTCTTTCAGCTCCTCCCGTTAGGATTTGCCACAGCGGATCATCTTTTTCCATATTACTCTCACTGCACGACTCGGGAGTATTTATATCACTGTATCTGAGTGTGAATCACAGCAGCAGCTGATCGGAAAGAGAATTATCGGTATACAGCTTCAAGGACATGCTGTCTCAGCCACTGCAACATGTTTTAAAGCCTTTCCTGTACAGACCTCGCGGTTCAGAAACAGTTTCATCCCAAGAACTTTAAAAGCACTCAATCAATTGCTCCTTGTAGAACTGTTTGTACTTATAAGTACAATCACCCCACTGTAAACTTGCACTATAGTTATAATATCGGACAACCTGAGCCACTTTATAGAGCGCATATTTACATATGATGATGATATCGTTTTTAAGGTGAAATGCAGCAAAATATGTTTATTAAATTATACAGATAAAACTTTAACTTCATTTAAATAATCTATATTCTTCACTGGGAGTGTCATTAAGGATAGAATAATTAAACATGTACTACGAAGATATTTCAATGTTCTTTAAACGTTTTGAAGAATCGGCTCTAAGCTTACAGATGGCTTAACTTCTATTACAGAGCTTTGTGGCGATCGGTTACTTGGGGAAAGGAAAACACTGACTGCAGTGACGGCTACGCCAATATATATTGAATATAAAACAGAAAGATGCGACAAATTTCGGCAAAAGTTAAATGCTTGTGTCATGAGCATGAGGAGGCTATGCAGTGTCTGCAACGGACGAGGCCAGCATAAGCTACTTTACTGACATTGGCGGGCGAAGGAGCCACCGATTCTTCCTCTGCCCAGTGCCACCACAAGCCTAGAGCCGCCCCTGAGTACTGCTGCAATAAATTATTTCATCAAAGTGAAAAACATGTTTAATAACGTGCTTTAACTCCTATCATCATAAAAATGATATCACGTATACATCTCAGTATTTTAGTTATTCAGAGAGCAGTAATATCATGAATGTAATGGATTCTGTGTCCAGTTCTGTGTCCAGTTGGAGGAAGAGAGCCGGTTTAAGAAGCAAGTAGTGATTCACACACATAGGCACATAGAAGATCAAATATAAAACAAAGCATTTAACGTGCTACTTTAATTACGATGTGATTTGAGAAACTGGTTAATTAAATGATTTTAAGATGAAGTTTATGATGTTCCACTTTAATGACAAAATAAACTACGTGATTAAAATGGAAATGTCGAGATTGAAGTTGACATTTCGTGCTTTTTCCCTACTGTGTGCCTTTTTTTCTCTGTACCCTAATAAGCTTTCATATGACACTCAGACAGTGGGCTACAACTCGGCTTTTCACGGCGACTTTGATATGTGACTTCTTTTTTATTTCCGGCACTGTGTGATTTTGTGAACATGAGCTTTCAAGTTTCTCCAACACGCTATGTCACTCGATCAACTTCCTTTTGTTGATTATACCACGGTTTATTTGAACAAATAGTATGTTTTTCCTTTGCCTCCACTTGGTATTCGCTGAAATTCTTATATTTCCCCCGTGCTTTTCCCATTGTCTTTTCACAGAAGGCTGAGCTTAAGGGCGATTTATATTGATTTGCATATTCAAAGAGGCGTAATTCTTGTAGGAGTTGGGGAGTTACATAAAACGCGTGCACGAGCATTAGTTTTCACGATGATCGGGATTTATGTAGCGGAAGAACGTGGAAGTTGGAGTACGCACAGATTCCTGCATCTGGATTTTTCTGTGCGTAAGCACATTTTGGCTTTTGTGCTTACGCCATGTTATAGTGCGAGTTCTACGCACAGCGTTATACATGAGGCCCATGGAGTTGAATTGTGCTATGCCTCAACTATACAAGCTATTTTGGCAACAATTGGAGCTACATCAGTAGGTGTATAGAGGATCCTCTCCTGCTTAAAACAAGTCAAGTCGTACAGCCACAACACAATGGGCCAAAACCATTTAAGCAACCTTGCTCTGCTGGCCATTGAAAGAAAACCAGTCAAATCCCTGGAAAAGACTCCTAGTTTGTATGACAGGGTCACAGACCATTATCTACAAAAAGAGAGGAGGGCAGAATTTACATATAAATAACATGATGCAAAAACTGACTCATTTTATGATGTAGGCCTAAAATGTGCTGTTTGAAAGACCACCAGCCAACACTGGTGTGCATTCGCCCTGCCATGGACTGGCACCCTGTGCTAGCTAGTATAGGCTCCAGCTTTCCCTGTGCCCCTGGTCTGGAATAAGTGGGTTAGAAAATGACATGCCATTCTTTTGTACTGACTGCACAAGGTGGCAACAGCTTTGAAAGGATTTGGAATCAGGAGATGTCACTGAATCAACAATTTCAAGCCACATAGAACAAACAAACTAATAGTTGAGCAATGAGTGCTCAAAAGTGTGTCAAGATTCATAGTTAGGAAATGGTGCAGGAACAACAACAACAACAACAACAACATTTATTTATATAGCACATTTTCATACAAACAGTAGCTCAAAGTGCTTTACATATTAAAGAATAGAAAAATGAAAGACATAATTATAAAAAATAAATCAACATTAACATCGAATAAGAGTAAGGTTCAATGGCCAGGGGACAGAAAAACAAAAACTCCAGACGGCTGGAGAAAAATAAAATCTGTAGGGATTCCAGACCATGATACCACCCAGTCCCCTCTGGGCATTCTACCTAACATAAATGAAACAGTCCTCTTTGGATTTAGGATTCTCACGGAAGGGCTTGATGATGATGATGGTCACGTAGACTTCTTCCTTTTAATCCGTCCATCATTGTTGGAGCATCATGAAGCTTTGAGTAGGTGGAGGTGGCGCAGGCCACCACCACAAAGAAACCGGAAAAGAAACAGAAAAGAGAGTAGGGGTCAGTACCGATTTTAGAGCCACCATGAATAGTTGTTATGATGAATTGAACATACAGAGTATCAGGATTAAGTTAAATTACGATTAAAATGAAGTTATAAAAGGCCATGTTAAAGTAATGTGTTTTCAGCAGTGTTTTAAAGTGCTCTACTGTATCAGCCTGGCGAATTCCTATTGGCAGGCTATTCCAGATTTTAGGTGCATAACAGCAGAAGGCCGCCTCACCACTTCTTTTAAGTTTTGTTCTTGGAATTCTAAGGAGACACTCATTTGAGGATCTGAGGTTACGATTTGGAATATAAGGTGTCAGACATTCCGATATATAAGATGGGGCGAGATTATTTAAGGCTTTATAAACCATAAGCAGAATTTTAAAGTCAATCCTGAATGACACAGGTAACCAGTGTAGTGACATCAAAACTGGAGTAATATGTTCTGATTTTCTTTTCCTAGTTAGGATTCTAGCAGCTGCATTCTGCACTAGTTGCAAACGATTTATATCTTTTTTGGGTAGTCCTGAGAGGAGTGCGTTACAGTAATCTAGTCGACTGAAAACAAACGCGTGAACTAATTTCTCAGCATCTTTCAGTGATAAAGAGGTCTAACTTTACTTATGTTTCTTAAGTGAAAAATGCTGTCCTAATGATCTGATTAATATGTGATTTAAAATTCAGATTACAGTCAACAATCACCCCTAAGCTTTTTACCTCCGTCTTGACTTTTAATCCTAATGTATCCAGTTTATTTCTAATAGCCTCATTGTATCCATTATTGCTGATCACTAAAATTTCAGTTTTCTCTTTATTTAACTTGAGAAAATTACTATTCATCCATTCTGAGATACTAGTCAGACATTGTGTTAGTGAATCAATAGAATCGGGTCATCAGGTGCTATTGATAAGTACAGCTGTGTGTCATCAGCATAGCTGTGGTAGCTCACGTTGTGCCCTGAGATAATCTGACCTAACGGAAGCATGTAGATTGAGAATAACAGCGGACCCAGGATAGAGCCTTGTGGAACACCATATTGGATATCATGTGTCTTGAGTTGTAATTCCCACAACTAACAAAATATTTTCTCCCTGTCAGGTAGGATTCAAACCAATTTAAGACACTGCCAGAGAGGCCCACCCATTGACTAAGGCGATTTCTAAGAATGTTGTGATCAATGGTGTCAAATGCAGCACTCAGATCTAAGAGGATGAGAACAGATAAATGGCCTCTGTCTGCATTTACCCGCAAGTCATTTACTACTTTAACGAGTGCAGTTTCTGTGCTGTGATTTGTTCTAAAACCTGACTGAAATTTATCAAGAATAGCATGTTTATTTAGGTGGTCATTTAACTGCATAATGACTGCCTTCTCTAGAACTTTACTTAAGAAGGGCAAGTTAGAGATGGGTCTAAAATTTTCAAGAGCCGAGGGGTCAAGATTATGTTTCTTAAGTAGGGGTTTAACTACAGCAGTCTTAAGACAGTCTGGGAAGACCCCAGTATCTAGTGACGAATTTACTATGTCAAGAACATTATCAATTAGCACGCCTGATACTTCTTTGAAAAACCTTGTTGGTATCGGGTCAAGGACGCAGGTGGAGGGTTTTAATTGAGATATTATTTTTTGTAAATCAGGTAAATCTATCCTAGTGAAAGAGTTTAATTTGTTTATAACAGGATGTTGGGGTTTAGGGGATCCTTAGTGTTGGGGAGATATACTATGTTACTTCTAATATCATTAATTTTTTGATTGAAGAATACAGCGACAGCCTCACAGGTTTCACTGGAAGCACTTAGGAGGCATTCCTTTGAGCTACCTGGGTTTAGTAGGCGATCAATTGTAGAAAATAAGACTCTAGGATTACTAGCATTGTTATTTATAATATTAGAGAAATAGCAGCGTCTCTCAAGACGGACAGTGTGATTGTATTCTGTTATTTTGACTTTTAATATTTTGTGGTGGATAGTAAGTTTAGTCTTCCTCCATTGACGCTCAGCTCTACGGCATGTTCTCTTTAAATCAGACACTCTTTGGGTCTTCCATGGTATACCAATGCTAGAAGATTTTTTCACTGTCTTTTCAGGTGCAACTATGTCAACAGCAGCTCTCACTTTAGAATTAAATCTTTTAGCAACACTTAACCAGAACCAAAAATGTAAATCATAATCACGAAGAATGGCAAAAATATCAGTTCAAAAAAACAAAGTATGAATGGAAAGGTCCAATCAAGGGTAGCTGGGAAGTGCACAAAGTAAGCTTTGTAAAAGAGAATACAGAAACAAGAAATAAGGTTTGGGGACCCACCCCGTATATTGTCATCAGTCAATAGCTCTGTACAGTAGTCTCAAAAGACTGAGTCCTGAATAGAACTGACTGGGGAAGACAAGTGACTGGCTTTATAAGCGATTGAAAGGAAGTGGAGGGTCCAACAGGGCACTGGCAGAAGTGAGGTCAGCAGGAGCGTATGGTCTGGAGAGGGAAATGGAAGTTTATTAGGCTTTAGCTGGTCTTCCCTTCTGGGTTCTGCAGAGAAGGGAGAGAAGACATTAGTGCACTTCGTCAACACCCTGACCCGGTATTTTATCCTTAGTTAACCCTATAGACTGCCTCCCACGTGCACATATGTGACACCTTTGTGCTCTTGAGCTAAATATGTTACATGGCACACACTTCTGGTTGACATTCCCTCACAAAAGTATAGCAACCATCCACAAATACTCCTCAAAATTGTGCTGCCCATTAGAAAAACAAAATGCCATAACAGGGTAACGCCACTTATTTCAACATTGGTAAAATCATGTCAAGCACAAAAATAGAAGTGTCCTCTTAACCCCATTAAAACCACTAAGACAAGATCAAAATCATTTTTAGAGATCTAGTGGAATTCGGGTTGGCTTTGAATACAAATTGTAGCTGTATTTATATATGGTACCATAATTTAAAGTTGACACAATGGTTAAGCACTGCTGTACAATGTTTCCAAAGACCTGGAATTGATTCCTGGCTCAGTTACCATCTCCATGGAATTTGCATGTCCTTCTCAGGTTCACATGACATTTATATCATTTATATACAAAAAAGACATAGCAGCACTAGAAAAGGTCCAGAGAAGAGCGACTAGGCTGATTCCAGGTCTACAGGGGTTGAATTATGAGGAAAGATTAAAAGAGCTGAGCCTTTACAGTTTAAGCAAAAGAAGATTAAGAGGTGACATGATTGAAGTGTTTAAAATTATGAAGGGAATTAGTACAGTGGATCGAGACTTGCATTTTAAAATGAGCTCATCAAGAACACGGGGACACAGTTGGAAACTTGTTAAGGGTAAATTTCGCACAAACATTAGGAAGTTTTTCTTTACACAAAGAACGATAGACACTTGGAATAAGCTACCAAGTAGTGTGGTAGACAGTAAGACGTTAGGGACTTTCAAAACTCGACTTGATGTTTTCTTGGAGGAAACAAGTGGATAGGACTAGCGAGCTTTGTTGGGCTGAATGGCCTGTTCTCGTCTAGATTGTTCTAATTCTAATTCTAATTCTAATATCGATCCTTCACTTTCCTCCCAAAAAATGGAAAATTCTTCTTTAACAATGCTTGAACAAATAATGTGGAATTTTCAACAAAATGAGCTTAAAAGTTCCATGGTTATTTCCAAACATTAAAACAGTCTACTAGTTTATGTGGTTTGATATTATTGTACTGTTTGTTTTCTTAATAAATCTGATATTTTTGTTTTTCGGATGCATGACATGATTGCAGATTGGATATTCTGTATAAAGCTGGTGATTTGTGAACAGAAGCTCCAGATCATGTTTAGAATTTGTGTTATGTTGGTAATAACAATCAGGAAAAAAATGCGCATGAGTGAAGAAATTATATAAATGATGTGGTGTGTGTGTCTGCATATTGCACAGACACTATACGGAAAGTGTACACCAAGGATCGGCATCCATATGGCAGGAAAAAGATGTTGGTTTACTATTCTGAGCGAGCACCTGGACAGACAGGCAGAGAGAAGACAAGACAGCTGACAGGGTCAACAACACAAACACTGAGAAAAAAAGCTCAAAGAAACCCAAACTGACAACAGCTGCTGCTTTATTGAGAAAGAGAACTGCACTGGCAAGCGGTCCTTTCTTTGATAAAGCATATTTTTGACATTTCTTATCCAATTAGTTTAACGAAGAAAAAGAAAAGGAAAACATTATTGACAGTAACTAAATAGTTAGTTTAACGACCCTGTTGTCACTGTTTTTGATTTTTTAATTGTATTAAATCTTACAATTTTACACTCATTTTGGAGTCACTGAGTTAATTCTGAAATACAAATTGTTCTTTTCCATTGATCATGAAATATTTTGTAGACTTTTTCTTCCACTAGTTTGTTTTTTCATGGTTGCTGCCATTTTGGTGGCAGGCAAATGAGGACACGGGTCAGCAAAGGGTTGGCACAAATGTGTAAAATGCTTTTATTAAAACCAATAAAAAGTGTTCAAAAGTGCAGTGCATGAAATAATCCATCAATAAATAATCCAATAAATCAAGTTCTTAGTGAAGGTTAAAATCAATAAATAAAACAAGATTAATATAAATGGCAAACATCCTCTTTTAAAAACCAGAAGCCTTGGTGCTTCTTTCCAAAACAGATGTCTTCTCGGTTTACCCTTTATGGATTACTCAGCATGAAGAGATATCCACCATAAAGTGCAGACAACCCTTAATCCAGCTTGGGTCCCAGTTTTCACTCCACCGGCATTTGCAGGGCACCTTGCCAAATTTTGCTCCTCACTCCCTCCACATCACAATCTTTTGGGCTTCTGTGAAAGACTCTTGGATCACTTGGTCGCTCGTGTTGCAAAGAGTGTTCAGCAGGAGCGGCCTATCTGCCCCTACTCTTGAACATCTGGCCATACACTCCTCCCCTGGGGCTCACTTCCCCATCTGCCTATTTACCTTCTCACATTGAAATGGCCTCTGCCCCTTTCTGGCCTTTTTCTTCTTTCCTTATATTTCCTTCCTTTTATTTACTTTTGCTTTGCTCCCTTCTCCACCATAATCTATTTTCTATGGGGGAGGAGCAAAAGCTTTACATTCGCCAAATATTTTTGATCTCTGGTTTTCAATTTATCTCGATGTTTTAGGGTCCCTGATAACAAAAACATCAGTATCTTGAAGATGGGTGTGTCTGTCTGCATGTGTGTGTATCTGTGGGTAACAGTTTATTGAGGACAGTCTAGAGCTAAAATGACTGGACAGAAAAATACCAAGCTCAAAACTTAGGCCTGTTATGACATGATGATGTGCTGATTAGTTTTTGAGCCAAATTGTGCAAGAGAAAGAGGCACTCTAGAGGAACCCTCAAATACCATAATTCTGCAATTAATTATGAATTCTTCTTATCAATTGTTATCGTAATGACCTGTGTTCTGATCAGAAAGATCAGCATCACAGTGGTAAATAATTACTGAAATGTTATAGAATAGTTTGGGTAACTTGGTTCCTAGGACACATAGCTAACTGACGCTCATGTCTGAATTTTTTGTCCTCTCCTCTCTGCCATGCAGGCTCCCTTTGTAGCCTTGATTGGGTGCAGATGCTATCCTCCTGCCACTCTGAGGTGTGAATGAGGCACGTGACTGACCCGCTCACATGTGCGACATGAATACGTGATCAGCCAAGCACCCCAGTCAACCCTGGAGCTGCACCTGTATGCGCACACCTTCACCATTCAAATACGATTATGCATTTTAAAATCGTGCTTCGACTTGGACCTCTTATCACAGTGACATGTGTCCGAGGTTGTGAATTTTGATTTCGATGCATTGGGATGAAAAGTTATAAATGAAAACACTTCCTTATCCGAGCTGCAGATTTAATACACAAACCTCAAATCACTTTTCTAATTTTTTGTTTGCCTTTGTTTCCCTGCTATTTTGATCTTTGCTCTTGTTTTTAACTTTAATTTTTGTCTTATGTTTTGGCTAAGATGTGCTGTATTGTTGATTTCCTGCTTTTGTTCCTTTTCTGGCATTTGAACATCTTCTAGCTCGCTCTTAAACCTTGTCTGTTTATATACATAACAGATCTTTTGCTTTGTTTACTTTGACCTAAATTTTGGTTAGCATTTTTTGCTCTGACTGTCAGTCCTCAGGATCTCTGAAATTCACAATGCTATAAACATAATAAAAAGTGGGAAAGCTACAGGCCAAATGGTTATCCAGTGAATTTTATTAGACTTTCTCATATACTCAGATATGGGGATGAATGTTTGAGGACAATGACAATGATTATATTTTTATATTATGTACATTAAAGAAACATCAAAATCAAATTAATAAAATATTGAACAATTTTTATAAAAGTAAAGTTTATACGAATCGGCAGCTGCATGAATAAAAGGTAAAGTACCACTTTCGATTAATCGGAAATAGCCCAAAAGTTGATAGAAATCTACGTTTTGTACCTAATACTTGTGTCCAAAATTTGGTTGATCTAACTGAAAACGTACTCAGGTTATCATGTTTGCATACACATACATACACAGAGAGACACAAGTATAATTCTAAAAATGGTAATTTTTGACTCAGGGAGGTCAAAAACATTGAAAGTCATCAAAATCTTGAAATGGAATTTTTTTGGAGGATTCCAGGACTTTCCCTATACTCCGTATATGTGAAAGTCAGTGAAGTCTAAAACGCTGAGATTCATCAAAATCTCGACATCAAATTTTTGGTTGATTATGATACTTTCCCTATACTTCATATATGAGAAAGTAAAAAGAGGAGACTGTCTTTGGATGTCTCTTTTTTGGCACTTGCAACCAACACTCCCTAGGAGTGCAATGGACCCCTGAGGCGGCCCTGATCACAGATGTTGTTTCTGCTGCAGAATATTCAATGTTTATTTTATTTTTGACTGTACTGTAAATCACAATTAAGTTACGCATTGATATACAAGTCAACAATATTTTTATGTGAACCACTTATAACTCTGATGAGGATTACTTAAAAAGCTTTCTGTGAAATATTCCAACCATTCAAGCAAATTGCAGTTTTATTTTCTGTGTTTTGGCCAATAAATCAAAATATCTGTAAGGAGAGGAGAATATTTCAATGTAACTTTTCATGTTGCTAGCTGTAGAACTTTTTTTTTTTTTTAATAACTAGTTGTACATTCAGATGTTTTGCATACAACTGAGAATAAGAATGTACTCAGGATGCATTTCGAGCTGTACTTCACAAGACTTAATGAAAAACAGCTGTACATTTATTTGTGTCTGAAGAATTTATTGAAAACTAACAAAGCAGTTGCATGAACTTGAGCTATAAGATCATGTGATAATTATACATTTGAATAATAATTACAGAAATAATGAGAAACATGGACCTAGGCAATACTGTGTCTTATAATAAAATGACACTTATGGATACGCTAGCCAGCTTCATATACTCCTGCAAATATTTTTTTCTACAAACACAAAGTCCTTGCAGGATTTCAAACTTGAGATAGCATGGAGTGCAGGCTCACTGCATGTGCAAAAGCAAATTTTCTTTGTTAATAATGTGCCTTATTGACCTTGAGCTTGCCATTCACCTGGTGCCTCAAGTTTTATGCTTAGCAGTCTGAAGTGTGGCTCACATGCCCTATAATTTATCCCACAGTGAATTCCAACTCATTCAATGGGCAGCCCTGCTCATTCATCATCACTGGGGTAGCATCTTGTATAGTCAACTACTATCAAGTACACATTGGAAACCCCGGAGAGAGCCTTAGACACATGCTGACTGACAACAAATGAACAAGGCTCTAGTGTTGGTGTTTTCCACTTCTTTTTTTAGTTTATAAATGAACACGTAACTTTGGATGATAAAAGTTTAATAGTTTTCTTTTTCTCTACTTTATAAACCAGTATTCTTTTCTTTTACTTAATTATAGAGGAAATACATAATGTTGATTTTTATCTTCATTATTAAAATGAATAATAATCAGTTTTCTTTGATATCAATTAATGTAACAATATACAACAAAGGGAAGTGGCATGCCAGTGCAGTTGTTAGCACTGCTGCCTCACAGCACCCTCAGACCTGCTTTTGGCTTTCAGCTTGGTCACTCTCTGTGAATGTTGTGTGTGCAATCCCACATTTCAAAACATGCCAATAACAGGTTAAATAGTGAAATTAGTCTAATATGTCACTCTGATCATATGACATTATCTTGCAATGTGTTGACGTTCTAGGCAGAATGGGCCAATATTGTAAACGCTCCAGCCAGAATCACTTCTCACTCCTAAATTCCAATCTGAATTTCTTTCAGAATTATAACGTGGTGATTATGCAAGTTAACTTCAAATGTGCCCTGGATAAATATTTAAAGTTTACTTTACTATCATTCTAAATTCTAAATCATTCTCTGCATTGGTTATATGCATAATAACATCCTCCTTTTCCTGTTTTGTCCCAAGTTGGAATTTAACAAGCCATAGAGGAAAGAAGAAAGGACAAGGTGATGCAAACATTAACCAGAGACTAGTAGGGGGTGATACCAGAAAGACTGAGACTAAACCCAATATGTAACCAAAACTCAAAGCCTCAGAAACCAAACAAAAAAATCATAGAATTGAAAATCTTTTAGCAAAGCACACATGAAACATTTTACTTTGATATTCATGATGCACAATACCAGCTTAAATCACACAGCATCAATGAAGACACAGCAATACTGGCAACAAACCGTCATGTCTAAGTGACAGAACCACAGATTAGCAACCCTACATTTCTCTGCTTCTCTTTTGTGTGTTGCCACACGTGTGCGAATAGGGGACAGCTTAAGGGCTCTGGTGATGGTAATTTCCCACTGCTCCAGGTATTGCCACTGTATCCAAATTCCTTTTCTATTTTTCATTCTCTGCAGACTTTCGGTATCTGTCCAGCTGTACCCACCTCTTTCTGCCAAAAGGGCTAAAGACTGGAAGATCTTTCTTCTTGAGGGAGTTAATTTTGAGAACTTACATCTGAAAGGACATCTCCACAATTATGGTGTGTTTTTTTGTTGGTATTTTGACTTCAATTATTATAGCTCAGGAACCAAGATTGGGAGGGGAGAAACAAATAGATGGTTATAGAACATGATCTAACTTGTCACATTGAGAAAAGATTCAACTCATTCGCTTAACTCAGTACAAGTGGAGACATTTTCACATATAGATGTTTTCTTACCCTTGTTTACAAAATGTCCAATTGTAAAAGTTAACAGTGACTTAACATTAAGCTTCTTTTCAAACTGAAGAAATCCATGATGGAAACTTTTCAATTATTGACGGAGGCTTACAGTGATGAGTGTACAAGTCAGTGCTCAAAGGAACACAATTTTTGTCAGTAGAAGATGTGAAATCAAAAACAATGAAAATCCTCCGCAATCTTTCAGAAAATGATCTGCACAATTGCTTTGAACGTTGGCAGCATCAGAAAGGAACAATTTTGAAGATGACCCTAGTTAATTTTCTTAATTTGTTCAATTAAAAGCTTTACAGGCACAGTCTCATTTTTTTGTCTCTTATACAATGTCTTATCTACTCTATACAGGGTGGTCTAGATCTAATTATTCAGATCCAGATCGTCTGTATGACTTTGATTTATGCGGGGACGATTCCAGTTCGGCAAGAAGATGATTCATCATGTCGTCAGTTCGCACACTTCTTGATGGTCTGGGATTTTTTCGAGTGATTTTCTATGTAATAAACTTAATAAGTTATAGCGTAATGAAAATTGCATAATTATATCTGGACCACCCTATATATATAAAATCGTAAGTCTAAAAGTGCAACGATTTTATGTAACGTTTTTATGTCACTTTTTTGTCACCCTTTAAATTGGGCTTGTCTTAAAACCTACATATATATGTTTGATGTCATTCTTTTCAGAATTTATCCAACTTTAATGTGATGTTGTTAGATTTCAAGATTCTTATTCTGTTTTTAAATTACAAACTAAAAAATATCAAGGACTCACGTCCTGCAAGACGAGACTTTGTGCCAAGAGATTTAACCATGCCCGGGGCCGGAAATAAAAGTGAAAGAGTAGGACAGCTGCTATACAGGCTTTTAAATGTTTGAAGCGCCACATGAGATGCAGATCACATGGCATGGCAGCATCAGCAAGCCAGTAGCTGATTGAGCAAAGAGGCGTTAAAAAAGAAAACTGTATTTGTTTCCCGTTGTATCACCGTTTAAAAGGGGGTTTTGAAGGAGCAACCGCATCTCCTTGGGGTGCATTCAGCCCCCCTCTTCACAACATGAGCAGCAGAGATGTGAAGTGGCTGGTGCATAGTGCAGGCTGGGAGGGTTGGCAAGCGAAGCGAGCAGGGGGCGAACCCCTTACTACAGTATATACTGTATGTATAGTATGTATAGTGTATCAAGAATTGTAGCTTATTCAGGCAGAGCTGGACACAATGCAAGAGCCAAGATTGAATTGGTATCAGTTTAGTACAGTGCCCTATTATCCAGAGATCATAAGAACATAAGAAGTTTGGCAGATAAGAGGAGACCATTCAGTCCATCAAGTTTTGTTTGTTTCGCTAGTAGCCAAGCTGTCTCAATATCTTATCCAGATATATTTAAAAGTTATCAAAGTTTCCAAGGCCAATTTAGAGTTAATTAATTAATTAAACACACATGTATTGTAGATGAGGGGGGAAGCTAGATTACCCAGAGAGAAAAAAACATACAGACATGGGTAGAATGTGCAAATTCCATTCAGACAGCTCCCGAGTACAATAATTTATTCCAGGAGTACAGATCTATGAGAAAGTAAGCACTGTGCCCTAATTATACAGCAAATTTGTAAGTTAATCAATTTTGTACAAAAACCTCTTACACTCTAAAATACAAATGATGTATAGATTATTAAAGATCAATTATTCTTCAACTCTGGCTGCATCCATACAAACAGTGACAGTGCTTTGTCTTGAACCCAGTACTCTGCAGGTTAGAGCTACCATGCTAGCCTCCTTGCCACTTCCCAAGCAATTAATCACACTTTCTTTTATATAAATTATCACCACTAGTGGCTCATATCACAATATGCATTTTAGAGTGCAAACAAAATTACTATAGAATGAAACTTCAAAATTTATAAGTAGCATGGAATTAAATCTGTAGTGTAAGTAGATGAGAATGCAGTTTTGATAGACATTGTGAGAGCATTAAGAAGAGCTAAAATTGAGAAGATGGAAAAATCTATTATAAATACAATTCGAAAAGCAGCATAAAAGTAACAAAGTGCTCAGCATGGTCTGCAAATAGTATTTATATTAACCTAAACATACATAGTGGGATGATTCACAAAAAGTGAACACAAAACCTCATCGTAAATATAGATGGAGATCACAAAGGTAACCCTAACTGTTTAATGCATAAGAGCATTAAAGGTGCTCTTTATATGTGCAGAATGGCAAAACCACCAGCCAAGTTCAGAGGTCAGTGATTACAGGAACACTTTCCTAAATATTCTTCTATTATCTCCACCCATATCTTCCCAGAGACTTAGCTGGGTATGCTACCATCTCTCATAAATGTTTTAGGTTTAATGCATGGTTCACAAGGTGTAGTGTTAGTGCTGCACAGGAGGTGGAGGCTGAATGTGAGAGAAAGCTCAATTGATGTCACCAAGAAGTGCTCCACTTGCAGTGCTACAGGCAGTCCATGAGTGCCCAGGTACATGAGTTTTTCCATCCCTCTCACTGTAAAGTAAAGTGCTTCTGAGGACCTTTGTAATCCAGATGTTTGACATTCATGCTTGGCAAAAGGCAGTTACCATATTGCAAATGTACCACCTAGGATGGATTGTGGTGTGATACCATGACAAAACACAAGTTGGTTTTGTCATAGCCCCATTTTGAATTTTTCATTAATGTCGTAATGCTGTTTATAATTTCTAGACAGACCAGAAGTTAAATGGTGCTATTGTCTTATTGTATTTGTGTCATCAGGGTCCACCTATAGCAGATGATGGAATGTTTAAGCTTGCATACAAGTATCTGGATATGTGAACAATAAATGTTTGCTATGAATTACTTCATTTAGGGCAAGAATTCTTAAACTTGTTTTTTTTGGAATTCAATATCAATATATTTTTCATTTTGAGACACAAACTCTTAATAGTGTGTTCAAGGTGCAGTCCATGACAAAAATCAGGGTCCCACCTAAAGAATCACCGCAGATAGTTATATGATTGGAGAATCATCACTAACAGTCATAGCCTGGGGTGGCTGTCCCTTTGCAGAATCACTGCTCACAGTCACAGTGTCAACCCATATGCAACCCATTCCCATGAAGTACAATGGTGTGTGGTGTGACACTACGTGACCCAAATGTGGCAACCTGCAACCCAATCGATAATTTAGGAAACTGAGATTTAGGTCAAGAATTTCTAGTCATCGCAAGACATTTCCTCTAAATTTCTTATGATGGCTTTGAGGTTGTGTTTTGGCTTGTTAATTGTTCGTTTAGTTTTTCTGGTTTTGACGATGGAATTGATTAACTGACTGCCCTTTATGCATTTGCTCCGAAAATCAATTTCTTTGCCCTAGTCAATTTAATTCTGTTGTCATAGGACATAACACCATTTACCTTGGCCACAGTACCACCTTGACTGTAAAATTGTAGCCCAACTCCCCTTCCAACTCAAGACTCGTTTGGACATTAACATTTTTTTTTTTAACTTGTCCCAAAGTTAACTTCTGGATCATTTCCACAATTACTTCTGAGATCAAGCATAATGCACAAAATCCCAGGGTCCTCTAGTGGAGCTCATTAAACTGAAGCCTAATGGGGTTTTCACTTTCAATTGTCCCCCAATAGTAGCAGCTCCAACTGCCATTATGGATTTCTCTTTTTGTATATACAGTTGCTATTTTCAGTGGTATCTTAATACTCCTCATTCCCCTTTCAGTCCCTTTCCAGTAGGGCCATTTCTTACATCATATAACCTAATTTCTTGTTTTATTAAGATGAGCTACCTATTGCAACACATCCTTCTCACAAGTATGTATATCTTTAAATAAGAGTATCTACTATCATAAACAACAATTATTCATTATGTATAATGTACTGTATATTATACAAGATGGTTCTTCAATGGTCTGACCACACTGACAGTTTCAATCCTGCCTTATTCCCAGGGATGCCATGGCAGTCTTCAGCTCCCTATGTTTTAAAAATGGAACAAAAGAATACAGAACATGGATTGATTGGTTAATAAGATAACAACACAAAGGGATGGTGTCACTTCCAGAGTTAACTTTTGTCTTCTGCCGTATGCTGCCAACATAGACTATTTTATTACAACATAATAATGTACAAGTGTAGGAAATTGGTAAACAGACAGTAAACTAATTTATTTAGTTAAGTTAAAAATGCTAACAGTTATCAGAGAAAATATTTTACAAGTGATTTGTTAAAGAAATTGAGCTCTTCAATAAATCTGATTTCTATAATATTGACTAAATGGAAGTATTGGTGATTGTCACAGACTCTAAACTGGAAGCTAGGCCTTTAGAAGGAAAACCATAGCACATATTCATTTTCTTCCAATTTTGCTTGAATCAGTGAGCAGTTACCTGAACACAATTAAAAAAAAATCATGTTAAACCCAAACCAAAGGACAGCCTGCAGGCCCCTTTTGGCTGATCTCCCCCTTGCTATGTGCTTTCATGATGTTTAAATTGCTGCAAGCTGTGTTTGTAAGATCTTCCTAAGGACTGGATTTCAGTTTCCATTGCAGCTCCCTAGGCTAAGAAATGTTAATAATGATGTTTTTGAGTAGCACAGAATGCTAAACACCACTTCATGGAAATGTATACTGTGGGAATTCTTGATGTTGACAACATTAACAAGGCAGATCAAAGAGTCACCAGCTAGCATATCACATTCCCTGCCTTTGCCTTAACTTTTAACCATTACTGGAAAAATGTAAACTTTAAACCTCAATGGGAATTTGTGAGGAATTTATCATTTATGAACATTCTCACTATTTGATTGCTTTATTCATTATATTGAAATTCTGTGGCAATTGTCTTTTTAACATCCATTTAAGAGCTGAAGTAGTGCCTATGTGTTTGTTCAAGTGGTGTGTTAAGGCAGAATCAAGAGTAGTCAAATCAGGAATTGGCCATTTGGCAAGGGTCTGCCAATGGAAGGCTTGTTTCCAAGAAGGCATTGAGCAAAAGAACTGTCCAGAATGAAAGAAAGACAGGCCCCACTTGGCAGTCACAATACTGTTATGCACACTAATGTAGGTACAGGTAAGCTGCTAAAGGGCAATATATCATGTCATTGTGTCATAAGTGAATACAACATGAGTATCAGAGAGAGAAAAGGAGATAAGAATGGACAGCAATGTCAGAAAGGCGACACTCTAAGCTGAAAGGAAGTCTGGAATGGGACCATATGTCCATACGTATAGAGAGAATAGAAGCTGCCTTGAAATTTTCAAGGTTGAACAGAGATCTGAGGTGGAAAGATCTCAGAGACAACTAAAGGGAGAGCTAGTCTGGTGGCCTTGTAACTATAGATGGCTGACTCATGTAAAGATGAGTTTTACAAAGGGGACATTGACTCTAATGTTAGGAAAATACTTGTGAAGCTCCACTAACCGAAAGAACAATGGCTGGAGTCTAGGGAAAGAAGATGAGAAGGAGCCTGGAAGAGGAAAATTGTTTAGGGGTGGGCATGATACCTGAATTTTGGGGAGCAGAATTTTCTTTGCCTTTGTTGTTTCCTTATTTCCTTTTATTGTCTTCCATTATGTTATTTCAAAGCAAAACTCCAACCAAAAACAGTGTTTGTTATATATTTTACATGTTACTTAACCCATGTAGTTACTAGAGATTGCTGAAAAAAAATGTTAATCTTATGTTTTCATGTAGAACAGAAATAACAAAGTTTTCTAATAAAATAGGCATCTATGGTGACCAGTGCTGAACAACACAGCAGCAAACAATATTAAAAACAGCCATGAAACGACATGTCAAATTGTCCAGTTATATACTCAAAATGTCATAAGTGAAAACTGAACGCAGTCTAATGTGAAAAATCATTAGAAATACAGAGACACCTCCCATCACATTTATATTCATATCCACAATTGGATTATCTCAGAATTATGTAGTGGCAGACTATGAAATGGATGAATTGACCTTCTGCTTGTAAAACGTCTCGGGGATGCACACGTCCAAGGCATTTTGTCTTCCTGAAAATGTTTCTACTCACTTTCCTTTAACTTTGAATTAGTTGTCCTCTTCTCTCAGTGCACTTTGCAATGTTAATATTATGCGAAGCACAGTTTTAGCCAGTGAATAAGCGATTACTGGCCTGGACTTGAATTGGATTGAATGAGAGGGGGTGGCAGGACTTCAGTTCAAATGCTCAGGTACATTCCATTTTCATTCATTATAGTGTTTCTGGAAATGGTTTATTTAACAATATTTTAGTAAAAATACAGGTGTTTGGTATGTTGTGAAGATATGACTGGATGATTTGACATGTGGATTATGTAATGCAAGTAATGGGATCATTTCACAAGAATGTTTTTGATGATGTTTGCCGTTCTCCGTGTTGGTCACAGTCAGCACCTAGTCTATCACACACACTGTATAATCATAAACAATATCATTTTTTACAGCCAAGTTCTATAAAATCAATATTTTTCTACCTTCAAAATATGCTACATACCATCTACTGATACATTATGGTTACAGTGAAAAAAAGCTCTGTTAATTTTACAGTGTAAAACTGTTAAACAGCGACGTTAAATGACTATAAAATGTTGCACTATTTCAGTAACACCGACATTACGATATTTGCATAAGGAAATTCCCCCTTCTACCATATTGTTCCTGGTAAACCACATACCTTTACGCAGTATGGAAAAATAAATTAAACAAAGTTACAGACTTATTTTTCCCTGCGTGACGAAGGTTTTTTAAGGTTATGGAAGCTGATTTATGGTGGATTGTATTCGATAAGCCGGCACATCTGTAGGACACCATACACCACAAAAGCAAACGTTACTTCTCCACCAGACAATGTGCCATAACTTCCTTAAACATTGAATTATTTTCAATGTATATAAATAAATGCCACAACACATTTGCTGTTGGTTGTTGTTAGTGATACAGACTGTGTACTGGTAAATGATCCTGATAACAATTTTGAATCATTTAATGATTGGTCTATTTATTACAGTACATAGATTTCAAGTTATGGTTAAAAGTTCACTTCTATTGTAATGTGTTGTAAAGAAAAAAACAGTTATACCGTGGACCTAAAAATATTATCACCTTCTTTTTTTACAGTAAAATTCTGGCAACCACAGCTGCCAGTTTTTTTACCATAAATGTAACATTTTTTTTTACAGTGTGCACGTATCTTTGTTCAGCATAAAAACATTAAAGACATTAAAATTTTTCTTGGCCATCACTACAAACTACATGTGGTAAGTAGCACTGATTTTTAAAAAATGTAATTTGTGTGGGTGGAGTATTCTTTTATGAATGAAATTTTTATTTTTTATGATTTTTCCCATTATATCAGGTACAGATAGAGATATCGACTATACTGTCCTGTTACTGCATCCTCTTTTATTTTAGCAGAGCACCACAACATTCATCCTTTCTTACATTTCCTTTGACTACATCAAGAATGCCTCTCATCTAGGATGGAGTGGCTGCATTGTTTCCTCAGAGTACAATAACCCACTTGTCCCATTACCCAAACCATATAAATCTATAAGCTGCCTCATTCTTCTGGCTTAGCACTGCATGTCCGAGTTTGTTTATTTATGTTGCAATCTGATTTGGTGATGGAGACAAATGATCAGAAAATGTCTCTCACAACGATAGTGAATATTTTCAACATGCACATTATGAGGACATTCCCACTTTATTCAATGGTGTTTTTTACATTATTGGTGAAAACATTTTATTGGATATTGACTTTTATTCATTGTGTATTTTCATTTTCATGAATAATTGGGAAGTCAATAGGATAAGCATCCCTAGGTATGTAGCAGTGTACACAGGAATGTGGGAGGGAGAGATATGTAGGCTCACTCATATGTAATAGAAGAGTTTAGCGACATGCTTCATTAGTCTGGAAATATTTCAGCAAGTATTGGTGCAGAATATTTCATTTTTTATTAGCATTAATCTGCCTGGCATATCCCAGATGTTGTCTCTTGAAAGGTCTGGAGACATCCCAAGCTGTATAATAACAAGCTGCCAGGTGTGAAGAGAACTGCTGATTCCATGCATTTGTGATCTCTGGCGTGTTTTTAAGAAAAAAAAAAGAGAACCTGAAGCAGCTTTCCTTGCAAGGTAGTTAGCAATTTACACACAAAATAGTTGTAATAAGCATGATTTGGAGTAATGCCTGAAGATTAAACCTTCAATTATCAGTAAATTTCAATCTTCAGAATTTAAATATCCTTAAATATCCTTTGGAATTTTGAAATTGCAAGCTGTTAAGTGCCTCAGATAACTGCTCATCTTGTTATTGTGGGGCGTTGTTTTCCGCTCTGTTTGAAAGATGTAAGATTTTACAGTTGTTTAGTAGTGTTTTACCTTATCTCATTATTTTAAAATTTCTTCTTAGTATTTATTAATAAATTACTTTTGCCCTCTTTGGTTTAAATATTGCTTGTGATGTTTCTTGCTTTTATAATGACACTGATGTTCTTGCTCTCGCATTGGTTGATATGAATGAGGTGGTGGTTTTAGGTTTCATGTCTACATATACAGTGCACCAGTTTGTGATGTCACAGAAGCCATTTTATAAAAGAATTAACTTCATGTACAGAGCTTGTATAAACTGTATTGAAAAGGATTGAAGTTAATGAAAAATAATTTAATTTACTTTTGTTAACAATTTCAGGATCCCAGTGCCTGATTAGTTATTAGCTAAGGCTGGTTTTATCCCTTTAAGTAGGATAATTATTTCTTGACTGAAATATAGTGTTAATTGGCAAAATTTGCCAAAGTGTTTCTCACAGTGAATATGCTGTGTTTGCCGGTAACTTGTGAACTGAAACATTTTCGTGGAAGTTTGTAGTGTGACTGGCTTAGGCAAATTAGCCATATGCCCAACAAGGAGCTCAAAATAAGCCTTAAAGTAGCCCTCTCTCTTCCCCACCCCTTATCAGAAAAACCAGGACATGCTGTGAAATAATAAAAACAAGATTAATTACTATTTGCAAGGTGTTTCTTTTTTGTGATGGAAGAAGAAAATGTGCAGCACCTGCACAGATACATAGTTAACAAGTAAGATGCTCCTGCTGTGCCCAGAAGCACTGCTTCAAACTAGCCTATCCTTCACCACTGCTTCATTGCACAGCCAATGCGTACACAAGACTGGAACTCTGAGAGCTCAATTATCTATATTTTATTTACTTATTATTAGTTTGTGGCCATTTGTTGTACAGTATTTTGTTTAGTGGTATTTGTTTCTGTGCGTGCCTTTTGATGTTTAAGGCAAGGTTGCACAGTGGTTAACACTGCTGCTTCACAGCTCAGATCACATATTTTGGGCAAAATAATTGGTCCAGCATAGTTGGCAAACTTTTCCCTAGCCTTTGGGGATACATAAAAGACCATTGCACCATTATAAGTCACTCAAAACTAGTTCAGTTCCTCCTTCCCTTTTGACTTTAATGCAGTTCACAGGGTTTTGTAAAGTTTGCGGACTTTTCCGTGATTTTGCTGAACATAAAGCAAAGCAAATTCAACTGGGTTCAGTCATCACTATTTAGGGACTTGGGTACTCCCTATAGTTTTGCTATGTCCCAGCCTAGTATCCTTAAATCACAACGGTTATGATATGCTATTTTTTTTCCTTATTTCCTTTTATGTTTTATTAACTTTTTCTGGCTCAGATTAAGTTTTGGAATATCTCGTTTATGGTTTTGTCAATAGTTTTTTTTATCTGAATATTATTTGAAGTAGTTTAACACTCTGACTGCTGGACCATTTAATACCAGGATGCTTCAGTAAAGGTCTGTGCATATACAATAAATAACTAAATTGAAACTTGTAAAGAATTCAAATAAATGATTTTATTATCTACAGTAACTCTGTCAAAAATATAAAGAAACAGTTAATTACTTTCACCAGTATCATGACTAAAAGTCTCCATTTGAATAAGAGTCCTAGAAACATGGCACCTTGCAGAGTGCTGGTATGGAAGCTCATGTACCGCAAATATAATGTGTTTCTTTGTGCTGTCCGTGCTTTTTGCACACAACACATTTGGTAGTTGGTGAATGATTGCAGTCAATGGGCGGCAGAATGTCGTGTACTGCTGTCCTAATAATCGAGACAAGTCAGATACCATGTGATGAAGAAATTCCTTTGGGCAGCATTTCTTTCTGCATCAGTCCCACAGCCTGCGTTCCACATCATCTAATTGACTGTCACTTTCTTGATCACGGTAATTATCATCAAAACATTAATCCTGAAAAAATCTAGTTGTTTCAAAACATCAGCAGCTTTATACCATTTTCACAAAAAGAGAACTATGGACTGTCTAAGTTGTTGCTACCAAAAACAATTGAATTAAAGCTTTGCACTGGATGGCAGCACTATAGTAGGTAACTGAGACACAGCAACAAAGCCTGCCAGGAAGCTGGCTCCATCTATAATGACCGTATACTGAGATACAAGTTCTCTCATAACATGCATTCTGAAAGGCTTAATGAGATAAAACTTAACTCGTATTTTGTGTGTGCAATGTTTATGCAGAGTTGTTATCACCATTTTGTTTAAAGAGAGTACTGCCATTTTATGGAGCGAGTGTCAAAGTGTTTCCAGTGGATCCTTATAAAAGTTGAAATAGCTAGCTTTAGTCTAAAATGGAGTAGTTTACAGGATTTAAACAAAGTCATCCATGTTCAGGTGGACTTGACCGCTACTTAAAAATCAGCATATGTATGGTTATTGTGAATGGGTGCCTACTAGTTTACTATCAGTAGCTCATTTTGTATATCTTGGTGGTTTATGTAGAGTGAAAGCTGCTACAGATAGCATTATCCACTGTTCCATGCTCCATTTACTCCTCTCTGGTCAGAAAAATTACTGATGGGAATATCTCTTTCAGGGTTTGTTTCTCCTTTGCACTCCACAGTACTGGATTGAGAAAATGAATGCAGTGTCATTTGCCAGAGCAACCTAAAAGAAAAGACCCTGAATCCTATTGGATAAATGTATTCATGTTAAATGGAGAAGGGAAAGTTTATATTATATTATAGCTGGCTATTTTAAAGGCTTCATCCCTGATGGATGCTTAGACGCAAATCGTCACTACATCTTCATCATCTCTTTGGGAAAAAAAAGCTCCCATCTTCAAGGAAATAGACTTGTCTCGAGTTCTGCCCCCACATGTGTCAAATCATTAAACTGCCTTTTTGCAGGAAAAAGTAATGCTGCTAGCAGACAAGGGAGGTAGTTTAAATGAAGCATTGTGAGTGGTGCCATTGCTCAATGAAAGCACTCAATACGCCTAAAGTCACATAGCCACCAGGAAGGAGTACCGCCAGTTTACAAGAGACTCCTGATTTTAGTGGAAATGAATCATGCATTCAAGCTATTATTTCTTTTCTCACGTTGGTCAAATGGATTATATCTGTTTTGAAAATAAAGTTTGAAGAACAAAAGACAACATTAATTCTTCAATGAGAGTCCTTTCACTGAAGGTAATTTAATTCTTTGTTCATCCAAAATGAGTGACGGGATAATTCTTTCCATGGGTTAATTTTCTACACAGAAAAGACATGCTCTTTTATGGACTATACAAAAAGCAATTTTACATTAGGCCTTTCAAAGTGATTCAATGTCTCTGCTAACCACCATTGTTTATATCCATATGCATTATAATCACAATTCCATACCCATCACTACCAGACACTCCATTTATTTATTACTGATTCACACTGAAACATTTACTGATGACTTTGTAAACCTGAGTCTGTGTGTCCATTTTGTGGTCAAACGTACCCATTATAGGGAGACGGGAGAGTAACCTTGCAGAAAGAAAAAGGCAAAAATATACTCAGAATGAGGTGCCATTTCAACAAAACCAAATTAAAATTTCTAAAAAGTGTACATGATCAGTATGATGCAAGATATCGGCATGGCTAAAGAGAGCCCTAAGTTTGAGACTAAAGAAGGCAGTGCAAGGGAGCAGGTACGTCACCTTGCCTGGACAGACAGAAATGCACTGCAAAGGGTTATGCTCTGTACAAATACTGGGTGCTCTAGAAGAGCTGCAAGCAGGGACATAAACATTCATATGTGTGGTCTGAAAGCTAGGGGGCCAGTAACCAAGAAGTTATCAGAGCTGTGCGACTCTTAAATATGTAAGAGATTAAAGCCTAGGAGGGAATACAGCAGGTGGGAAAACGTCATGGCTTCTACAGGGTGTATGTAACTGCTTTTCACTATGCTGTGCCTCAAATAGTTTAGTCAGCTGTGTCCAGGAGAAGGTGTGAGGACTACAGGGGGCCTCTAGACATTGATTTAGCCTGCTATCTCTTGTACAATTTTGCAGTTGCCACTGACTGCACAAGTCAGGCTTAAACCCATCTTATTGTCAGTTCTTGGAAGAGTGTGAAGATGATGAGAGAGAGAAGGCCTGAACACTCAACTGGCATGTGAAAGAGAGGGGAGAGCTTTGAGAGATAGAGAAGATAAGAATTAAAGGGAATGCTTAGCATCTGAGGTATTGAACAAAAGCATGGATAAGTGGATAAGTACTTTGTGTTGTTCCTTTTTTAACAAAAATAAACTGGTCTTGTTTGACATCTTGACATCTCAGATATAATTGTGCCAGGGACACAAGTGCCCCCTTGTGTTGACAAAGAGTAATTGAAATATATTTGAGAGACAATTTGATAACATTTCACATTATGTTCCTTATTACATTGAACATAAAGCTGTATTTATTCATTAATTACCTATCTATCCATATTTTATTATCATGTACTGTTAAACTCAAGCAGTGATATGGACAAGTACACAGTCATGTTTGTCATTTTCTCCAAGCTTCCCTGGCTCTTTTGGTATGAATCTGCACTTGATTAGAAGGTTTTCTTCCTCAAGGATTTTGGTGATGACATTAGTTTTTCACTTCATGGATTCATTTTTTTTTTTTTTATATTTTGGAACATTTCTGCCACCATTTTTTAAGCTCCCATTTTCAGGGGCATGTCCTCTGAGGTTGTGAACCATCAATCACAATTCAACTGAATAAAAGTTCACCACACAGTCATATCTGTATTCAAGTCCATAATTTCAAGTTCTTGCTACTATCACCTTTAAAGATTTGCTGGTCAGATACCTTTGCTTGCAGTTTTTTCAACTTTAATAGTCGTTTCGTATTTTGGTTTTGGTCGCTGACATTTTTAATCTCCTGGTATTCAATGTCAACTTTATTTATATAGCACACTTAAAACAACATAGGAATGCTGTGGCCAAAGTGCTTTACAATAAAAGAAGGAAAAACATACAATTAACATAAAAAACATAAATAGAAATAAAATAAATTCACATAAATAAAATAAATAATAAATAGAAGTAATGTTACATAATCACAATGAGGAAACCATCAGTATTGCTGAAGGTTACGGAATGCATGTGAACAGAAATGAGTCTTTAATCTCGTTTTGAACAGTTCAATTGTAGACGACTCCTTTATGCAATGAGGTAAAGAGTTCCACAGGCAAGGAGCAGCAGCTGCAAAAGCCCTGTCCCCCCCTAGTTTTACACTTGGTACAAGGGACAACAAGAGACAACTGACCAGAAGATCAACCTGTTTCTCTGTTTTGATCATGTCTTTGAAGCTAATTAATTCCTTTTAAAATCCTTTGCATATTCCTACAAAGCATGATAGGTCACATTTTCTTTCCATGTCTGCGTGGGATTTTCTTGTGTTGGATTAATTAGTGGGTCTCTGTTGGCTGTGCATATGTGAGTCTGGGTACGGTAATGAGTCTTCCCTGTAACAGATTGGTACCCCATACAGGTCTGCCTACTGCCTTATACCTGATGCTGCCAGGACAGGTTCTGATTAGTCTGACCTTGAACCAAAATAAGTGCATTTGGCAATGCCTGGATACACGATCACTTATTAAAGATCATTATAACATTCTTAAAGAACACCCTGCTGGCTGTGGAACATAGCAGTTCATGGTGAGAATGTTATGTTTCCTGACTATTTCTGTTTTGTTTGTTTCTGTGTTAAGTACCTTGAAGTATATTTTTCTTATTATTCTATTATTATGTTATTAATATATTTATGTATTCTATCTTGCATCTTCTTTATATTGAGCCACAGAGGGGCAGGCCTCCTAACACATCAGCTGAAGACCACCTTTAGCCTTTATATTGGAATAAGTGGCTAAGGTCCCTACTGTGGCATTGATGTTCTCCATGGTTTTTGATTTATTTATAAGTAGTTTTTAGAATTTTCTGATGTTTAATTTCTTTATTTCTGTTTTGGATTTCTGAATTCTACAGGGTGGTCCAGATCTAATTATGCAACTTTCATTATGCTATAACTTATTAAGTTTATTACATAGAGAATTCACAAAAAATCCTTTGTTGCCAATAGATGGCTGCACCTACCCTTCATTCCAAAATGGCAGGGAGACAGTTGTCAGTCAAACAGCAATTCTTTTGTCTTGTATTGTTTTCCTGCATTGCATTAAAAGTTGCATAATTAGATCTGGACCACCCTATTTAATATTATGGGTTGGCTTTAATTGCTTACGGAGGAATAGCTTTTAACCATTCCTTTGTTCCTTATTTTCATTTTCTTTATTTGTTTTTATTGTGTATGTGTTTTTTTTTAATAAATCTCCTTATTTTTCAGACAGCATTTTTTTAGATTCTGTTGGCCAGGAGTTTTATAGTTTCCTCTCTTATTATTCTTCTCTTTTGTTTGTGTGTGTGTGTGTTTGTGTGATTAAAGCCTTTACCTGCTTTGCTACAGCCAGGGTTACTCATTCTATTTGCTGTTATAATTCTGCTTACATTTTGTTTTGTTGTATTAATGTAATTTTAGGATTTTTATTAATACTGAGTTTATGAAATATTGTGTAATTGTGTGTAATGTTAATCTTATATGTATTAGTTTTCTTTGTTATAGTTATCTGCCAATAACACAGACACACAATTGCAATTTTCTGTTTTCCTTATTTGCGCATGCTGTGAAATCTCAACCAGACTTCTCTCTTTCAGAATGCCACATACTATGCTGACGACCCACTGCTGAGAATCCCTGAATGTTATTTGAAAGATTTATTTAATTTTATTAATTTTTTGTTTTTCTGAACAAGACCTCTCTTTCTCCTGAAAAGCCACTTTTGTGTCAGCATGAATTAAAAGGATTTTTCCTTCCAGGTTTTTCACCCATATGTGATATGTCATAAACTCAGAGACAAATCAAATGCCAATAAGGACAGTGAGAAGGGTAAAGAAAACGGAAAGATATTTTACCAGCAAAGTGCAAACAAGTACTACAGTTAATGAAAAAAAGAAATATGAAACAATCTCATCAGAAGATCTAACAAAATCAAAATAATGAGACTTTACCCTGGATTTAAATGTTCAGACTGACAGAGCTTCTTTAATACTAGTAGGGAGATTGTTCAAGAATTAGGGAATGGGGGGAGTTTTGGGACTCCCATACTAGTTTTATTTATCCTCCAAATATTAAGGAGCCCTGCAGATTTGAGATTTCAATGTACACCCTGGAGAACAAACACAAATAAGTTCTGTAAGGGCAATGTCTAAGCCATTTTTTAAAATTTTGATATACATTATTAACCTCTGAGGGGAACTTGTCTTTTCACATGATGTTTTGGGGGTAAAAGTGCAGGGTCAGCCATTGTACAGCACCCCTAGTGCAATATTCAGGTTAAGGGCCTTACTCAAGGGCCCAACTGAGTAATGGGATTTGAACTGGCAGCCTTCCAGATATCAGCGTAGATCCCTAGCCTCAGAGCCACCACCCATTTACAACATTTTTGATAAGAATCAGAATTTCAGGCTTGGAGCTAAACTTATTTGGAAGCCAGTGAAATGACCACATTTCCACCTACATTCAAACTACATATAGGTGAGGCTAATCAGTGACCCTAAATTGACCAAGTGTTAGTATTGGCATGTGAGTGAATGTGCCCTGTGGTGCGTTAGCATCCAATGCCTGTCTTGTCCTTGGGGTTGCCTACATACCCTCCGGCTCCCTAGCATTTTGAAGAGTGAGACAAAGGGGAGCTTTTATTGATCTGAATAAAAATTCTTTGCATTAATTGTGGCTTAAGAAAGAACCGCAGATGCAAGGATATCAACACAGAATCATCTTGCTTTTATTAGATGTAACTACAGTGGCATCCCAGCTTTATTTGCATTAAAGAATTTTAAACAGATAATGCATTCATATAAAATGTATCATGTTAAATAATATATCAAGAACATTGCTTAGCAATTGTTGGTATCTTTGATTTTTGATCATTTCTAATGCTTTCATCTATTATTATTAATGAAAAAGAGCAATCTCAATACATTTCTGAGTCATGAATCAGTTTACCAGTAGCTATATGATTAACATTTTTGCAATTTCTGTGCCACAGTACGCTAGTAAAAGCAATGAGACAGCGCAAACCATCTTGAAATGCTGTGTGTTTTGCATTATGGAAGCACTTATCAGCCATTGAGAATGGGGCAGTTTTCTGTGTTTTCTTGGATATGAGTCAAGAAGAGCTTGAAATTTCATAACTGAAGGTTGCATTGGAGATTGTCTGGCAAGCCAATATTCTCTGAGTTAATTATAATCAAAAGCAAACCATATGTCATTTAGAAGAAAGACTGTAACCACACTATTATCTTTTGTTTGTTAATTTATTTTGCACATTATGTGCATCTGTGCTGCCAGCTTTAACAAACAGGAAAAACAAGATTGATTTTTTTTCAGTGTCCTCACTATTAGCAAGTACAATATTATTATGCTTTCACATATGTGATTCATTTAACAGCTTTTTTCCCTTGTAAAATAATTAAGGTTAAAACACATTGTTATCTGCAGAAATGTACTGCTGTAATAGCCTGCTCAGAGTGGAAGAAGGGCCATTTCTTTTCAGATGACACTCGACCACAGAACGGTGGGTATAAAGAGCAGATTCCTGTCAGGATTCAAGTAAGGTCAGAATTGTGAAGAAAAGGATGTGAGCTTACTTACTGAAAATCATGGAGAAGGAGAATTATTCTTATAATGCCCTAGTAGTGATAAATTATTGCTGACAACTATGCATTTCTTCGAGTGTGAGGTGTTTTATAAACCTGTATATAGCTGCAGTATAGGGTACCTATTGTCACCTTGGAGCACAATGGGTTGTGACTGTCTGAATTTGGATCATGCTGAATCCTGAATTACAATTGCACTGAATGAGAAATGGATTATGGAATGCCTTGTGATGGGTTGCCACTTGAAAGGGGAAGAGAATCCCCAGTATGACAATCAAAGGGGGTTGCCAGGATAAACAAAAGGCAAAAATGGGTTACCAGAAAAACAAAGTTTAAAAACCTCTGCCTTAGGAGGTTCAGGTGTGGCCATCCTTTTATATTACCTGAGGATTATTGTGAGCACTTGAAAATGCAGAAAACAGTAACAAGGTCTGAAACAGCAAAAGGCCAAGACCAACAAGGAATCAAAAGGACAAGAAGTTACTCAAGAGTTTAGGGCTCAGCAAAGTTAAAACCAGGACACACAATCCTATCACTAGGTCCTTTTTGAGAAATAACACTAAGAGATTTGAGAGGTAGTTTATCCAGAGAGGGATAACGCATAGTGCAATCCCCACCATAATTACAGAATTGTATCTGTAATCTGCTTCATGATGCTCCAACAATGATGGATGGATTAAAAGGCAGAAGTCTACGTGACCATCATCATCAAGCCCTTCCGTGAGAACCCTAAATCCAAAGAGGACTGTTTCATTTATGTTAGGTAGAATGCCCAGAGGGGACTGGGTGGTCTCATGGTCTGGAATCCCTACAGATTTTATTTTTTCTCCAGCCGTCTGGAGTTTTTTTGTTTTTTCTGTCCCCCCTGGCCATTGAACCTTACTCTTATTCGATGTTAATTAATGTTGATTTATTTTGTTTTCTTATTGTGTCTTTTATTTTTCTATTCTTTATTATGTAAAGCACTTTGAGCTACTGTTTGTATGAAAATGTGCTATATAAATAAATGTTGTTGTTGTTGTTGCTATGACATCATCAGTGTGATGATCAATGTCATGTGACCTTTAAAATGGCATTGTGTAAATAAAGAAAACTAAGCCATGAATAAAATTTAACTTTGTAAACTTAATTCCATACAAAATGTAAATGTCAGAATATGAATCCTCGTAAGTCCAAACTCCATAATACACAAAAAACACAAATAAACATTCAGTGTTTGTTACAATACTTTAAAACGCTGACTACTGCATCTTCATTATTTCCCCTATTCACTGCTTTTAAAATATTTTTGAGGTACAAATATTGTAGGCAAGCACAGTTTTGTTATACAAAGTAATTAAACTCAAAAATATATCTTCAGTCAACCCCATTCTTAAGCAGTGTCTAGAAAAAAACAGAAGAGACCCAAGCTGTTAATTGTAATGGACAGAGCTGCCAGTAACACATTCAGCTGAAGGTACCTGCTATTTTAAGCTCAGAAAAAGTGTATGAATGGCATCATAACTCCAAAATCAAGCAGAAGGTAGCAGAGGTATTTTCAATAATGAAGACGTCAATTCAAGAAGAGCTGGGGAGCTCAGAAGAGAACAAACAATACTGTTTTTTAGTGTGGATAGGTCATTACAAAAGTTATGACTATAAAGAAATTTGTCAAACTGCTTTTGGATTATAAAGCTGAATTTGAGGATGAATGATCCAAATGCAGGATTTAGCACATAATTATACTCTCTACCTGTTTTTTGTGGCAAATACTAGAAACTAGAAAGAAAATGTCACAATCTGATTTTTGTTTTTAATTTTTCTATACAGTTTCTGGGTTCTGGTTCTCCAGTGGTCACTTTTATTTTTATTTCAGTACGTTTTTACTTATGTTAAAAATGGACAATGTTTATCCTGCTGCTAAATTTTGTTTTTGAATGCATGCTGGTATTTTGAGATTCTTTGTATACAGTATATCATTCCTATGAAATTGCTAGGAAAGGTCAAATGGAAGTGGGTGGTGCATGGTATTACCATGTCAAATGTATAAAGGTCAATGCCATATAATTCCTGGTTGTCCAAGTTTGTGGGTACAACCTTAAAAGAATTGGTGTTCTTTTCATTGACTCTAAAAATGATTTCTGACTACAAACTCTTTTCTATCCCTTTGAGCACAATATTCAACAACAATATTTATTTATATAGCACAATTTCATCCAAAAGATGTAGCTCAAAGTGCTTTACAGGATAAAGAAAGAGAACAAAGACAACATATAAAAATAAAATTAGGCAATACTAATTAACATAGAATAACAATAAGGTTCAATGGCCAGGGAGGACAGATTCCAGATGGCTGGAGAAAAAAACAAAATCTGCAGGGGTTCCAGGCTACGAGACCACCCAGCCCCCTCTAGGCATTCTACCTAACATAAATGACCTCACAATCAGTCCTCATGGTTTTCAGGCTTCACATGGAAGAATTTGATGATGATTGCCATGTGGACCTCTAGCCTTTAATCCATCAATGTAGGTATAGCACGTTGCTTTGATTGGGTGGTGGTGGCGCAGATCAAAACCACAGAAAACCGGAAAAAGAACAGCAGAGAAAGTAGGGGAAAGTCTTATATTCAACTAATATTTTGGTGCAGTTTGCATGTAAACTCCTGGTTTTGACTCTCATTTGACTGCAATTTTTGTTTCAAATGTTGCGATCTGTTACTTGATTCTCACTCTCTCAGTTTAGATCTTGGTTTGTTTTATGTAACCAAGAATTTATCCTGAATTAATTTCAGTTTCTAAACTACTGTTGTCTAATACAGCCAGTACAGAAAAGATTGAAATAGGCATAGATCATCAAACCTATTAAACCCAATCCTGTGTTGTGAAGGGCACTAGAGTATATCTTGGAAACACTGAATGCAATGTGCAATCAAGTCCTGGATAGGTGCCTAGTCCTTCTTGCTATTTTCATTCTACTTTCATTCACATTATCAGATTCTGCAATATAGATTACACCAGGGATTACTTTATGGATCAATATAATTTTATTGGCATACATTGAGTGAAACATCTGACCAACCCATTGTTTTCCATTCTGATTGATCCTTAAAGTTTTAAAGGTTAAATTCCATCTGCTTTCAGAATGTGATATACCTTTTTAAAGATCTAAAATCGATTATTAATGTCTTTTCAATTCATGATTTAGTCCTTTGACATTTCAACTAATGAGCTTTAATAGGCGTTTATTATTATCTTTTTCATATAAAAATGCATCATTTTTCCTAATAAGAATATTTTTACTACTTTCAGTCATTAATTTATGTGGTTTTCCATATAAACTCTAATTTTTTCTTGATAACAGTTGGAAATTTTGCCATACTAAAACTTTGTGCCATTAAATCAAGAGGTGAGATAAAAAGGGATAGATAATGTTGAGAATAGTTCCTCCTACCTATCATCTCCACATTACCCCAAAGGTCCTGTGTTTTCTGTCCTTGTGTAAGACACAGACACACAACAGACTTACAATGGAACATTAGACATAACTGCCTCAGAAACAGTTTTGTATTGTTTTATTCAGTATTATCTATCCAAATACATACTTCATGGTAATGGGAATGGAACCTTGCTCAGCTACACATTGGATACAAGGCAGGTAACAAACCTTGATGTGCCATTACACTGCACATTTAAGCAACATTTTCTCATACTGGCAGCAATTTTGCATTAACAAATGGAGTTACTGTTGTAATCTATACTAATAAACGTCAAAGCCCTCACTCACTCACTCACTCATCACTAATTCTCCAACTTCCCGTGTAGGTGGAAGGCTGAAATTTGGCAGGCTCATTACAGCTTACTTACAAAAGTTAAGCAGGTTTCATTTAGAAATTCTACGCAAAACGGTCATAACTAGAACCTACTTTCGACCATATATATGGCCATGGCCGGCGGCTCGGTCGCCATGTGAGGCGGAGTTACGTGGGCGGCGTGATGATGCGGGACGCAAGTACGTAGAGAACAAGGAAAAGCTCCAAAGAGCGCTGAAACGAGACTTTGGATCACTTTGTAACGGAGTTAAAATTGCTGTAGCGAGAAACTTTTAAGTGCTGGGTCTTAGCTAACATTAAATAAAGCCGTGGACATCGCGAGATCGCACAAGCACAGCTGAGAAGCTTCGATGCATGTACTCCGAGCAGCTAACGTCAACTGACTTTGCAGGACTGGAAAAGATTAAATTAAGTTAATACACACGCTACTGCTAAATATTCGCAGGCAAATCAACAACTTAATACCGGGAATGCCTGTTGAACATCTTACATTCACGAGTACCAATTTGGGTGGTGAACGCTTCGATGAATGAAACCTGTTATCTTTACAACAGTTGACAGACACGGAATATAACTTGAATACAACACATCCTCCAAATACGAACCTGGTTGAAAGAAATAATGATAATCAAATCCAGCAACACTCATAACGATCACAAAACTATTACACTGACAATCATGTTACGTTATTTTTTAAATGTTTCCTTTTCTTAGCACAAGCACAGCTGAGAAGCTTCGATGCATGTACTCCATAACGCATTAAAAAAAATAACGCATTTAATCACACTTTCCATTCCAAACAAAGGGGAACTTTTGTCAAAGCATGATTTCCTGGTACACCAATTATATTGATGCACACATCAGAGCCAAAAAAATGTAAGAGTCGGAAGAAAGCGTATTGCCAGGACTGATCGGAGGAAAATTTCATTTTAAAAGACTACCCGGCGGAAGCCTTGATAAAAGCGTGGTTTTGTGCAAACTGTGCAAAAAGGAGTTTGCATACCACCGAAGCACTTCAACCTTACGGTGCCATCTAAATGCAAAACATGTTACAGCGAGCACAGAAACTGTGCATGCTGTTAGCACTAGCAGTATGAGTTCGAGTACCAACATAACATGTCGGTAGCCCAAACCTGATGAAATGACTAGCTTCAGGACCAAAATTAGTAATTCAACATCAGTGAAACTTACAAATTCTCTCGCAAAATGGATTTCTTTGGACTGTACACCACTAACAGTGCTGCAAGATTGGGGGTTAGAAAATGTGCCACAGTTAGCGTTAGGTGATCTAACTTTCCAACTGCCATGCCGAAAGACTATTTTAAGTAAAATTCAGCAGCTTTATGACACTGAAAAGCAAGCAAAATTAGATGCATTACAGAAAGTGGACTTTGTGGCTCTTACTGGGGATCATTGGACTTCCGTAACCGTTAGTAATTTTAATTACATCTAATTACAAAATGTTCAATGATCACACTGTTTTAGCCTAATGTACAAAATAATTTTGGCTAAGGTTACTCACAGTTTAAAGGTGAGGCTGGTCAAATTACCTTTTATGTTTCTGACTTATTGTTTTAAGAAGAAAAACTGCACTTTATGTTGAAATTTTTGTTATTATTATTTAAAGACAATACCATTCTGAAAATGTACTTAAAGTACTTAAAATACAACTTTATTTTTAAGTCTGCCCAATTTTAGCCAGGGATGATATTTTTGTTTCTGTTTTGAATTGAAATGCAGTTTAAATGCATTTTTTTTTTCAGAAATTAAAAGAGCTTGAGTTAACAATATTCATGTCCATGTCTATTATTTGATTCTGTCGCCCAATAAAACCCTTTTAAATTAAAAAAAACATTTGCGCTTTGGGGCAAATTTTCTTGTGCGATTACATACGATTATATGTATATATATATATATATATATGTATGTATATGCGTATATATATATGTATATATGTATAAATATATATATATATGTATATATGTATATTTGTATATATATAATGTATATGTATATACCTGTATATAAGTGTGTATATGTATATATATGTTTATATGTGTGTGTGTGTGTATATATATATATATAAATATATATGCCAGCAACACTCATGACAATGAAAAAATAATTACATTGTCAATCATGTTACGTTGTTATTAAAATGTTTCCTTTTCTTTTTCATTACTTCTTTAACACACTGCTTCTCCTCTGCGAAGTGCGGGTATTTTGCTAGTATTGTATATATATTGTGACAGATAGAGTGTGCTATCGCTCCCTTGAACCCTCGGACAATACGTCAGACACCAGGTAAAAGTTCACAAGTTGACTTTATTAAAGCAATACAGTGCACAAAGCACCCTCCACTCCACGATATCCATAAACACTAATAAATCAGTAATCAATGCACAATCCTCCTCTCCCAGATGAGTTGCCACCCTTTCTCCCAGCTCAGCTTGCCGTCTGGGGATTTCCCACAGTCCTTTATATTCCCTGACCCGGAAGTGTTTCCCATCCTTTTTCCATGTGACTCCTTATCATTTCCGGGTGAGATTAAAAGTCCTCTTCTTCTACTTCCGGGTTATAGGACACATATGACTCTCTGGGCCTCACTGCAGCATCCTTTGTTGGCCCCTGTGGTATCCAGCAGGGGTGTAAAGGAAAACTCCATAGTCCAGGATTCCCTGCTGGTATTCGGGGCTCCTACATGCTGCAGGGAGAGCTGCACATGGCGGCCTGGGGGTATTGGCCGAGATGACAAGCCGGCCATAGTCCACAACATATATATACTGTATGTGTGTGTGTGTGTGTATTTGTTTTACTTTTATTTTAGGTTTTAAATTACCAAGAAGTACTGTCTGTGTTGTTTTTTTTTTTATTTAAGATGAATTGAAAAAATTCTCTGTTACCATCTTGACTTCTATAGTGAAGTGAAGCCGACCCGCAGAGCCATCACCTTAAAAAATAGGACTGCCATCCATTTAATCTTCATTCCTCAGTGGAGTCTATGTTTTCAAATTCATTAGTGTAGTAAGCTGAATTCTAAGTAAAAATAGCGTTAGGATTGCTTTTTGGTTTTTGTCTTTGTTTATGATTCATGTACTTTCCTCAGCCCTTTGACTCTTGTCTGCCTGATTTTATTTTTGCCTTCAAGGTTTTCATCTTCAACTTGTCTTTTGACTAGCTCTTGCCTGACATTTATCAGGTCCTGGTTATTTTTCTCACAATAATTAAGATTTGGTCACCTATTAGTGTTTGTAACAGTTACACACACGTGTAGGATGTGGATGGGAAAAAAAAGTACACAGAGACAATCTAGTACAAATTATACAGCAGCATCTTTCAACATACAGGGGGATTTTCAACTTCCTAATGACAAATAATATTGAGATTTCAAGTAGGTTTAAAAACCTGACAGTTAAATAAAATTAAAAAAATGAGGACATGTATTGAGGTGAAATGAAAAATGTATTCTGAAGGAAAAAATACAGTAGAGTTGCTTTTGTTCTCAGATTTCAGTTGCAGATGCTGACCCTTTTTCAGCTACTTCAAACTCAAATAGGGCCCAGCACCAATAGACTAGTAGATTGTGTCACATCTGACTAAGGCTAAATAGTCAAAGTGTGGGGTACTAAACTTCCTATTTTTCATACCTGAAAAAACCTTTAGTAATTAAACTTGATAACTGATTTAGGTCGAGGTATTTCATTTAACACTTGTACCAAACTTTCACCATATTTCCTCCCATAGTTCAAACATATAATTTTAGATTGACTGACACTGCCGTTCACAAAAGGTTTAAAGAAAATAGTGCTTCTGATACCGTCAGTCTGAGCTGAATGCCCACTTATGGTTGTTATCTTGGCTTTATGGGGAACTCCTAAAAGGGGTGGGGCTTCCAGGACTGGTGAGGAAGTGATGCCACGTGTCTTCTGATTGTTGTTCCTCTGAACTGCGGATAAAAATGGAGACCAAGTTACCAAAAGCGACTCCTCTTGACATGGGGTAAATTTGCTTACCTGGTGTGGGCTTTGAAGTTGACCCCTACTCGCATGTGATTGACAAAGTGTATACATTCTGTCCAGTGGTACTTACTGCCTCATTATATTTGCTCCTGGCATATAATGAGGAACAGGAAAACATTTAACAATTATAGGATTGGCTTGGAAATAAAGACATTTTTAATTGTGAAACTAAATAAAATGAAGAGACAGACATCATACTGTACATTGTTAGCACATTAGCTTTGTGGTGCTCACTCTGTGAACTCTTAAATGTGAGATGAAGTCTCCCCTGTGTTTTAAATGCTCTGTTAAATTGTATTTTAAAGGAATCATTTCTCTTTCTCTTCTTTTTATTTTATACTGCCTAAAAAATTAAAGGAAAATTTTAATCAGAGTATAGCATCAAGTCAATGAAGCTTCTGGGCTATTGATCTGGTCAGTTAAGTAGCAGAGGAGGTTGTTAATCAGTTTCAGCTGCTTTGGTGTTAAGAAATTAACAACAGGTGCACTAGAGGGGCAACAATAAGATGGCCCCAAATACAGGAATGGTTTAACAGGTGGAGGCCACTGTTTTTTGACTAGTTTTGCATTTGGCTACGGTCAGTGTCACCACTGGTAGCATGAGGTGATACCTGGACCCTACAGAGGTTGCGTGCCATTGCCAGAAGGTTTTCTGTGTCTCCCAGCACAGTCTCAAGGGCATGGAGAAGATTCTAGGAGACAGGCAGTTACTCTAGGAGAGCTGGACAGGGCCATAGAAGATCCTTAACCCATCAGCAGGACCGGTATTTGCTCCTTTGGGCAAGGAGGAATAGAATGAGCACTGCCAGAGCCCAACAAAATGACCTCCAGAAGGCCACTGGTGTCAATGTCTCTGACCAAACAATCAGAAACAGACTTCATGAGCGTGACCTGAGAGCCCGACATCCTCTTGTGGGCCCTGTGCTCACTGACTGGCACAGTGGAGCTCGAATGGCATTTGCCATAGAATACCAGAATTCTCAGGTCCTCCACTGGTGCCCTGTGCTTTTCACAGATGAGAGCAGGTCCACCCTGAGCACATGTGACAGATGTGAATGGGTCTGGAGAAGCCGTGGAGAACATTATGCTGCCTGTAACATAGTTCAGCATGACCGGTTTGGTGGTGGGTTAGTGATGGTCTGAAGAGGCATATCCATGGAGGGACACACAGACCTCTATAGGCTAGACAACGGCAGGTATCAGGATGAAATACTTGGACCCATTGTCAGACCCTATGCTTGTGCAGTGGGCCCTGGGTTCCTCCTGGTGCACGACAATACCCAGCCTCATGTGGCGAGAGTATACAGGCAGTTCCTGGAGGATGAAGGAATTGATGTCATTGACTGGCCCCCATGCTCGCCTGAGACATTATGTTTTGGGACATTATGTTTCGGTCCATCTGATGCCTCCAGGTTGCACCTTAGACTGTCCAGGAACTTAGTGATGACCTGGTCCAGATCTGGGAGGAGTTCCCCCAGGACACCATCCGTTGTCTCATTAGGAGCATGCCTTGACGTTGTCAGGCATGCATACAAGCGCGTGGGGAACATACAAACTACTGAGTATAATTTAGAGTTGCTGCAATGAAATTTCGCCAAAATGGACTAGCCTGCCGCATCATTTTTTCACTTGGATTTTTGGGGTGTCTTTGAATTCGGCCCTCTGTAGTTTGATAATTTTCACTTCCATCAAACGATGTGGCATCCTTTTGTTCCTAACACATTACCCAGTCCATATCAGTATAGATATCCTGCATGATTTTTTTTCCCATTGAGATATGATGTGTTTTCAAAGTGTTCCTTTAATTTGTTGAGCAATTTATATTGCTCTCAATCAGTCATTCAGTACACTTTATTCTCAATTCATGAATTTTTAGTGCAATATGTACAGTTAGCTATTATGTTATTTTACACCATTTAGGAAAAGTAAAAATACCAACAAAGTTTATGACAATAAGATTGCTTTATTTTACTCTTGTTTTTTTCAGTACAAGAACTAGTTGTATTTTTTACAGGCTGCATCAAGTTTTGCTTTCTTTTATCTCCATTGTGGCCTTTATTTTCCACCCAGAACATTTTCTTTTATTTTCTCCATCTGTGCCTGCTTAATTCAGCCTAAATCGTCTAACTCCCATCTCCAGTATTCCCTGTATTCTGTAGTCGGCAACTCTAATCTTGATGGCTCTGTTCTCCACCATACATTTCATTTCCCCATCTCTGACTGCTTAACTTTGATATTCTACTTTGCCTTCTCCTAGGAAATAGAGAGATTACAGTTACTCTATTGTATAAGCCTGACTCTGGCACAGTTGCTTTTCAACTGAGGAAAAAAGGAAACAACAAGCTGTGTTGAGGAGGCTCCCTGATCTGCTTGCCTCCTCTTTACTTAATGCCAATGTACCAACCTTTCAGATTAATCAATACACCAATCCCCTTGTCTGGCTTTGTCCTTGGCCCCTAAAGTCTAAAGTCAAAACTTGCTTTATTTATTTCTGTCAGGGCTGAGATGCCTCGGAACAGCTGCCTTTGGGAGGCAGGAATGCTGAACAGATGCTGCCTTTTCTCCTGTCTCTCCATTGCTCTCTCTGTTCTGTGCATTCTTTGCCCAAAGACTGGTCAGCTGCCTGCTGAGCATCCGGCACACCTCTGTCCTGGTTCCTCATTAAAAATAAAGGTTGCTCCAGTCCTAAAATGAAGCTTTCCAGCATTTTCACAGTCTCACAGACATTAATTTATTCCTGAATTGGGTAAATGCTTACTTTGTCACTATAGGAATGTATCCCTAAAGCTATATTAATGCATTTAATCACATGATGTACAATTACAATAGCAATAGCTAAACTAAGCTTTATACTGAGTTACATTTTATCAACATAAGTGGAGTTCTTTTTTTTTCTAAAAATATGTTTTCTTTTTTTAATAACATTATGAAGCAGCAGTTTTCACATGCAGACCAATCACAGCAAAATTCTCCCCACTTTGGTCAGCTCCCAGTGCTGTTCTTTCAGCTCATGGGTCGCCTAATGGATCGTATTCCTGGAATGTACTCCTTTCTCTTTGTCATTTCATTACATTATGTGTTAAATGGTTTTAATAAGGATTGCAGATTGCCATGGGCAGATGTCACAGAGGCAATTAGGGGTCCTGCTAGTCCCATGTGGGTGTGATCTTTCTCTGCAAGTTCCTGATGCACATGGCAATTTACATATCTTATTAAACTAATCTAACAAAAAGAGAGACAGAGGGCAACAAACAGCAAGGCTGCAGAAAATCCAAAAAAACTTGCTGTTGGCTTTTTTTTTTTACTTATTGTTCCAGTAAATCACCAACTTCCTCTTACATGATTGTTAATGCTGCTCTAAATTAGTGACCCTTGTGTCCGAACACAAAGTTGTTTCACACACTAAATGGACGTCTCACACATTTTTAGCTGATCGTAGTTAAAAGAACATTTCTGTCCAAAACATGGAAAGATTGTCAATGTATTATTTGAGTTTCTAACAAAAATCATTCATTTTTCATTTTATACAGCATACTGTATAATATATTATAATTGCTATTCTGAAGTAACATAACATAGCATATCATAACATAATATACTCCTGCTTAATCTAATTCATTTACACAGAGGACAAAAGTTTAAATAATTGTCATAAAGAGTATGACAGTTTTCATTAATTATTTTTGCATTTGGAGCACAGGCAGCTTCAGTGGCTAAGCTGGCCTCACAGAATTTACTAAAGAGGTGATTTGAACCCACAGCTTTATTACACTGCACTGTCTACTTCATGTCTTTTAATTCCATTAATCAATTATATTTTATTTTTCTCCTATCTTTCTCTAGCCCTATCAGTCACAAATTTGTGCATTCCATTGTCCTAATAACATTTTAAGTGGCAGATGGCTCATTGATTCATGCTGTTGTCTGACTGGCTTTGAATCCCAGCCCAGTCAGTGCCTGTGTGAAGCTGGCACATTCTGATGTTTTGTTAGGTTAGGGCCGGGGTTCCTCCACACTTTTCATGGAAAGTTTTTCCCAGTCCTGTCCAACGCCTAGCAACCTTGACTAGACTGGTATAACATGATGGGCGGGAGAAGGGAAATTAACAGGGAAACTGGGATTTTCTTCAATGTTCAAGCATTAGGCACAGCAGCATTGTTGAAATTTTTAGTTAAGATTTTAATATTTCTGTCCATTTTCTCCATTTGTTACCATTTGTTCAGTCATTACTTTTTTAAGCCACTTGCCTATTTTTTGTATTATGAGTACAGTAGAGCATATTTTCGCCTTTCTTATTCCTCTTTCATTTCACCTCCTGCTCACCCCATATACACCTACACTTCAGCTTGCTTAGCCCTCCATTCTTGTCAAGACAGCTCTGCTTCCAATTCCTACAGCTTGGCTTTTCCCAACTCAGAAGTCAGTGATGTGAGATTGTGACTAGTGCAGACTCCAGCATGTGATGAACAGGAATCCTGAACCATATCAAAGGATTCCTGTCATCTAGTGAACATAACTGAGTACCAATGAGCCAGAGCAAAAAGACCTAAACAAAATGTTCCAACTACAAAAGTATATATTATACAATACATTGTCCATTCAAAAAGAATCTTTAAAAGAATACACCACTTGAAAGTGATGTTTTTACCCCATTTTGTTGTAGAAGTAGCTGAGAAAAAATTTTAATCTCATGTTTTATAGAGCAAGTCCATAAAAAAGATTCAAACAGAATGGGACCCAATGGTGACCACTGCTGGACTATGGTTAACAATGTGAAAAACCTGGTTTTGAACTGAAGAAAGAATTCTGGAAATATGAATTTGGGGAGAGGTGGATCTTCAATTCAAAAGCACTGTATTATGGGAATGCACTTTTCCATTTGTATTGACTTTTCAGTAGTTTTATATTCAGAGTTTTCCAAAAGCAAGCATTAAGTATATTTTATAAAAAAAAATAATGCATTTTGCACATTTTGAACATATAAATGGACAATGGACATGTGGATTATGCAACATGAATTACTTGTTGGTTGCTATTGGGTCTCGTACTATTGGAATCTTTATTATTTACATTCTTTATGAACACTTCAGATTAATTTTTTTTTGCCCTCCACTATAAACTACATGGTGTAAGTAACATATAAACAAATATAATTTTTGGGTGGAATATTCCTGTAAATCAGTCCTGGAACAGTTCATATGACATGGTACATTCAGTGCAGAGCATAATTAAAAAAATCTTCAAAAAATTTCAATATTCCAGAGAAATAAAAAAATAATCAGATAGCGTCTATTACAGTAGTCTCCACATCTCTGTCAGAACAGCCTTACAAGTTAATGTGATTTGTGCTTGTATTGTGGATTAATTCATAATATACTAGCTACATTACCTGAATACATTTAAATACATTTGATATTTGATATCTCTTGCCCTATGTGTACCTACAGCGTTCCTTGCAAAGTATTCTCATGTGTCTCAACCTGTCTTGACCAACATTTCCTCTTTTGATCGCATTCACGTAAAGCCTGTTTCTCAGACATATCTTTTCAAGGTGTGTTGCTCACCTCCTGCCCACTTTTTGACTACCACTAATGGTATAAGGGCCCCCACCATCCACTGTAAAAACATCATTCTTGCGAATGCCTCCTGTGTTTGAAGGCAACTTTCAGTGCTCCTCATATACCTTTCCTAGGTATCTTCGGTCAGCCTGTCTTGGCTGGTGCTTCCTGTCTTGATCACATTTTACTGAGCAACTAAAGAAAAACTAAGTAATCTGACCAAAGCCAAACTGACCAATCAGATTGCTCAGAGAACTCAGACAGACATGTACAGACCGTAGCATTGTATTATATAGTATATTATGAATTGATTTTTTACAGTTTCCTTTTGGTGGATCAGTTATTTTATAAAAGGAGGGGATCAACTTATAGCTATAGGAGGAGCCATAGTATAGTTTACAAGTATAAAATTCTATTCAAAAGATTTGAGAAGAATTATTATGTGTACCTGCACTACCATTTAGAAATAGGATGTGTGTTGCAAAAGAAGCCAACATAATGAGAAACTGTTTCTGACCATAATTTTCTGTATGACCTTGGGCATGATGGAATGATATTATATTAACTATGTAAGTGTCCTCCCCTCAGTAGATTCACGAGCAGTCAATACATTTTGTATCCCTGATTTTCTCCAGTGTTTTTCAGTTATTTGCAGTTGTACTAATGGGGATCATGAAATTAAGAAGGGTTTTGTCCCGCATGAGAAAGTGCAAGGGTGTTAACTCAGATTCTCATTACCTCTCAAGGGAAGACTAAATACAATTCCAGCCTAAGAGATCTAAATGAATATGAAGACAGTATGTGTGTTTCTCTAAGATTTTAATTATGCAAATGTAACCCAATCAATGAGGAAATGTATTGAGGAGAAAGAACACTCTGAGGAGAATAACTTGTTTGGGCATTCAAGTGCCCTGCTGCATTATTAGTTTAAAATTCTAATTAAATTAACTGATTTGAGAGATTAAGCTGAAAGAAAATCCAGAATGCACTGTGACATTCAAGCATCTGGACATTTAGATACAAAAGAACCTCTAGTTGCTTTAACCTTACATATAATGAAGCTACGTCATTTAGTGAAATAATGTATTGGCAATGTCTACGATAAAGGACAGCTACACTCACATAAAGAAAGTAAAATGATTTTAAAATATCTTACTGTAAAATAATGTTTGGTAGATAAAGACAGTACCTCTGACAAAGAATCATCATGTCCAAATCAGAGGCATTGATTCTCCCATTAAAAGTGGCTTCTTTCTTTAGGTAGGGAATAAGCAAGTGGAGATCAAATACCTTAGGGTGTTATTCACGAATGAGGTTAGAGGTGATCATGAGATGGTCTATAGCAGTGACAGCAGTTTTGAAAATGCTGTACCAACTCATGTATTATTAAGCTGCTAACTTACACATGATTATGTATTTCTCTACTCAACTATGGTCAAATACTTAGAATAATGACTAAAGGAATGAGATCTTGAGTACAAGCGGTCAAAATGAGCTTTCCATGCAGCGTTCCTGGGCTCACTCTCCATGATAGGCTGAGGAGCTTGTCAAGATTGGAGTACAACAGCTCCTTTTTCAGAATACAATGAGCTAGCTGAGGAGGTTTGGACATGATGATGATGGCATGTAATAAAATATAACAAGTGAACTACACTGTAGAACAGACTGGCATTATCCATTTAGCTTGGCTGACACCCAAGTCCTGACTTAGCAAACTTTTGCCATACACCGTTATTGCTGGATAACAAAGTTTTAGTTTTCCTGACTGGGCCTCTTCTTGGAATGCACACCTTGCAGTCTTATCTGATAAAATGATCAATATCAGACCAAGTAACAGCCATGGACATCTTTCTCATGAAATGGACTCAAGTTCTGAACAAAGGCCTGTAAATCAAGGATGAGTACATTGATGGACAGCACCATTGATCAACCAAGAGGATTGGTTTATGTGCACCCAATAAGCCAATGACAAGGTCTTTATTCCTCCTTATAAAACACCCTAACTATTGCTCTTCTCTTACTATGCTACTCCTTAACCTGGCCATAATTTGGTTCTGCTTATAGCCAGAACCCATAGCTGATAAGTTGTGGCCACAACGGAAGTTAAAGGAATTCCTTTAGTGCAGAGGGCAACTTTAGTAGACTGGAAGAGTTGAATACCCATTGTATTGGAGTTTGGATGAGGTTGCCCTTAGTCCAGCCTTGCTGAGGACCAGCAAGTAGGCAAGCAAGAGAGAGAGAAACCTACGTAAATCATGTGTTTGCCTTGCTAATGACGGTCACTGACTGATCACCAGCTGGCATAGCATGTGTATCTTTGCTAGCATCCGAGGACACATTGTGCAAAAACCTCGAACAGAAACTGTAGTACCACCTTCAACCAGAAGGTGTGACCAAAGATGAAGAAGGACACCTCCAGAATGAAGAAAACAAAGAGGACTGTGGATCCTTCCATGTATCTAGATGAAACTGACCAGGAAAGGAACAAAGCATCTCTCACCTCAAACCATAAGTACAAACTACTTTGATTCTGACAACTATTAATTAAAGTATTAAACTACTAACTATTAAACTAGTATTAAAGTGCTAGTATTAAACTACTCATAGATAGGACAAAGCCATTTAATGTTATATGGTATTGGTATAAATGTAACTAAAAGATAGTAACCTTGTGAATGATAAGTTCTGGCACTGTGTTATAAGTTTCCTCCCAAACCCAGTCAGAAAGTGCAATGGTATTTCACATGCACACAGGCTCTGTGAGGGAGGGTTGGTGATAAGCCAGAGGAGAAGCTAGCTGCTATGAGCAAATGAACGGCACTTACAGACAATAGAATCTTCATAACCAGCCAAAGAACTTACCCATCTTGAACACATACATGAATTAGAATTTAAAAGCTATGTGCCTTTTCCTATAAAAGAGGAGAGTTAAACTAAGCTTCCATAATTTTATGGTTTGAGTTGTTTGTTGTTGTCTTTTGTCTATATACTGTATACTGTATTTATATATATATATATGTAAAAGTCAATGTGTATATGTATGTTCCAGCATCACGTCTGAACGGCTGGAGCGATTTTCATGAAACTTGGTACACATTATTATCCAGTTGACACTCAGAACAACCACCGGAGGGCCAACTGGAGGTGACTGCCAGCATTCTTTATGTTTGAGCTCCACCGTGCCCCTGTTGCTTTTGAAATTAAATAGAGTTCTATGCGTGGAAGTGTGTGTGTGTCTGTCCGGCCCGGAAGTGAGATGTAGAGTTGGGGTGAGGGCTCCAGCTCCAAGGTTACGCAAGTGAGGCCAATACACCGGCAAAAGGAAACCTCCTAAAAAAGACAGTCGCTTAGCTGCTAATGCACAAACAATGCGAGCACTTCGGCAACATGAATCCTTCTAGCAGAGAGATGCCCAGAGTAGTTCTGACAATTTAAATACTTTCTAAGATCCCGTGCTACTTAGACAGTTTGTATATACCAGGCAACTGCCAGCATTCTTTATTTTTGAGCAGCACCGTGCCCCTGTTGCTTTTCAAATTAAATAGAGTTTGCCGGCTCTGAACATCAACTAGATGAATACATACATACAAAACTGAAAGACAAGGACAATAGTGAGTCTTTGTTTCTTAATTTATTTTTATTTTTAACGCTGTGTTTTTTTAATTATGTTTGTCTTAACCAATTAAAATAACACAATAGCAAACTGGAGGTGACTGCTAGCATTCTTTATGTTTGAGCACCACGGCGCCTCTGTTGCTTTTCAGATTAAATACAGTTGGCCGGTTCCAAGCATCAACTGGATGATAACATACATACAACACCGCAAGACAAGCAAGCACATTAGTAAGTCTTTATCTATCCATCCATTATCCAACCTGCTATATCCTAACTACATGGTCACGGGGGTCTGCTGGAGCCAATCCCAGCCAACACAGGGCACAAGGCAGGTAACAAACCCCGGGCAGGGTGCCAGCCCACTACAGAAAACCCACACAGACATGGGGAGAACATGCAAACTCCACTCAGGGAGGACCTGGGAAGCGACCCCAGGTTTACTGTTTGTTAATTTATTATTATTTTTAAATTTGTGTTTTTTTAATTATGTTTTTCTCAAACAATTAAAAAAAATCTTTATTTTCCTCCTGGGCAACGCTGGGTATTTCAGCTAGTATACAGTAATCCCTCGCTATATCGCGCTTCGACTTTCGCGGCTTCACTCTATTGCGGATTTTAAATGTAAGCACATCTAAATATATATCACAGATTTTTCTCTGGTTCGTGGATTTCTGCAGACGATGGGTCTTTTAATTTATGGTACATGCTTCCTGAGTTTGTTTGCCCAGTTGATTTCATACAAGGGACGCTATTGGCGGATGGCTTAGAAGCTACCCAATCAGAGTATGTATTACATATTAACTAAAACTCCTCAATGCTATAAGATATGCTTCCCGTGTGGTGCTCGATTGTTTGCTTATCTCTGCCTCTATCTCACCCTCTCTGACATTCTCTGCGCCTGACAGAAATGCCGCTTTATCACGGTGCTTCCAAAAGCACACTTATTGATTTTTTGATTGTTTGCTTTAATCTCGCTCACTCTCTCTCTCTGACGTTCTCTGCGCCTGACGGAGGAGATGTGAGCAGAGGGGCTGTTTGCTTAGAAGATACTGACGCTCCTCTAAAAAATGCTGCTTTATTGCAGTGCTTTGGAATACTTAAAAACACAAGTATTGATTTTTTGATTGTTTGCTTTTCTTTGCGTGCGCTCTCTCTCTCTCTGACATTCTCTGCTCCTGACACACATTCTTTGAAGAGGAAGATATGTTTGCATTCTTTTAATTGTGAGAAAGAACTGTCATCTCTGTCTTGTCGTGGAGCACAGTTTAAACTTTTGACTAAAGGGTGTTCTTTCATGTCTAGAGGGCTCTAATAATGTTAACAGTGTGGGAGAGTTTATAAGGGCTTAAAGTATATAAAAATAACCATACAAACATATGGTTTCTACTTCGTGGATTTTCATCTATAGTGGGGGGTTCTGGAACGCAACCCCCGCGATCGAGGAGGGATTACTGTACTTATACACTCACCAGCCGCTTTATTAAGTACACCTTGCTAGTTCTAGATTGGACCCCCTTTTGCCTTCAGAACTGCCATAATTCTTCTTGGCATAGATTGAACAAGGTGCTGGAAACATTCCTTAGGGATATTGGTCAATATAGACCTGACAGCATCATGCAGTTACTGAAGATTTGTCAGCTGCACATCTATGATGTGACTGTCTCTCCATTCCACCAAATCCCAAAGGTGCTCAGCTGGATTGAGATCTGATAACTGTGAAGGCCATTTGAGTACAGTAAACTCATTGTCATGTTCAAGAAACCAGCTGGAGATGATATGAGCTTTGTGACATGGTGCGTTATCCTGCTGGAAGTACCCATCAGAAGATGGGTACACTGTGGTCATAAAGGCATGGGCATGGTCAGCAACAATACTCATGTAGGCTGTGGCATTTAAATGATGCTCAAGTGGGTCCAAAGTGGGCCAAGAAAATATCCCCCACATCATTATACCACCACCAGCCTGAACCGTGGATATAAGGCAGGATAGATCCATGCTTTCATGTTATTAACATCAAATTCTGACCCTACCATTTGAATGTCACAGAAGAATCTGAGACTTATCAGACCAAGCAACATTTCTCCCGTCTTCTGTTGTCCAGTTTTGGTGAACCCATGTGAATTGTAGCCTCAGTTGCCTGTTCTTAACTGACAAGAGTGGCACCTGGTGTGGTCTCCTGCTGCTGTAGCCCATTTGCTTCAAGGCTCAACATATTGTATGTTCAGAGATGCTCTTCTGCATGCTGTGGTTGTAACAAGTGGCTATTTGAGTTACTGTTGCCTTTTTATCAGCTTGAACCAGTCTGGCCATTTTCTTTAGACCTCTAGCATTAACAAGGCATTTTTTGCCCAGAGACCTGCACTTAATGGGATGTTTTCCCCTTTTTGGACCAATTGCTGAAAAACCGTAGAGATGGTTGTACATGAAAATCCTAGTAGATCAGCAGTTTCAGAGTCACTTATATCACCTTTCTTTCCCATTCTGATGCTCAGTTTGAACTTGAGCAGGTCGTTTTGACAGTGTCTACATGCCTATATGCATTGAGTTGCTGCCATGTGATTGACTGATTAGATATTAGTGTTAACAAGCTGTTGAACAGATGAACTTAATAAATTGGCTGGTGAGTGTATATCTGTATATCCTTGCAAGCAGTCATCTTCTAATATCCTTATATTAAAAATAAAGGTATTTCCATAGGTGCCACATTTTTACCCATTTATTTTCATGACAGATGACATTTTGCAAGTCTGGACACTATGATGATATGTGGTTACTAAGCATGAGATATGCTTCCAAAGTGACATCTTGGTGGCTACAATATACAGTGTAGGATGGCCAATCACATTAACAGCAGGGTTAATTGTGATTTGAATGTTAACAGAATGATTGTTAACAAATGCGATAAATAATTATGAAAATGAGAAGGTTTAATACAACTAAAGCCTGTCTTGGAGCTTAATGAATAACCATCTCACAACAGTGTAGACAGCATTTCATTGACATGAATAAAAATATTTTTTCCTGCATGTTCATTTAGAAACAAAAATAAATAAAATTAAAACATATGATTTTGTTTATTTCAATAATTTGTGAAAATAAACCACTGGTCATGTTTCTAACTACAGCAGAGAAAGTAAAAGTGATAAAGTAGACTTTTGCCGATTTATGAACCTTGTTCACAAATTGTACACATCTCTTCATATTTTTGGCATCTTGGACGGAATGGGAAATAGAAATCCTACACCCCATTACCTGCATTAAGCTGTTGTGATTGGGTTGGGTAAGTTAAATCACTCTCATTTCTACAGCAGAGACTGAATTTCCTGAAAATTTAGTAATTTCTCTAAGTCTAATAAATTCATAAATAGACCATTTTTATTGATATGTACTATAGATGATTCAGTCAAGTATCAGTCTGAAGACTAGCTCTAAACTGCACTAAATTAAAAGTGACCCTGCAGGATGGATGGTGACAACAATCCCCAGTGTTACAAGGTGTAATTTAGCACTGTGTTTTGATTTTATTTTTACTCCTCTATTTGTAAAGCCAAGTCATAAAGGAAAGTTTTAGCCACTTCAAGGTAAGGACATTCGTTTTTCACTAGTCTCTCTTCGCTGCATATTCATGCCCTAGCTGACAGGTAAAGGATGGTGGACTGTTGAATCACAAAAAGCATTAGGATCACTAATGCAAAATTTTATGTTACTAAGGCAAATCATCTGTCTTGTGCAGGGGTACAACTTGAGAAGTCATGTGACCTTGCAATAAAATGGTTTTCTGCATAAAGGAATCACTTTTTTATACATAACTCACACTGTGATGATAATAACAGAAATATCATTGCTTCCTGGATTATACAGCAGAATCTAAAGGGAGGTCATAAAAGCAACTGAAATCCAAGTAATGTGTGGGCTGCAATAAATAGCTTGTTTTTTTTGTTTTGTTTTGTTTTTTAGAAGAATACCATCTGTAAAAAATAATGACAGACACAGAATATTTTGGCAAAGAAATGCATCTGTGGATTTCATTATTAAGTTGAGACCGTATAGTTTGATTTGGATTAATAATTGACAAATGTTCAGCTGATGGCAGGCTTCAGCAATTTACTTTTGGTTTATGTAACTGCTAGTTGTGTTGTAGGTGACATCACCATATGTCCTGATGTATACTCTGGTTCCTAATGGGATTACAAAGGCATATGTTTCAATAGATTATTGGGAAATGTAATATGGTCAAAAAGTAGGCTCAGTGCTTCAATGGGTAGGGTAAGAGAAAATCCTTATTGAAAGAACATAAAAGGAAACAAAACAGTTCTACGGCCATAGCCACTGAGAGAGTGCAAAAGCCTCTAAAGCTAAAACTAGAAGCCTATTTCAATGCATTTATACAAATAACCAGTGTGACCTGTGAATTCAAAAGTTAAAAAGAGACTACATCCTTTAATTAACTAAATTTGCAGAGCATTGCATTTGAATAGCAATTTAAGTTAAAATTTAGGATTTTGGGTTTCACACCAGAGACAAGGGTTGGATGTTCTTTGAGAGCGATGGACTTATTTGTCTTAATGTAATTGTGTCTGACCACACTCTACTGAAATGAAGCTCATTGCAAGTGTTTAAGATGTTATGGCTTTTTTTATTAGCTGAAAAATGTTCTTCTGTAAGATACAGCAAGTGGTCAGTTGGATTAAGTGAGTCTGAGACTCATATGTTGTGGTTATTAGTTGCAGTACTTTATAATTCAATTGAATTTTAATTAATACTCCATATCTGTGGCTAAAGGTCCTAGGCTGGTAACTCAAAGGTTGCTGGTTCGAATCGTGGCAGTAACAGATGGAATGTTACTCTGTTGGGGCCTTGAGCAAGGCCCTTAACCTCCAATTGCTGCAGGGGTGCTGTACAAATAGGTGACCATGCGCTGTGACCCAAAAACTCTATGTAAGTTGGGGTATACGAAAAAATAAATTCCTTTTACAAGAAATTGTAAAAGGCAAATAAAGTTAATTATTAAAAATTATTATTATTACATTTAAAGAACTTTAAAGGGATAAAAAATATATAAACAAATTGTACAGTGCATCTGGAAAGTATTCACAGCGCATCACGTTTTCCACATTTTGTTATGTTACAGCCTTATTCCAAAATGGATTCAATTCATTTTTTTCCTCAGAATTCTACACACAACACCCCATAATGACAATGTGAAAAAAGTGATTTTTTTGAGATTTTTGCAAATTTATTAAAAATAAAAAAATTGAGAAAGCACATGTACATAAGTATTCACAGCCTTTGCCATGAAGCTCAAAATTGAGCTCAGGTGCATCCTGTTTCCCCTGATCATCCTTGAGATGTTTCTGCAGCTTAATTGGAGTCCACCTGTGGTAAATTCAGCTGATTGGACATGATTTGGAAAGGCACACACCTGTCTATATAAGGTCCCACAGTTGACAGTTCATGTAAGAGCACAAACCAAGCATGAAGTCAAAGGAATTGTCTGTAGACCTCCGAGACAGGATTGTCTCGAGGCACAAATCTGGGGAAGGTTACAGAAAAATTTCTGCTGCTTTGAAGGTCCCAATGAGCACAGTGGCCTCCATCATCCGTAAGTGGAAGAAGTTCAAAACCACCAGGACTCATCTAAACTGAGCGATCGGGGGAGAAGGGCCTTAGTCAGGGAGGTGACCAAGAACCCGATGGTCACTCTGTCAGAGCTCCAGAGGTCCTCTGTGGAGAGAGGAGAACCTTCCAGAAGGACAACCATCTCTGCAGCAATCCACTAATCAGGCTTGTATGGTAGAGTGGCCAGACGGAAGCCACTCCTTAGTAAAAGGCACATGGCAGCCTGCCTGGAGTCTGCCAAAAGGCATCTAAAGGACTCAGACCATGAGAAACAAAATTCTCTGTTCTGATGAGACAAATATTGAACTCTTTGGCGTGAATGCCAGGCGTCACGTTTGGAGGAAAGCAGGCACCATCCCTACAGTGAAGCATGGTGGTGGCAGCATCATGCTGTGGGGATGTTTTACAGAGGCAGGAACTGGGAGACTAGTCAGGATAAAGCAAAAGATGACTGCAGCAATGTACAGAGTGTGACGGACAGCCGGGTCCCATGCCCGGCAGGGGCGCCCCTGCTGCTTCTGTTCCGGGGGAGTCGCCATGGGCAGTCCAATACCTTGCCCGGGGCGCTTGTTGGCAGCCTCCTGGCCGACGATGATTCCCCAACCGCCCTCCATGGGAGATGGAGTCCTCCACAGCTTGGTTGGGGCCCAGCATGGCCGCTAGGGGGAGCTGCCTGCTTCCCACAGCCTGGCTGGACGAGGTTTCAGCCCCACCCGGAAGTTCAATTAGGGACCAGGTGGTTAATCACCTGGAATGCTTCCGGTGGGCTATAAAGGCCCCAGCCACCACCACTCAGAGAGCCAGAGTTGGGAGGAAGAAGGAGACGGCTTGCCTGGGAGGAGTGGTGGAGAATTGTGAGTTTGTGCTTTGGGACTGTGTTTGGGACTGTGTTGGGCCTGTGGGACACGGGGAATGCGTGCCCACGGCTGAAGAAAATAAAACCTGTGTGTTTTGTACACGTTGCCTCTGCGTGGTCTGTGCCGGGTCGGGCGCTATATAGCGCCTTTACATCTGGCGTAGTCGGCAGGATTCCGGGCCGTCCATTTGGACCGGGACCTGCATAAAAATTGTGTGTAACGGCCCGGCACAACACCTGGGGGCACGTGTAGCTCAGCGCAGGAGCGCACACCGCACCGTGCCGAGCGCGGCCCCGAGGCAGAGGCGTGCTCTATTGTGAGTACAGCGCTGAGAGCAGCCTTTGGACTGCAGCAGGGCACGCCCCCCGAGCGAGCGCCACGAGGCCGGCGCGAGGCACGCCTGCACGACTTGACGCTCGCAGCTGCAAGCAAGCCAGCCAGCGCAGCACAGCACAGCACAGCAACTGAGGCCGCAAAACCACCTACAGGCACGCGCCATGGGGAAAAAAAGCCGGGCGGACACAGAAGCCAGCCTCCAGCGGGCTCAAGAGGGAAGGGCCACGGAAGGGTTTTCCGCGTTTGCGTCAGCCTACCTCCTGGACCCGAGGGACGAACCACCTGTTGGTGGGCAGATGGCCTCTTTAGTGGCGTGGCGGCGCAGAGAGCGACGGGAGAGGCGAGGCTGGGCTGTGTCTTCCTTTGGGCGGCCAGTCAGCCGGAGGAGGAGAACCGGAGGAGTTTCCCGATGCGGTGACTCAGCTAGAGGAGCAGGAGCTCCTCTCGAAACAGGTAAGGGGAGTGTGTCAGCCGCCCGCCGAGGACAGTTCGCAGGCGGGGTGACGGACCTTCTCCCGAGCCTCTCGGACTCCCAAACGGACCTGCGGAGGGTCCGCAGGGTCTTGTTGGCTCGCGGTCGGTGGGAGGAAACAAGGGGACTTCAAGTCCAGCGCCGAAAGAGGAGTTGAAACATGTTCTCCTTCCTCTGCAGTCCTTAGTTAAGGTTTTTCAGGTCCTGCAGGAGACGAAGGAGGACTTGCGCCCGATGGCGGCCGTTGTTAAATCGCTGGAGAGACGGGGCGTCAACCTCCTGCCTGCAGGACACAGCGGTTCAGGTAGGTGAAGCCTGGGCCGTGCGGAGCGCAGCGGCTGCGGATATGATCAGTGCTGCTTGCCAGGTCGCCCGCCCACTACACAAGACGCCGCCGTGTGGACCGATGCTGGTGGATGTTGGCTGCCAAACAACCCCGTCCCCTCTGCCTGCACCGGTCTCGGGTGCGTCTAAAGGGGTGCAGGCGGCACAGGGTCTCCCTTCTTCCCATAAGGGGACCCAGACCGTCACTGCACCCCAGAGGAAGAGGAGGACCCGGACAAAGAGGTCGGGGACTCCTGACAAGGTGCAGCGTAAGCCCGTCAGTGCGACAGTACGGGAGGGCTACACTGCGGAGGGGCGAACACCTCACAAGCCCTCCCCGGAGTGGGCAAAGGGGCAGGAGTTTCCTGCCTGCTTCCGTTCCCGCAAGGGTCGAGCTGGAGGGTCGGTTGTGTTATTCCTGTGGTCACGCTGGTCATGTCTGGAGGGTTGTCCAAGGAGGACGTCAGTGGCAGGGACGTTGTTCATTATGTTTTTACAGGATGAAGCCAAGGATGCCGACTCCTGTCCTGGAGAGGACCGGCCCTCGCACAGGCCATGAGCCCCACAAGCCTCATCTGAGGGTGGGGAAGTGTGACGGACAGCCGGGTCCCATGCCCGGCAGGGACGCCTGCTGCTTCTGTTCGGGGAGTCGCCATGGGCAGTCCAATACCTCCCGGGACGCTTGGTGGCAGCCTTCCTGGCCGACGATGATTCCCCAACCGCCCGCAGGGCTCCATGGGAGATGGAGTCCTCCACAGCTTGGTTGGGGCCCAGCATGGCCGCTAGGGGGAGCTGCCTGCTTCCCACAGCCTGGCTGGACGAGTTTTCAGCCCCACCCGGAAGTTCAATTAGGACCAGGTGGTTAATCACCTGGAATGCTTCCGGTGGGCTATAAAACCCCAGCCACCACCACTCAGAGAGCCAGAGTTGGGAGGAAGAAGGAGACGAAGCTTGCCTGGGAGGAGTGGTGGAGAATTGTGAGTTTGTGCTTTGGGACTGTGTTTGGGACTGTGTTGGGCCTGTGGGACACGGGGAAGGCGTCCACGGCTGAAGAAAATAAAACCTGTGTGTTTTGTACACGCTTGCCTCTGCGTGGTCTGTGCGGGTCGGGCGCTATATAGCGCCTTTACAAGAGACATCCTTTATGAAAACCTGCTCCAGAGCACTCTTGACCTTAGACTCGGGCGACGGTTCATCTTTCAGCAGGACAACGACCCTAAGCACACAGCCAAGATATCAAAGGAGTGGCTTCAGGACAACTCTGTGAATGTCCTTGAGTGGCCCAGCCAGAGCCCAGACTTGAATCTGATTGAACATCTCTGGAGAGATCTTAAAATGGCTGTGCACCGACGCTTCCCATCCAACCTGATTGAGTTTGAGAGGTGCTGCAAAGAGGAATGGGCGAAACTGGCCAAGGATAGGAGTGCCAAGCTTGTGGCATCATATTCAAAAAGACTTGAGGCTGTAATTGCTGCGAAAGGTGCATCAACAAAGTATTGAGCAAAGGCTGTGAATACTTATGTACATGGGATTTCTCAGTTTTTATTTTAATAAATTTGCAAAACCTCAAGTAAACTTTTTCACGTTGTCATTATGGGGTGTTGTGTGTAGAATTCTGAGGAAAAAAATGAATTTCATCCATTTTGGAATAAGGCTGTAACATAACAAAATGCAGAAAAAGTGATGCGCTGTGAATACTTTCCAGATGCACTGTACATGTTGAAACTCTAAACGCAACAATCGTCTTTCAAGTGACAAGTGCCCCCCCTGTTTTTCAGCACATGGCTGAATATGGAAGCAGACCGCAAAGAGAACTGCCTGGACAATAAATCTTTAGATATTTAGGAACCAACCTGTGGTTCAGAACATTGCTGCAATTTACTGCCTGCTGCCCCATGCACCATTTGTGCTTGTGTAGATATCGTTTTGAACCCAATTGTGATTGTTCTGATATTGTATTGCACATGCCTTGGCCCATTAATCAGTCTCCCACCTGGCACTTGAAACCATCAGCTATCATATAGCCATTTGCTTTTGCAGTGTGTTAAAAAGAAAAAGGGCTTCTCTCACATATCTGCTAACTAAGAAGGCCAAAAAGGTGATTTGCAGCAGCGAAAATGTTGCCAGTCCACAAGAATGGTAAGATTTAATTGATTGATTGATTGATTCTTCATTGGCTGGGCATTTGAAGAGTGTTTTCAAATTCAGCCTCTGGTGCTGCATTTCTGTCAACATGAGTAATGCTTGATATTGATTATGCCAACAGGAAAAGAGGTTAATAAAGCTATGAAAGAGAAATCAATTGTTAATGGATATTTAGTTAACTGGGCACAAAAACATGCTTCTCAGAAGCAAAAAAGCAAGTTTGTTTAAGTGACACTGTGTTAGAAAAACATGCAATTGTATCACATAAAGTAAAACTGACTCATTTTGCAGAGATTTTACTGTTCCACCAGCTGAAACAGATATTCCAGACTAACTCTGTAATATTGGGCAGTGAAGATGTGCAAAAAGAGGTTTACTCTAGCAGAAATGATTCATTTGCCATTAACTACGGCTTATGTGTTCTTTTATTTTCCTATGGCCAACTGACTATATAATTAAAAAAGGAAAAAAAAATGTCTGTGAATAATGCTAATAGAAATAGACCTTTGGCTTGCAGGGCCGTGTTAAAATATCTTTTATGTGGTTAATTCACATTATGTAATCAAACAGTTGCCTAAATGGGTCTGAGTAGGTGAAGTGAAAAGGCAAGATGCATATTTATAAGGTGCAAATGGCATCAACTGTATTACCGGTAACTCTACTGACTCTTAATTCACCGTAAATGTTTGTGTATGAAAATGCAGGGATCCGTGACATATGTCTATGCTTCCTCTTATATTTTAGTTGTTACTATATTTAGAGATTTTAAGTACACTGAAAAATAACATTCTCAAACCTTACTAATTCAAATCAGGGTGTTGGTGGGGTGTGTGTGTGTAACAAATACCTATCCCAGAAGCACTGGGTGCAAGGCAGAAACCAGGTCTGGAGGAGTACTTGGAGATAAACCCATGCAGACACAGGGAGAACAGGCAAACTCTACATGGACATCGGCTGAGTGTCAGATTTGAAATCAGTAGCAGTCACTGTGCTTCAGTGTAAATACCCGCTAGGTACAGTACATTCTGAATTCATTTTAGAAATATCACTGCATTTCTTCATTTTCTGACCCAAATATGGAATTCATCATTGAGGCCTTGTTTTACACATTTTATTTGAAAAACTACTGTAGCCGAATCAAGGAGACTCGAGACAGTGACCCAAACAACAGAAACAGGCTTTTATATTTGCAGCAACAGTGGCCAAAAGAAAAGAATCCACCACTGTTTATAAATAAAACCCCATCTGTGTGCTCCAATCAGAAAAAAGAGAAGAGTCATAATGAGGGTGCGGAGACTGACTTAAAGATGCCTTTGTCCCTTTCACATTTGTTATTTCTCAAAAAGAGCTGCAACCTGTCAAGTTGCCAAGGATCAGCCAGGATATGATTTGATTCTATTTAACAGGAGTGGGAATTTTAATTAATTTTGCAATTCAATTCTACTTCAGTTCTTGGAGTCTTGACTCCTTAATTTTCAATTCAATATTTATTATTAGTATCTCTATAATCATTGTTTCAACATTTAGATTTTCGCACTCATGCTACCAGCACACATAGGAGAGTGACAAATGTCTCTGTGTTTTGAGTTTGTTTAAGAAAAAAATGATAAACAGAAAAGGCTCTTTCAGACAAGTTGAGCCTGCTTATTCATTTGAGAGAGCGGCTCATTTGTTAATGACCTATCACTAGCTGAGAGTGGCAGCAGTGCAGAGGATCGTGAAGGAGACATTGACTGACAAGGGAAGGAGAGTGTTGATTGCCAGTTTTGTTAAAGACGTAGGACCTTACAGAGGACTATAAATAGGCAGAGCCTTTCTTGATCAACTTTTTATTAAGTAAAAGATTTGATTTGTATGGCTCTATTTGTTTACTGCAATAAATATGGCCAGCTCTGAAGTTTAGTTTCTTTTGAAGTGTGATCTTCATTTCAGTCATCTCAATTTGTTTCAGCTGGATGTGTGTGTGTTTTAAACAATTAGCAGTGTAATAAAGTACAGGGTATTTCATGAATATACAGTACATAAACTCTCACGCCAACAGAAATCTCCCCACATACATAATAACAAACATACAACTGTTATTTTATAGCCAGAGTTTACTCCCAGACTTATGTTTATTTTCCACTTTATTGTTATTTTGCCATTTTTGAATTACTATTTCATAGGTATTTGTTGTTATTTTTTAACTGCTTTTAATATTTTTTTGTTTAAATATTCTTTAATGCCACTTGATTGCCTTGAGTGACCTTTTTAGGCAAATTCTTTTTTTGCTTTATTTTTGTATTTTTCCCTGTGTTTTGCAATTTTTCTTTTTATTTTGTTTATATAAATAAATCCTTTACTTATGTGACTATATGCTAAAAAAATCTATTTTAGAGAAATACCAGTCTGGTTTTAGAGCCAGTCATACCAGCCAAACTACTTTACTTATAGTAGTAGATGACATAAGACTTAATGTTGATAGGTCTATTATCTGTCCTAAGATGGTTTTATTCAAATGTTAATTTAATAAAAATTCTTAAGCTTAGGACAGTCAGAAAAAAAGCATATTGTGCATGGGGAGTCCCAATTACCAGATGAAGTTTATGATGTTCTACAAAGTACGTGATTAAAGTGGAAATTTCAAGATTAAAGTTAACATTTTGAGCTTTTTTTCCCACAGTATCCCTATTTTTTTTTCTTTTCTCTGTACCCTAATAAGCTTTCATACAAAACTCTGATGGTGGGCTACGACTCGCCTTTTCACAGCAACTTTGATATCTAATAACTTCTTTTGGAGTGGCAGCAGGTGTGTGCACGTGCGTTACATTTCACGCTGACCGGGATTTATGGAGTGGAAGAACTTGGAAGTTGGAGAACGCACAGATTTATGCATCTGGATTTTTTTGTGCGTACAAACATTTCTGCTTTTGTCCATACGCCATGTTTAGTGTGAATTCTACACACGGTGTTATTCATGAGGCCCCAGGTCTTTTTTTTGTGTGTAACTCTTTCTAACAATCTGAATAAGTATGAAATTGTCCATCATAATTCCCATAACATGCTAAATAACTTGACCTTGTTATAAACATTTGTTTTTCTTTGTTTCATGTTGTGTTTTCTTTCGGCTCAAAAACAAGCATCTTTGTTTATGACAGATTTTATTATGAATTTTTGTTTGCAATTTGATAAGAAATACAGTTCAATATCTTTTCTATTAGAAAGGTTCTGGACCTAAGAAGCTGACTTTAGTTTCTGGTGCTGCTGCATTTCAAGCTGATCTTCTGTTGCTTTCCTCACAACAACAGTAAGGATGGGAGAATTGTAGTCTCTGAATTCATACGTACGTGTTTTGTTGCTAGGCATTGGTCAACTGTCTCCATTTTTCTGAAAGTGATTGGGGGCGCTAGGCATACTGACATGAGATGATGTGTTACACTTAGACCTGGAAATTCATCCGTCTGGGAGCTTGTGAACTACAAAGACAGCATTGTGCAAAACAGCACTGGATCACTAGTTACAAGTGCAGAATAAAAACAGATAGAATTAAAAAAAAAAAAAGCTGCCTAACTATTTATTACAAAACCAGAAATCAGAGGGAAAGTGAGGAGCAGACTTTGTCTTTGCTAAACCTGCCTGTCATAAAGCCTTGTGAGAATTAAAGAATCGTTAGTTAAAATGCTCTCTTGAAAACAGGGCTAGCTGCAGGCTTTTTGTGTTATTATTTTCATTTACCAGAGCTCAAGCTCACCAAAAGGTATATTGATTTCATCACTCACAATTAACAGTTGATTGATAGCTGGGAGGCAGATTCATCACTATTGACTGAGGTGCATTTTAATGTTATTTAATTTTCCACTGCATCAAAATGGAAGATTTGATGAGGTGTACTCTCTATATAAAGCAGCTTTTTGTAGTGTATGTAATTCAGAAAATAGTCCCACTAGCTCCAGATTCTCTCTGTGTTGTTGCTGGTTTGCAAGTAATCTAGTCATGACAGAAACATTTAAACATAGCACTAAACATGAAAAATAAAGTGTTTACTGATTTCTACATGATTAAGTATATAAAAAGGAAAACAGGCAAAGATAAATAGTGTGTCATTTACTAGAGTTGCAGTTTTGCCTGTAATGAATCATTGTCATTACACATTGTAACTATGAAATTTAATCTGTATTGAAAAGACACTGAGTTAATTAAGCATCTTAATTTAATAATAATAATAATAATAATAATAATAATAATAATAATAATAATTCTTTGCATTCATATAGCACTTTTCACACTACTCAAAGTGCTTCAGTGAGCGCAGAGACACTTCAATTTTTCACATTTATTCCATTAATCATTTATTATTAACAGTTTGATCTTTATACTACTGTAATAAAAAATATGCTCTGAGATAGATAAAACAATAATTCTGAGGTTTGATTTCCTACTTTTTTTTTGATTTCCTACTTTTTTTTTAAGCATCTTCACTTTGTTTCTGTCCTTTCCTTTTAGATGATAACATTTCAATTTTGGAGCATTTCAGGGCCACTACAATTAACTGACTACGGTCATAAAAACTCCAGATATTACACATTTTTTCCACACCCTCATGCAATTTCAACCACCGAAATATTCAAACAAAATGATACAAATCACTTTAATACTCAGTATGTATTGTATTATTAGATATTTTTTTACTCACCCATTGAGGCAGAGATTATAATACAAGAAATTCTGGTTAAAATGTAGATTATTTCTTCATAGTTTCAGAGAGCAGGCTAAGCTAAAACTACTGAGTAACCTCTGTCAATGTCATCTGTGAAACTGTGCTGCCAAAATGGGTGACTGAAGAGTTATTATGCAGTTCTTTGTGTACAGACAGTTGAAACCAGTGGTGTTTTACAAACCTTTACTGCTCATAATGTAAGCATTTTACATCTCACAATTACTGTATGTGCAGATAAAATTGAATCTGGGTTTTATAAGGTTATTCTGTGGGCATTAAAATGAATAAGTCCTAGCTGACTTCTATGGACTACCATTTTTTGAAATTTTTAAATCTTGCATTGAAAAGTACTGGGGGTCTAACTCGCCTGTTTTAAAACAGAGAAACATTCTGTGCTATTTTAAAAATGATTAGTTTACTGTGTGAGGGACGGCCGAGACGCCCCTGCTGCATATGTTCCGGGGTAGTCACCATGAGCAGCTCAATACCTCCCCTGGGACGCTTGGTGGCAGCCTCCCTGGCCAACGTTGATTCCTCAGTCTCCCGCGTGGCTCCATGGGACATGGAGTCCTCCACAGTCTGGTTGGGAGCTGGGGTGGCCACTAGGGAGTGCAGCCGGGACTCAAGAACCCGGCTGGACAAGTCATCAGCCCCACCCGGAGGTGCAATTGGGACCAGATGGTCAAGCACCTGGAACACTTCCAGGTGGGCTATAAAATGGGCCAGCCTCCATCACTCGACAGCCAGAATCGGGAGGAAGAGGATGAGGTTGCCTGGGAGGAGTGGTGGTGCAAGGTGGAAGTGTTGTTGGTATTGTTTGTACATGCTTTTGGGAATGTGTATTGCCTGTGGGGTTCATGGGGAAGATGTGCCCCACAGGTGAAGAAAAATAAAAAGTGTGCTGGTTTTTACATGTGCCTCTGTGTCAGTCTATGCCGGGTCGGGCGTTATATAGCGCCTTTTACAACTGCTTCAAATTTATCTTGAGAGAAGTCACTTAAACTTGTATTTTGCATGTTTTTCCTCTTTTCACTGGAAAACGGCAAGTTAGTCAAATGGTGGGAGAGCCCGCTTGCAAACCTCTGGCATACCAGCTCGTTTCTCTTCCAGCTTGAGGTAAGATTTCAGTTATTATGTAAGAGTCAATTTGTAAGCACAAAGTGAACACATATGTACTCAGTATTTACCTTAACACTTAAATAACTTTATGGCTGCATTATCTGCATATTCTCTGACTCTATAATTTGTCAGTAAGCATCTGACTTGTTTTACATCATGGTCTGAAGCAGCCAACAATGTCATCTTGAGACATAAACAGAATCTTTAATTTTCTATTAGGTATTTCTTTCAAAAATGTTATGTTTAAGAAATTTGAACTGCAGTAGTCGCAGACCTTCCACAACCATCTTTTAGTTTTCTGACAACACTCAAAATGTTCACTGTGGTTGATCCTCAAGGGACTGTGACCAGCCAATCACACTGCTGGGACCATCCATTTATAATTTTTAATGAGGAAAAAATGCCCTTATGAACAAAAATATGCACACATACTTGAAAATTCACAAAGAACTGAATAGAAATAATAGTATGAATTGGCAAGAACAGTAATTCAGCAATACTTTCAGTGGGGGAGTGACCAATACGGATATGAAAAATTACAAAGCAAAGCAAATCAGTTTAAAAAAATATATTTTATAGATATTGGAAACTGCAGACATTGTCCCTACTCCTTAATTACATGACTATCTATCTGATATTTCATTGAAAGATCCTTATATTGGCAACAGAATTGAGCTTTGAAGCAGTAATAGGGGGGCTAGCATGATGAAGGCAAGGTTGAACTGAATTACATGTGCCAAATTTGACCACTGTAGATGACCTGAGCTTTGTGTGATGAAATAGAGGTCTGTGGCAGTGCAAGTTTTTTAAAAATACAGTGCCACTTGGATTTTGCGGGCGTGCGTTGAGAGGAGGAACTGGGCAGATGCAGAGTGTTTGATGTGAAGGCGAGATGATTACTTAATAAGTAAAGTGTTCCACATCGACACTCCGCGGCTTGCAGGTAATTAGGGCTTCACATCCACAGTTGGATAAAAAGGAGCCTGAGGAAACAGGGGACTTCAAATTCATGAAAGAAAAGAAAGAAAGACTGATAAAGTTAGGAGTGAAAAACTGCAGTGTCATGGAGGCAGAGCGGACAGTGGTCTGTGAGAAAGTAAAGGGAACAGAGTTCTGGAGTGCTTCATTTCCCCACTGAACAGCCATGAGGAATGGAGTCGATGAATTAGTCTCCTAGGGATCCTGGATACACAGAGGAGAGGTTAGAGAGGTCCTGCAGACACTGATGGAGGCATCAAGAACAACAACAAAATTTATATAGCACGTTTTCGTGAAAGGAATGTAGCTCAAAATTCTCTACAAGATGTCAAGAGAAAGCTACAAGAAAAGAAAAAACAAATAAGAGTAAGATAAGAATATTAATGAATATATAGCAAAGAAATGAGAGAGTTGGGCTCTGGGCATGGTGAAAGAGGCAGTTGGGACAAGAGCCAGAGAGAGAAGCTGCAGCTGTTGGCATCTCCGCCTGGCTGCAAGACCCAAAGGGTGAGCTTGGGGAGATGGAAGGAGAAAGACACACAAAGCTGATGGAAGTGTAGAGATCCAGATATTTGCTTGGTTTTATTGCTGGATTTTTTAAACTTGGTTATTGACTTTTTCACCTCCCATAGAAATGCAAAGGCCCACCTTATGATTTGGTCTGGGTGATGGGTGTGCTGCAACTCCTAATGGCAAAATGGATAGAAATCAGTTAAATGCCGAGGAAAGTCATGCATCTAGGCTGCTTATACATCAGGTCACTTCTCCAGCTTATTACAGTAACTAAAGTTAAAAGAAAAAAAAAGTTTAAAAGGCCCTTCAAAACCAACAACCTACAGTGGGACATCAACTGGGGCAAATTTTACATCATTTGAAATTAGAATCTGCAGTCTACATTTTAAAAAGAAAGTATTTAATGTAGTCCACTAACATATGTAACTGCGTTCTATTATTGCTGTTACTTTTGTAAATTAATCTTTGTTACAAAAATATTTAATGCAAAATGTGATACCTTCCAACATTCATATCAGTTAATTAAGTTGCCAAATACACCTGAATATCATGCCTTTCATGCGTTCTTCATCTTGTTTTGTAGGTAATGTCCAGTTTTTAATGACAAAAATTCATGAGCTACTTAGAAGTCTCAGAGGCACCATCGGTGATTATAGTCTTGCTTATGCCTAAGTAAACCAGGCTTCATTGTGTTTGTATCTGACTGAAAATTTCTATGCCTTACCCAGACCTCATATCATCAAATAAAGGACTTGTTGTTAAAATCAAGAAAAAGAGGCGGTCCTACCACAATATGAAATGCGGATGTTTTTAGGGTTCTCAGACAATAATGGGAGTCTGGCTGGATCGGCTGAACCACACTCTGAGTACTGCATTTTTACCACTTTCTGTTGTTACCTAAGGATGAGAGCTCACTCATGTACAATACTGTTGGGATTCTCAATGTGTGCTTAATTCCCTGTGAAGAGCTGCAAGCAGTGCTGTGTGACTATCACATGTCTGTGCTTTGTGTGAGAATAAGGGCTGAGTTATTATGAAGGACTTCGGAATAATGGATATTTTCTCAATTACTACACTGTGTCATTTGTATTGTATTTTTTGTGAGATGTATTTTGTGAAAAATAAATACTGCTTATGTTCTTTGGGAATAAAAAATCTGTTGTCTATGAAACACAGCAATAGAGCAACTAAAACCTAACAGCTTTAGAGAAAAAAAATACGTTAGGATAGAAAAAAGTAGGTGTCTTCAGTTTGCACACATGCAAGCAACTGTAAATTTGTCTAACGGTGATAAAATGTTAATGTATATGCAATTTAAGGCATTAAAACTATACATAACTCCATCAGACTTGTTTTAGGTGAAGGTTTCACAAATTTTTATAATTTTCTAATTTTCCTGGAGGGGGCGGCACGGTGGCGCAGTGGTAGCGCTGCTGCCTCGCAGTTAGGAGACCCGGGTTCGCTTCCCTGGTCCTCCCTGCGTGGAGTTTGCATGTTCTCCCCGTGTCAGCGTGGGTTTCCTCCGGGCACTCCAGTTTCCTCACACAATCCAAAGACATGCAGGTTAGGTGGATTGGTGATTCTAAATTGGCCCTAGTGTGACCTTGGTGTGTGGGTGTGTTTGTGTGTGTCCTGTGGTGGGTTGGCACCCTGCCCAGGATTGGTTCCTGCCTTGTGCCCTGTGTTGGCTGGGATTGGCTCCAGCAGACCCCCGTGACCTTGTATTCGGATTCAGCGGGTTGGAAAATGGATGGATGGAAATTTTCCTGGAGAAAGCTGCTAGCAACTTTCTAGTTGATACTGCAATCACAGGCGATTATAATGAGGAAGAGGTTATTCAACATTTCAGAAATTAGCTCAATTAAAACAAGGGGATTCTGCAACTTTCCACTTTCTTCAGGCCAGTACTTAACAGAGTTTTTTTTTCTTTTAATACACTCTATGTCTTTTTATTGTTAACGTAGAGGTGAATATAAGTAAATTAATTACTCTATAGGTATGTAGAAGTAAAAATGATATCACTTGAATTTCTCTAATTTGTGTTTTATTTAGGTGATAAAAATAGTAAAAATATTCTGTGGTTCAGAATGTTGTGGGAATGTAATTAGATAGTATCAGACACATCTCTCCAGGCTGCACCATTGGAGCTCTACATACCAAGAAATGTCGGGGAAGGGGAATGGTATGGCCCTTGGGTTAACTGCATATCCCTTTGACCCCCTAGAACATAGGAACAAATCAGGAGGAACCACAAGGTCTTACCTGTTCTACTCCAGCTGGTGTTTAAGACCATCACAAACCAGAAGTCGATGTAAAGTAGTGAACCAGCATCTGAGTGTGATGTACCTCTGTCCTTGGAAACACTTTTGCCAGGCTGAGGAGGCCACTATTACGATTGTTCTATTTGTTTTGTTTTCTTTTTCATCTCAAGATTAAATGGCACTCCGACGTGGAGCTGAACGCTTTTATCTTTGTTCCCTTGTTATTTTTTTATGATAGATAGATAGATGGATAGATAGATAGATAGATAGATAGATAGATAGATAGATAGATAGATAGATAGATAGATAGATAGATAGAGTTGTGTACATCTTAGGATACCAAAGACCCAAAATTCCTAGCAGAAATGGGAAGACCGAGCAAATTTCAGAAACAAAACGACTCAGTCAGCTTTTCAATCCTGGACCCTGGACCTTGGAAGTTCCAACACTTATCTTTGTGGCTCTGTTTTGTGCTTTTGTCAGCAAGTGCCATAAAAAGAAGTAAATAGTTGAATTGTAAATAAAGATTTACTTCTACAAAAGCTACATATGGAAAAATGAACAAAGGCAGCAATCACTTACACAAAAAGGATAACGTAAGCCTTTATTCTTCACCTCAGAACAGTCTACCAAGTGGGGTGACATGTCCAGTCTCTTATTCAGTACCATCCTAATACTGTATCTACTCACAATGTGTGTCTTCCAATGAAGTTTCACGTGAAATCACCTTCCACTCCCAGACATGAAGAGCACTAGAAAGCAATGTCTTTTTATGTTCAATTTTAGCACTGGCACAACCATTGATGAAAATTCAGGATAAGATACTGAATCAATACCATGACCACTTTAGTCAAGTGTCCTCTGTTCATTGGTGCCAGTTCACATTTCTTTCCTGTTCAATATGTGAATTTTCAGACACTCTTAGGCTGCCTTAATGCTCCAAGAAAAGATCTCCAAGTCACCTAAGACTTTAGTGGAACATCACCCATGTTGCCCAGGGCTGCTTCTAGTGTCTTAGGGAGAAGTTTGTATAACCTGGTAAGGATATTATAGTATTGGGACCTTACTCTGTCTTGTACTTGCTTTTTACCATGTTTAATCTAGTGCCTGCCATCACTGTATACTGCACAGTGTTTTTTCTTGCATGCAATCAGTATTTTCTTAATTAAATAAAAGTACTAATTCAGTATCTGATAGTTTTACATTTTAAATTAAAATGATTTTTTAAAATTGAATACATTGCTTAATATTTATGTGTCTTTGATATTTAGAAAAAAATGCAAATTTCCAAGTTGTAAGAAGTCATCTTCTCTTCAGCAGATATCTTGTTAAATAATCACCTCCAAAGATGTGCCCTTGTAACCCTGATTTAACACATTCTCGTTTTCCAAAAATATTTCCTGAGACCTTTATTAAATCCATAAAAGATTCACTCAAAAATCCTCTCATTTTCTGTGCCTTTATAGCTGATAGGAATATGGGAGGAGCAGATGGCTTGCTGCATACTTTAAACTGGTCACGATGAGATCCGACCCTGATTTGAAGGCAATATTTCAGCCAGGTAATTTATTTTCATTAGGCTTTGCTGACATCTTTATATCACTGCTTCCCCTTCCAAGATGACATCTGTCCTAAGGAACGCTTTAATTGTGATTTTCTCCACTTTACACATCTTTCTGCTAATGCATTCTGGCTTCATTAAATTGGATGCCATATTGTCCTGAGGTGGTTGCAGGGAGCTGCTTGCAATAAGGAATCATGCGTGGATATTTGCACAGATAATAACGTGGCCTCTTTCTCACCTCTTCCGAACAGCTGAAAAGAATTTCTTCCATATGCAGGTACTGAATCTGAATAAACATGGATTTCGAATGAAGCCATTAAATCCTCATGTCAAAGGTAACAGCACCTTGAGTGTGGTTCAATTCCATTAACATTTTTAAGCAAGTCTTTATGTTTGATGTTCTCTTCAGGATGTGCTTAAAAGTTATTTTATTAGCCACAATTGTGTTAAATATGGAGAGCCATTAAAAAGCTTAGCACCATTGTAATATTCACACAAATGGACTTAATGTTTCAGCTATTCACATTAAATTCGATGAAGATTTACTCAGGCAATTCATTATTTCATCAATCAATTTTATTTAACACATTCTGTACAAATCATTAAGTGTTCTATACATATAGAAAAGGTAAATGTGATAATATCAATGGCAACTTTACTTGAAAATTTCAAATCTGTGCAAAAGTACTGAATGATAAATATGATAAGACCACAATATTAAGGGAGTGGCAAGTGATGGACCAGTTAATTTTGCTTCCTGGTAAATCCAACATACAGGTATGCATGCTGTGTCCAGGTGTGTCTGCAGATTCATCTGAAGTTTGAGTGGGTTTTCCACTAATATTCCCGAAGATGCTCAGGTTAGATTAATTGCTGAAACCCAGTGTGTGTATCCCCTGCCTGTCCAAGATATTTAATTTAGGTACCTAAGTGTTGCATCTCTATTATCCTCTTGGCCTGATCAGGCCCATATGTGTGATGTGCACCAGAAAAGGTCATGGCTGAGTGTGATGCAACTGGGATGGAAATAGCAACCCTGTTTAAGGACATGTCCTCTCCTAGAAATGAATGGAATGTTCCCTGGAGGTAGAGGTTGTCTCAAGTGGAAGAATTTTCATACCTTGACTCTTTGTCATGAGTGAGAGTAGAGGTAATTGTAAGACAGACCAATGAATTGATGCAACAGCAGCACTTCTACTAATGTCGTACCAGACTGAGGTGTGGAGAGAGCTAACACCATGGATGAAAGTGTCAGTTTACTCATCATAACACTCCTCTGGGTAGTAACAGAAAAAAAAGATTAAAAGTACAAATGGATTAAAATAAATACTTGCACAAGGTTGTTAGACTCATTCTCTTTGAAAAATTGAAGAGCTTAGAACAAGTAATGAATGTCAGAGTAGAACAGCTGCTTCTTCAGATCAGGAAGAGACAGATGAGGTGCTTTGGGCATATAGTTAGGACTTCTCCTGCCCAAATCTCATAATAGGTGAGCAGGACATGGCCCACTGATAAAAGGTTGAGAGAAAGACCAAGGACACACTAGTGAGATTATCTTTCTTTCTGTCCCGGTCTGTGCCTCTCTTGGTTGTCCTGAAAACACTAAGGTATTCCTCAGGAAAGTTAGGAGATTATTATTTAACATAGGAAAGCCAGGTCAGCCCAACTCAACTGACTGTCACCTGGAAAAACAGAAGAAAAGTAATGATAGTGATGTTTTAATTCTATCTGAAAATCAAGGTTAAAGAAACTTAACTAAGACCTAAACAAAATGAGGTCAGTTTACAGAATACCACAAAATGTGACATTAAAAGTAGAATTCAAGTCAAAGTAATGGCTGCTGCCTACATACTTTCATTTATATTGAGGGTCTTAGGAGGTCATATGTCAATCACCTGTTTACTAGCAAAGGGAATGTAAACAAAACAGAACATGATAGTTGGACACTTGTGCTTGTAGTAGCTCAATCAATCATTACTCATTCTTCAAATGTGATTATACAAACAAGAGCAGGAAGGTCAATGAAAAAAGAAGCAATCAGCACACAGGGAGAGTATAATAAAAAAGTAAACGAGGAGTATGTCATCCACCACTATAAGAGAAACTCCTTACTGTTTCAGAGAAACTTAAGAAGTCAAAGAAGGTCTCTGTTCTCTGCAATTGCATGTAACACAACACCTAAATCAGGACATAAACAGCCAAATGTCTTTGATATTACTAGTAAAATGAATTAGTCATGATGACAGAATATTGATTTGTGACAGAAGGGCAAGTAAGGAGAATGGAAGTCACATTGTTCTTCATGAAGGAGTTTATAAATAGTTCTTGTTAAATGCAGATGAAGCCAACAGATGGGGAAAATCCCAGAGATACCTGGGAGAAAGTCAAAAAGGGCAAATGGTTACCATTTACCAAGTATACCATTTGAAGGTGAGAGGTCTTTCTAGTCAGACATAGTTTTCTCCAAATGGGACCTGGCTGTTAAAATACTACACTGAATATGTTTAAGAGTTATCAACCAATTCAGAGCCTTTGATACCACAGTGCTCCCTCTCAAACCAGTGTTAGTCTAAATACATTTGCCTGTCTTCTCTCAAACGTCACGAACAGAAACCTGTATGTGACCTTTATGTAGACGCGCCTAGTGGCCTATCACCATGAGTAATGCACATAGATTACAAGTCAAGTCAAGGTGGGGAGCATGCACTGGTACAGTGTGGTACTGCCACACCCACTACACAACGAAACAACTCGGGATCCCAGTTTGCAACCCCCCAGGCAGACACACAGTCCAGCCCCACCCTCCAGAAATGACCCTCTATCTGCCGCAGCCAGGTGCTACGTGGGTGACCCCTTGGCCTGGTCCAGCCACTCGGGTCCTCAACAATGAGGATCTTACGAGCTGGATCACCCTCGGGGAAATGTGCCATATGGCCGTAGTGCCATAACTGATGCTCCCTCACAATGCAGGTAATTTGCCTCATTCGAGACTACATGAGCAACCGCTCATTCGACACAAATTCAAACCAGTGGTACCCAAAGATTTTCTGGAGAGACACAGTACCAAAGGACTCCAGTCTTTGTCTCATGTCACTGGATAGTGTCCATGTCTCACAACCATATAGCAAGACAGGAAGCACCAGGACTCTAAAGACGTGGACCTTAATCCTTTTTCATATATATTGGGAGTGCCACACACCCCTTTCCAGCGACCTCATGACCCCCCATGCTCTCCCAATCTGTATACTGATTTCATAGGAACAGTCACCAGAGACATCAATGTCACTGCCAAGGTAAGTAAACCTCTTAACAAGGTCAACACTCCCTCCGCAAACAGACACACTGCTGATGGCTGCACCCAAGAGGTCATTAAAGGCCTGGACCTTGGATTTTATCCAGGACACTCGCAAGCCCAGACACTTAGACTCCTCATTCAGTCTCTCGAGTGCCCCGATCAGAGCCTCCATTGACCCTGTGAAGATCACAGCATCGTCAGCAAAGTCAAGATCCATGAATCTTTCTTCACCAACAGATGACCCACAGCTGCTAGATTCCACAACCTTGCCCAATACCCAGCCCAAACAAGTATTGAACAGAGTAGGAGCAAGAACACACCCCTGACGAACCCCAGAATCATCTGGGAAAACTGCGAAAATCGACAGAGGCTGCAAAGAAACTCTGGCGATATTCATGTTTGTGCTCCATGTGAACCTTCAGTGCCAAGATGTGGTCGATGGTAGACTTCTTAGGCGTATAACCAGACTGTTCCGGTCGCTGGTAGGTGAGCAAGTGATCACAGATCCTATTGAGGACAATCTTAGCAAAGACATTACCCGGCACTGAGAGCAGTGTTATCCCCCTGTAGTTGCTGCAATCCAGGTGATCACCCTTCCCTTTCCAGATAGGGACAACAAGTCCCGTTTTCCAGTCAGTTGGGATGATGCCAGTCTCCCAAATGGAAGCAAAGATTGCTTGCAATGCCAGGAGGACAGCCTTACCACCAGCCTGGAGAAGTTCACCCCGGATACCACAGATCCCTGCAGCCTTCCCCCCCTATTAGCTGGTTCACCACCTGTGCAATCTCAATGAGATTGGGTGGTTCACATCTAATTGGAGGATCAGCCCCAAGAACCGTGGACCCAGAGTTAGCCAATGTCCTAGCCGGAGGATCAGCTTTGAACAGCTGCTCAAAGAAGCCAGCCCAGCGGCTGCAGTGTCATCCATAAAGACCGTTCCATCAGCTGCCCTGACTGCGACTTTCTGAGGAACAGATTCAGATATGCGTAATGCTTCGATTCCTCTGTAAGCAGGACATGGCTCGCTATACCACAATCACTTGCTCACAGATTCCTCTAACAAACGCCTCTTTATCTGCCCTCAGAGCCCTCGCAGCTGTCCTTCTCAGTTCCCGGTACAGACCAGAGTTGCCATTGAGCCGTGCGCTGCGACTCCTCTCGATGATATCCATGGAGACCTGCGAGATGAAACACATCCTTCTGGAAACACCAGTAACACCAACACAACCCTCAGCAACCTTCAGGGTCTTGTCACGGAATGTCTCCCACATCACATTAGGATCGGCAGTTGTACCCAAATCTGTAAGTTCCTCACACAAACTGCAAGTTTGACGAAGTCCAGGCTCGTTTTCTCAGTAGGTGGTGACCTACTGGACCTAAGCTGGATCCTAAGAGTAGCAACAACAAGTCTGTGGTCAGAATTCACAAACTGGGTACTTTTGTAGACCGTGCAGTTTTGCAAGAGCCTCCAGCATCTGCCCATTAGGATGCGATCGATATTCTTCACCGGACCACCAGTATTGGAGTACCAAGTTCAACGATGCGGTTCAAGGCGCTGGAACCAGGATCCAGCGATTCGCAGCCCCTGACACTTTGCAAAGTCAAGGAACATGGAGCCACTTTCACCATGATTCTCAGACCCCTGGGGACCGAGACAATCTTCATAGCCAGCCCTGTCAGTGCCAGTGGTTGCATTGAAGTCACCCATGACCAGGGGAGTGTCACCTCGTGGGAATCCATCAACCACCGAGCGAAGCAACGAATAAAATGTCTCCCTCGCTGAGACATCACTCACCACGGTCAGAGCATACACTGAGACAACAGACAAGGCACCCAGGGAGTGCCGTAATCTGAAATCCCATAATACGCTCATTGAAAGGAATGACATCGGACACCATCGGAAGAAGCAAATCTGCTACAGCAGCAGTTACTTCCCAAATATGACAGCCATCAGACCGACCAGACCAATAAAAGGTGTATCCACCTACAGAGATCTGGTCAGTCCCCGGTCTGTGCATCTCAGAGAGTGCCACTACTGAAATTCGGAGTTTACACAGCTCCTCTGACAGCAGAGGAAGATGATCATCTTGCTGGAGAGACAAGACGTTCCATTTGCCCATGGAACTTTATGGGTCGCCTCAAATTGGGACCCGAGTGCTGCCATGCAGCGGGCGATGCCTCAGCACCACACCAGTTCCGATCCCCAACAGACCTTACCCTATCGGTCCTCCAACGGTTTCGACTCTTCTGGGGATGGGGCTCCCAAGGGCTTTCCCCTATCCCATTCATGATGCGAGCAGCCTTCCTATGGGTGGCTTCAGCAGAGCTACTCCTGCAGAGAGCATAAAGGAGTCCTTTCTGTAGTCTCAGAGCTTTGTGAAGTTTTTTTACGGTGGCTGGAGTGCAAATCCTGCCACCAACCCCCATGATTTCCCTGCAAGTTGGAGGACCACTTGCAGGGCCGGATGCAGTTTAACGTCATACCCAGGACATAGATTACACCAGTGGATAATTCATTTTTAGATCCCCTGTGTTCTGTTTTTTATAAGAATACACTTTCAAACATTAAGGCAATATATTTGGAAAAATCTACCCAGAAAAGCACAAAATTCTTTAGGAAAACAGTTTTTGTACATTCCTTTCAGAACAACTTCTTGGGTTGCCAGTACACCTTGTTCAAGCCTTCCTCGTGCTGTCCCTTCATTTTAAAACACAAAGAATGATTTGTTTACAAAACCAAGCCATTTGCACATTATAGCACCTGCAGACTGACCAGATGACCAACGGATGGCAAAGAGAATCCTCATGACAGGGAAAATGAATTATTCATTACCTTTCCTGGAGAGACAGCATAAGAACGCTGCAGGAAAGTAATGAAAAATTCTACGCTAATGATCCACTCCTCTCAAAGACTTCTCCCTCAGGCTGCACCATTTCTCTTTGTATTCTTCTATTGGGAAGGATTTTGAATTATAGTGACTTTTATGCCCCAACAATTGGCAAAATGTGGTGCTATTTTTTCAGTGTATTATTTCTCAGTTTATTTGAGTTTCAGCAACACGTACGCCATCGCACATTAAGTGAGCATTTCACACTTTGCTGTAAATTATTCACAGCAGCTTTTGAATGAGAGCTTTTATTTTAATACAGGACTGGATCTTACAAATGAGCCATGACTGCATTTCAACAAATGTCAATTTTTTTTTTGTAAAGTTCAACTTAAATAATATTTGTTACATTGTGCTCCTTGGGGTATCATTGACAACTATTTCATTTTTGCCCGATTGTGTGCATGAAAACAATTGTTCCTTATCTTTTCCACAAATCTAACTAGTTAAGCAATGCATTACATTTTATCTATGTCTATTGCAATTGATTATTTTAATCAAGTTCTTTTTTCACATTGATGTTCCACCATTGAGAAGTGAAATGATTTACACCATCCTCGAGAGCCAGAGGCACATATTTGAATGAATACAAAAAGAGGGGGTATATGGAAGGAGATCAAAAAATGAGATGTCTTCCTCTAAAACCAAAACTCTGTTATGTTACTGTTGGCATTCAAAATGAATGCTGTCAATTTGGCACTGGAAACAGAAACTTCTTTTTAAATGTGTGAAATATATAGAACTGCTGTATTTCTAATTTTCTCTCCATTTTTCCTTTTCTTACTTCTTGAAATTAAAGTAGAATATTAAAAACATCAGTAGAAAATCTCCATTTTTTTATTTTACAAAGCTGCTTTCAGAAAATCATTTTGTTCTAAACCAGCAATGTGAAAACTAATCTTTTGTTCTTAAAATAAGCTTGCAGATCTTAAAATATTGAAACTTATTCTAAATGCTGAAGGCTTAACGCGTGGCTCAAATCTTGGTGCAGGGTAGAAGGGTATAGGTTTATGGGGCATTGGGACTCCTTTTGGAACAGATGGGACCTGTTACACCTGAACTTGAGGGGCACCAGTGTACTGGGGAGGTGTATGTGTAGGCTAGTCGAGGATTGTTTAAACTAAGGAATGGAGGGGCAGGGAGTTTGAGACAGGCCAGGTTTAGATCTATGCATGGAGGTACAATGGTGTAGAAATAAAAATGCGTAGTAATGCAAATTCTAAGCAAACATTTAAATTTAGAAGGAGTAGCACATTAAAATTAGCTTGACGTAATGCTAGAAGTATCAAAAATATGGTAAGTGAGTTGGAGTTGTATGTAGCAGAGCATAATTATAATATTATAGCAATAATGGAAACCTGGCTAAATAACAAAGATGGGGATGAGTGTAACATAGCGGGATGCACATTTTTTAGGAAGGATAGACAGAACAGAAAAGGAGGTGGGTTTGCTGTTTATGCCAAACAGAGTTTAAATGTATGTCATCTTCAGTTGGATGATGAGCCCCATCTTAGTGAGGACATGTGGCTTCGCCTGGAAAATATTAGGGAAAGAGGTCTTATTTTAGGAGTGTGTTATAGACCACCCAATTCAGATAGTAATTACAACACACATCTTTTTAGTAATATCAAAAAGGCAAGTTTACAGGGAGATATTATAGTAAAGGGGGACTTTAATTATCCAAATATTAACTGGGATAACCTTGCAGATGGAGGAGCACATGAGTTTTTAGAAGTAATCAGCGACTGTTTTTTAACACAGTATGTTAAAACACCAACATGGGGTGAAGCCTGTCTATATTTGGTATTCTGTAATAATCAGGATAGAATTGAGGGTGTAGAGGTGATTGAACCACTAGGGTCAAGTGACCATAATATAATACAATTCTCAGTATTTTGTAAGAGTACAGATGCAAAGACTAAAATTGTTAAGTTGAACTTTGGTAGGGCAAATTTTGACCAGATGTGACAATGTCTAAATAGGAAAGACTGGGATAAGCTTTTAAATGTGGAGACAGTCAAGGAGCAGTGGAACAGGTTTAAAAACATTTTACATGTAATGCAGGACAGATACATACCTACATTTGGAATTAATAGAAAATTTTTAAAAACTCCACATTGGATTAATAAAGATTTAAAAAAGAAGTTGCAAAGGAAAAAAACTGCTGTATAAGGCATATAAGACTAATGACTGCAAAGTGAATCGTAGAGCGTATGAGAACATGAGGGCAACCATTAACCCTTAACGCGCACACGTACCGGTCCCGGGACATAACAGCGTTTTGACGACATTACAGCCATGTGTGCATGCCCATCTGCCATGCATCTCGACACCCTACCCATCAAATGAAACTTCAAAGTCTCGTCTTACCGATGATATAAACCATTTTGACACACAACAACCACAGCACTGACACTAAAGCCTTTTTTACAGAGAAGTACATACTTTTAAGAGTTGACTTTCCCTACCTTTGAAGACCCCCTGCAAGTCAAACATCAATATTTCCGAGCAGTATTGATCTCATTCTGTCCGTAAGGCTCCAGCGAATATAATCCAGTAAAACGATTAGGTCCAAAACACACAATATATCCTCAAAGGGACAAAAACTCCAGAAAACGTTTCATAACTTGAGACTAGCTACGTAATTTGTTTTCATGTCTATTGATCATATCAGACGTAATTTGTTTCTGTCGGCGATAACCATGCTACAGCATGTTACACGGAAGTGTTAGCTTCTGATTGACACCTAAGTTGGCCAATTACGACGGGTCTGGGGTTGACTGGCACCTCGTATAGCCAATGAGTGTCACAGACAGCTGAACGATGACGCATAACTCCAAACCCTGGTAGAATCTACCAGTTTGATTGGACACTGTGAGTGACACTCAAAACTTACAGCCAATGAGCAGCCGAGCATTTTGATATGTAACTTGCCATACTAACTTGTAAACAAAACGATCGGAGCTGCGGAAGGTGGCATTTGTGCCAGTCTGCAGACTTGGTGCGTGGTTGTTTATTGTGATTTCGCCAAGTTTTTTCGCATTTTAAATATGAATAAACGTACAGATAAACGTAAATACACTCTCGATTAAAAGTATTAGAGGCATGTACGCGCGTGAAAGTAATCAATCGGGCCAGGAGACGTCTAATGGCAGAGAGCGACATGTGACACGCCTTGTGCTTTCTGCCTGCTAGTGATTGCTGCCATCAAGTGGCACATGGAAAACGCTGAGCTGTGTTGTAACAGTTTGTAAAAGAAATGTATATAGTTTGTGTGCATTTTATAAAAAAAAAAAGTAAAAAATAAAATATATATATATATTTCTGGCCCATAAGACTTGTGTTGACTATTTTTATATTGAAATGTATATTTTTTATTGTTTTTATTATTTTTATAACTAATAGAGTGACACTGTGTGTAGATATAGATTCCTTTAGGTGTAAGCTTTCAGTAGAGCCCTCATTGATATCTGTGGGTTGAAGCATTCAAAAGTTATTACACTTTTTCCATACATTCCAAAATGTGGATAATGGTCCCTCTAAAAAGCACCTGGACATGCCCACATAAAAACTGGTGTAAAAATGTCATTTGTACAGGTATTCTTTTCAAATTTGAAATGTGAGTAGTCAACAAGTTATTCTGTTGGTACATAGTGTGTTTCTGTCCCCACCTACCTACTGCAGCTATAGAGGCCTTTATTTTCACAAAAAAACTTAGGCGAGAACAAAAAATTCATTTTTTCTGTGAGTTCTAATGTGCATAACTTTTGATCAGTCACACCTACAGTGATTCTGACTACTAAGGGTGAAACTAGAGAATGTTACCTTTACAAAGAGACCAAACATGTGTTTATACTCCAGATAGTTCAATAACAGCAATGATTCTAATTTGGAGAGGTTGAATTACAAGCGATTTAGCAAAAATGACCCCGCTTGATAAGGGGAAGGATATCAGGGAGGCTAAAAGACAGTTGGAGAGGAATATAGCAGATGAGGCAAAAAAGACCCTTAGAGATTCTTTCAGTATTTTAGTAGTAAAAGAACAGTCAAGGAGGAGGTCAAGTGCATCAGGAATAGTAAAGGGGAATTAAAAGACACAGATAGTGAAATAGCAGATGCCCTAAACTTACATTTTTTGCTTTACAAGTGAGCAAGTGAATAACTTCACAGAGATAAACGCGATGACTAAGGAGGTACTGAGGGATCTGGAAATTGCAAAGGGAGAAGTACTGCTCAGATTAAATAGGCTGAAATCAAACAAATCACCAGGACATGATAATATTTACCCTCAAGTTCTTAAGGAAGCTAGTGAGTACATATATAAACCCTTGACACATATTTTTAGGAAGTCACTGTGCACTGGAGAGATTCAGAAGGACTGGAAAATGGCAAATATCATCCCATTGTATAAAAAGGGTGACAGGGCAGATCCAAGCAACTATAGGTCAGTAAGCCTAACATGCATCACAGGAAAATTAATAGAAGGAATTATTAAGGATAAGATTGAGCAACACATGGCAAGGACAGGAGTTTTTCTGAACAGTCAGCATGAGTTCAGGATAGGGAGGTTGTGTTTTACTAACATGCTGGAATTCTATGAGGAGGCAACAAAAGGATACGATCAAAGTGGAGCTTATGATATTATTTATCTTGACTTTCAGAAAGCATTTGATAAGGTGCCACATGAGAGGTTGGGCATCAAATTAAAAGAAGTGGGAGTTCAGGGTGATGTTTTTAGATGGATGCAGAATTGGCTCAGACACAGGAAGCAGAGGGTGGTGGTGCGAGGAACCTCATCAGAACTGGCCAATGTTAAGAGTGGTGTTCCACAGGGGTCAGTGCTAGGGCCGCTGCTATTTTTAATATATATAAATGATTTAGATAGGAATATAAGTAACAAGCTGGTTCAGTTTGCAGATGATACCAAGATAGGTGGATTAGCAGATAATTTGGAATCCGTTATATCATTACAGAAGGACCTGGATACCAATACAGGCTTGGGCAGATTTGTGGCAGATGAAATTTAATATCAGTAAGTGTAAAGTATTACACATAGGAAGTAAAAATATTAGGTTTGAATACACAATGGGCAGTCGGAAAATCGAGAGTACACCTCATGAGAAGGATTTAGGAGTCATAGTGGACTCTAAGCTACTGACTTCCAGACAGTGTTCAGAAGCCTTTAAGAAGGCTAACAGAATGTTAGGTTATATAGCACGATGTGTGGAGTACAAGTTCAAGGAGGTTATACTCAACCTTTATAATGCACTGGTGAGGCCTCATCTTGAGTACTGTGTGCAGTTTTGGTCTCCAGGCTACAAAAAGGTCATAGTAGCGCTAGAAAAGGTCCAGAGAAGAGCGACTAGGCTAATTCCAGGGCTACAGGGGTTGAATTATGAGGAAAGATTAAAAGAGCTGAGCCTTTACAGTTTAAGCAAAATAAGAGTAAGAGGTGACATGATTGAAGTGTTTAAAATTATGAAGGGAATTAGTACAGTGGATCGAGACTGTTATTTTAAAATGATTTCATCAATCATTGGTAACTTGTTAAGGGTATATTTCGCACAAACATTAGAATGTTTTCCTTTACACAAAGAACGATAGACACTTGGTTTAAGATATCAAGTAGTGTGGCAGACAGTAAGACTTTAGGGACTTTCAAAACTTGACTTGATGTTTTGTTGGAAGAAATAAGTGGATAGGACTGGCGAGCTTTGTTGGGCTGAATGGCCTGTTCTCGTCTAGAGTGTTCTAATGTCCTAATGAAAATTATAATGGAGGAGTTTTTGGGGCCACTGCTTCTCATATCTAACGTGTTATTCTCCCCAAACCATTTTTAATACTTTAACAAATATTCAAACAGTGGATGTACAGTAGTTCTACATAAAACTGTAGGATGTTTCGGTTGCTGATGCTGCCTTGCAACTCCTGACCATCTCCTGACTGTCTCTGTGGAGGTTGCACAATCCCATGAAGAATTGCTCCAGGCAAACTGTGTTTCCTCACATACACTCCAAACACGCCTGTTGGTGGGGTTGGTGGCTCTACATTTGAGTGACTCTGTCTGGGTATGGACTAGTGTCTGGTTAAAGGATATTTTCTCTTTTGTTTCTGATAGTTCCAGCATAGACTCTAGCTCTCATTTTTTATTTATTTATTATATAGTGGGTGAACGGATCCACTAAAGTAGTCCCAAACTGCCCTTAAATAACCCATAGAGGTTGAAATCTTTCTTTCTTTCTTTCTTTCTTTCTTTCTTTCTTTCTTTCTTTCTTTCTTTCTTTCTTTCTTTCTACTTTATTTTATTTAAAGAACAAAACACATACAGTAACCAGTGGCATTTTCAGCATCAAAATTGTGGTTGGGCCACACCAACCTGGAGTGAGAAGATGTCAGAAGTGGAAGAACCTGTCATTATTTTAAGGTACCTTTCTCACCTCCTATACTGTTTTATACTTTACAATTTTTGAAGATAACTCTCTTATCATCATACCTTTACTCCTGCTCATTTATTTCAAACTCGCCCTTACTCTTTCGTCATGTCACGAAAGCCAAATTGACCAATACAATTGCTCAAAGGGACTCGACATATAGACCTTAGTGTTTTATTATATAGAAGATTAATTTTAATCTTAAGAGTATTTTAAGCTTCATTCTAGAGGACATAGAAAATGGATGTAATGATGCCAGGACTGGTGAGATGTGCTCAGATTTCATTTTACTGGCTAAGCTTGTTGCTGTAGCATTCCGTACTAGCTGTAGACAACTTAGGCCTTTCTTAGACAGACCTGCTAAGCAGTGCATTATAATAATGTGGTCAGCTAAAAACAAAAGTGGGAATTAATTTTTCTCCATCTTCAGATATTTTAACATTTGTAATATTTATTAAATGTTAAAATATTTCGTAGTATAGCTTTCAATTTACAGTTTAGATATCAATCCATAATAACACCTAAGTTCTTTTGAACTGTTATCTCACCCATATAATATTCCAGCAATGCATTATATTTTGCTATAATTAGAAAATTTGTAATATTCCAATCAAATACAAATGCTTATTTTTTGCTGTTAGATTATAGAACAGCCACAATATTTTTAATTTGAAAAAGTTAAACTCAATAGAAAACAGCATGTGGAGTACTGTAATCGGTTCAGATGACTGTATAGCAGATTAAAGAGCATGTCATACTACTAAGAGGCTACGAAAATTAGACTTCTTTATTTTTAAGCAGAGAAGGCTGCATGGGAAATTGATCCCGGTTTTGAAATTTCTCAAAGGTATAAAGTGCACCATAGTCAATCTTAAAATGACTTGAGTGTAGCTTTTTTTACACATTACATTAGTATGAACATCTCACTGCTTCTTACCATTTGAGGTTCACTGACTTACAATTTATACTTTTTATAACTGATGATTTTAATGTTATGAAACACATCTTTTCTTTTAGCCTCTCACTGACTAAAGAGAGTAATGTGGATGTATGGTCTGATAATTGAAATGTGATTTATTATTAAATCTTGTTGTTTTCAATAGACAGTATAGCTTTGAATGTTCTTCTGCTTTGGAATTAACATATCAGATTCATTTAAATGATTCTGTAACTAATAATGAAGAAACATTAGATATGCCAAAATAGACCCTGTCACTTACAAAAAAGAGGTGATGAATGACATAATTTAAATGTTGCATTTAATTCTTAACATTTTCAATGGATAGTTTAACTTTTAATGTTTATCTATTTTGTAATGAACCTATCAGATTAAATTAAACGAGAATTTAGCAACTTTAGATATGCTAAAAAAGTACTACGAAATTTCCCTGAGGTTTTGTTTCTCATCAAATGGGTGTTTCAGGAACGCTCAATGCATAACACTCCACTACGCTTCTTCTTTCGACTGGTATGGAGCAGCGTAAGAGATGACACTTAATAGCCTTATTTACCAAGCATGACAAAACTGGCAGAAATAAACAGTTTCTGTATTTGCATGAGGCTTACTTGCTAAGCATACTTTGTGGAATAATCCCCAGAAAGAATTCTTAAAATTGTAAACAAGTAAAACAACATAAAACCAGAAAAGAAGACATGTATATTGAAAGTTATCAGGATAACACTCATTGATGCACTCATTTCCTTGACCTGTTTATTTCCCTTTTGAAGGTGAAAATGCAACAAGATGTTTAAGATTTAGGTCTGTGTGTTAACAGGAGCTGAAAAAAGAAGACCAAGAAAAGAACAGAAACTGGGATGTTAATGGGATCTGACCACCACTGTGACACTTGAAGAGAGATTCTGGAAAGGCGTCAGCAAGAAGAAATTGCATTATGGAGTTCTCTTCAACAGAGAAGACAGATGTCAGAGGGGGACATTTTTTGTAAACTAAGTCATTTCATTTCTCTCTTAGGAAAAGAAACATGTCAATATTACATTTAAAACCCAGCAGATGAACAGGCAATAGGCACCCATTGTTGGCAGTGGGGATGAGAAGTTAAAAGGCTGTTTGCAGATTTTAGGTATTGGCTGTATTGCAAAGGTGTCACCATTTTGAAGTTTATGGCTGGTTGAGATTTACAAACAATACCACGTGTGATAACAGAACTGCTGCTTCCTTGGAGGATCCTGGATAATCCAGTTACTGAATGTGTCAGGATTGTTTGTGTAAGTATTTGCTGTCTTGCAAAGGAGTCGCCGCTTTGAAATCTGGCTTTGGAGGATGTCTGTATTTACCTGACTTGGCAATTAACATGTTTAACAATATTGGTTTCTAAACAGCAGATCTGTACTCATTAATGGTTGGTAACAATACATTTTGTTGACTTGTGTTTTCATTATTTGTTAAACCCAGGAAATTTAGATGTGCCATTGGTTAATCTGGTTGTCCAGAAGTGATAATTGCAGGGACTGAAGGAGATTTAATCTCTGGCCAGGAGAAGGCAAAAGTTGGGGGGACAGTCCACTGAGAACACTGCCAAGACACTCGGACAGAGCACAGGGGCTCGCAGGCTGACAAGGGTACATGGCTGGCATGACGTGAGGCACAAGGACGGCAATGCTTCCAGGGAGGAAGAGACAGCTCCACAAGGAGACGCCGGTTGTGTGTCCAGCGAGAGAGGGAAGCCGCATGAAAGGACCAAGAAAAGCTGGCAGACAAGAAATCAAGCGTGCCTAATTCACAGCAATGCAAGGAGCCCAGGTTGGAAAAAAAGGAACAACGAAGAGACGCCGACAGGGATTCCACGATTTTGACAAAACTTCTCTTGGGAAACGAGTGTCCGGTGAACAGAGTGCATCCGTGGACAGTTGAACAATTAAGTGTTGGGGTAACACTGAGAACAAACTGGACTTTGCACCACTACAGGTTGTATCATCCAATTCATGTTTTTAATGGACTTTGAGAGTGTGGACTGTGTGCTTTCCTTTCTAAAAAGAAATTTTCTTCATGATACTGTTAGATTTGGTTTATGTTCATTTATCTTTTTAATGTACTTATTATTGTCTAGTGTAATAGAAGTTACTGTTGCTTTTCCTGAAATTACTCTTGTGTCTTTCATTGTGTGTTTACTCACCGCCCAATTTAAAGAAACCTGTGTGCTATTATTGGTAAATTTCAGGAGTTCCCAGTCTCTTGACAAAACTGGGTGGCGTAGTCGGATATTTTAATGGTGTCTAGGTTAGATTACCTGTAAGTGTGACCAGACACCTGTTACACAGGGTTCTCCCACAGTAAGGATTAGTGACTGTTGCTATTTACATATTGTTTAACTGCATTTAAAAAATGTCTTGCCACCTGTAACACACTAAAATGGAATCATTTTTTGCTTCAAATCAAGAGAGGCCACTGACTGAATTCCACCTGTGACTGCCAGGGGGTGCTTGGTACACTGTGACCACTGTGCCTTGGCTCCATTTCATACATAATGGAAACCTTATGTCAGTCCTTTTTGCCACAGAAACATTTCCCTCATCCCAGTTAATAAAGTGAAGCCTCTGATGTTAAGCAGTTAAATACTTTTCAGTCAAATAACTAACAATAACAAGTGAATATTACCAATGCAATCCAATGAACAAAGTCCATTTAAGTTAACAGACTGAGGAAAAACTCTTTTATTCACAAAGTAATGAGTAGCACAGTCAGTCAGATCTTTGTACCCAGAAGTCTAATGTGACCAGTCCCTCGGCTAGTCTCTCTCTCCCTCTATTATACCTTCTGAGAGTTATTTGACTAAAAAAAAAAATTCCCCTTCTTAATCCTCAGTGCACCCTGCTAACCAGTTCTAGGACTGACACACATCTGAGTACTTCTTTTAGTTTGTGTGCTCTTTTGTATCAGGTTCTACTTTGTTCCTTGCTCGTGTTACCAGAAGAGTGAACTCATACTACCATTACAATCAAAACTCAGTGGAGAATCCATTGACGATGATGATAAAATTTCACTGGTTTTCCAGAACAAAACCAAACTACTAAGCCACCATCACTAGTGACTATATACTGTAAACCCTTGCAATGCAAAGTGATCCGAGGGGCTCTTGCTTTACACAGTGGACTGTGTTTTCATTTACATTACATATCCTCAGTATTTACATTCAGAGTGCGGCCCGAGGAGCTACAGCCCAATTTATCTGAGCCCAAATTAGAGCTGTGACTTTTCACCATCCACCTGCCAACGATATTAAAAATCCAGAGCATTTCATGTAAGTCATATTTTACAGAGTGCCCTCTACATAAAAAATGAAATACAGAGGATACAGGGGATATGTAATAAATTCTTGGAAGTTGTATGTTAATGGATCTGAAAAACTAATCTGAAAGGATGCTCCTTCACAAGTCCAGCAAGTAAAATCGATTGCTTTTTCTTTAGGAAAGTGATGGGTCCAGCTACATATGATATTTATGAGACACTTGTATCTCAAAGAATCCTAAAATGATTTTCTGTTAAAGTTCTTTTTAGAGGTTACAATTTTAGAAGCACTGCAGAGTCAAAACAAGATTTTTAACCCTTGTGTCACTAGGATGAACACTCACTAAGCTAGATTTGCCCTTACAAAACAGATAGTAATAGGACTATACAAATATACTTAAGACATTCTTATGCAATTTTCTGTAGATTTCAAACTTTGAAAGGGATGCTGCCATATGAATGGGAACATTTGTATTTCCATTCATTCTCTGACAACACTTATTTCAATGCAGGGCTGTAGCACACATTCTCTGTCTCACACACACTCACACACACAGTGGGAAAATTTATAATCTCCAGTTAATCTGACCATCACACCAAAAAAATATGGAAAGAAATCAGAATCATCCACATCATGCATTTAATGTCAATTTTCCAGGTTTACCCATGTTAGCTAGTTGCCCCTCAAATCTTTATCTCCCATTCTTCACAGTGATGGGCATCCTCTGAGATGAGACCCAATCTTTTCGTATTATCTGACATCAGTTCCACATTTGTTTTGGCTTCCTTCTTGGTATTATCTTGGTGCACCTCTTTCCCCACATATCCTCTTCTTTTTAATCCATACTTTTACAACACCATTGCTTCCACACCAAGACTTTCTCTCAACTCTGAATTTATCTTCCTCTCACTCCGTGTAACCTCACACTTCCACTTGCTCAATCTCATCTCTGCCTGCTTTCTCTGGCCACATCTTACAGAAATAGAACATACAGTTAGGTCCATAAATATTTGGACAGAGACAACTTTTTTCTAATTTTGTTTCTGTACATTACCACATTGAATTTTAAATGAAACAACTCAGATGCAGTTGAAGTGCAGACTTTCAGCTTTAATTCAGTGGGGTGAACAAAACGATTGCATAAAAATGTGAGGCAACTAAAGCATTTTTGTAACACAATCCCTTTATTTCAGGGGCTCAAAAGTAATTGGACAATTGACTCAAAGGCTATTTCATGGGCAGGTGTGGGCAAGTCTGTCGTTATGTCATTATCAATTAAGCAGATAAAAGGCCTGGAGTTGATTTGAGGTGTGGTGCTTGCACGTGGAAGATTTTGCTTTGAACAGACAACATACGGTCAAAGGAACTCATGGAGGTGAAAGAAGCCATCCTTAAGCTGCGAAAACAGAAAAAACCCATCCAAGAAATTGCTACAATATTACCAGTGGCAAAATCTACCGGTACAGTTTGGTACATCCTGAGAAAGAAAGCAAGCACTGGTGAACTCAGCAACGCAAAAAGATCTGGACGTCTACGGAAGACAACAGTGGTGGATGATTGCAGAATCATTTCCATGGTGAAGAGAAACCCCTTCACAACAGCCAACCAAGTGAACAGCACTCTCCAGGGGGTAGGCGTATCGATGTCCAAGTCTACCATAAAGAGAAGACTGCATGAAAGTAAATACAGAGGGTGCAGTGCAAGGTGCAAGCCACTCATAAACCTCAAGAATAGAAAGGCTAGATTGGACTTTGCTAAAGAACATCTAAAAAAGCCAGCATAGTTCTGGAAAAACATTATTTGGACAGATGAATCCAAGATCAGCCTCTACCAGAATGATGGCAAGAAAAAAGTATAGAGAAGGCGTGGAACAGCTCATCATCCAAAGCAGACCACATCATCTGTAAAACACAGTGGAGGCAGTGTGATGGCTTGGGTGTGCATGGCTGCCAGTGGCACTGGGACACTAGTGTTTATTGATGATGTGACACAGGACAGAAGCAGTCGAATGAATTCTGAGGTGTTCAGAGACATACTGCCTGCTCAAATCCAGCTAAATGCAGTCAAATTGGTACAGATGGACAATGAGCCAAAACATACAGCCAAAGCAACCCAGGAGTTTATTGAAGCAAAGAAGTGGAAAATTCTTGAATGGCCAAGTCAGTCACCTGATCTTAACCCAACTGAGCATGCATTTCACTTGTTGAAGACTAAACTTCGGACAGAAAGGCCCACGAACAAACAGCAACTGAAAGCCGCTGCAGTAAAGGCCTGGCAGAGAATTTAAAAGGAGAAAACCCAGCATCTGGTGATGTCCATGAGTTCAAGACTTCAGGCTGTCATTGCCAGCAAAGGGTTTTCAACCAGGTATTAGAAATGAACATTTTATTTCCAGTTATTTAATTTGTCCAATTACTTTTGAGCCCCTGAAATAAAGGGATTGTGTTAAAAAAAATACTTTAGTTGCCTCACATTTTTATGCAATCATTTTGTTCACCCCACTGAATTAAAGCTGAAAGTCTGCACTTCAACTACATCTGAGTTGTTTAATATAAAATTTATTGTGGTAAAGTACAGAACCAAAATTAGAAAAAAGTTGTCTCTGTCCAAATATTTATGGATCTAACTGTACTTTTATAGGATAGCCAGGGTTCTATTATTGGCTCTAGTGCATTTTCTTTTTATTGAAACACTTTTCTTGTTTTTCAAATACTACAGTATATTGATACTGTATCATTAGTGAATATGTTTTTGTTTTCTTTTTTGCACATTTTCTTTGTTAAAATTGTCTTGATTATTAATTTCAGATTATTATATTGTGTGTATAGTGTGACAAGTGGTTTTTGTTATGTTCTTTTTATGTTGAATCAAAAGGATGTAGCCCATCAATGATGCAGATGAGGTCCTCACCCTTTATTTTTGGATTGTGAGTGTCAGGCCCTGACCAGAACATTGAATATTGAATACTCTGCTATCAGCTCATTTTGATTTGAGGATTTGCAGTTTTTGAGAATATTTGTCTGATCTTTCTGTTTTTAAAACCTTGGGTGGTTTATTTGTCATTGGATTCTTAAACTATAAAGAGTTTTGTTGTTGCTTTTGGTTTGCCTTTCAGGCATACTTATTTTGTTAATTTTTCAGCATCATGTAAAACAAATCTTTAAAAATAAAAGAATTTTGCTTTTGTCATTTGGGCCAGGGATTTTGGGCTCCACTCTTCCTTATTCAAAAGGGAACTGGAAGAATCCTAACCCACCTCTTTTAAGTCAGTGGGCAACTGATGTTACATACCAGTGGTACCCAAACTCGGTACTGAGGACCCACTGTGGCTGCAGTTTTTTGTTCCAACCAACTTCTGTTTTTCATTGGACTCTTAACCTAATTAAGTGAGTTATTATTTCCCAGTTTCTGTGTTTTGGGGTCAATGTTTAAATTACAAACTAAGTTTGGTAGATTTTTATTAAAATGTACTAAACAGTTATATGAAGAATATATAGTTTTTTAAGTCGTTAACAGTATTTTCAGCCTAATTTTTATTCTGCTTTTCCAGGTGTTCTGTTTTTTTTATTGGTTATTTACTAATTAGTGAGTCTGACACTGACGTTGTTGCAGCTTTCATCTTCCTGGGTGTCTAAGATTCTGGTTGTTAATTGTCACTATTAGGGATAAATGAAGGAAACAAACGTAATAGGAAAAGGGGAAAATAATTGGTAAACAACAAAAGAGAGTTAAGCATTTATAGCTTTAGAAAAAAAATATTTCTAAATGTCTTATAAATGTAAAAATCATACTGTTGTGTTTTTCTGAATGCAGAATAAGAGAAGCGTATTGTGAATCTGGGTGGAACAAAAACCTGCAGCCACAGTGGGTCCCCACGGCTGAGTTTGGGAACCACTTATATTTCCATTCATCCATTATCCATCCCGCTATACCCTAACTACAGGGTCACGATGGTCTGCTGGAGCCAATCCGACCCAACACAGGGCGCAAGGCAGGAAACAAACCCTGGGCAGGGCGCCAGCCCACCACAGGGCGCACACTCACACACACACCAAGCACACACTGGGGACAATTTAGAATCGCCAATGCACCTAACCTGCATGTCTTTGGGCTGTGGAAGAAAACCGGAGTACCCGGAGGAAAAGGAAACACAGACACGGGGAGAACATGCAAACTCCATGCAGGGAGGACCCTGGAAGCGAACCCGGCCTCCTAACTGCGAGGTAGCAGTGCTACCCACTGCGCCACTGTGTCGCCCACCACTGTTATATACTATTTGAAATTGGAAAAATGTAATTCTCACTTAGAGGATCTGTTGAAAATTTTTTAAAACTTGGCAGGATCTAATCAATAACATTTTAGAATAAGCATTTAAATTGGAGAAAGGGATCCCCCCCACACACACTTTTTTTCTACTCTTAAAGTTTTACTCTGGCTGTTGGTCTTCCTCTCTTTCTCATGGGTGGGGTTTGAATTGAACTTAGTTTTGTCAAGTGTGACTTGCTTGTATGGAATGTGACTTGTTTTTAATAAATTCCATAAAAAGTAAAAAAAATGGAATATAAAATTTTATTAAAAACATTGAATGTATTATAACACATGAAAACCTAAAGTACTAAATAATTAAAAAAGCACAAAATTTACCATATATGTTCACATTTTTTTTCAGACATTCTGTAGTTGGAACATTACAACAAAAATATTAAAATGGGTTTTCCACTTTCCATCCCACTATATCCTAACTACAGGGTCACGGGGGCCTGCTGCAGCCAATCTCAGCCGACAAAGGGCACAAGGCAGGAACAAATCCCAGGCAGGGCGCAAGCCCACCACAGGGCACACACACACACCAAGAACAATTTAGAATCGCCAGTCTACCTAACCTGCATGTCTTTAGACTGTGGGAGGAAACTCACGCAGACACTGGGAGAAAATGCAAACTCCACGCAGGGAGGATCTGGGAAGCAAACTCAGGTCTCCTAACTGCGAAGCAGCAGCACTACCTCTGCGCCACCATACTGTCTTTCCACTATACAAGTAAAACAAATTATTATTATGTATTTTTGTTAAAGTGATATTTATTAGGTATTCATTTATAAAGTCTCTTAATCAGTACAATTGTTGTGCTTGTTTGTCTTTTTACATATATGTTAGCTATTCAGTGACGTTACTCTCAATTGATAAGGTTGGACTTTTTGAGGGGTTATTGGAACCCCTTGATGATCATGAAATTGGTTCAGGAATTGGTTTTTCACAAGTTCCATGAACTTAAAATAACTGTGTTATAATTACAATTTTCTCTGTATATTCTGTCATATTTTTTACAGAAGTAAAAGTGGTTTAAATAAATATGTTTAGAAATGTTTTTTATGTTCATTTTGAGCTTTCTTTTTCATTGTAAAAATATGTTTCGTCAAAATGCATATCAAATTAATGTCAACTTCCTTGTTTTTCCCTTTATTTCTTGTTACATACAAGTTTTTGATTTTCTATTGTATAAAATATTTTGTTTTTTGTTCCTGGAAGTATGAAATCTATTTATTTTTCTCTTTGAGAAACCAGTTTGTTTCTTATTTAATTTTTTAATAAAAAAGCTTTCCCTGTTTTTTGTTGGATCTTTGTAGGGCATATGTCTGCTTCTTGAGTTTGGGCTTGGGAGTTGACACTATGACAGATTTCAGCCCTCCTGTAACTGTGAACTGGATTGTGTGTTCTGACAATAGCATGGTATGGTACACACTTATATGATTAGACTTTATTAGTTTCTCAAACCTCTTAATATTAACAAATAATGGCAACAGTAGTAAGATAAGGTTAACCATGGCATTTCTTAACTGGCAGCCTAATGGAACCTTCACCTTCTTTTTAATTCATAAGCTACCCACCATGCAACATGCCTCTAGGAGTGATAAAAAGGAAGTAAAATCACATAGTAGTGATGCTTTTATTCTTTGATGTATGTAAAGGAGAACTCTTTTGAAGCCATTACCTGTATATTTCAAGACATGTACATTCAATAATTGTATTTTGCTTATGGGCTTATTAAATTTTCTCCAGTCACAGCAAATCATTAGGACTCCTGAAAGTCACAGCAATCATTGCACTAGTCACCTTTCACCTTGGAAGCTGGTTAGATATTGACAATCCTCTCTATTGAGGACACTTCTATTCTTGGATATTTTGCTGTAATCTGTAGATAACCTTACTATGAAAGTAACAAAGGCTCAAGGGAAATGGGATTTTTGAAGTTGATTACATCAGCTGTTTGACTTTTTTCTAGTAATGTGGAGCTCCTTTTTGTATCCTCATCATGAGGAAATGTTGGTCCTTGGTTAATCATGAAGTTCATTTTGTCATTAACTTAGATAATCCACACCTTAATAATAATAGTACATTAAAATCAAGTCATTCACCAAATTTGTCACAGAAACCATAATGACAAAGCTACAACTGTGTTAAGAATTTGTGTTTAATTGTCAGAGGGGGACATTTTTGTATTTTTATACACTGGGTCATTCCATTTCTCTTTTAGGAAAAGAAACATACAAATATTACATTTAAAGCTCAGCAGATGAACAGGCAATAGTCACCCACTGTTTGAACTGAGGTGAGAAGTTAAAGACAAATTTCCTGGGTTAACCTGTAACTGATTATTGTGGTGGCCGTCTACAGGATATCGGTATTTACTGTCTTTCAAAAGAGACACCACTTTGAAGTTTTTTTTTGGCTGGTTGATATTACAAAGAATACAAAGTTGTGATAACAGAACTGCTCCTTCCTTAGAGGATGTCTGTATTTACCTGACTTGGCAATTAACATGTTTGACAATATTAGTTCCTAAACAGCAGATCTTTACTCATTGACAGTTGGTAACAATACATTTTGTTAACTTGTGTTTTCATTATTTGTAAACCCAGGAAATTTAGATGTGCCATTGGTTAATCTGGTTGTCCAGAACTGATAATTGCAGGGACTGAAGGAGATTTAATCTCTGGCCAGGAGAAGGCAAAAGTTGGGGGGACAGTAGAGCGCTGCCAAGACACTTGGACAGAGCACAGGGGCTCGCAGGCTGACAAGGGTACGTGGCTGGCACGACGTGAGGCACAAGGACGGCAATACTTCCAGGGAGGAAGAGACAGCTCCACAAGGAGACGCCGGTTGTGTGTCCAGCGAGAGAGGGAAACCACATGAAAGGACCGGGCAAGGCTGGCAGACGAGAAATGAGGCGTGCCTAGGTCACAGTAACACAAGGAGCCCAGGGTGGAAAAAAAGGAACAACAAAGAGACGCCGACAGGGATTCCACGATTTTGACAAAACTTCTCTTGAGAAACGAGTGTCCGGTGAACAGAGTGCATCCGTGGACAGTTGAACAATTAAGTGTTGGGGTAACACTGAGAACAAACTGGACTTTGCACCACTACAGGTTGTATCATCCAATTCATGTTTTTAATGGACTTTGAGAGTGTGGACTGTGTGCTTTCCTTTCTAAAAAGAAATTTTCTTCATGATACTGTTAGATTTGGTTTATGTTCATTTATCTTTTTAATGTACTTATTATTGTCTGGTGTAATAGAAGTTACTGTTTCTTTTCCTGAAATTACTCTTGTGTCTTTCATTGTGTGTTTACTCACCGCCCAATTTAAAGAAACCTGTGTGCTATTATTGGTAAATTTCAGGAGTTCCCAGCCTCTTGATAAAACTGGGTGGCGTAGTCGGATATTTGGATGGTGTCTCAGTTAGATTACCTGTAAGTGTGACAAGACACCTGTCACATAATAACAGAAAAATTGCTCGTTATATTTTTTATGTTATATCATGTCACATGAGAAGAAGAAAGCAGAAAAATCTTAAAACATACGTAACTGTATAGTTATGTAAACTGAGTGCTTAAAATTTGGTATAGAATGAGCTCTCTCATTTATGAAGTAGCCCTGACTTGACTAAAATAAATTGTAACTCGGCTCAACTTCTAAATCATGATACTGCAAAATTAAACTGCAGAGCAGTAAATGTGGGGTTTGCGAGCGAGTAATGATGATTAGGCACTATAAAGCCTTACCAACTTTGCCAATTATGATGGCAATTATGGAAACTGCAGCCCTAAAGATTAATTGGACACAGAGAATTTGTTAGGATCATTCCTCAACAGTGCTCGGAGGTGCATGTTGTAGTTCTGCTAGTAAAACTGGCAAAGACTATTTTAAAAGTCAGTGAGGGAAAAAAACATTCAAATCAAATTTATTAATAAAACACATTTAAAACAGCAAACAGCTGCACCATAGTGCTGAACAAGGTAAAGCAAAAATATTTGATTTGATATGACATAAAAATGTCAACAAACCACAAGTACAGTAGCACTTTTACTAAAACCAAATTGTGAGGCAAAAATCATAGGAAAAAATACAAGCACTAGTCAAGACAAGAGAAAAATTTAGAGAAAACAAATTGTTTGAACAAAATACTGATTGACAAAAAAGGCTTTGGAATCTGCCAGCTCTGCCAGATAAGGGTAAACTTTAAACCCACTGAGTTATTAGTCACAGTCTTACCCTCTCTGAGGACACACCCCGAAAACTTGGAAGCAACGCTAACGACACGTGAACAAAATGGACAGCACAAATCAAAATTACAAAAATGAAAGTATCTGATTGATATAATAATAAAAGATTCAGAATCTGTATAAGTATCGTAAGTATAAGAACTCTAAAAATAACAAATGAAATTAATAGTCTAATCTTAACAGTGTTGCCAGCCTCTTCTTAACAAAACAAGAAAAAGTGGTTTCTAGAGAAGGACTAGGGATGGACTTCCTGTGTTATGCATTTTACCATGGAACACAATGGTGCATTGTAGTGTCTTTTCTGATATTTAATGCTCCTTCACAGTGATGTGAAAAGAAGAATTAGAATTTAATTCATTATGCTGGTCATCTTCATTCCAAGGCTGCAAGATAACCCCTGAAAAATGCATAGGTTTGAAAAAGCCCTACCCCACTATGTGTATATTGACTTACAGAAGAGGAGACTCTTCACCAATGTGCTATTTCAATCACACATGCCTCCTAGTGACAGAAAAACAAATCTACCATGTTACAGATATTCTGAAAACATTTAAAAAGACAAGCAGAGCTTGGAATTTTTGTGTGCTAATTCCTCTTATTCGATTCATCCTTGTTATCTGCACTGAAATATGATAACATATTTGATATTTTAGACATTTTTCCAAAAATACCAATGGGTCAGTTAAAGATCAAGAAAGCAGATCGTGATTTTTTAAGTAGTATTCTTTGCATTTTAAAAATGCCATGTTATAAAATATTAATGGATGCCCTGGATGTAGATCACTGAACTGATGGTAAAGATTTATAAGGGATGAGTTCATATGAAATTATTTATGCTTTGGACTGGATTCTCTAGACATGCTACCTCTGAGCAGATATCCAAAATGGGAAATATATTCTAAGCAACTCACATTTTGCAAATTCACTGTTTTGCTGTTACTTAAATGACAATTGCATATTTTACTTTCTAATGTATGAATTTTGTCAGCTGTTTAGAATGTGTATTCTAATTTCTTGTTATTAGTGAACTAGATTTTTACCAAGGAAATATGCTATTGGGTGCCTCTAATAGTAGTGGATGTTGTAGGACCCAACACTTTGACTTCCCAGGCTATAACATCAATTTCCAGTTTCTATGTCTTTAGAAATGGTCAACGTAGCTTTGTTCTCTCATCAGAGAGGAAGACAGTCATTTCAGTGAGAAAGGGTCTGAAGAAAAGACATGATCAGAAAATGTACCAAGTTAACTAGTGTGGTCCCGGACGCCCAGCTTGTGCCTCCTCCAGACCGCGAGGGGACGTCCGTCCTGGTTATGTTGGGGGCCTCGGGTACAGGGCTTGGAATCCCAGCCCTGTAGGGACCCGTGGCCACCGCCAGGCGGCGCCCCAATGCCGGAGTATCCCGTGTGGGACCCGGTCGGGGCTGGAGCCCGGCCGGGACGCCTAGGAGAACCAGAGGAGGGCTTGTGCCTCCTCCAGACCGCAAGAGGGCGATCGTCCTGGTTGTATTAGGGGCCACGGGTAGAGGGCTTGGAAGCCCAACCCTGTAGGGGCCCGTGGCCACCGCCAGGCGGCGCCCAGGTGCCTGAGGAACCCTGGAGGCCAGCACTTCCGCCACACCAGGAAGTGCTGGGGGGAAGAGAACAGGGGACACCCGGATGGCTTCCGGGTGCGCAGCCGCACTTCCGCCACACTGGGGTGTGGCCATGACTGATTGCCGGGAAGCAGCTGGAGCCCATCCGGGTTCCCATATAAGGGGCCGTCTCCCTCCAGTCAGCAGTGGGTGTCGGGTGGAAGAGAACAGAGCTGGAGAGAGGACGGGAGGCGGCCAAGAGAAAGGCACTGAAAGAGTGAGGCCTGGACATTGGGGGAATCGGTGCTGGAGGCACTGGGGTGTGTGAGTGCACAAAAGATTTGTAAATATATTGTAAATAAACAGTGTGTGGTGGAACTATGTTGTCCGTCTGCCTGTGTCCGGGTCCCAGTCCACACTAGGAAGTCAAATAGTTTTATTGTCAAACTTGAAATGCTGAGCCAAAAGCCAAGAACCTTTAAAGAAATTGTTTTATACAAGAAATACACCAAAAGAGTGATAAAGAAAACTCTCACTATCCAGATCTTGCTAAATTAAGGGATGCCCATGCTGACCTTTATATTGTGTCTCTGGTGATGTCACATGCTGCTTGCCATCATTTACTATTATGTGGCAAGACATTAACAAATACTTCTTTGGTCTTCATAACACTTACAAAACACCAGTTTAACATCTACTGATGTTTTATAAGGGTCATGAAGACAATAAAAAGGATTTGTTAAGATCTTCTTACATAAAATTAAATGGGTAATAGATGCATTTTGTAATACCTTAACTAAAATGTTGCCGCAAAATCAAAAAAAAAAAGGTGTATACAGTATCCAAACAAACTGCAGAAATCTCACAAAATGAATGAAACATGTTCATCATAACAAGCTTGTTCTAGTTTGCTGGGTGGCTATATGTGTTTTGTATGAGGGTGATTACTGTCTTGACTATCAGATTTCACTCTTTACCTTAGGCAGAACTAACTACCTCTGTTATAGAAAGTATTTTCTGTGGCTCCAGTTTATTCTTTTACCAATTATCTACTTATTTGTAAACAAAAAGAGGTTGCCTCGGAATACCTTAGCAAACCCCAGAAGCCTACTGTAGAGTCTTCTACTTTTGACAGGTTACAGAACACAGTGTGCTCCCAGATCACTACTTCTGGAAGGATTTTACCTTGTATAACACAGCTCATTATCTTGCTGAACACTAAGTTAGATTGCCAGTGTCTGCAAACAACAAGATCATTTCAGTTAGATAATACCCAAATTTTGTTTCATTCTGCACTTCATCTACAGAGTAACCAGGCACATCAAATGTTAGATATGAAAAACATACAACCTGAATGATTTCGATTAGAGTCATACAACAAATTGAGGTAATGCTTGCCGTGTGGACCTTGATCTGAACTGTTCAAGTTATATATTTTCTTCAATTTTGACTATTAGTGTTTCAAATGCCTGGATTCTCTGAACGTTTAAAGTTTAAAATGAATGAAAGTTTGGGTATTGTCTCATTGAAACTGACTTGTTTACTGACATCAGAAATTCTTACCCAATTGATCAATAATATTTAATATATTAATATAGCAAGCAGGACATATTCAGGTTAAACTCTTTTAGAAGTAACAATCAGAGATAACCCAGCACAAGCAGGCTTTCCTGGCCTCTGTTAGAGTACGGCAAGTCTTTGTTAGGCATATTGGTCCAAAATCCTTTCAAAGGTAGCAATCTGGAAGCAGGCTGTGTTCTGTAACCCAGAAGAAGCTGAAGAATATAAAGTTCTGGGCTTTGCTCAGTTTTTCCAAGCCAGTCCTCTCAAAAGTATTGATCCAAGAGTTGAAGAAATTAGATAACCTGGCCGGAGCTGAAGGATATTGGCTCCTAGCCTTTGCTAAGGTATTTCAGAGGTTTAATGTGGATTTCAGAAGTATTGTAGGGTGTACATGTAAAACAAGGCTAATAATGTAAGCAATTGCAGGAATAAATTGTCCACCAATATAAAAAAGAAACTTTACAGGTTAAAAAAAACTTTCATGGACTTTTCACAAGAAAACAACATTGGTGCTTACTTCTCCAGAACAAACAGGCTTTAAACAGTGAAGATAAATAAAAATATGACCAACTGAGCTTGTCAGATCTTCTTGCTGATTCATTCTAGTGCACAAAAGTAGTAGAAAGTTTAAAATTCTCATTTACTTTGACTTAAATCATTTTTCCAAATAATGAAGTTGCAAAGCTTTTGACTGAAAAATGTTTGCTGCAGTAAACTTAAAAAAATAAAATAAAATGCTAGTGACAGCGTTTTGAACAAAGAATGTAGACAAATCAGTTTACAAAAAATTCAACTTTTTCAAACAATTTTGTAACTGTATTCATAAAAATGATCTTTCCATTCCATTAAACATATTTTGTTGAAATGTAGGGTTTTAGGGTTTAGCATTTCTGGATTGTAACAATCTTATATATAAATGTCTATGCGTGGAAGTGAGAGGTGGAATCGGGGTAAGGCTCCACCTCGATGAAACAGAAAACTCGCTTAGCAGCTAATAACATAAGTGAGGCCAGCACGTCAGCACCTACCTCAGAAGAAAGATAATGTCGCTAAGCCGCTAACATCGGCAAAACGATATCCTTTACTTTTCCTCCTGCCACTAATGCACAAGCGAGGCGAACACGTCTGCAAAGCGAAACCTCAGAAGAGAGAGATGCCCAGAGTTGTTCCTTTCAGTTACCTGACATCTCTACATTTCCGTTTATTTTCTGATGATTTCAATAGTTTCTAGGACACATACTTTTTACAGCACGGGCTTACACAGCTATTTGATCATATTTGGCTGAACTTTTAGATATAAGTGTGCAATACACCCTAAGATGTGAACAGCCACACAGTCAGACAGAACATACAGTGAAAATGGTCCAATAATGCTCAGTGATATCTAAAATGTTCAAGTCCATTGAAAACATGAAATGTAAATTTCAAACCAATTCTGATACTGTATGTAAAAAGGTTTTACACCCATAGTCAAAGTGGATTTTTCTCCAAATTCCTAGATTAGAAGGAGTTAGCATAACTTCTGTTAGGTACCCACTTAAACATGATACCTTTCTTCCTCTTTTAATGAAAAATTACTCATAAATGAACAAATTTGAAAAAAAAAAAACAGAGAATATGGTAAATTGTTTTGTGCTGGTATATGTAAGCCAACGATTGATTAAATGCTTTGTCTAAGTATGTATTTTTGATTTTTGTGTAGGAGGTGCACTAAACCCTCTAAGCTAATTAACCTTCATCACTTGCCACAAAAGTGAGAACATACTGTATACCTTTATGAAAAAGTCCATTTAGGGCTCCTATGAATTAGACAGAGTGTTATATTGTTAACTCTTTAAAGGTATTGCTTTAAAAAACACCAGTTGGGAATATAATGGTGTGATCTACATCTCTTAAACTACATCAGACTACAACTGAAAGTCCATGTCAACAGAAAGTCCTCATAGTCAATCAATATTTTCACATTTGTGAGCTAAACATCTGAGGACAATATCAATGAATCCAAATATTTAGTGTGTTTATGTATGTTAACTTAACTATTCTAAGTAAAAACCTATATCCACCTAGTCTTCAAGACTGGTGTTTTTGTTTTTCAGAGTTCTGGAGTGCTGGAATATGGAAGCATGGGTTGCAAAACATAAAACAACACTTGATGGGTGATTCAGAAACAGGGTGAAAATGCACATAAAACACATGAAAACTTCAAAGGGACGTGAGCACTCTGAAGAGGGCCTCTGGAGTGATGAGACACAATCTATACATATGAAAGGCAAAGCCCTCGCTGACTCATCACTAATTCTCCATATAGGTGGGAAGCTGAAATTTTGTGTGCTCATTCCTTGCAATGTACTTACAAAAGTTAGGTAGGTTTCATGTCCTATTGCAACACCCAAGGCAGGGAAACGGGTGTACCACTAAACTGTATATATACAGGTAGATAGGGGAAACCCCTCCTCACTATTTCCACGACTTCCAATATATGTAGGAAGCCCAAATTTCCTATGCTCATCCTTTACACTGTACTTACAAATGTTAAGTATGTTATTATTTCGAGACGTGCCCTGTAATGAACTTTCGAAAATAACGTCTTTTTTTTTGGCTGTTCTTACCATTATGCCGTAAGGAACTTTCAGAACTGACCTCTCCTTTTGGCGGTTTCATTCCTTATTTCCATTAACAGATGATTTATTTCACGGCAGAGACGCACAAGGGCTGCCCCCGGTCCCCCTTTCTTTTTCCGTATGGCCGCTGTTCGTGCAACTACCATGTAGTTGGCTCCCTGCTTACTGTATATACATTAACGACATCCCGCGCTCATGTGCCTCTTCACTCGCTTCCTTACTTTCTTCAGCTGTTTGTCGTGCTCACTGCACCCTTCTTCTTTACTCCACTGCTTCATGGGTGGAAGGACTGCTCATTCTTCTTTCAGGCTACCTCTAATCCTCACCCATACTGATTCCAATTCAAATGCCTCCAATTTCCAGTAACGGTCTGCTTCACTATGACAATAAATAAGTCACAGGGCCAGACTCTAAAATAGGTCGCCACTGACCTGACACAAGATTGCTTCTCACATAGCCAACTGTACGTTGCATGCTCAAGAGTAAACTCAGCAGACAGCCTGGTCATTTTACAGCCTGAGGGCAGAACTGCAAATGTTGTTTACAAAGAGATCCTTTGTTTCCTGAAGAGGCATTAGCTCTCTTGGAAATGTGTTCTTTTGAAATTGTGGCATATTAAATAACTAAACAATATCATAATATACCAGAAAAGGCGATATCCCTCCCATCGTGATTACGGCGGTACAAGAATCACATGAGAAAAAATATCTTTTAGCTTACATTTACTGACGGTTAACGCGGTTACAGACGGGGAGGCATATGGACAGACTTTATCCAGGTGGGAAATCTGGATCAACACAGTCAGCCATTTTCTCGTTCCCACGCTGGGAGGTTTTTCGAACTTTGTCGACACACGCCTCCAAGGGTCTGGCTGTTGTCCAAGCCTTTATAATGTCTTGCTTCACTTGCTGGTCTTCTCTGTCTCCAAACAAGGACTGAATTCCTCCTCCACAAAATACAGAAATATCATAGTGCTTACATGCTGGTTCTCATTCTCCCAATAAGGAAAGATGATTTTGTGCTGACAGAGGACAGAAACACACTATCCTGTGTTTAAGCTGACTATACAAGCCTCCAGTTGTCTTTGGATATCTAATCCAATGCCTGGCTAGCAATTCTAACTGCTGAGCCCCTGTGTACCAAATTTAACATGCACATGTGAATAAAACTCATAACAGTATTGTCCAGATATAGTGACATAAAGAAAAATGTAGTATAACATCCTTACATCCTAAAAATGTGCATTTCTCATGCACAACATTTACAATCACAAATTAAACTCTTTACAATCATCAAATTCACTCAATACTAAAATAAGCCTACAATTACATTGACAATTAATTATTAAAATGTTTCCTTTTCTTTTTCATAACTTCTTTAATACTGTACTTCTCCGCCGAAGCACAGATATTTTGCTAGTCTTTAACATAATTTTGGTTTACCCTAGAATGGAGGAAACCTTGTCAGAAGACTGCTAACGTAGCCTCCTTTCTCAACTTGTCAACTCTGCCTCTTCCATTCTCTCCAGTACAAAGACTAGTCTCACAGGAAGGCTGAATACTCTATGGACCAGACCTCTAACCAGCAAGGATCTCATTCCTGAAGAAAGTCAAATCTTAAAGGCTATGAGGAGCCTATACGCCACTAGTGATCCTTATGAACATTTGCCATCTATTTTTCTCACTGCTGGAAATTAAACAGGATCATCTGCAAAAAAAAAAAAAACCTTCATCTATTTACTTTATTCATGAAATTTAAGGCTGGATCCATGAGAAAAATGATACCAGTTGATTGCAGGACACACACTACTGCTAAACGTAGAAATCACACAACACAGATAAATCATGAAAACTCAATACAGTGATAGATCAGACAGGAAACTGATTCCAGATTTTTTGGAACTACACATCACCATGCTACTTCCTGCATTAATATACAATTAAAATAATGAAATTGCTTGTATGTCCTCTTTCACAAAGCAGCATACAGACTCTTTTGATGGATTCTTAACTGTATGACTGAGTGTGGGCATGAGCACAAGTTACACCCTGACTGCCAGGGGTAGACTCCAGCCCCCAATGACCCTGAACTGGATCAATCACTTTAATTAAAAATGGGTGTTTTTTTGCTTTAGTTGCCCTCCAGCACTGTTAGACCTCTGCATGAGCTATGGACACATCCTGTGCTTGCCTCCTTTTATTGTATTGTTATTTACTTCAGGCCCTGCAGGGGGAGCTGCTGTTTCATGCTTTATTTCTTTCCCCATCCTAGGCTCAACAGAAGAGAGATTTAGATATGCAAACCATATATAAAGATGTGTGTTCATTGTGCAGTAATTGCAAGTTTAGGCTTAAAGATGGACCTTATCTGATAATTCAGATCTGACAATGACACATTCAAGCACAGCTTGGATCCTGCCTGCCAAAAACCAATCATGACATTTTCCAGTTATTAAAGACAAGCAAATGTCACTTCAAGTTAGAAATGTAATATAAAAAATATCTCCTCAGCAGCTTTTTGGAACCAACTGATAATAATTCTGAAGCAATGATAGGTGCCGTTTTTTGATAATGGCAAAAGAAGAACATTGTAGTTTTTTTTAACATTTTCAAAAATCAGGAAATTTGTCATTGTATTCTTTTTGTGTATAAAAATCATTCCAGGGTTATTGGAATACGGAAATCCACAGAGCAGTTCTTTAGATTCTTTGTTCTTATCAGTCAGACAAACTGCATTTAATAATTCAGCAGGCATGACTCCAGTCGGCTGTGCCTGTGGGTCTCATCTAACGTAATAATCAACGCCAGGAGCACAGGCAGAGGAGGGCTTGTGCCTCCTCCAGACCGCAAGGGGGTGATCGTCCTGGTTGTATTAGGGGCCACGGGTAGAGGGCTTGGAAGCCCAACCCTGTAGGGGCCCGTGGCCACCGCCAGGCGGCGCCCAGGTGCCTGAGGAACCCTGGAGGCCAGCACTTCCGCCACACCAGGAAGTGCTGGGGGGAAGAGAACAGGGGACACCCGGATGGCTTCCGGGTGCGCAGCCGGCACTTCCGCCACACTGGGGTGTGGCCATGACTGATTGCCGGGAAGCAGCTGGAGCCCATCCGGGTTCCCATATAAGGGGCCGTCTCCCTCCAGTCAGCAGTGGGTGTCGGGTGGAAGAGAACAGAGCTGGAGAGAGGACGGGAGGCGGCCAAGAGAAAGGCACTGAAAGAGTGAGGCCTGGACATTGGGGGAATCGGTGCTGGAGGCACTGGGGTGTGTGAGTGCACAAAAGATTTGTAAATATATTGTAAATAAACAGTGTGTGGTGGAACTATGTTGTCCGTCTGCCTGTGTCCGGGTCCCAGTCCACACTAGGAAGTCAAATAGTTTTATTGTCAAACTTGAAATGCTGAGCCAAAAGCCAAGAACCTTTAAAGAAATTGTTTTATACAAGAAATACACCAAAAGAGTGATAAAGAAAACTCTCACTATCCAGATCTTGCTAAATTAAGGGATGCCCATGCTGACCTTTATATTGTCCATCCAATGCCTTATGAGTACAATTTCAGCATTAAATCACAGAAAATAGTGGTGCCCATAGATAAAATGAACTCATGAAATAATAAAAATTATAACTTTTCTTATGAGGAATCTATAAAAAACTAAGTTCAGAAGCAGTTTGGTAACACTTTAGATATTTCCCATTTACTATTATGTGGCAAGACATTAACAAATACTTCTTTGGTCTTCATAACACTTACAAAACACCAGTTTAACATCTACTGATGTTTTATAAGGGTCATGAAGACAATAAAAAGGATTTGTTAAGATCTTCTTACATAAAATTAAATGGGTAATAGATGCATTTTGTAATACCTTAACTAAAATGTTGCCGCAAAATCAAAAAAAAAAAGGTGTATACAGTATCCAAACAAACTGCAGAAATCTCACAAAAATGAATGAAACATGTTCATCATAACAAGCTTGTTCTAGTTTGCTGGGTGGCTATATGTGTTTTGTATGAGGGTGATTACTGTCTTGACTATCAGATTTCACTCTTTACCTTAGGCAGAACTAACTACCTCTGTTATAGAAAGTATTTTCTGTGGCTCCAGTTTATTCTTTTACCAATTATCTACTTATTTGTAAACAAAAAGAGGTTGCCTCGGAATACCTTAGCAAACCCCAGAAGCCTACTGTAGAGTCTTCTACTTTTGACAGGTTACAGAACACAGTGTGCTCCCAGATCACTACTTCTGGAAGGATTTTACCTTGTATAACACAGCTCATTATCTTGCTGAACACTAAGTTAGATTGCCAGTGTCTGCAAACAACAAGATCATTTCAGTTAGATAATACCCAAATTTTGTTTCATTCTGCACTTCATCTACAGAGTAACCAGGCACATCAAATGTTAGATATGAAAAACATACAACCTGAATGATTTCGATTAGAGTCATACAACAAATTGAGGTAATGCTTGCCGTGTGGACCTTGATCTGAACTGTTCAAGTTATATATTTTCTTCAATTTTGACTATTAGTGTTTCAAATGCCTGGATTCTCTGAACGTTTAAAGTTTAAAATGAATGAAAGTTTGGGTATTGTCTCATTGAAACTGACTTGTTTACTGACATCAGAAATTCTTACCCAATTGATCAATAATATTTAATATATTAATATAGCAAGCAGGACATATTCAGGTTAAACTCTTTTAGAAGTAACAATCAGAGATAACCCAGCACAAGCAGGCTTTCCTGGCCTCTGTTAGAGTACGGCAAGTCTTTGTTAGGCATATTGGTCCAAAATCCTTTCAAAGGTAGCAATCTGGAAGCAGGCTGTGTTCTGTAACCCAGAAGAAGCTGAAGAATATAAAGTTCTGGGCTTTGCTCAGTTTTTCCAAGCCAGTCCTCTCAAAAGTATTGATCCAAGAGTTGAAGAAATTAGATAACCTGGCCGGAGCTGAAGGATATTGGCTCCTAGCCTTTGCTAAGGTATTTCAGAGGTTTAATGTGGATTTCAGAAGTATTGTAGGGTGTACATGTAAAACAAGGCTAATAATGTAAGCAATTGCAGGAATAAATTGTCCACCAATATAAAAAAGAAACTTTACAGGTTAAAAAAAACTTTCATGGACTTTTTCACAAGAAAACAACATTGGTGCTTACTTCTCCAGAACAAACAGGCTTTAAACAGTGAAGATAAATAAAAATATGACCAACTGAGCTTGTCAGATCTTCTTGCTGATTCATTCTAGTGCACAAAAGTAGTAGAAAGTTTAAAATTCTCATTTACTTTGACTTAAATCATTTTTCCAAATAATGAAGTTGCAAAGCTTTTGACTGAAAAATGTTTGCTGCAGTAAACTTAAAAAAATAAAATAAAATGCTAGTGACAGCGTTTTGAACAAAGAATGTAGACAAATCAGTTTACAAAAAATTCAACTTTTTCAAACAATTTTGTAACTGTATTCATAAAAATGATCTTTCCATTCCATTAAACATATTTTGTTGAAATGTAGGGTTTTAGGGTTTAGCATTTCTGGATTGTAACAATCTTATATATAAATGTCTATGCGTGGAAGTGAGAGGTGGAATCGGGGTAAGGCTCCACCTCGATGAAACAGAAAACTCGCTTAGCAGCTAATAACATAAGTGAGGCCAGCACGTCAGCACCTACCTCAGAAGAAAGATAATGTCGCTAAGCCGCTAACATCGGCAAAACGATATCCTTTTACTTTTCCTCCTGCCACTAATGCACAAGCGAGGCGAACACGTCTGCAAAGCGAAACCTCAGAAGAGAGAGATGCCCAGAGTTGTTCCTTTCAGTTACCTGACATCTCTACATTTCCGTTTATTTTCTGATGATTTCAATAGTTTCTAGGACACATACTTTTTACAGCACGGGCTTACACAGCTATTTGATCATATTTGGCTGAACTTTTAGATATAAGTGTGCAATACACCCTAAGATGTGAACAGCCACACAGTCAGACAGAACATACAGTGAAAATGGTCCAATAATGCTCAGTGATATCTAAAATGTTCAAGTCCATTGAAAACATGAAATGTAAATTTCAAACCAATTCTGATACTGTATGTAAAAAGGTTTTACACCCATAGTCAAAGTGGATTTTTCTCCAAATTCCTAGATTAGAAGGAGTTAGCATAACTTCTGTTAGGTACCCACTTAAACATGATACCTTTCTTCCTCTTTTAATGAAAAATTACTCATAAATGAACAAATTTGAAAAAAAAAAAACAGAGAATATGGTAAATTGTTTTGTGCTGGTATATGTAAGCCAACGATTGATTAAATGCTTTGTCTAAGTATGTATTTTTGATTTTTGTGTAGGAGGTGCACTAAACCCTCTAAGCTAATTAACCTTCATCACTTGCCACAAAAGTGAGAACATACTGTATACCTTTATGAAAAAAGTCCATTTAGGGCTCCTATGAATTAGACAGAGTGTTATATTGTTAACTCTTTAAAGGTATTGCTTTAAAAAACACCAGTTGGGAATATAATGGTGTGATCTACATCTCTTAAACTACATCAGACTACAACTGAAAGTCCATGTCAACAGAAAGTCCTCATAGTCAATCAATATTTTCACATTTGTGAGCTAAACATCTGAGGACAATATCAATGAATCCAAATATTTAGTGTGTTTATGTATGTTAACTTAACTATTCTAAGTAAAAACCTATATCCACCTAGTCTTCAAGACTGGTGTTTTTGTTTTTCAGAGTTCTGGAGTGCTGGAATATGGAAGCATGGGTTGCAAAACATAAAACAACACTTGATGGGTGATTCAGAAACAGGGTGAAAATGCACATAAAACACATGAAAACTTCAAAGGGACGTGAGCACTCTGAAGAGGGCCTCTGGAGTGATGAGACACAATCTATACATATGAAAGGCAAAGCCCTCGCTGACTCATCACTAATTCTCCATATAGGTGGGAAGCTGAAATTTTGTGTGCTCATTCCTTGCAATGTACTTACAAAAGTTAGGTAGGTTTCATGTCCTATTGCAACACCCAAGGCAGGGAAACGGGTGTACCACTAAACTGTATATATACAGGTAGATAGGGGAAACCCCTCCTCACTATTTCCACGACTTCCAATATATGTAGGAAGCCCAAATTTCCTATGCTCATCCTTTACACTGTACTTACAAATGTTAAGTATGTTATTATTTCGAGACGTGCCCTGTAATGAACTTTCAAAATAACGCCTTTTTTGGCTGTTCTTACCATTATGCCGTAAGGAACTTTCAGAACTGACCTCTCCTTTTGGCGGTTTCATTCCTTATTTCCATTAACAGATGATTTATTTCACGGCAGAGACGCACAAGGGCTGCCCCCGGTCCCCCTTTCTTTTTCCGTATGGCCGCTGTTCGTGCAACTACCATGTAGTTGGCTCCCTGCTTACTGTATATACATTAACGACATCCCGCGCTCATGTGCCTCTTCACTCGCTTCCTTACTTTCTTCAGCTGTTTGTCGTGCTCACTGCACCCTTCTTCTTTACTCCACTGCTTCATGGGTGGAAGGACTGCTCATTCTTCTTTCAGGCTACCTCTAATCCTCACCCATACTGATTCCAATTCAAATGCCTCCAATTTCCAGTAACGGTCTGCTTCACTATGACAATAAATAAGTCACAGGGCCAGACTCTAAAATAGGTCGCCACTGACCTGACACAAGATTGCTTCTCACATAGCCAACTGTACGTTGCATGCTCAAGAGTAAACTCAGCAGACAGCCTGGTCATTTTACAGCCTGAGGGCAGAACTGCAAATGTTGTTTACAAAGAGATCCTTTGTTTCCTGAAGAGGCATTAGCTCTCTTGGAAATGTGTTCTTTTGAAATTGTGGCATATTAAATAACTAAACAATATCATAATATACCAGAAAAGGCGATATCCCTCCCATTGTGATTACGGTACAAGAATCACATGAGAAAAAATATCTTTTAGCTTACATTTACTGACGGTTAACGCGGTTACAGACGGGAGGCATATGGACAGACTTTATCCAGGTGGGAAATCTGGATCAACATAGTCAGCCATTTTCTCGTTCCCACGCTGGGAGGTTTTTCGAACTTTGTCGACACCGCCTCCAAGGGTCTGGCTGTTGTCCAAGCCTTTATAATGTCTTGCTTCACTTGCTGGTCTTCTCTGTCTCCAAACAAGGACTGAATTCCTCCTCCACAAAATACAGAAATATCATAGTGCTTACATGCTGGTTCTCATTCTCCCAATAAGGAAAGATGATTTTGTGCTGACAGAGGACAGAAACACACTATCCTGTGTTTAAGCTGACTATACAAGCCTCCAGTTGTCTTTGGATATCTAATCCAATGCCTGGCTAGCAATTCTAACTGCTGAGCCCCTGTGTACCAAATTTAACATGCACATGTGAATAAAACTCATAACAGTATTGTCCAGATATAGTGACATAAAGAAAAATGTAGTATAACATCCTTACATCCTAAAAATGTGCATTTCTCATGCACAACATTTACAATCACAAATTAAACTCTTTACAATCATCAAATTCACTCTCAATACTAAAATAAGCCTACAATTACATTGACAATTAATTATTAAAATGTTTCCTTTTCTTTTTCATAACTTCTTTAATACTGTACTTCTCCGCTGCGAAGCACAGATATTTTGCTAGTCTTTAACATAATTTTGGTTTACCCTAGAATGGAGGAAACCTTGTCAGAAGACTGCTAACGTAGCCTCCTTTCTCAACTTGTCAACTCTGCCTCTTCCATTCTCTCCAGTACAAAGACTAGTCTCACAGGAAGGCTGAATACTCTATGGACCAGACCTCTAACCAGCAAGGATCTCATTCCTGAAGAAAGTCAAATCTTAAAGGCTATGAGGAGCCTATACGCCACTAGTGATCCTTATGAACATTTGCCATCTATTTTTCTCACTGCTGGAAATTAAACAGGATAATCTGCAAAAAAAAAACCTTCATCTATTTACTTTATTCATGAAATTTAAGGCTGGATCCATGAGAAAAATGATACCAGTTGATTGCAGGACACACACTACTGCTAAACGTAGAAATCACACAACACAGATAAATCATGAAAACTCAATACAGTGATAGATCAGACAGGAAACTGATTCCAGATTTTTTGGAACTACACATCACCATGCTACTTCCTGCATTAATATACAATTAAAAATAATGAAATTGCTTGTATGTCCTCTTTCACAAAGCAGCATACAGACTCTTTTGATGGATTCTTAACTGTATGACTGAGTGTGGGCATGAGCACAAGTTACACCCTGACTGCCAGGGGTAGACTCCAGCCCCCAATGACCCTGAACTGGATCAATCACTTTAATTAAAAATGGGTGTTTTTTTGCTTTAGTTGCCCTCCAGCACTGTTAGACCTCTGCATGAGCTATGGACACATCCTGTGCTTGCCTCCTTTTATTGTATTGTTATTTACTTCAGGCCCTGCAGGGGGAGCTGCTGTTTCATGCTTTATTTCTTTCCCCATCCTAGGCTCAACAGAAGAGAGATTTAGATATGCAAACCATATATAAAGATGTGTGTTCATTGTGCAGTAATTGCAAGTTTAGGCTTAAAGATGGACCTTATCTGATAATTCAGATCTGACAATGACACATTCAAGCACAGCTTGGATCCTGCCTGCCAAAAACCAATCATGACATTTTCCAGTTATTAAAGACAAGCAAATGTCACTTCAAGTTAGAAATGTAATATAAAAAATATCTCCTCAGCAGCTTTTTGGAACCAACTGATAATAATTCTGAAGCAATGATAGGTGCCGTTTTTTGATAATGGCAAAAGAAGAACATTGTAGTTTTTTTTAACATTTTCAAAAATCAGGAAATTTGTCATTGTATTCTTTTTGTGTATAAAAATCATTCCAGGGTTATTGGAATACGGAAATCCACAGAGCAGTTCTTTAGATTCTTTGTTCTTATCAGTCAGACAAACTGCATTTAATAATTCAGCAGGCATGACTCCAGTCGGCTGTGCCTGTGGGTCTCATCTAACGTAATAATCAAGCAGCATTGTTAGTTATGTATGCTGACATGTTCTTAAGATGACACAGAAGCGATAAGATGAATGTTTTAAATTATTCCCATGTTTTTGTTGTGGCCTTCCCCTTCTAGGAAAAACTAAATAGACAATTTGATTAGACTTAATAATCTGCCAGGAACTTTCGATTCAGCCTATCTCGAAAATCCAATCTGTTCAAGTTGCAGATATTATCAGTCCCCTCAATGAGTATAGAGTTTTTATTTCTTCATCAGGGTTACGTGTTTTGAGATTTAAGAATTAATGTTCCTCTTTGAACCAGGCACATTGGTGTAATAGTTAGCTTTAATGTGTCCCACCCCAGTGTCCTGGGTTTGAATTGTGAAACAGTCTCTGTCTGCATGGAGTTCCCCAGTGCTGATGTTTGCTTTTTCTAGTGTTCAGTGGCTTTCCTCTTAAAACCCCAAAAAGTGTGTGTTAAGTTAATTAGTGACTGTAAATTGACCCAAATAAGCATGAGGGTATTTTCTGTATGCCCTGAGATGGAATGGCACCCCATCCAGGGCTGGTCATGATAGTTTTATTTTTACTACAAAGCCTTTACATTCAACCAATAGGATGGTAATATTCATTTTGTTATAAGTTGTTAATTGGAACTGAACTGGCATAGTTGTAATTTTTTATAATTAACAAAATATACAAGTGCAGTATAAAGTTAAACTAACTCTTCAAAATATGGGTTAACTAGGTACATCTAATAGACAGTGTTCACTGACAAAAGTGCGATAGACATGTGCGCCCTGACAAAACCGCGACGGACAAATGAGCGCCGACAAACACGCTAACTGGTTTTCGACAAATGCCTGCCGACAAAATCGCCACGAAAAAATCGCAAGAGAAGCCAAGAGAGTGGAACGCGTATGTGCGCTTTACGTACACATTATGTGCTAGGTTATAACTGTTATAACTGCAGATGGCATGCCGCGAACATATAACTCAGTCGAGGGTTGGCATAACGCGTCGTATACAAAGCGGAATTACCAGCAGTCAGGCAGCCAGTAAGTCTAAATACGCTCAACTATCAAGACGTCTTGCTGCAATTCTTCCTACATATGCAGGGCATGATCTTAAGGACTGTCTGCGTGCGGTGCTGATGGCATGCCGCGTCTCATAATATTGACTTCTAAAATAAACATTATATATGCTTTAAACTAGTAATTCATATTTAATGAAACTTTAGTGATTTTATCAGGGCGATTTTGTCTGCACGATTTTGTCAGCGCAATTTTTTTGACGCTGCGTTTTAATCAGCACTATTTTGTCGACGCTCATATGTCTATCGTGCAAATGTCAGGTCACAAATAGACAGTCAGTACCATGTGGCAAAACGTTTACATTTGCTTTATTTGTTCATAATAAGACTTAAAACACGCTAAGAGCTGCTTATATACATCAAGTAATCACTTACTGCCACTTAACAAGACCTTAACAAAGACTGTGAATAGGAGACGTTCTACAGGAAGCCCTTAAAGTTTTTGTCCTAAAGTGTTAAAATAATTAAGATTTACCTCACCTACTATTTATACAGTGGATTCAGGAAGTAATCAGACCCCTTCACTTTCTATCTGTGTAGACCACCGTTAAAGCACATGCCTGAGACCACTTGCACTGGGCCAGTTTTCATCAGCTCTTTAAGCTAACCTGCATATTTTTGAAACGCACAAGAAAACTGGAATACCTGGAGAAAATTCCCAAGAAAAGAATGAGCAATGTCCATTACAGACAATGACTAATTCAATGGTAGATCCTGCATTTTGATGTGCCAATGCCAACCAGTCAGACACTGTGAAGCAGAGATGGAACTGGGTCCTACAAAGAACTAACGGCAGCCTGGCATAGCACTTAGGAATCAACACTTTAATGGCTATCGTTTGCTATGTAATAAAGTATTTCTGATTCTTTCAGTAGCATCCTTTTGTGCAGTTGGTGACAAAATAGATCCTCACTTGGATTGGCAATTTACAAAGAAAGGAAAAACAAGTGCCACATTTGCACCCCATGTGAAGAGCTGGTGATCGAAATGAGGTAGAGAAAATATGAATGATGGTTAGTCAAGAGCAGTGTGAACTGGAGTTGACAAGCGGTCAAGGAGACAGGCTGAAGTGATACATTAATTGGGACAATGATACATGAATTACTGCATTAGGAAATGACAAATAAAATTGTTGTTGTCATGTCAGTCATTTTTAACCTGTTGATCTTTTGTTTAGATAGATAGATAGATAGATAGATAGATAGATAGATAGATAGATAGATAGATAGATAGATAGATAGATAGATAGATAGATAGATAGATAGACACACTGTTGTCTGAACACACACCAGAATGACTAAAAGGAAGTAAATTAAAATGAAAGAAAAACTTCTGACTTGCTGATGGTATAAAGAAGCCTCTGTAGCATTTCTTGACACACTTCTGCTGAATAATTTGTTGGCTGAAAGTTCTTATTGTTAGTGTCTCAGAGAGAGGATGTGCAGCATTGATCATAATGTCATACAGTTTTGTTTAATTTTCTTCTTTGCTACTACTACTACCAGCAGGGGGTCAAGAGTATATCTCATAACTATGCCTATCCTTTTAATTAGTTTAGTTGATTTGGTGGACCTCTCTTGAAGTGATGCTACTGGTGTGGTGTAAATAAATTGCACTTACCATCTCAGATTTATAGAAGATGTGAAGGATGTCACTACCCACATTAGATGGCCATTCCAGTCTTTGCAGTTGTTGTCGTGTTGGTCACTTTTGACCCAACAATCTTGTAGATAGCCATTCTGTTCATTGCAGCGTATTCTGCAATAACAAATAGGCAAAATTGATAATCTGGTCCCTATATTGTTTTTGCCCTACACCATACTTATTAGTACTAAAGACTTATGCAGGAATAAAGTATGGAAGGTATAATAATGGAATGTAATTTACAGGAGTGCATTTAACAGGAGAATTTGTAAGTTATTTATCTTATGTATAAGTCAAGTTGCAAGTCATCAATGAACAAGTCTAAGTCTCTTTTTGAAATATTGTTAGGCAAGTCACGAGATGACTAAAATTAGGATTCGCGGCTGGCTAGTCAAGTCATGTGACTCAAGCCACCCACCTCTGCTGTGAAACCTTCAAAAATGCAACATAAGAATAACAATGATTTGAATGTTTTAAATGTCAGTTTAAGCAGAAAAAGCCACACAAATATCTACAGCCTAATCCTCATAAGCATCCATACAAGTCTGCTGTAAAGTGATAGTAAATAGATGTGTTGGCAATGTTCAAGGTGGGAATGGCAAAAAAAAAAGGAAATCCAAATAACAGTTTTTTTTTTTCAGATTTTTATGGCAAAACATAATCAAGCAATCACTCCGTGTTTTATATAGTGCCCTATACTTAAACCACATTTGGCCTCAAAGTAATTGATATTATCATACAAGAGTAAATAAATTAGAGATGAAATAGCCACACAGATAAGCACAATGAATACAAATATGGCATCAGGACTTTTGGACGGTGTAAAAACTAGCTTCATGTAATTCCAGCTGTCCCACAGATTTGCTGCATTACAAATAAGAAGCAATACCCAGGAGTTACTTGAACAATCCTAGCTGAGCTCAATGCTCTTTTCTTCCTTTTGTCTGTTGTGTACACCTGAGCTCTTTAGGTCACACTGCCAAGTAAATGTAAAACATTGAGAGTTTTTAAGATTAGCTGTCCATCTTCCACAGGAAAGTGAGCACACTTGTTTTGTAGTTACAGCTTGTGATTGACAGTTATGCTATAGACAAGAACAAATTGATTGAAGCTGGCATAAGCAGGCAAATTATTATTGCTTTTTCTAGGATAATTGCTGTGTGATGTGAAAGCTATAAACTACTGCTGAATGCTTCATAATTTTGACATATGATTGCATTAAAGATATTTTTTATTTCATATTGCATAAAGGCCGTTTATGGTAGTTTCTGTGGCCACTTGGTTTAGTGAGCTGCGGAGGGAACAGACCAGATTTCAGGAGGCGTTTAAAGACCCATACAGCTTTAGATTTGCACTACCTTACATAACTGAAGAATGTGAAACAAAACATTACCCATTTTCGGCCTGTTTGATGTAATACTAGCTATGACACTTGGTGCTACTGTTACTTTTATAAAGCTTCTAGCTGTGGCCACAGAATAAGACATCATCAACCGTTAGTGATAAACCACCAACATTTCATGTTTTCCTGCAGTCATTGATCTCAGCAAATGATGTATGATATTATAAGATATCCAAAATGGAAGCCGCTAGTGTATGTCAACCAAGCTGTTTACTTTCTTGATTCTAAAAATCATGCACTTTCTAAGACTCTTCATACTGTATGTGCTGCTAAGTTGAATTTTTATTTTCCTCCCCTCTGTTTTCAGCTGGCTGTTCCTTTTATTTCAAGGTCTTTGTTTTCATAAAATTCTGGATCTCCGTATTACTGTTTATCTATAATTGATTGGCACCAGCCCAGGGATGGTTCTTACCTTACACCTGATTCTGCCAGGATAGGCTCTGGCCCATACAACCCTGAGTTGTGTCAAGTGGGTTAGAGTATTTTTATTATGCATTGCTATTTATTTTTGCTTCTGTATGTATATTTTCTATGTATGCATATTTTTCTAACACCCACCAAGTTGGTATGCAACCTTGGGGTGAGATTGATAGCCAGCATTCCTTCACGGACCATGTTGCTATGGTTTCTCTGTCTTGCAGATTCACAATATATGATATCTGCAAGATCAAATTGTATCTGGCAGAATATGTTTCACAACCCCTGGTCCAGGCTTTAGTCTTGTAACATCTGGACTACTGCAACTCTCTGCTGGCAGGAGTAGTGGCATGTGTCACCTGTTGTCTGGTATTTAACCAGCTTCTTAGATTGGCTTTCATTGGCTACACAAATTAAGTTCAGATCCTTGATACTTCCCTACAGAGTAGCCAGTGGGTCTGCACCTATAAATATCGAGTAACTTATGAGGTCATATGCTCCTTCTTTACCACTCAGGTCTGCTGAAGAATGATGATGCCAGATCCGCATGGTAGCAAATCTCAGTCCAGACTCTTTTCATGTGTAGTTCCTGGCTGGTGGAACAAGTTGCCCACCTTCATTTGAAATATTGACTCCCTCAGTATGTTTAATAAGCGCTTGAACACCCTCTTCTTTGGTGAATTTCTGTCTAATGCATATTAGTGGTTAGGTTTTTATACAGTAATCTAGGAATTGTAATTTTCTTGTATTTTGTACTGAGCTCTTCCATTGTGATGTTCAATTTTTTAACCCTGTTTTGTAACACCTGTTCCCAAACAGTCCCCCAGACTGATGTTTACTCGATTATGCTTTTTTAAGTCGCTCTGGAAATAAAAGCATCTGCTAAAAAAAAATGTAAATGTACTACGTGGGACTCTTTTTTTTTAAAATCCACCTTGATGCTCACCTGAAGAGCCAGCCCTGAGCAACAACATCCCTTAAATTCATGTGGATGCTGACACACACTGCTTCTGATGTATTCATTTTCTAAGTGTTTGTTCCGTACAAACTAACAGAAAGGAGTCAGCATGTCAGCTCATAGAGTAGGAGTACAAGAATTACCTTCTAGTTTAAAAAAAAAGACTGAGGAGCAGTGCAAGTTTGACAGAGTTCTGTTCATGTTGATTATTTTTAGGGCACCTTCAAAAGACAAGACAGCAGGAGCAGTACAGACACTTAAATCAAGGAGGTGCTTACCAATAAACAGACTTGTTTAGACCACCTAACTCAATGTTTCAGTTTGTGTGTCAGCTCTTCTTCTTTGCACCTTGGGTCAATGCAGAATTCTTTATGTAATGTCACACACGTTGTAATATGGAAGGTCCACGGCTTAGGTTTCTGTGGCCAGTTTTTAAATAAATAAATTCCGACATAAATAGCAAACTTCATCTACATGAGTGTGCTTTGGAGGTTAGTGGCATCATCGAGACGAGGCACACCTGCACATGAGTGTATGGTTTGACTTGATTGCTTTATTACAGTATTTCCCCGAAAATAAGCCCTAGCATGATTTTCAGGCTGCTCTGTAATATAAGCCCTATCCCAAAAATAAGCCCTAGTCAAGATCGTCAGCTGAAAAGTAATACGCCTTTATACTTCACGTGATATGACGTGTGTGCCCGAAACATCCTTTAAATTCTGAGGACATCTTGCCGCAATATTTCTGAATAGGATGTTTAATGATTACATCCATCAATACGGGGAATGCACCCATTCCAGCAGCATCGGTGCAAGACAGAAACAAAATCCCTGGATGGGCCATCAGCTCATTGCAAGGTGAACACAAGCACACACAAATACACTGGCGTCATTGTAGCTTGACCAAATCCCCAAACTTTTGTATTTAGATGGAAAACTGAGCCCACTGTTGAAACCCAATAGGAAAACATGCAAACTCCAGGCAGCGACCACAAGTGATGCGACTCCCCGAGGCAGCAGCGCTACCGCTCTGCCACAGTGCCACCCCATATGTGTAATTATTAACAGTGTTCATTATTTAAACAAAGTTAACGATTTATCTGTAAATGTAGCATACATACTTTAATGCTTTTCATCATGAAAGTGATATCACGTATAAATCTAAGAATTCTAAATGTGCAGAGATCCGGAATATTATAAATTTAATGTGTTCTGTGTGACAATCTATTGCTGCTTGCCACTGCTGTCAGGTCAGGAAGAAACCCCAGAAGCGCGTTGCAATTAACGACTGGGTTGGTTTGAAGATGACGTTTATGATGGTCTACTTTAATGACAAAGTAAACTACGGAATTAAGGTGGACATTTAGAGTTTAAAGCCGAAATTTTCACTTTAATCACAAAATAGACCTTTTCATTATGTCCTTTTTTCTCTTTGGCTCAAATATACTGCCATACATTCTGATGGTATTGTAAGGTACAAAAAAAAAGACGGCACAGAAGGTGGTATGTGAGACTTTTAAAATATATCATGTCATTACTTTGGGGAATATATGACGCTTGAATATAAAAGCAACATGAATATGTCGGCATTTTGCTTCACCACATCGAACCATTCATCTAACGTCGAAACACACACACTGATCTGCAAAGCGGCTGGAGTAGCAAGAAATTCAGGCTGGAATTCGGGATTTGACTATGGAGAGTTATGATGATATTCCAGAAGAAGAAGACATGACTATATTTGGATAAATGTATATTGTTGTACATGATTAAATATAAGATATCCCCTGAAAATAAGCCCTAGTGCATGATTTGGAACAAAAATTAATATAAGACCCAGTCTTATTTTCGGAGAAACACGGTAGCTTCCTGTAGCTCACAATTGTGGCTCTGCACCCATGGAGGCATATAAGGGGAAGTTAGACCAGACAGAGGGAGAGAACAAAAACCTGGAACAAAGGCCATAAAAGAAATAAGGTGAAGGCAATTTGGTCAACCAGCACATTGGAGTGAAGGCAAGTGGTCAGGGCCCCATGCAGGAACGTGCACTGGGCTGTAGAAGAGATGAACATAGAGGATGGTGGTAAACCAGGTGCGAGGGAGGACTGTGACAGCCTGGAAAGAGGTGGAGGTGCGGCATGAATGTGTCATTTTGGACATTTTCTAAAGGAATCCTGACTTTTTAAAGTATTTATTGCTTTGTTTTAATCCTTTACCATGGACAGCTGGATGATTATATTTATTGGATTAGTTCTTTATTTATTAGGGGGAAGAGCACTGCACTTTTGGCACTATTTGTCTGACTTTGTTTTGAATTTCTTTAAACAAAAGCATATACTTGTACATACACATACTTGTACACCAATCCATTGCTGACTGCTTGTGTCCTCACTTGCTGAGGTACATACTTGGTTACACACACTCATTGGCTTGGGAGATATCTTCAAGGCTTGGTAAATGGACATTCCTCCCTGAGACAGTGGTTGGCACTGTCACTCAATGCCTCTCCTCTTCCTCCCTGTGTAGATCGTATGATTGACATACCAAGACCCATGACATCACCTCTGGTTTCTGAATCCGCCTGCTTCGCTTGGTAGCCAGCTACATTACAACCCTCCGACAGTCTAAAACAAGACTTGTGTCTCTGTGATCACTGCATGTTTTTGTTTTCCAAAATCCTTCAATTATACATCCTTCAATTTTACATTCAATTAGTCTGTGCTTTATTACAGTGAGTACATGCAGAAAAAAGAATACCATAATGGCAATGCAGAAATTATGGTAATAAGTGGCTCTTGGCCATAAGTTGTCCTCCATATCTTTGATTTTGTCTTAGTGATCCTTGGTCCAAAACGTTTTGAGATACACTGGATTAGCACAAGCAGGTGAGAATTTCACTGTATTCTGCCAATGTGACAATAATGAAACTTCCAACCTACTAGGTAAAAAGGAGTAATTAATACTGATAAAGTGAATTTGTTTTATAAAACTAGAATACTTGGTTTTAGAAAATTCTGAGTGTCTTAAGTCTTTGTTTCATGAGCACTCCTATACATAACAGAAATACATTTAGCTATCATACAAACAAAATAAAATATACTAGTTAACATACTATGTATCATATAATATCAATTCATATTTAGCACATATAAACAATCAATTAACATTTACTTTCAAATAATGATTACCTGGAATAATACTTATTAGGCCCCCAAGTTAAGTCTGAGGATATTTTTAAACATAAAACATTCAGAAAGATACTGGGAGATGATAAGAAGGAGTTTTTGCACCAGTTGGTTTTTATCCTGTCTGGGAGGATGCACCCGTCCTCTGCAAACGATTTCAAAAGTCTTCCACTAGTCTGAAGTGTCCATGAACATTTATTCATCATTAATTTACTGAAAATGTTCTCTATGTCCCCCATTTTTTTGTTCCCCTTTCTGGAACCTTTTGTTTCAAGTACTGTGCTTGTTCAATTGAAATGCCTCAACTCTTAAGCAGAATTCATTAAATCGTTTAGCTAAACAGCTGATGGGTTTTAAAACAGAAATGTTTATAATTTTTTTTCCCCCCGATTCTGGATGTAAATGTTTTAATGCCTGACCAGGAAGAGCTCAAATTATTTGTGGGCAACTTCTGTTTAATTCTAGTCTTCTTTGTCAATTTGTTCAAGAGTAAAAAAATAATGCCAAAAATGATTAACCTACCTGCCAAAGGAGCTGGGATGTACATCCTGTTCGCAGTGTGAGCAAAACTAAGCCATCAAATTAACCAGAAGTGCAATTAACTGCTGCAGCCGACTACTGATAAATAGACTGGGTTAAAAAAAACAAAAAAAAACAGCCGCCTCAGAACTGCTAGGAGAAAAGAGTTGAAATTCCATGGGTTAAGCTAATGTGATACTTATTGGTCACTGAAAAATTTATGAAAATAATTCTTTAATATGGACTTTGTCCTTGCAGACAAAGGTTTTTTTTTAAATTTTGGAGTCCTAATTGACATGTCATAACCATTAAGGACGCAGTCAGGTAAACAATGAAAAAACTAAAGATTTTTGCAGATCACGTACACACCTTCATGGCAATGGTATTCCGTGATGGCAGTGGACTCTTTCAGCACCCTGCCGTACTGCAAAAAATGTTCAGCAATTATTTGAGGAACATGATAAAGAGTTCAAGGTGTTAACTTGGCCTCTAAATTCCCAAGATCTCAATCTGATATAGCAAATCCAATCCAAGGTGTCCCCACCATGGAACTTAAAGGATCTGCTGTTAACATCTTGGTGCCAGAAACCAGAGGGAGCCTCTAGAGTCTTGTGGAGTTCAAGACTCAATGGGTCAAAGATGTTTTGACAGCACAAGGGGGACCTACACAATATTAGACAGGTGGTTTTAATGTTGTGGCTGATCGATAGATATAGAGTCATGCATTACCTGGGAACCTCAGCGTTCCTCGGCAACCAGGAAAAGACACCAAAAGAAGACACATAACACTGTCCCTTTCAGTATAAGTACTGCCCAAGATGTGAAGAGCGCTTGATCTTTTGTTGGTTCATGATTAGCCTAACACTTTATGTTTGGAGCCATTTGCTGACTGCCTTTTTTTTTTTGTTACATTAAAGGGGTTACCCAGCTGGTACACCCACCTTCTTTGGCTGTCAACCCTGGTCTGCTTTCCCAGCCACGTTACACTATATATATAAAGCAACATGTCCCTGATTGACTCACTGACTGGCTTACAAGAAATATCATTTTTCAGACAACCAATGGTAAAACATTTTTCACTCATTGATCAATCTCATGACCCTGACAGCTAAAAAATGTCACTAAAACATTCACAAAAATTCATTTAATAAAGAAAATCACATTGCCTTTTATATTTAATAGTTGGGGAGGACAATCTTAACGCTGGGCTATGGTAACAGCCGAACAGCAGATAACATGAACTACCACAAGTCAGCAGCATCTTCATTTTTTTCATGCTTTGTTTTCAGAAATGTATCCAGAAGAATCATTTTCAACATTTGTAAGTGGTTTTAAAATCAAAATTTGATTGTTTGCTATTATATCATTTATTATAGAAAAAATATTGTCTATTTGCTATGCATTAAGAAGTGCATTTATTTTTTGGTCTGAAAGTATAGTAAAATCTTTTGATTTCTTTTTTATTTCCATTAAATTTTCTATCACTAACTTCTGTATTCTATAAATTAAACAGATTACATTACCAAAGTCTCTTAAGAGACTTTATCCTTTATTGTTCTTTATTAGTTCACTTGTCTAATTTTCTACTATACAGTTATTTAGATATGAGTTAAAAACTATCACTCCATTTCATACATACTCTATTCCTTAATGTACATCCATCCAACCATTATCCAACCCGCTACATCCTAACTGCAGGGTCACGGGGGTCAGCCAGAGCCAATCCCAGCCAACGCAGGGACACAAGGCAGGAAACAAACCTTGGGCAGTGTACAAGCCCACCGCAGTACTTAATGTACAGTACTATATTGATACATGTGTTATCCATGAGAAATCCATTATTCTCTGTGTCTCTCTGTGTAATTATACAGTATATATAGACTATATATTCTCTCTCTCTCTATATATATATATATATATATATATATATACTAGCAAAATACCTGCGCTTCAGAGAGAAGTAGTGTGTTAAAGAAGCAATGAAAAAGAAAAGGAAACATTTTGAAAATAACGTAACATGATTGTCAATGTAATTGTTTTGTCACTGTTGTGAGTGATTAGTGTTGTTGTCATATATATATACATATATATATATACATATCTATACATATACACATATATATACACATATATACATACATATATATATCTACATATATACACATACATACATACACACACATATATACACAAATACATATATATACATATACATACATATCTACATATATACACACACAGCTATTTCGTATCAGTGCAATACGCTGCTTGTTAAAACGGATAACTCCGCTCTTACGTGCAAGTCTGCGTGGATATTATGAACTATCGTATTTGTTCAAGTTCTATTTAAATTTTAAATAGAAGGAATTTTTATTTAGTCGACAGAAATATCTTTGGTAGGAATGGTAAAACAGACAGGAATATTATTCCTGAATAAATCAACTCAAACCTTAAACAACTTATAATATTTTGCTCTCCATAAAAATATATCCTGTCTAAATTATACAAGTTAGAAATAAAGTAAACGTTAAAAGAACAAACATTCAAATTTCTTTACTCTTATGTAATTTTATATTAAAAATAAACTTAGATTTTAAATATCCCAAAAGATTTTGCTCTCCATAAAAATATATCCTGTCAAAATTATACAAATTCAAATATGAACATGCTGCATAACAAAACCTGGAAATATAAATAAAATGTGTTCCTTTCAGCAATAACAAATCAAATCATTCAGTTGTCTTTGCTCATATGTCATTTTAGAGCTGGACGCCTGGCATCTTTTTTTGGCAACAGGTTCGTTTATGTTTGGTGTGAGGTTCTGTGTTGTGGAGATTCTCAGGATGGATTGCAGGTGCTCATCAGTGAGGCGACTCCTGTGTGCTGTTTTGTTAGTCTTTATCACTGAGAAGAGCTTCTCACACAGATATGTGCTACCAAACATGCACAAGGTTCGAGCCGCATGTAGACGGACTTTTTTTGTTCTTCAAAGTCACCAAAGCGCCATGCAAACTCAGTGCGCTCAGTTTATCAGCAAAGTGCGTATTTGGGAACACCGTAGTGACGACTTGGTTTAACATTACTTGGCAACAGGGAAAGTGGGCCAAGGTGCACTGGTGCATTTGTGTCTCCCATAAAAGCAGCTTCACTTGAAATCACTTTGTGATTGTGCACGGTAAAACGTCCGCTGAAGTGTCAGATTCTTATTTAATTATTCTGCTTTCTGTATCTTCTGCATTGCATTCAGGTTACCCTGATGTTTTGTCTCATAGTGCCGTCTTAGATTAAATTCTGTAATTACAGCCACATTAGCTCCACAAATGAGACACACGGGTTCAGTAAACATATACTCAGCCTCCCATCGGTTTTTAAAGGCTCTATTTTCAGAATCAACTTTTCTCTTCAGCATCGTGTGAGCTAGCTTCGCAATAACTTGCAGCATCATAAGCTAGACTTGATTAACGCGTAAGTGTTGGCAAGGCAGCTGAAGCGCTGCATTATGGGATCTGTAGTTTATTGTGTTACCAGCGCTTCATATACCCGGCCATTAATAACAATAATACAGTATATAAAATGATCTCGGGGCGGATATAATTACACGCCGGGCGGATGTGGCCCGCCCTTGAGTTTGACACATATGGACTAAATAGAACTTGAAAAGATATATATTTTCAAATGTGATCGCGCAATTCAGATAGAGTTGACGCAGCACTACAGCCTGCATGCCTCAATAAGTCATCCTCCCTCGCTCTTACTTTTTACCGCTCATCTAATGAATACACTGAGTATGGCTTTACCAAAACAATCATTGATGGCGAATAAAGTATCCATTATTCGAGTATGTAGATCGGGATATATATATACATATATATATACCCACGTATCGCAGCGGAGAAGTAGTGTGTTAAAAAGCTAGAAAAGAAAAGGGAACATTTTAAAAATAACGTAACATGACTGTCAATATACAGTATTTGTTTTGTGAGTGTTACTGAGTGTTGCTGTCATCAAGGATTTGATTATCATTATTTCTTTCAATCAGGTTCGTATTTGTAGGATGTGTTGTGTTCAAGTTACATTCCGTGTTTGTCAATCGTTGTAAAGATGACAGGTTTCATTCATCGATTTGTTTCTTACTGCATCAATAAACAGCTCGTCTTCTTCTTTATCTGAGACCTGACACACTGCATGCACGGGTTTTTTACACTGTCTTCCTTTAGCGGGACATTGACTTTTTCCACGTGTGCTTTGTTTCCGCAGTAGCTGGATTTATGAATATGCTTGTATGTATCAGACGCTTCATATTTTTGCTGCCTTTTCAATTGTGTAATTCGGTTTTGTTCAGCTCTTTGGAACTGTTGCTTTTATCTGTGCACTGCGCCAGTTCACGTGAGCCGCTCGGTGTACATGCATCGAAGGTTCCCAGCTGTGCTGGTGCCATCTCGTGCTATGTCCATGGCTGTATTTAATGTTACCTTAGTCCTTTCTCTCGCAGTTTCGCTGAGTTTGTGTCAAACACCACCCTGACCATCTCATCTTCCTCTCCATAAGCACAGTCCTTCACCCGTGAATATTTAGTGGGAGTTTGCTATTGGATTGCCGCTGACGGACGGCCTTATATGGGCAGGCACTAAATTACAAACGCCAGCGCAGCCTGTCTATGAACTTAATTTAAAGTGTAGGTTTAGATCGTGCTTTGTTTCCAAAGTAGCAGAACTCATGAATATGGTTGTATATGTCACTCGCTCGCTTCTTATTGTTTCGCTGCCTTCTCAATTATATAATGCATGTTTTCTTCAGCGCTTTTTGGAGGTCTTCCTGGTTTTCTATGTACTGCGTGATTACGTGGGAGGCGTGATGATGTCACACGAAACTCCGCCCCCACGGCGTTCAAGATCATCTCCATTACAGTAAATGGAGAAAAACAGCTTCCAGTTATGACCATTACGCGTAGAATTTCGATATAAAACCTGCCCAACTTTTGTAAGGAAGCTGTAAGGAATGAACCTGCCAAATTTCAGCCTTCCACCCACACGGGAAGTTGGAGAATTAGTGATGAGTCAGTGAGTGAGTGAGTGAGTGAGTGAGTGAGTGAGTGAGGGCTTTGCCTTTTATTAGTATAGATATACACTGCTCACAAAAATTAAAGGAACACTTTAAAGAAACACATTAGATACATCAGATCTCAATATGAAGCTGGATATCTATACAAATAACAACAGGGCAATGTCTTAGGAACAAAAGGATGCCCAGTCTTTTAATGGAAATAAAAGTTTTCTGCCTACAGAGGGCTCAATTGTGTAGACACCCTAAAATCAGAGTGAAATGAAGATGTGGCAGGCTAGTCCATTTTTCAAAAACTTAATTTCTGCTACTCAAAATGCTTTTCAGTATCTTGTGTGGCCCCCACGAGCTTGTATGCATGCTTGACAATGTCAGGGCATGCTCCTAATGAGACGACGGATGGTGTCTTGTGGCATTTCCTCCCAGATCTGTATGAGGGCATCCCTGAGCTGTTGTACAGTCTGAGGAGCAACCTGGCGGCGCCTAATGGACCAAAACATAATGTCCCACAGATGTCCAAACCTAATTATGTCATATCATCTACTGTTAAACCGTACTTCTAAAATTTTTATTATTATGCTGTCTTAAGGAATTGTTCTGTTGTGTATATTGTATTGTATTGACCCCCTACTTTTGACACCCACTGCACGCCCAACCTACTTGGAAAGGGGTCTCTCTTTGAACTGCCTTTCCCGAGGTTTCTTCCATTTTTCCCTACAAGGTTTTTATTGGGAGTTTTTCCTTGTCTTCTCAGAGAGTCAAGGCTGGGGGGCTGTCAAAAGGCAGGGCCTGTTAAAGCCCATTGCAGCTCTTCCTGTGTGATTTTGGGCTATACAAAAATAAACTGTATTGTATTGTATTGTATTGTATGTTCTATTGGGTTTAAGTCAGGGGATCGTGAAGGCCATTCAATTGTTTCAATTCCTTCATCCTCCAGGTACTGCCTGCATACTCTTGCCACATGAGGCCGGCATTGTCGTGCATTAGGAGGAAACCAGGACCTACTGCACCAGCGTAGGGTCTGACAATGGGTTCAAGGATTTCATCTCGATACCTTATGGCAGTCAGAGCACCATTTCCTACGCAGTATATGTCTGTGCGTCCCTCCATGGATATGCCTCCCCAGACCATCACTGACCCACCACCAAACCTGTCATATTGAACCTGTCCAGCTCTCCGAGAATAACAGCCAGTCTCCTGAAATCTCCTCCATGTTCTGGAGATTGTGCTGGGAGACACATTAAACCTTCTTGCTGCAGCACGTGTGGATGTGCCATCCTGGAGAAGTTGGACAACCTGTGCAACTTCTGTAGGGTTAAGGAATCGCCTCATACTGCCAGTGGAGATAATTACTCAAGCCAAAACTAGCACGAGTGGAAAACCAGCCAAAAAAGATCAAGAGGGAGAAACTTGAAATGACCTCCACATGTAAAACCAGTCCTGTTTTGAGGGTTTTCTAATTGTTGCCACTTTAGTGCACCTGTCGTTAAGTCCATGAACACCAATACAGCTGAAAGTGATATATATATATATATATATATATATATATATATATATATATGTATATGTATACATAGAGGCTTTTCTGGGTTTTCTTGTTGCTTCAAATACAGGTACTTTGAACTCTCATACTTTATTTCATAGTTGAGAGAAGCTTTGGGAAAGGCAGGAAGCATATCTAACACAACAGTTCAGCAGAATTCCTAAGTGGTGCTTCACAGCACCAGAGCGCTCCCTCAGCATGGCTCAGTCAGGATATCTTCAGAATCAAATTCACAACTTCTGGCTTTTTATCGCCCACACAGCCTGGTACAGCCTGCAGAACTGATGTCTACCCCTTTGTAGGTGAAATGTAGGAGCAGAGACAACATAAGAGGATTGTCTGTCAAAATCTTTATTTCTTGCAAGAGGTTAGAAGTTCAGAATTATTTGCTGCTCTGAAAATTTCTTTCCAATCATAATACTGTTAAATTTTTGTAGTGGATCCTGCCATGCTGATATGAAAATGAACTTGGTACTTGATAAAACAAAGCACAGTTCAGCCAAATCAAATGTATCTCATTCTTAGAAAAGAAAACTTTTAATTAATTTGCAGAGCACTGCTCTCACTCTGGCTTTCCTAAGCACTGAGCATTTTTGCATAAGTCCAACATAAGAAATACTTTTTTTTTTTTTACAAAACTGCACACATTTTTGGGGATTTTTATGTATTTTTGAATGCTCAATAAAAGTTATAGAAGCTTAAGTCCTGATATAATAGCATCAGTACTGAAAATCAAATTAAAATTTGCTTGTCTTGATTAATGTCTTGTTATAGTGGCTATAAGCCAGAAAAGTAATTCAAAGCTTAAATAAGAAGCAGGTCTTTCCATTTTTTTTTCTTTTCACATGTTGTGAATGCATTAGTTACATGCACTTTGCTAAAAGCTCAGCATATGTGCACAAAACACAAAGTTTTGGAAGACGTATTGTTTAGCTATCATGCAGTATATAAATTGACAGGTAAACTGGCTGCCGCTAACCCAGACTGTGCTGTATATATGAGAAAATGTTTCTTAAGAGATTAAATTACAATCACAGTAGGAATAATTTGCATCAAGGGTACTGTATAGGCATTTACAAAGAAAGATGTAAAAACATACAGTGAAACTGGATATAGTAGTAGTAGTAATAGCAATAATGTCACATATACAGAGAACAGTGAAATTCCTACTTGCATATCTGGCCGCCACACACCACAGCTCTCTGACACTATTACAAACAAGAATATAATAAAATAATTAAGGGTGCACATTTCTAGCAATTGCACCAGTGTGGTATTATTTCAATTTTTGAGTAAAAATATGATACAGGTTTCATTTTTTTGTTATATAGTGAAGAAATGAGTGTCAGTTCTGCAATACCTTGCAATTAATTATCCCCTTTATTTTACTGAAGATACATTTATAATCACAAATTTATTCACAAAAAATGGAAATTTGTTACACCTAAAAAGAAAAAAATCTTTCAATAGCTCTGTTGCATTTATGTCTTTTTTTAATTTTAAGGGCATTGGCCTTCTTTTCTTTTGCTTGCAGTACTTCGCTGCAGGTCAGGCCCGATTTATGTGTGGAGGTGCACTTAGAGGAAAATTCAAAGAGGTTTCTATGAGAATATAGCCATTTACTGGTCTCAATGAGGAAACCAAATGCTGAATACATTTTTTAAAATTTATTTTAAAAACGTTTCGCTGGTTCTAATTAGCTGGAATGTGTTACATTCAGAAGTTGAATATGTTAAGTAATGTTAATGAATAAAACAGGATGAATGTTATAAACTAATGTTTATAAATTTTTAATTGTTCAGATGCAAGGACTGCTGGGTATGTGAGTGTGGATTTGCCTTAAAATAAATGAGGCTGGGAAACAATATGAAGTAGGAACACACTGGTGACCTCAACAACGCCAGTAAGTCTGGAAAACCACAAAAAGAGAACTGTGCTGGATGATTGCAGAATTCTGTCTTTGGTGAAGAAGACCCCCTTCACAACATGTAGCCACACCTGGAACACTCACTGGGAGGCAGACCTATCGTTGCCAAATTCTGCAATGAAGAGAAGAGAACAGAAGGGTTTACCACAAGGTGTAAACCACTGGTAAACCTCAAGTATAGGAAGAACAGATTAGACTTTGCCAGAAAACATTTTTTAAAAGCCTGCCCAGTTCCGTAACAATTTTCTTTGGACAAAGGAAATCAAGATCAATATATCCCAGAATGATGGAAAGAGGAGAGTATGGATAGTAGAAGAAATGGGTCATGATCCGATGAACATCACATCTTCTGCAAAACATACTGGAAGCAGTTTTATGGCCTGATCATGCATAGCTGCAAATGGAAGTGGGTCACTGGTGTTTATGAATGATATGACTGCTGACAAAAGTTGCATGATGATTTCTAATGCATACAGGAATTTACTGTCTGCTCAGATTCATAAAAATGTTGCAAAAACTGATATGACGACAGTTTACAGTACAGATGGACAATGAGCCAAAACCTATTGCAAAAGCAAACCAAGTTGTTTTCAATGCAAAGCAGTGGAAGATTATTTAATGGCCAAGTCAATCAACTGACGTCAACCCAATTGGACATGTATTTCACTTACTGAAGACAAAACTGATGGCAGAAAGTTCAATGAACAAGCAACACCTGAAGACAGCTGTAGTATAGGCCTGGCAAAGGATCACTAGAGTGGAAACCAGGCTATTGGAGATGGCCATGGATTCCCGACTTCAGGCAGTCATTGACTGTAAAGGATTTTCAACTAAGTATTGAAAATGATCATTATATTTATGATTATGTTAGTTTGTCCAATACTTTTGAGCCCCTGAAAATAGGGGAACCATGAATAAAAAAGGATGTCACCCTGGAGTGGTTGCTCTGAGGCTAAGGATCTGCGCTGGTATCCCAAAGGTTGCTGCTTCGAATCCCTGTCACTGCCAAAAGAGATCCTACTGTGCTGGGCCCTTGAGCAAGGCCCTTAACCTTCAGTTGCTCCAGGGGCGCTGTACAATGGCTGACCCTGTGCTCTGACCCCAAGTGGTATGTGAAAAGCTAGTAATTTCATTCAGGATTAATAAAGTTAAAAAAAATGCTTCATATAATACTTTTGTTAAACCCCTTACATTAAAGCTGAACGTCTACCATTCAATCATATAATGATTGCTTAATTTCAAATCCATTGTGGTGGCGTACTGAGCAAAAATTATGAAAATGGTATCACTGACCATCCTATGGATAACAATCTGCATCAAATAACTTCATGTAATCAGGTTCTTCAAGAAAATCCTACAGTATGCATTTGCTTCCTTCTGCTACAAGATACAATAATGAAAAAAAAGAATCCAGAAAAACTCAGATGATGTCACCTTACAGTATAGTGTTACAGTTTAGCTCCCAATTCATCTTGACAAAAGGAATGTATTTAAAAATTGATTTATTAACTATTCTCTTGGTCATTCATTTTCACACAGAGTATGTTTGAAGGGGCTTATTTAACGTTCCTTTTGGGGACTGAGGTCAGGGTGTTTGTGGACCAAGTTTTATCAATGATGCACATGTAATAGTTTGGCATCCAACATGTAAAGAGCATTAATAGGTGGATTGGCTATTTTGTTATAGTTACACTTATTACTATTGTTATTTTTTATTTTATTTAAAATGAATTTAAAAAAAGAAGGGTAAACACATAATGTCTAAGTATGCAGTATCACAATATATAGATTATAGTTTAACAATATTTTAATACATTCAAATGAATTATTCAAATGTTTAATTCACAGTTTTATGTTTTGCAAGGGTATGTAGCATTAAGTATGAGGTAGGGTGGGAGCACATACTTGATAAACTGGATTCTCTTGTGTGGATGCACATACTTACCAGTTTCATTCATGCCTTTGGCACACAGTGTCACATTGAACAAGTCGTTTTACTTGCATGGACTCCCATCATAAAAATTTTTGATTAATCGAACTGGATTCCGATGTTGCAAGTTGCCGTGGATGAAAGTTCAACCAAGGATGCAATAACCATCATTATCAATATCAGCTTAGAGGCTACTTTTCCCAGTCATCTGGTGTGAGCCTTGACCATGAATCTAACTTCTCCAGTCATTTATATGTTTTAATTTTAAGTCAGTCTTTACTTCCTCCTCCCATGTTTTTTTAGGTCTGGCTTTGGACCAGCTTCCGCTAATTTGCAAAGTCAGGATTTTTTTGATCCATAAGGTTTTTTTGTTATCAGTATGCTGCTGCTGGAGTATGTGAATTTTCCCTTGGGGATTAATAAAGTATCTATCTATCTATCTATCTATCTATCTATCTATCTATCTATCTATCTATCTATCTATCTATCTATCTATCTATCTATCTATCTATCTATCTATCTATCTACCTAATATTTGCATTTGTCCAAACCAATGTAAATGGAAATAATGAGTATTTCTGCCACATCTTTCACATCACACAGACTGTGAATTTCACAACTTGTTCTGTGCTCTCTCAGTGACACACTGCCCATCCACCACAGCAACAACAACAACAACATTTATTTATATAGCACATTTTCATACAAGAAAATGTAGCTCAAAGTGCTGTACATAATAAAGAATAGAAAAACAAAAGACACAGTAAGAAAATAAAATAAGTCAACATTAATTAACATAGAATAAGAGTAAGGTCCAATGGCCAGGGTGGACAGAAAAAACAACAAAAAACTCCAGACGGCTGGAGAGAAAAATGAAATCTGTATGGATGCCAGACCATTAGACTGCCCAGTCCCCTCTGGGCATTCTACCTAACATACATGAAACAGTCCTCTTTGGATTTAGGGTTCTCACGGAAGGACTTGATGATGATGGTCACGTAGACTTCTGGCTTTTAATCCATCCATCATTGTTGGAGCATCATGAAGCTTTGAGTAGGTGAAGGTGGCACAGGCCACCACCGCAAAGAAACCGGAAAAAGAAACAGAAGAGAGAGTAGGGGTCAGTACAGATTTTAGAGCCACCATGAATAGGTATTATGATGAATTGAACATACAGAGTATCAGGATTAAGTTAAAGTGAAGTTATAAAAAGGCCATGTTAAAGTAATGTGTTTTCAGCAGTGTTTTAAAGTGCTCTACTGTATTAGCCTGGCGAATTCCTATTGGCAGGCTATTCCAGATTTTAGACGCATAACAGCAGAAGGCCGCCTCACCACTTCTTTTAAGTTTAGCTTTTGGAATTCAAAGCTGATCCTCATTTGAAGATCTAAGGTTCCAATTTGGAATATAAGGTGTCAGACATTCCGATATGTAAGATGGAGCGAGATTATTTAAGGCTTTATAAACCATAAGCAGAATTTTAAAGTCAATTCTGAATGACACAGGCAACCAGTGTAGTGACATCAAAACTGGAGAAATGTGTTCGAATTTTCTTTTCCTAGTTAAGATTCTAGCAGCTGCATTCTGCACTTGTTGCAAATGATTTATGTCTTTTTTGGGTAGTCCTGAGAGGAGTGCGTTACAGTAATCTAGGCAACTGAAAACAAAAGTGTGAACTAATTTCTCAGCATCTTTCAATGATATAAGAGGTCTAACATTTTCTATGTTTCTTAAGTAAAAAAATGCTGTCCTAGTGGTCTGATGAATATGCGATTTAAAATTCAGGTTACAGTCAACAGTTACCCCTAAGTTTTTTACTTCCGTCTTAACTTTTAATCCTAGCACACACATCTCTATTCATCATCAAATTATTTCACGTGAATCATGAAAACCATAAGGACTGATTTAGATCATTTATGTTAGGTAGAATTCCCAGTGGGAGCTTGGCGGTCTCACGGCCTTGGAACCCCTGCAGATTTTTTTTTCTCCAGACTTGTGCAGTTTTTTTTTTGTTTTATCTGTCCTCCTGGCCATCAGACCTTACTTTATTCTTTGTTATTTAGTGTTGTCTAATCTTATTTTTATTTTTAGATTTTAATTTTTTAGAAACTTATCTTTTTTCATCTTGTAAAGCACTTTGAGCTACATCATTTGTATGAAAATATGCTATATAAATAAATGTTGCTGTTGTATTCACTCTATAGCTGCAACTTCCTCAGATTTAATGGCCTGCTCCTCAAAAGCATACAGCATGGCTGGCAACACATTTTGTGCACTAGGCCTTTCAATTTTAAAGACACGCCTTTGTTTAGGAACTCTCTTATTCTTGCAGCAACACCAACCTTACAGCCTCCTACTGCACTCAGAGTGTCCAAAAAGTAACAGCAAGCACCATGTTTTTTGTACTTTCTTTCAGTTCACCTTTACATCGTTTGCCCACAAAACCATCAGCTGCATTTCCCCAGACTCCTTTGATTCCAGTATATAGCGACAACTATGACACTGTGTTGAGTTTCTCTCCAGATGGGGCACAGAAACATTAACTTTGAACCTGTCAGCAGTGACCTTTGTTGGTCTGGCCACACATCACCTTCTGCTGGGCCTTCACATAGTGAGATGTGACCCTTCCATTTTGGTTCTTGGCAGTTTTGAGAAGAGCAAACGTAGCAGCAAAACGAAAACTAAATTCAAAACCACTGCCTTGTAGTTTGAAGCTTTTGAACCAAAGGCTAGGTCCAGTGGCAATAATACTGGCTAATGGCAGAAAGAGAATCTGGCCATTATCTTTTTCTCCATGTTCAATCATGTCTTTTGGAATGACTGCATCTAGCTGGTCTAGCTCCTTTTCTACAATCGGGCAGGGGTTCTACAATTAGCTGATGGACAAATATTGCTGTTTTCATTTATGTTAACTAGTTTCTACTTTGGTTTTGATGTATTTGAAGAAATCTGTATCCTCATATGTGATAGGTTTGTAATTATGGAGTAGTGTAATCTATCTTTGCATTTTGCCTTGCAGTTTGTACTGTTGTGCTGCATTTCTGATTTGGCAATGATAGATTCCAGTACAATACTGCAGTAGATTTTCTATACCCTGTTCTGCCATTACAGACTTCATTACCTTCCTGAACTAAGATGCCAAACTCATGGAAGAGCAAATTAACAGTCATTCAAACCGGGACAATTTATTCTCACAATAAATTGCTCTTAACTTTTTATCATTATCATAACAAATTTTAAGAATAGAAAGATCATGCTTAAGAAAACACAATAACAAAAACAAGATGGCTGATGAAACTTAGGTCTTGTTAAATTTCAGAACTATCAAGTGTGTAATTGGTTTTGTACTGATGTCTGTAAAATAATTTAAAAACTGGACTGCACAACACTTGCAACTGAAGAAAAGAGGAAATCATTTTGAAAAATTAACCCAAATTTAAACATCTGACTTTCACAGCAAAACATACATTTGAGGCCTAAAGGAGTGTGATGTCAGGCAGTGTTGCAAGTGACCCTGAAGTTTAAAAGCAGCTCCGCTGGGCTGTGAAATCACTTTTATTGTTAAAGAAGACAGAGGAGGGTTTGTTTATTAAATGCTGGCAAGCGGCTCAAGTGCTGGAACAGTTATTGAACTTTTTGCTACTTAAAATTCTGTACCTGAATCACGGGGGACTTCTCTTTATTTTCAAGAAATGCACTCAAAGTAGAAACTCCCTTTTTAATATTAGATTACTCTGACTTTATCTTGTCTGCTTATAAAGAATATGCCAGTGCTTTGTATACTGTCCCAGTCGACCTACAGTGTACCCGGCTTGTGATGCATGACGATTTATGATGCACACTTGAGAAAAATGATTTAAGGGAGTCAGGATTTTGTGTTATTTCATAATATTTCATCTTGTTTCTGATTATTTATTATAAAAGTCATTAAAGGAATGAACCCAAACAACACATTAATCAAGAGATGTTGGTTCAGTTTGCCCTTTGGTTGTCACTCTTATGATTTTGGTTGAAATGTAAATGGGATTTTAAAAGTGAGTCAGAATTAAACACTAAAAAGATGCTAAATGCAAACATACAATGCAGCATTTTCTGCAAAAATTGTGAAATAAATTTACGTTAACATTATTTCCAATAAAAAAGAAGTTGTCAAGGGCAGCCTAGGTGGCGCAGTGGTAGCGCTGCTGCCTCGCAGTTAGGAGACCCGGGTTCGCTTCCCAGGTCCTCCCTGCGTGGAGTGTGCATGTTCTCCCCGTGTCTGCGTGGGTTTCCTCCCACAATCCAAAGACATGTAGGTTAGGTGGATTGGCGATTCTAAATTGGCCCTAGTGTGTGCTTGGTGTGTGGGTGTGTTTGTGTGTGTCCTGCGGTGGGTTGGCACCCTGCCCAGGATTGGTTCGTGCCCTGTGTTGGCTGGGATTGGCTCCAGCAGACCCCCGTGACCCTGTAATCGGATTCAGCGGGTTAGAAAATGGATGGATGGAAGAAGTTGTCAGATATCAAAGTCGCCGTGAAAAGGCTAGTCGTTGCCCACCATCTGAGTGTCATATGAAAGCTTATTACGGTACAGAGAAAAGAAAAAAAATACGGACACAGTGAAAAAAAAGCTTGAAATGTCAACTTTAATCTAGACATTTCCACTTTAATCACATAGTTTATTTTGTCATTAAAGTAGAACATCATAAACTTCATCTTTAAATTGTTTAATTTACTAGTTTCTCAAATCCCATCGTAACTAAAGTAGCATGTTAACTGCTTTGTTTTGTATGTGTTCTTCAATGTGCTCTATGTATGTGAATCACTACATGCTTCTTAAATGGGCTTTCTCTTTCTCCGACAGGACACAGGATCCATTACATTCGTGATATTACAGCTCTCTGAATAATTCAAATACTGAGATGTATATATGATGATAAGAGTTAAAGCATGTTATTAAACATTGGAACACAGTGGTACAGTGATAGTGACAAGCTGGCGCCCTGTCCAGAGATTGTTCCAAGATGCTTGCTGCGCCTGTGCGCGACCTTCAATGAAATAATTTATTGCAGCAGTACTGTCTCTTTCAAAAATGCTAACCCCTAATTCCTGTCCTTCCTTTTCTTTCTCCAAGTAATCAATCACCATACAATAAGCTCTGTAATAGATGTTAAGCCATCTGTAAGTTTAGAACGCAGATTTCGTCAAACCTTTTAAAGAACATTGAAATATCTTCGTAGTACATGTTTAACTATTCTATCCATCTATCCTTCCAGTGTCATGCCAGCCCCAGCAAGAATACAGCGCGTGGCAGGAATCCCTGAACGTGCGGCAGCTCCTTGCTAGTGCTGCGACACCGTGTCCTCACATGTTTAATTATTAACAATATAGATTATTTAAATGATGTTAACATTTATCTGTATAATGTAATAAACATTTTGCTGCATTTCATCTTAAAAATGATATCGTCATCATATGTAAATATGCGCTTTATAAAATGGAAAGTTTACAGTGAGGTAATTGTACTATTAAATACAAACAGTTCTAAAAGGAGCATTTGATGGACTGATTGATTGCGTTTATAGTTCTTGGGATGAAACTGTTTCTGAACCATGAGGTCCATACAGGAAAGGCTGTGAAGTGTTTGTCGTATGAGAGCAGTTCAAATAGCACATGGCTGAGGCAGCATGTGCTTGATGCTCTATCCTGATAATTCTCTTTCCGATCAGCTGCTGTAGAGCTGTGATTCCACATTCAGATACAGTGGGATAAATACTTGAGAGTAACAACGCTAAAGCAGCTCTGGTATTTAGAATAGTGTGGTTAATTACAATCAGATGCCTTAAACTACTAAACAATATGCAGTTAATTTCAGTGTATTTGTTAAAGCACGCATCAGGGATGTGGATCTAAAAAAGAAAGGGAAACCAGACTGGAACAAAAGCACTGCTTTGACGCTGGGTGCCGGCAGTTTGCAAAACCGAGTGGAGAACTTGAGTATGCCAAGCATTTATCTGGTGTGATAATGTGCGTGGCTTTATGCCATGTTTAGGTTTTAAACATCATAATGTGAACAAGGACACAGGTTTACGCAACATTTTTGTGCTTGCACAGGGTTTATACATAAGTCCCCATAAGATTGACAAAACAAAGATTATCTATCTATCTATCTATCTATCTATCTATCTATCTATCTATCTATCTATCTATCTATCTATCTATCTATCTATCTATCTATCTATCTATCTATTGTGACAGATTAAGGCTTTCTCGCTCCCTTGTACCCTCAGACCACTCATCAGACACAGGTAAAAGTCCCATAATTATTATTTATTATAATAATAAAGTGCACAAAGCACCACCACTCAACTATTCTCAATAAACAATACACTAATTGAATAAATCACAATCCTCCACTCCCAGACGCTTAGCCACCCTGCCTCCCAACTCAGCTCGTCCGTCTGGGATTTCCCAGAGTCCTTTATAGTCCTTGACCTGGAAGTGTTTGTCAGTCTATGTGACTTTATTACTTCCAGGTCAGATAAAAAGTCCTTTCCTTCATCCCGGAAGTACGTCACTTCTGCTGTCGCTTTGCCTATGACGCACTTCCGGGTTATAGGGAACATATGACTCTCTAAGCCTCCCTGCAGCGTCCTCTGTTGGCCCCTGGGGTATCCAGCAGGTTTGTAGGAGAAAACTCCATAGTCCATGATTCCCTGCTGGTATCCGGGGCACCTCCATGCTGCAGGGAGAGCTCCATCTGGTGGCCTGGGGGTATTGGCCAGGATGAAAACCCGGCCATGGACCACACTATCTATCTATGTATCAAAATATTACAGTACAGTTAATATAGGCAATCAATTGTTACATTTTGACATTTTTTCTCAGGTTAATTGATGTACAGTATATAAATTGGCAGTGTATTACTTTGTGTGCATGTGCAGGCAAATGTGAAGGTTGGTTTTTGGATAAAGCAGTTTCAGGTCGATGGTTGAATGAAGTTAATGTGCATTACAGTGTGAATGAATTGCCAAGAGCTCTGGCTCTGTCTTCAATTACAATAAAGCATTAGGTACAACAAAAGTAGATTTGTGTTGTTGATAACTATATTGCATCCTCTCAGTTATCATGCTATTGTTCCGCATTCAAAGAAATACAAACTGTGAGGTTCAGTAAGAAACACAAAATGGGAAGAAACTAGATTGAAAATAAATGCATAATGGAAGCAAATAATTAAATTGCTCAGCACAGACCATATTAAGAGTCATTTCTTTTATGAACAAAATAATTATTAAATTGATTACTCTATTAAATTGAAAAGTGATATTGCAATTAATTTTTCAAACAATCAATTAATACTCGAACAATGCTTAAATTCATTTGCCAACCTGATATGAACGGATGTGTCTTGTGATAGACTAGTAACCTATCAAGGATGGATTCTTTCCTTATAGTCATTAAAGATGAGATAGTTGTCAGATTCAAGAAATGAATAGAATGAAGAATTTGTCATATTCTTAGAGTAAGTTTGTACTTTTTTAAGTTTTTTTTTGTGTGAAATTTAGTTTTGTGTTTTTTTGCTCTGTTATATTAAGGGACAGTTTTGAAGTTTTCTTAGTCATGCCTCTTATAATGGTATCATAAAAGGAATCTCCATTACTTACTGATTACCATTCTGGAGACGAAGAGCCACCATCATTACTGGGCCATTGGCTCACTATTTATGTTTTGATTTGCTCCTGTCTGAACAGAGATTGACCTTCGGCTATGCATGTTGATGAATCATTTGTATTACAGTATTACGTGGCACAATAAATTTTACTAAGGTGTGCAAAAAATACCAATTAGACTAAATAATGAACAATTTTTCATGATAAATGCAAATTGAACATGTGGGAAGAAGTAAGTACCCCCACTGCATTTATCACTTCTTCAAATACCTAAAATTAGCCACAGATGCACTAGATCAGGTGCAAACTTTTTAGAACATCATTAGAGAGGATCTTGAAGAAATCTGCCACAATCAAACATCAGACATTTAAAATGTGTGTTATTATCATGCCAGGTCGAGCAAACTCTTTGAAGCTTCCAGAAAGAAAATTATAGATATCTATGAGTTTTGGAAGAAATTTAGAATAATCTCTAAGCAATTGGAAATCAACTGTTCCACCACTTGGAAGATCAGTATCTTTGTCAGGTCAGGTCAGGGAGCATGCACTGGTACAGTGTGTTGCTGCACCTACCACATGATGGGGATCCTGGTTGGCAACCCCCCAGGCAGACATGCAGTCCAGTCCCACCCTCCGGAAATGACCATCTATCTGCAGCAGCAGTGTTATGTGGGCGTCCCTGTGGCCTGATCCAGCCACTCGTGTCCTCAACAATGAGGATCCTGCAAGCCTGATCATCCTCAGGGAATTATGTCACATGGCTATAGTGCCATAACTGATGCTACCTCACAATGCAGGTAATGTGACTTATTCATGACTCATTTTACACAAAGTCAAATCAGTGATTCTCTGAAGAGACACAGTACAAAGGAGTCCAGTCTTTGTCTCAGGTCACTGGATAACATCCATGTCTCACAACAATATAGGAAGACAGGAAGTACCAGGACTGTAAAGACTTGGACCTTCATCCTTTTGCATAGATATTGGGAGCACCACACACCCCTTTTCAGCGACCTCGTGACCTCAAGCAGGCACACTGCTGATGGCTGTGCCCTAGAAGTCGTTAAAGGCCTGGATCTTGATTTTTATCCAGGACACTCACAAGCCCAAACACTCAGGCGCCTTGCTCAGTCTGTTATGAGTCCCGATAAAAGTTTTCATTGACTCAGCGGAGATCACAGAATCATCCACAAAGTCAAGATCAGTGAATCTTTCTTCACCAACAGATGCCCCATAGCCGCTGGATTCCATGATCTTGCACAACACCCAGTCAATGCAAGCATTGAAAAGAATAGGTGCAAGAACACATCCTTGACGAACCCCAGAATCAACTGGGAAAAAAAGCAGAGGTTCTGCTTCCACTCTACAAAGCACTCACCACAGTACCAGAGTACAGGCAGGGTCTACAGATGATATCCAGCAACCTTGAGGGGATCCCGTGAAGTCTCAGGATGTCCCACAGGGCAACACGATCAACTGAGTCTAACACTATGGAAATCGACACAGGGTGCAAAGAAAATCTGCCAATATTCACGTTTGAGCTCCATGAGAACCCTCAGTGCCAGGATGCGGTTTATGGTAGACTTCTTAGACGTAAAACAAGACTGCTCCGGTCACTGGTAGGTGAGCAAGTGATCAAGGATCCTATTGAGGAAGATTCTAGCAAGGACCTTGCCCAGCATCGAGAGCAGTGTAGCTGCTGCAATCCAGGCGATCACCCTTCCCTTTCCAGACAGGGATGACAAGTCCTGTTTACCAATCAGTTGGGATGACGCCACTCTCCAAAATGGAAGCAAAGATTGCTTGCAATGCCAGGAGGACAGCCTTACCACCAGCCTGGAGAAGTTCACCCCGGATAGCACAGATCCCTGCAGAACTTCCCTACCCTCAGCTGGTTCACCACCTGTGCAATCTCAGTGACATTGGGTGGTTCACAGCTAATTGGAGGATCAGCCTCAAGAGCCGTGGACCCAGAGATATCCAACGTCCTAGCCAGAGGATCAGCTTTAAACAGCTGCTCAAAGTAGCCAGCCCACATCACATTAGGATTGGCAGTCATACCCAAATACAAGTTTCTCACAAAAACCGCAAGCAAACTTGTCAGAAACTGCCTGATCTTGGAATCTGGCTAGGTCCAGCCTCATTTTCCTAGTAGGAGGTAACCTACTGGACCTAAGCTGGATATTCAGAGTAGCAACCATAAGTCTGTGGTCAGAATTCACAAACTGGGCACTTCTGTAGACCCTGCAGTTTTGTAACAGCCTCCAGCATCTGCCTGCGATGATGTGATTGATCTCCTACATCACACCATCAGTATTGGAGTACCAAGTCCAACAATGCGGCTCAGGGCACTGGAACCAGGATCCAGCAATTCGCAGCCCCTGACATTTTTCAAAGTAAAAGAACATGGAGCCACTTTCACCACATACTGAGAATATTCTCATAGCCAGCCCTGTCAGTGCCAGTGGTTCCATTGAAGTCACCCATGACCAGAGGACTGTCACCTGATGGGCACCCATTAATCACTGAGCGAAGTTGCAAAAAAATGTCTCCCTCACTGAGACATCATTTACCATGGTCAGAGCAAATGCTGAGACAACAGACAAGGCACCCAGAGAGTGCTATAATCTGAGCCTCATAATACGTTCATTGAAAAGAGTGACATCAAATGCCATTGGAAGAAGTCGATCCACTACAGCAACAGCTACTCCCTGAGTATGACAGCCATCAGAGCAACCAGACCAATAAAAGGTGTATCCACCAACAGAGATCTGGCCAGTCCCCGTCTGCACATCTCAGAGAGTGCCGTCACTGAAATGCGGAGTTTACGCAGCTCCTCTGACAGCAGAGGAAAATGGTCAACTTGCCAGAGAGACAAGACATTCCTACTTGGATGGGACACCTCAAATTTGGACCTGAGTGCTGCCATAGAGCGAGTTACGCCTCAGCATCACACCAGTTCTGATCCCCGACAGTCCTGACCCCATTGGCTCACCAACGGTTTTGATTCTTCCAGGAATGGGGCTCCCAGGGGCTTTCCCCCATCCCCTTCATAATGCGAGCAGCCTTCCTATGGGTGACTGCAGCAGAGCTACTCCTGCGAAGAACAAAAAGGAGTTGTTTCTGTCATCTCAGAGCTATATGATGCTTTTTTTTACTGTAGCTGGAGTGCCCATCCTGCCATCAACCCCCATGATTTTCCAAGTTGGAGGACCGCTTGAAGGGCCGGCTGCAGTTAAACGTCATACCCAGGACAGGGTATCTATGGATTCTGTTTAAATGAAGATTATTTTTGATATGTATGTTAAAAAGAAAAAAAAAATTGTAGGGTGTACTTACTTTTTCATATGACTGTATGATTTGATTGTCAACGCTTAAAGTGGATAAAAAGCACACAAAACAAAAAAGCTTTGCTAGGAACAGGACCTTGGAAAAACCTTTTAATATAATTAATATAAAAGAGTCATAAATAGAATTAATTCTTTCTCAGTGTACGTGAGGCGTGGTTTAATTAAATTCAAAATCATACAATCTGCACATCTCTCTTGGTCTAGACTACTCAGGATTACAGCTTTAGTTTTAAAGTGCCTGCCTCTCTTGGTTTCATCTACTTGTTATGTTGTCAGTGTTTCAGAACATAATTTTTACTTATTATTCAAGCAGCTTTGGATTCATCATACAGCAAACCCCCATCCTCTAATAGCACTATGTGGGATAACACCAGACAAAGATTCACAGCTTAATGAATATAATTCACAACGCTATGAGTTTGATGCCTTATTCTAATCAAATGGAGGAGCACTAGCCTGCCTTCTACTCTATAAGAGGAAAATTATGTCCTGTTCTACTTTATTATTATATACAAGTAAATTCAGTCTATGAGGAATGATTTAAAAAAGGTTTCTGTTTATGGTATTGTATTTTGTGAATGTCATCACTGGCTAACGCTCTGCTCGATTAATAGCTGCAAGTCCTCTAGCTGTATTTTTATTTTTAATTTACACTTTTATATGTATGTGTTTTTACATTGATAATTGATTAAATACATAGCAGTTGAAGTTGAAAAAACAAGAGGCAGCTCTATTGTTGTGTCTACTCCTACTTTTATATAAAGTAGGAGACGGAGAGATTTCCGTTAGCAGACCAGGTTGGGGTTTCATTAGCTTAGTAGGAGTCCGGTTCCATCTCAATACAATTCCAAGGAGAGAGATGATGGTTAATACATAAAGTACTGAAAAGGTGTGAGTAGTGCCAGTATGGAGTACCGAAAGAACAAGTGACCATACTCAGAAGAGTAAAAAGTAGAGGTACTGCATAGTGGCGAGTACCAGCTGCCTTCAAACATTGCCAGTATGCATTGAAAAACTTCCAATACCCAAACAGCAAAATGTAGAATGCCATTACAGAGTACTGAGATGTGGCCCTCTTCAAGCACTGATATGTTTGCTGGGGAAGGAGGATTTGAAACCGACTAATGGATGGAATATTCAATATCAAGCTAGTTTTGAATTTATAAGGCTGGTACTGTAATGATATTTGGAATGAAATAAAATGTATTTAAATTAAAAGAAATAATTTCCTTAATAAACCTCATACATTAATGATTCAGGTCCATCCTTATTCTTGTTGCTGCCAAAGGTCGACAGATGCTGTAACCCATTCTGGTTTAGTATTCTAGCAATGGGACTGGAACAGTGGTACAGTTAGAAATGCTGCCTCACAGTTTGACTTCCAGCTTGTTTACTATCTGCATGAAGTTTAAATACTCTCCTTGTGCTAACGGTTTCCTCTAAAATCACAAAGACCTACAGTTTCGTTCAGTAGGAAACTCACATATCACAGAATGAGTAAGGGTGGGTGTGTGGGTATAAACTGGCACCTTGTCCATTGTTGGTGTCTGCCTTAAACCTAATTCTGGCAATAATGTTATGGAAAAATACAGTAAGAATATGGCTAGATGGAGGCAAGAAAGGGTGCACTTTGTATTAAATGTCAGTGCATGCTCTTACTATGCCCATTTGGTTTTCTCTGAATATTGCAGTTATTGCTGAATAATCATACTTGGCCACTGTGTGCAACTTTGTTCTAAACTGAACTGGCATCTTGTCCTAGTCAACGACATTCTGCAAACAAGTGCTGCTAAAGTAGGACATGTCTCCCTGCAACCGTACAGTGAAATAAGTAGGTTAAAATGTAAACAGATTGATGGATGATCAATACTAATACCTAGGGTGTAAAGAACAATTAATATTATTGCATTCTTTATAGATTTGCTGTTTTCTCTAAAGACACTTGAAATACTGAAATCTCAAAATTACTATGCTTTTTATCATATTTTTTATTTGACAGGGACTGTACAATGGCTAGCACTCCCTATAAAAATCATTCATCACCTTGGGAATTTTCACATTTCATTTTTATACAACAATCACAGTGGATTTCATTTGTCCATTTTAACACTGAACAACAGAAAAAGACTATTTAATGTCAAAGTGGGAACAGATCTCTGCAGTGTTGTCTAAATTAATTACAAATAAAAAACACAAAAGAATTGATTGTAGTCAGTATTTACAGTAGTAGATTCACTTTTGGCAGCCATGGCAGCCTTGTGTCTGTGTACACATGTCTCTACCAGCTTTACATATCTAGATACTGCAGATTGTCTCTATTAGTCATTTTAGGCTGCATGAGGATCATGCATGAACAGCTTTTTTCCAAGTCTAGTCACATCAATAGTTCAATAGAAATAACCTGTCTGGGCTTTCATCTGATTTTAGTATAAATGCACTTTATCTGAAAGGTGAGTCAGTAACATGTCCTAACCAACACAATGAAGACAAAAAGAACAATCAAAGCAACTTCATGAAAATGAAAAGCATAAATCATAGGGTGGACAGAAGAAAATATCCAAGTCACTGAAAATCAAACACTAAGAAATGGAAAAGAGTATGGCACAGATATAAATCTGCTTATACCAGGCTGCCCACAAAAACTGAGTGATTGTGCAAGAAGAAGACTATTGAGGGCGTACAGCAAGAGACCTCCGAAAACTCTAAAGGAGTTACGTTGTAGTGACTGAGACTGGAGAAATTGTGCAGACAACAAGTGTTGGCATTTGCTTCACCAGTCACAGCTTTACAGGATAGTGGCATATATAAAGCCACTTGGTGCCACTGCCCTACTGTCAAGTTGTTTGCCTGCAAATGAAAAATCATCTTTGAAGGAGGAGCATCAGAATCGTCAGGTAGAAGGGTCCTTTCATCAGATTGGCCAGCTTAGCACTGACTCAGCTGTGGGATGGCCAATAGGGGGAGGCAGCTTGTTAGCCGAGATCTCCAGGACTTTGAAACAAACTTGAATCGTTTTATGTGATATCATCTACTGCTGAAGTTTTGCTCTGTACTTGTAATATTACTATTGCACTTATCACACAATTGTCATAGATTACATGCTCAAAAAAGTACATGCTCCCTGCTGGACCAGGGGTTGGTGCTGCCCTCTAACTCTTTCTCCTCTCTTCCTGCAGACCAACCGACAAGCCCTCAAATTAACAATCACTTCCAGACCCCAGAAGACACTGGCAACATCACTTCTAGTTCCGAGCCTCACGATCCAAACTCCTGCTGATGTCACTTCCAGTTCAAGAATGCCACTTTCCATGACATAATTTCCCTTCCACTGAATATATATATTGTCACCGATGACCGGGGACACTGCCCGGCCGGGACGCCTTGATAGTCCCTGGGTTGGACAATACTTCTCCTCGGCCACGAGATCCATAGATCTGTTTTCACTTTGACATCTATGAGTCTTTTTCTGCTAATTAGTCTCAAAAAAGACAAACTAAGCCCACTGTAATTCAATGTTGTATAACAATAAAATGTGAAAACTTCAAATACTTTTTTATAGGCACTATATGGTAATAAATTTTTTTGCCTGGTTGCACAATCACAGTTAATTCCTGCCTTGCAGTTGATGTTGCCAGAATAGATTTCAGATCCCATTGCCATGAATTGGATTTTGTGGCCTTAAAAGTAAATCCATAGGTTTATTATTTTGGTCCTCAGCTGATAATTTTTCTTGAAAATCAGTTCATTTTTACTTCAAGTAATATCCTTCACTTTGAGTATCATCATAAAGCACATAATCAAGTCAAGTCAAGTCTAATTGGGGAGCATGCACTGGTACAGTGCGTTGCCGCACCCACTACACGGTGAAACAACTCGGGATTCCGGTTTGCAACCCCCCAGACAGACACACGTTCCAGACCCTCTATCTGCCACAGCCAGATGTTACGTGGGCGACCCCTTGGCCTGGTCCAGCCACTCAGGTTACCATCAATGAGGATCTTACGTGCTGGATCACCCTCGGGGAAACGTGCCACATGGCCATAGTGCCGTAACTGACGCTCACTCACAATGCAGGTAATGTGCTCATTCGACACAAAGTCAAACCAATGGTACTCAAGGATTTTCGGGAAAGACACAGTACCAAAAGAGTCCAGTCTTCGTCTCTGGTCACTGGATAGTGTCCATGTCTCGCAACAATATAGCAAGACAGGAAGCACCAGGGGCCTCATGTATAAACGGTGCGTACGCACAGAAACATTGTGTAAGAACTTTTCCACGTTCAAATCGCGATGTATAAAACCTACACTTGGCGTAAATCCACGCACTTTTCCATGGTACCTCATACCTTGTCATACGCAAGTTCTCCGCTCGGTTTTGCAGACTGGCGGCACCCAGCGTCAAAGCAGTGCTACTGTTCCTGTGTGGTTACACCTTATTTTCCTGACGCGGCTTTATAAATACACCGAAACTAACCGCATATTGTTATTAGTGTAATGCATCTGATTGTCATTAACTTGTAACAATATAATGGTAGAGGGAACAGCCATAGTATTCCAAATACCATAACTGCTTTAGCGTTGTTACTCTCACTTCTTCTTCTTCTTCTTCTTCTTCTTTCAGCTCCTCTTGTTAGGAGTTGCCACAGTGGATCATCTTTTTCAATATTTCTCTCACTGCACCACTCAGAGTATTTATATCACTGTATCTGATTGTGAATCACAGCAGCAACTAATCGGAAAGGGAATTATCGGTATACAGCTTCAAGGACACGCTGTCTCAGCCACTGCAAAATGTTTTAAAGCCTTTCCTGTACGGACCTCGCGGTTCAGAAACAGAAATGATATCATTTATAAGGTGAAATTCAGCAAAATATGTTTATTAAATTATACAGATAAAACTTTACCTTCATTTAAATAATCTATATTCTTCACTGGGAGTGTTGTTAAGGATAGAATAATTAAACATGTACTACGAAGATATTTCAATGTTCTTTAAACGTTTTGAAGAATCGGCGCTAAGCTTACAGATGGCTTAACGTCTATTACAGAGCTGATTGTATGGCGATCGGTTACTTGGGGAAAGAAAAGCACTGACTGCAGTGACGGCTATGCCAATATATATTGAATATAAAACAGAAAGAGAAAATAACAACACAGCTAAAAACAAAGCGACAAATTTCGGCAAAAGTTAAATGCTTGTGTCATGAGCACGAGGCGGCTATGCAGTGTCCGCAACGGACGTAGCCATCCACTGTGCATAAGCTACCTTACTGACGGGCGGGCGAAGGAGCCACCGATTCTTCCTCTGCCCAGTGCCACCACAAGCCTAGAGCCGCCCCTGATTGTACTGCTGCAATAAATTATTTCATCGAAGTGAAACACATATTTAATAACGTGCTTTAACTCCTATCATTATGAAAATGATATCACGTAAACATCTCAGTATTTTAGTTATTCAGAGAACTGTAATATTACGAATGTAATTGATTCTGTGTCCAGTTGGAGGAAGAGAGCCGGTTTAAAAAGCAAGCAGTGATTAACACACATAGAGCACAAGATCAAATACAAAACAAAGCATTTAACGTGCTACTTTAATTACGATGTGATTTGAGAAACTGGTTAATTAAACGATTTTAAGATGAAGTTTATGATGTTCTACTTTAATGACAAAATAAACTACGTGATTAAAGTGGAAATGTCGAGATTGAAGTTGACATTTCGTGCTTTTTCCCCCCGTGTGCCTTTTTTCTCTGTACCCTAATAAGCTTTCATATGACACTCAGACAGTGGGCTTACAACTCGGCTTTTCACAGCGACTTTGATATGTGACTTCTTTTTTATTTCCGGCACTGTGCGATTTGTGAATGTGAGCTTTCAAGTTTCTCCAACACGCTATGTCACTCGATCAACTTCCTTTTGTTGATTATACCACGGTTTATTTGAACAAATAGTATGTTTTTCATTTGCCTCCACTTGGTATTCGCTGAAATTCTTATATTTTCCCCCATGCTTTTCCCATTGTCTTTTCACAGAAGGCTGCGCTTAAAGGCGATTTATATTGATTTGCATATTCAAATAGGCGTAATTCTGGGAGGATTTGGGGCGTTACATAATGCGCGTGCACGAGCGTTAGTTTTCACGCTGATCGGGATTTATGTAGCTGGAAGAACGGGGAAGTTGGAGTACGCACAGATTCCTGCATCTGGATGTTTCTGTGCGTAAACTAATTTCGGCTTTTGTGCTTACGCCATGTTATAGTGCGAGTTCTACGCACGGCGTTGTACATGAGGCCCCAGGACTCTAAAGACTTGGACCTTCGTCCTTTTACACAGATATCAGGAGCACCACACACCCCTTTCCATTAACCTTATGACCCCCGATGCTCTCCCAGTCTACTGACTTAACAGGAAGAGTCACCGCATACATGAATTTCACTGCCAAGGTAAGTAAACCTCTCAACAAGGTCAACACTCTCTCCGCCAACAGACACACTATTGATGGCTGTGCCAAAGAGGTTATTAAAGGCCTGGATCTTGGTTTTTATCCAGGACACTCGCAAGCCCAAACACTCAGACTCCTCACTCAGTCTCTCGAGTGACCCGATCAGAGCCTCCATTGACTCTGCAAAGATCATAGCATCATTAGCAAAGTCAAGATCTGTGAATCTTTCTTTACCAACAGATGCCCCACAGCCGCTGGACCCCACGACCTTGCACAACACCCAGTCCATACAAGCATTATACAGAGTAGGAGCAAGAACACACCCCTGACGAACCCCAGAATCAACTGGGAAAAATGCAGAGGTCCTGCCTCCACTCTGCACAGCACTCACAGTAGCAGTGTACAAGCCAGCCATGATATCCAGCAATCTCAAGGGAATCCCGCGAACCTTCAGGATGCTCCACAGGGCAGGTTGCGAAAATCGACAAAGGCAGCAAAGAAACTCTGCCGATATTCGCGTTTGCGCTCCATGAGAACCCTCAGTGTCAGGATGCAGTCAATGGTAGACTTCTTAGGCGTAAAACCAGACTGTTCCAGTCACTGGTAGGTGAGCAAGTGATCACGGACCCTATTGGGGATAACCCTAGCAAGGACCTTACCTGGCACCGTGAGCAGTGTTATCCACCTGTAGTTGCTGCAATCCAGGTGATCCCCCTTCCCTTTCCAGATAGGGACGACAAGTCCCATTTTCCAGTCAGCTTGGATGATGCCAGTCTCCCAAATGGAAGCAAAGATTGCTTGCAATGCCAGGAGGACAGCCTTACCACCAGCCTGGAGAAGTTTGCCCTGGATACCACAGATCCCTGCAGCCCTTTCCCCCCCTCAGCTGGTTCCCTACCTGTGCAATCTCAGTGACATTGGGTGGTTCACAGCTAACTGGAGGATCAGCCTCAAGAACCGTGGACACAGAGATATCCATTGTCCTAGCCAAAGGATCAGCTTTGAACAACTGCTCAAAGTAGCCAGCTCAGCGGGTCACAACTGCAGTGTCATCTGTAAGGACTGTTCCATCAGCTGCCCTGACTGCGACTCTCTGAGGAACAGATTCAGTTATGCTTAATGCTTTGATTCCTCTGTAAGCAGGATGTGGGTCACTAGACCACAGATGGTGTGTCACTTGCTCACAGATTCCTCTAACAAACGCCTCTTTATTTGCCCTCAGAGCCCTCGCAGCTGTCCTTCTCAGTTCCCAGTACAGACCAGAGTTGCCATTGAGCCATACGCTGCGACTCCTCTCAATGATATTCAGGGTGCCCTGCGAGATGAAACACCTCCTTCCGGGAACACTGGTAACACCAACACAACCCTCAGCAACCTTCAGGGTCTTGTCACAGAAGGTCTCCCACATCACATTAGGATTGGCGGTTGTATCGAAATCTGAAAGTTCCTCACACAAACTGCAAGCAAACTCATTAGAAACATCCTGGTCTTGGAGTCTGACCAAGTCCAGGCTAATTTTCCTAGTAGGTGGTGACCCACTGGACCTAAGCTGGATCCTTAGAGTAACAACATCAAGTCTGTGATCAGAATTCACAAACTGGGCACTTCTGTAGACCCTGCAGTTTTGCAAGAGCCTCCAGCGTCTGCCCACGAGGATGTGATCGATCTCCTTCACTGCATCACCAGTATTGGAGTACCAAGTCCAGCAATGTGGTTCAGGGCACTGGAACCATGATCCAGCAACTCGCAGCCCCTGACCTTTTGCAAAGTCAAGGAACATGGAGCCACTTTCACCATGGTCACCAGACCCATGGGGACTGACAATCCTCATAGCCAGCCCTGTCAGTGCCAGTGGTTGCATTGAAGTCACCCAAGACCTGAGGAATGTCACCTCGTGGGCACCCATCAACCACTGAGCGAAGCTGCGAATAAAATGTCTCCCTTGCCAAGACATCACTTACTGTGGTCAGAGCATACACTAAGACAACAGACAAGGCACCCAGAGAGTGCCGTAATCTGAGTCTCATAATACGCTCGTTGAAAGGAGTGACATCAGACACCATCATAAGAAGCCAATCTGCTACAGCAACAGCTACTCCCAGAGTATGACAGCCATCAGACAGACCAGACCAATAAAAGATGTATCCACCTACAGAGATCTGGCCAGACCTTGATCTGCGCACCTCAGAGAGTGCCACCACTGAAATGCAGAGTTTACGTAGCACCTCCGACAGCAGAGGAAGATGATCATCTTGCCGGAGAGACAAGACGTTCCACATGCCCACCCGTATGGGCCACCTCAGCACCACACCAGTTTTGATCCACACCAGACCTGACCCTATAAGCTCTCCAACGGTTTTCACTCTTCCAGGGATGGGGCTCCTGTGGGCTTTCCCCCATCCCCTTCATGATGCAGGCAGCCCACCTATGGGCAGCTACAGCAGAGCTACTCCTGCGGAGAGCAAAAAGGAGTCTTTTCTGTAGTCTCGGAGCTTTGTGAAGTTTTTTTACGGTGGCTGGAGTGCCAATCCTGCCACCAACCCCCATTATTTCCCTGCAATTTGAAGGACCACTTGCAGGGCCAGATGCAGTTTAATGTTATAACCAGGACCAAAAGCACATACCTGTTGTAAACTAAATAAAATGTCTGCCTTTTTTCCCGACAATATATTGCATGTCTTTTAAATAGCAGTAGAAACAGACACCTTGTTAGAAGGCTTTCCAGCTAAAATATAAGATTGTCTTCTTCAGAACACGATGGAGATGTTATTGTCTTTAGCTTAGCACTTAATGCACAGACACAGGGAGAGATTTTCATGGAGTACATAACATAAAACTCAATGAGTGTTTGCTGAGAGCAGTGATGCAAGGTGAAAGCAGACGTACAATGAGCTCATTGTCACAAAGGTGTAAATATCTTGAGTGACATTGACAGCTGTGCTACGTTAGACTTTTCATACCAGAAAAGCCCTAAAGCAGAGAGCACCGTGCAGTACTCGATCGCATTGTACGCATCATATCTCTAAGATTCCACCACCCTTGCATTGTTTCCTGGTAGGCTATTGCCATACAGACAGCTTAAAGAAGTTTGTTTCTTAATAATGACCCTCACAGGAGAAAATGTAGTTAAATTAATTATTAAGTCAGTGTTTCTGAACTTTGGTTCAGCTTTCTGCATGAAAGGCAACAAGCTTGGTACAAGTGTGGCTCAAAAAAGCAATGAAGAATCTAATATTCAGATAGTACAAGATAGCAGGGCGGCACTGAGGCAGCTTTGGCCCTTAATGAATAATACTAGGGAAACTAATGATTTGGAATCAAGCTGGCAAGGAAAGGAATTTTTGTTCAGTTGCTAAAAAAAGTGAGTTGATTTGTACAAATGTTCAGCTCTACTTAGTCTTGGGTGCACTGCTTTTATGTAAGTATCTATGCTCTGTAGTAGGGATTAAATCTCATTTAACATCTTATTTAAATAAAAAACAGAACATACCTCAGATAATGAGCCCTGCATAGCAAACAACCAAACAAGTAAAGTGATTGTCAGTGCTAATTATTGCTGGCCAATAATAATTAAACACCCCACACAATGTTAATAATGTCAGCATGTGCATCCAGGGTTAATAATGCGCTGCATGCATTAATGCCAGGGCAGTAAATCAGCTTAATGTTGCCAGGCGCAAACACCCGTAATAGTAAATGAGAGAAGGAGACCTTATAAATTTTGGCTTCTACTTAAATGATTGTTTAAGTAAAGTCTCAGGCATGACATTGCGACATGAAAGAACCGATTCTTGAAATTTAAGATTATTTTTTGGAGAAAATAGCACTTGCTTTGGAAATAGAAAATAAAATGTAAAAGATCAAAAGCCAATTAGCAGTTAGCAATTAAGCCAGAAAATATAGATTATTATTTTTATTATTATTGTTATTACCCTGCATTGAGCTATGTTGTCCATCTCCCCTCCCTTTCGCAAGGACTGTCAGACACACTCTTTGGTTCTCCTATGGACAGCACATGCATACACACACTTCTACACATCCACAAAAGACAATATGCATTCACACAATTGAACTTCTGATGTCTGATACCCTGTTACAGCCAGAGATGCTGCTATTTGAATAAACACTGTTTATTATATTACTTCTGGGCATTAAATCCTACTCACTGCAAACTACCAAAAATGAATTTTTTTTATAAATACTGTATATATGAGTAAGTAGCTACCTTATTATACAAGTGCCACAGTATTAGCACTGCTGCTTCATAGTAAGGAGATCAGGGTTTGCATCCCTGTGTGGAGTTTGCATGTTCTCCTGTGACATGCAGGGTAGGTGAAACAGTGATGCTAAATTGGCCATAATGTGTGTTTTTTGTGTGGGTGTGTGTGTATCTAGTTGCCCTGTGAAGAGCTGGCATCCTATCCATGTCTTGCTCCTGCCTTTTGGTATGTGCTAGCCGGGATAGGCTTCATTGTTTGCAATGCATGTGTCAATTTCAATGTCCGTTTATATGTCTACTTTTTATACAGTATATACTTAACTGTAAAGGCAGAGAGATACCAACTGTCATACAGAAGTATAATGACAATAAAACTCTCACTCTACTAACAATTCATCCATCCATCTACAAAGTATTTTCAAACCTGCTTATCCTGCATCTTGGCACTGAGGGTTCTCATGGAGCACAAACACGGTTATCGGCAGAGTTTCTTTGCAGCCTTTCTCGATTTTTGTAAAGTATTCGACTCAGTTGGGACATCCTGAGGGTTCGCGGAATCCAGGATCCCCTTGAGGTTGCTGGATATCATGGCTGGCCTGTACACTGGTACTGTGAGTGCTATGCAGAGTGGAGGCAGAAGCTCTGCGTTGTTCCCAGTTGATTCTGGGGTTCGTCATCGGTGTGTTCTGCTCCTAATCTGTTCAATGCTTGTATGGACTGGGTGTTGGGCAAGGTCATAGAGTCCAGCAGCTGTGGGGCATCTGTTGGTGAAGAAAGATTCATGGATCTTGACTTTGCTGACAATGCTGTGATCTTCGCAGAGTCAATGGAGGCTCTGATCGGAGCGCTCGAGAGAGTGAGTGAGGAGTCTGAGTGTCTGGGCTTGCGAGTGTCCTGGGAAAAAAACAAGATCCAGGCCTTTAATGACCTCTTGGGCACAGCCATCAGCAGTGTGTCTGTCCGTGGAGAGAGTGTCGACCTTGTTGAGATGTTTACTTACCTTAGCAGTGACATTCATGTCTCTGGTGACTCTTCCTGTGAAGTCAGTAGACTGGGAGAGCAAGATTGGGAGAGCAAGTCATGAGGTTGCTGGAAAGGGGTGTGTGACGCTCCCGATATCTATGCAAAAGGACGAAGGTCCAAATCTTTAGAGTCCTGGTTCTTCCTTTCTTGCTAGATGGTTGCGAGTCATGGATACTATCCATTGACCTGAGAAGAAGACTGGACTCCTTTTCTACTGTGTCTCTCTGGAAAATCCTTGGGTACCATTGGTTTGACTTTGGGTCGAATGAGTGGTTGCTCATGGAGTCCCGATTGAGGCACATTTACCTGCATTGTGAGGGAGCGTTTCCGTAATCCAGCTCATAAGATCCTGATTGTTGAGGATCTGAGTGGCTGGACCAGGCCAAGGAGTCGCTCATGTAACACCTGGCTGCGGCAGATAGAGGGTCATTTCCAGAGGGTGTGACTGGACCGCATTTCTGCCTGGAGGGGTTGCCAACCAGGATCCCGAGTTGTTTCATCGTGTGGTGGGTGTGGTAACGCACTGTACCAGTGCATGCTCCCCAACTTGAGCTTGAACTTATCCTAAATGGAATAATGGGGAAGCTATAATCTACCCCAGCAAACACTGTGCGTAAGCCAGGAACAGCCCTTGGACAGGGTGCTGTTCCGTCACAAAGTAAAAACACAGTTCACAATCTCACACACACACAAACACTAAGGCCAATTCAGTATTGACAATCTTACCTGGATTTCCATTTTCTGAAGCATACTTATCCCATTTCAGGGTCTGTGTCTATCCTAGCAGAATTGAAAGCGGGAAAGAATCTAATAATTAGTAAAGATTGGATGAAATTTGCCAAACTGTTTTTTGCACAGACATTGCTGGATTTGCCAGTGACCTTGTTCACCAAATATTCTCCTGAAAATTTGCAGTGTAGCCAACTTAGGCAAACTTTTTTTTTCAGGGCCCCATAATGCTTTTCTAGGCCAGCATGGCATTACAGAGCCTTAGCAGCCAATGTTGGATGGAACAGCCCCCCAAGTATGATCCTAGTAGTGGGCGTTATGTCAGATCAACTGCTATCTTGGATGAAATTCTTTTCTGGGATAGATTTAATAAGAATTGTTTTACTGGTATGCTTAAAAATGAAACGAACATGCAGAAGGAAACTAGCTGTGTTGGTGTAGGGAGGACTTAGGCAGAGGCATGTTGCCCGAATGTGTGTTGTGTCTATTGCAAAAGCCTCTTTTCAAACTCACTTCATGTATTTTGTGATCCCTGTTTTGAACTATGGTCTGGTGGAATACCAGATGCCTACATCTGTTCCCATGTTGTCAATTGGTGGTTGACCATCAGCCTACCTATTTTTGAGAACACTTCTACAGGATAAATTAATAAATTGTAGTGATTTTTGTTTTATCAAATTATCATACCTCTTCTCACTCTTAAAAATAACAGTTCTTTGCTGGGTTATGTGGTTCCTTAAAAAACTGCTGTTTGACCAAGTACCAGTTCATTCTGGGAAGAGTTCTTTGCATATGTAATGAGAGTATAAGTTTAATATGTCACTGTATTCTGCGCAAATATATCTTATAAATCTGCCTTTTTCTATTCGCAAGCACATTTGACACAGAGCCAGATTTAGCACAGGGGATCACCAAATAGAACTGCTAGGCAAGCATTATAAGACAAGACAGATAGACACAACTGGGAAACGGGCAGTCAGGCTGAGGACTTTTATATACTATTTTTGTCTGTCAAAGTCAGCATAAAACTGTATCCTCTTTTGCCTTGTTTGGAATTGCATGATTTACCTAAGTGGGGGGCCTGCAAGTGAAGAAAGAGTATAAAGCCTTTGAGTATTGCCCGGCACACCTTTGAAACGATAACGTCATCCGATCCTGAAAAATCCTTCCACTGCAATGGCGAAAATATCAGACTCTACACATAAGGCCCCCACTCCGGAACTGGGTTCTTGCCATTGGTTTCTTTTATCTGTTATGCAGCGTAAGCCGTCATTAAACAAAGCTAAGTTATTTCTCCTATGTGATTTCTTACTGCCGTATCACTAAGGGAGGGATATCACCTTTTTATATTATATCTATATAGATTTGGCTTACGTAAAACGCCGCAATTACAAAAGAACTCATTCACAAGGGATACAGCATATGAAGTTGGTACTTTGTGTTTTAAACGCCTTCCTAATATCTAGAAGAAACCTGAAATATTTATTTTGGGCTACCTATCTAATGTAGGCTACCTAGCAAGACATCCATCCATCCATTTTCTAACCCGCTGAATCCGAATACAGGGTCACGGGGGTCTGCTGGAGCCAATCCCAGCCAACACAGGGCACAAGGCAGGAACCAATCCTGGGCAGGGTGCCAACCCACTGCAGGACACACACAAACACACCCACACACCAGAGCCAATTTAGAATCGCCAATACACCTAACCTGCATGTCTTTGGACTGTAGGAGGAAACCAGAGCGCCCGGAGGAAACCCATGCAGACACGGGGAGAACCCGGGAAGCGAACCCCTGTCTCCTAACTGCGAGGCAGCAGCGCTACCACTAACCACCGTGCCGCCCCCTAGCAAGACACTAACAAATAAAGAAAACCTGGACTTACCCTATGTTACTGTGCATTGCAGGAGCCCTTTAACAATCATGATCCACTGGTACTTCACAAATCTGTTACCATCTAGACATGGCTATTTACTGTAAAGAACCTGTTACGGATCTAAGTAAATGCAGGATCTGTCTGGAACCTTCATGTTGATGGGTCTTTTTGGAATCACAAATGGTTCCCCTATGGCAGCGGTTCTCAAACTGTGGAGCACCCCCCCCTGGCGGGGCTCTGAAGCTGTACAAGGGGGGCGTTGAATAAATGAACAAGACATTAAAATTAATTTTTATTTAAATTTGCAAGCATATAGTATTTTCAATCCAGAAAGTTTGTCACGAACATTTGGATAACAGTAGATCAGGTAATAATGAGACACGACTGCACCACTTTGGCAGCGTAGCCAATATTGTCAAATTGAGTTAAATAATTTACTGCGTATTGGGTTATTTTCATGATACAACTAACAGCGGTATACTATTTCTCGCGCAGATTGACTCGTTTACAAGATTTTTAAAAATTAAAACATATTTAATCGTTTCTTTACATAAAAAATAATTAAATAAGAATAAATAATTTCTTTCTTTTTGGGGTTAGAATTACTACCAAAAACCACACAAGGCATTTTAACAGTTATGAAAGCACTTTAAAAAAAATAAATTGCAAATATTTCATCGAAGTTAGCCGAACACATGCAAATCTTATGGAAGTAAAAATGATAGGATACTGCGACACCGCACGAGTATCATGTTTTATTCTCATCTATCTTATATTATGCAGGGGGCGCAGAATTATTCCAGGAAGAAAGGGGGTTTGGGGAGTGAAATACAAAAGTTTGAGAACCGCTGCCCTATGGCATCACTTTGAAGAACCACTCTGGCACCTTTATTTTAAGAGTATAGGCTTGTCTAGATCTTGCTTTGCATATCTAGATGAACTTTATAGGATGGCACACTGTGCTGCAGCCCATCTGCACCGATATTTCCTCATGAGAGCTAGCATCAATGGGTTGTGCTGTGCACACTCTCACTTCTGTGAGTTAGTCGGGTTGGTATGTCCTTGGGATGAAGGACTCAGGTCAACTGGAGGGTACACTCGCTTATGTATTCATACCTGCCCAGATGAAAAACTGCCTGGATGAGAGTTAGAACAAGCAAAGACCTCAGTGAAGGGATCCTAGCAGGTATATGAAAGCAACACCACCAACTGTGCCACCATACTGCCCATAATCATTACAAATTTCTCAGAGTGTAAGGCAATGTTTACTTTTTCCAAAATATACAGGAGATATAGCATAAAAGAATTGCTGGCATTTGTTTACCTTCAGCAAATGATATCATCTAAATGCATGAATAATGTTCTTCTGGAATCACTTATGTACAGCACTGCAAGACATGCTGGAAAAGCATGAATAAATGCTATTATGGTTTCCAGGGCCACAACTGATTGCTACTGAATATGTTTTTACTCTAGGATACACAAACAATATCCAACACATGCATCATTTTTACAAAATATACTTGCAAATCCCATCTCTTATATTGTAAGCAGCAAGAAGTATCATAATTGACTGGCAATGCTAGATATCAGTCATTTAATTTGTAAAACACCTTTATAGCACTTTACAAAATAACTCAATAAAAGGAATATCAAATATTTAATATTTTGGAAAAACATACTTGCAACAATATTTTTAAAATTGTGTAAATTATAGGTGTGGCACACTCAATGTATTTTTACGTACACAATAATGTATACTGTCTGCATATCTGAAAAGGTCACAATTTAAACAATTTGCAGCTTAGGTTTTAAGAGCAGGACTAAGACATCTAAGGCACTCATTTTCATTCTCAAAATTAAACCAATCCCCCCGAGGTCAGATAAATGATTCACCGTGTTAGTAATTTTAATGGTATTATTATTATTATTATGTTTCTTTGCCAGAGTGATAGATCAGAGGTGCTGTCAGATCCACACTTCAGTTTCCTGTAGATGACATTCCAAACAAACATTTTTATTTGCCTTTTTTTTCCTGAATAAGGGAGAAATGGGATAATGTGACTTGCGTGCTGAAAAAAGGAAACCTTTTAGAACCGGTAATGGATTAATTACACTGATCTCAGTCAAGGGAAAAAAGACCTTTACCATAGCAACAGTTCAGCAGTTATTCTTGAGGCCTTCACTGAGTGACTCGTTAGATTTTATACATTTTATGCTGCAGAATCACATTCACCAAATGTTCAGGTGGATGACATCAAAAAGTGGGCTAAAGTTGTTAGTGCAAACGGCTGGCAAGATGAAATGCAATTTGATGAAAAATTCTAACAATAACAAATGAGTCCTGTCAACAGATGCTCTTATTAGCCTCGTTTACTGATTGTTCATTTATTTTGTGTGGGGTCTGGTGATATTGAGAGCATTATGGATTAGGCAGCTTATTTTCTTTCTCAGACGGGGAGCAGCAATATGCTTTTCAAAAGAGATGAATATTATGTCACATTAGAGACCTTATTTGTGTCCCGTGTACAAAAGTGTAATTGCTTTCATAATGATGGTTAGCAGAGCAGAAGCTGCAGGCTGATTTCATTAAATATCAGGTTTTACAAACAGACCTGCTAAAGAAGTCTGCATACATTTCTAAGTATAATTAGACAAATATCTCCAAAAAGTGCCTAATGCCAAACAAAAGACATGTGAAAAAGTCAGTACACCCTCTTCATGCTATATCCTGACATTACTAACAGTCATTTGGTCCGCACCAATGGAAATCATAAAAATGACGTTTACAAGTTATATTATTGAGTAAAGGAATAACTTATGGATTAAATTTTAACCATGAATAATTAATATTTAAGGCTGAACCAGATGTGGTTTGTTTTATCTGGCAGTCTCTTATATAAAATTGTCCCTTTTACAATATATAATAACCACCAAAATACTTGAAGACAACAATAGGCATGAAATACTTTACCTACTTTACCTTTACCATGCCCATAGAAACTCTTTTCTTCAAATAATGTATTTCTAATATTATGGCTGCTTGAGAGTTTGTCTGTGCATTCCACTGTTTTTTAGGATTTCACTATTCAGCCATTTTAAATTTACCATGGTTTTATATTGGAGATGATACAAAAATGTAAAGGCCTTCTACACTCCATCAGAATTTACTCCTTCAGCTTATTAGATGCATGATAGAATATTTCAGAGGCTGATGGCTATTTCATCTGTAAAATAAACTCAAATATTGTATCACTCAAGACAGAGAGAATAAATATACTTTCATATAGTACAAAAAATATACCCATTATATTAGATTCCAAAATAGTTTCAGTATTATTTAATCTTAGTTTGAAATAGCCCAGGTGTGTCTAAAGTTATTAGATTTACCATGAGTATTATGTGCATCTCACTCACTATTCAATACTGAAGTAATTTCATCTTCCCATACTTTGAATGAAAGACTAAAAGCACTTTGAGAATCAATTTTTGTTCTCATAAATACAATCTTTTTCTTGCATTTTTTAAGATTGAATTTTTAACCCTGTATTGTACAGGCACATAATTATGTATTTAAATAAATAGAGGTGCAGAGTGGTATGCTGGCTGATGCAGATCTTGACCCCTAACCAGTCATCGTATAGCATTAAATTCCTCCTGTCTGTGTGAATCTGTGTTTCTCCAAAAGACATTCATGTTAAGTTGTCAGTAATTCAGAAATTGGCCTGCTATTAATGAGTGTGTTCTTTGATAGGCTGGTGCACTTACAAAAATAATTGTATTAACTATTGATGCCTGTGCCTGGTCCTCACCCTGAAGAACAAGATTTCAGCCATTAGCAGCTTGCCATTTTCAATCCCTTTGTATAGCCTTGGGATTACCAACTAGAAAAAAATCTTAGATTGAGAAGATGGACACTAAGACGGGGAAGCTCCTGACCATGCAAGGACTTCACAATCCAAAAGCTGAAGACAAGTAACTCTGTATCAAGAGACAGAATGGTGGCTACAAATGACTGCATATAACAGTTCTGTCATTGGTTTAACCAAATACATTATATTTTCAGAGATAAATTCACTTTATCTCTGCTGCATATTGGTGGTGCTTTTAGTGGCTCCCCACTTACTATGTAAAGTTCTTTGAGTAGTGAGAAAAGCACTACATAAATGTAAAGAATTATTATTATTGTTATTATTAAGTGTAGGATGGCAATACAGCCCCAAGCTCAAAGAAAAGACTGAAAACCTAACCAATGCAACTCATGACTGGTCACTCAACACCAGGTATCACAAACGGAACATCAAGAAGCAGCAAGTCAATAGCAAGTGCAGAATGTGCCTCTAGGTTGAGGAATCACTCAGCAGTATCATTGGCAGATATCCAATGCTCTGCTTCCACCTAAGAGTGGTGGCACTCATGTGAGTATTGGTAGTGCCTCACAGGCATTGATCAAAGCAAACATGAGGGAAGACTGATGATGTAACACAACCATTAACCATGCTTCTGTTCCACTACTTAGAATATAGTAGAAGTTACAGGAAGACATCTGACATAATGTCCACCCAAGTCTGCTAAATCCCACCCATTCCGGTCCTGATGTTCCACTGGAAGTCGACTTTCATTTCAAAATTAACTTCCAGAAAGGAAGGATCTGCTGACTTCTAGAAGATTTACGACACTAAGAAATTCACATTGCACAATTAGCATTGTTTTATTGTCTTTTTTTCATCCTTATTTTCAGCAGGGACATTTTACAGGGATTATCTTGGGACTCCAATTTATCATGTTTTGTTTGTCCTGTTCCTTCAGTGTGGTCTGAAAAAGCATTAATGTACTGCTTTCTACCTATTCACTTGTATTTTAAATTCAAATTGTTATGGAATCAAACTATTATGACTGGAATCTTCTGTCATTTTTTACACTTTTCTAAGCTGATCATGGTGTTTTGGTGTCTATTTAGGGTTTTCAGACCCAAAGACTTTATTAGAAGGTTCATTTTTTATTTGATCATTTAATGCCATTTTGTATGAGCAATGGGAGTGACTACTTTGCAGATTTTGCATCGTTTATTACCCAAGCGATGTTTTCCATAATTCATGGTGGTGATGACAATGACGTCATGAATGTGACTATTTAGAGATTGCTCCTTTATACTTCTGATTTAAACTAAATTGGATAAAAACCAGTGAACTCTTTTTTGATTCTTTGAATTTCCTAGATTTAACAAAGCTCTTTCTTTCTGACTTTTACCTGTCGTATTTTGTGTGTCACTGACTGCATTTTCTCGTACGATCTTTTTCAAAAATCTTTCAGTCTCCTTTCAGACAGTACAAAAACCAAATATTTAAACAATTACAGTAGTATGTTTTAAAGGTAAAATTTAAAGCAGAATCATCTCTTCAACACCAGAGATGGGGGACACCTCACACTATCCATGTGATGAAAGGCATGTATAACAAGAAAAGGAAAGACAAAAATAAGGGAAGAACCAGAATGTCTATAAGAGAAGGCAGCAGACACACCACTAGGCCACAAAAAAAAAAAAAAAAAAGAGAGAAGCATGGCTGTGTGGATTTAAAAATAAAAAAGTGTTCACCTTCCTAATCCTTGGCCACCGAGCTCCCTCCTGCAGAAACCCATTTTCTAACACTAAAACTGGATGAACCATTGATCCATAGAGTAGAGGGTTTCCGAAGTATCTGGATATAAAAAGACAGGAGCATGATTAGATGAAGAAGTCACCATCAATAGGCCTGAGCCAGATGAGCTACAATGGTGCCCAGAGAGAGAAAAACCTCCACTATATACACACATAGAGAAGTAACGAATAGATGTAGAAAGGATCAGAGACAGAGTGTTAGAAACAAAGGACCATTAGGAAGAGGAAGGTGGGAAGTACCAAAATATTGCATTTATTGAGCAAAAAATGGCAATAGGAGTCAATGTAAGATACAGATGATGTCCAACCTGTGGACACCAGGGGGCAGTCCAGCTCCCCAAACACCCAACACAAACAGGCACAGACACATTTTAAAAGGCACAAAGAGCCTTTTATTGTTTGGAAAACTCTTCTTATAAGCATTTCCTACCACCACAAATACAATAAAGCACAATAAGCACACTGTTTTGTCTTCCTTTCTCTCTTTGTCTTTCACTGGTCACTGCCTCCTCCACGCAAGCTTTTTCCACCTTCCACCCGACTCTGGCTCATCCATTTCAGGCAGGAAACTCCTTTTATCTTCCACCCAAGAGTACTTACAGTCTTTCATACACATGGTCTGAAAGCACTTCCAGTTGAGATGGAAACTCCATGAAATAGAGCTCCCCAGTCCCTGCAGCACCCCCTGGCAGCACCCATGGAACCTAACAGGGCTGAGTCGAAGAACTCCATGTTCCTTGCTACACTGTGGGAATCCAAGGCACTGCTACAACCCAGGGAGTTGCTTCGGGGGAGATAATGCCCTGTGAAAGCTCTCTCCACTAGTCCTTTCATCTCATGGGCATCCGAGTTGGGTGGGGTTGCCAGACATCCCATACAAACCTTAAACTGAGAATGTTACTGACTACAAGTTTTTAGAGAAGAGAAATTGTTACTAAGTAAAGTGGAAGAGGAAGGGAGGTCACTCTTTTTAACTGAGTGTAGCACCAAAGGCCAGTAAGTGACTTTATATACAGCACAGAGAGCAGAGATGCATTTCAAGCGGGGAGATAGGGAACAGATGGTGAGAGGGAAGAGAAGATGACAGCTACATTTCTTAAAGACAGGTCTTAGCTGGAGACAAAATAAAAGAAGGAGGATGGATTAGAAAACTTGGTGTGTAACCACTGGGATATCCCGAGTCACCAAAAAAATCTCGGATGAGTCATAAGATAGTAACAAGATGGAATGCCTATCAATTCGAGAGACCTCATTGTGAAATACTGAGGTGTAGGAGTGCCAGTCTGGTCAGGAGCTGGGTGTCTTTCAACCCATTACTATAGCTCATAGTATAGCAAACAAGAAGGACCAAGGTTAGGAAGATGTGGTTTCAATTTTAGGGAGGTAAATTGTGAGAGAGGGAAAGAATGACTGGAGATCAAATTGCATTCATCAGGAGACCAGGATGATTTCAATGATAAATCAGATGGGGAGTAAATCTTCTTCTTCCTTCAGCTCCTGTTAGGGATTGCCACAGCAGATCATCTTCTCCCATATCTTTCTGTCTTCTGCACCTTGTTCCATACACCCATCACCTGCATGTCCTCTCTCACCTCATCCATAAACCTTTGCTTAGGTCTTCCTCTTTTCCTCTTCCCTGGCAGCTCTATACATAGCATCCTTTTCCCAATATACCCAGCACCTCTCCTCTTTACATGTTCAAACCAACGCAATCCCCACTCTCTGACTTTGTCTCCCAACCGTCCAATTTGAGCTGACCCTCTAATGTACTAATTTCTAATCCTATCCATCATCGTCAAACCCAGTGCAAATCTTAGCATCTTTAACTTTGCCACCTCCAACTCTGTCTCCTGCTTTCTGGGCAGTGCCACTGTCTCCAACCGATATAACATAGCTGGTCTCACTACCATCCTGTAGACCTTCCCTTTCACTCATGCTGATAATTATCTGTCACAAATCACTCCTGACACTCTTCTTCACCCATTCCACCCTGCCTGCACTCTCTTTTTCACTCCACTGCTATCTCTCCTAAACACCTCCATGTTTCCACAGGTATGTCACCTGGACCAACGGCTTTTCCATTTTTCATCCTCTTTATAGCTGTCCTTACTTCCTCCTTGCTAATCCATTGCATTTCCTGATTCCCTATCTCCACATCATCCAACCTCTTCTCTCTCTCGTTCTCGTCATTCATCAGCCTCTCAAAGTACTCTCTCCATCTTCTCAACACACTCTCCTCGCTTGTGAGTATGTTTCCATCTTTATCCTTTATCACCTAACCTGCTGCACATCTTTCCCAGCTTGGTCCCTCTGTTTAGCCAATTGGTACAGGTCCTTTTCTCCCTCCTTAGTGTCCAACCTCTCATACAACTCATCATACGCCTTTTCTTTAGCCTTCGACACCTCTCTCTTCACCTTGCGCTTTATCTACTTGTACTCGTGTCTACTTTCTGCATCTCTCTGACTATCCCACTTCTTCTTTGCCATCCTCTTCCTCTGTATAGTTTCCTGTATTTCCTCATTCCACCACCAGGTTTCCTTTTCCTCCTTCCTCTTTGGAGATGTCACACCAGGCTCCCTTCTTGCTGTAACCCTTACTACATCTGCTGTAGTTTTCCATCTGTCTGGTAACTCTCCACTGCCTGTCTCACCTACTTCCAAAACTCTACCTTGCAGTCTTCCTTTTTCAACTTTCACCATTTGATCCTTGGTTCTGCCCTTACTCTCTTCCTTTTCTTGATCTCCAGCATCATCCTACAGGCCACCATCCTATGCTGCTTAACTACACTTTCCCCTGCCACACTTTGCAGTCTTCAATCTCCTTCAGATCAGTGTTCTGCATAGGATGTAATCTACCTGTGTGCATCTTCCTCCACTCTTGTACATAACCCTATGTTCCTCCCTCTTCTTAAAATACGTATTCACCACAGCCATGTCCATCCTTTTGGCACAATCCACTATCCTCTGACCTTCTTCATTCCTCTCCTTGACACCTACCCATCACCTCCTCATCTCCACTGTTCCCTTCACCAACATGCCCATTGAAATCCGCTCCAATCACCACTTTCTGTCCCTTTGGTACACTGTTCATCACTTCATCCAACTTGTGGTACATATGCACTAACAACACTCATCATCACACCTTCAATTTCCAGCTTCATAATCATTACTCTGCCTGACACTCTTTTCACTTCCTAAACACTCTTGACATGCTGTTCCTTCAGAATAACTCCTACCCCATTTCTCCTCCAATCCACACCATGATAGAAGAATTTGAATCCACCTCCAATCCACCTGGCCTTACTCCCCATCCATTTTGTCTCTTGCATGCACAATATATCAACATTCCTTCTCTCCATCTTATCTACTTTCTCCCCTTACCAGTCATACTGCCAACATTCAAAGTTCCTACCCTCAGTTCCACTCTCTTTACTTTCCTCCTCTCCTCCTGCCTCCAGACACGTCTCCCCCCTCTTCTTCTCCTCCTTCTTCATGCTTGATAGAGGGTATCTTTGCGTTTCCCCCAAAAAAGCTCTCCATTAGCATTTTTCACTCAAATGTAAAAAACTGAATAACATCTTAGTCCTTAGAGAAAACCATTCACTCATTTATTAACAGAAAGCAAAGTGTTTTGGGATTTGCTTATTTTGTAGCTTTGCTGTACAGCATTTCTTAATCTAATATCCAAGGTATTGGGTTTCAGATTCAGACTGCAGTTACTGTGTTTTAAAAATATTCTTTACTCCACACATAGCTAAATATCCACCTAACCATCTTCTAAACTTGCCTTTCCATTATACAGGGTGGGCCATTTATATGGATACACCTTAATAAAATGGGAATGGTTGGTGATATTAACTTCCTGTTTGTGGCACATTAATATATGTGAGGGGGGAAATTTTTCAAGATGGGTGGTGACCATGGTGGCCATTTGGAAGTCGGCCATTTTGGATCCAACTTTTGTTTTTTCAATAGGAAGAGGGTCATTTGACACATCAAACGTATTGGGAATTTCACAAGAAAAACAATGGTGTGCTTGGTTTTAATGTAACTTTATTCTTTCATGAGTTATTTACAAGTTTCTCTTTGTTTACAGCCATTGACATGTTGCAGAGGTTAACACGTGAGGAGCGGATAGAAATTGTGTTGATGTCTGGTGAACGCAGTAACCGGGTCATTGCAGCAGATTTCAATGCAAGACACCCTACGAGACCACCCATCTCCCATGCTAAAGTTAGCAAACTGCTTGCTAAGTTTTGTGAAACTGGTTCAGTGTTGGATTTGCCAAGATGTGGATGCATGAAAACTGTCACTAATGAAGAAACATCAGTGGCTGTCCTAGCTTCATTCAGCAAGAGCCCACAGCGTAGCACTCGCCGCATGTCACTGGAGAGTGGCATTAGTCGAACATCCCTTCGGCGGATTTTAGCTACTCACAAATGGAACCCTTACAAACTCCAGCTACTGCAGCATCTCAACGAGGATGACCCAGATCGGCGCACTGAATTTGCAGAATGGGCAAAACAAAAATTGGAACAAGACCATCAGTTTACGCAGAAGATTTTGTTCAGTGATGAGGCAAACTTTTATGTGAATGTTGAAGTTAACAAACAAAACCACCGCTATTGGTCTGACACTAGCCCACATTGGATAGATCCCTCCAAGACTGTTGGAACAAAAAAATTGATGGTATGGTGTGGTATATGGGGTACAAAGATAGTGGGGACATTCTTCATCAATGGAAACCTCAAGGCCACTGGATATGCGAAATTGCTACATGATGATGTGTTTCCCTTTTTATGCACTGAAGCTGGCACGTTCCCTGAGTTTTTCCAGCAAGATGGTGCACCACCACATTATGGGTGTCAGGTCCGAGCATTCCTAGATGAACAGTTTCCTGGAAAGTGGATTGGTCGTGGGCCAGTTGAATGGCCCCCAAGGTCTCCCGATCTGACCCCCTTAGACTTTTATCTTTGGGGTCATCTGAAGGCAATTGTCTATGCTGTGAAGATACGAGATGTGCAGCACCTGAAACTACGGATACTGGAAGCCTGTGCTATTATTTCTACTGCGGTGTTGCTATCAGTGTGTGAAGAGTGGGAGAAGAGGGTTGCATTGACAATCCAACACAATGGGCAGCACATTGAACACATTTTATAAGTGGTCAGAAACTTGTAAATAACTCATAAAAGAATAAAGTTACATTAAAACCAAGCACACCATTGTTTTTCTTGTGAAATTCCCAATAAGTTTGATGTGTCACATGACCCTCTTCCTATTGAAAAAACAAAAGTTGGATCCAAAATGGCCGACTTCCAAATGGCCACCATGGTCACCACCCATCTTGAAAAGGTTCCCCCCTCACATATACTAATGTGCCACAAACAGGAAGTTAATATCACCAACCATTCCCATTTTATTAAGGTGTATCCATATAAATGGCCCACCCTGTATTCTGGACTCAATGTAATGATTGCCTCTGGCCTGGATACCAGTCCTTTGAAGGCTGCAGGTACTTATAATGATTCACATATCCACCTTTAATGAACCAGCTTAATTAAAACTATGGGTTCTGGAGTGCTGGAAAAAATGAGTAAAACTGGGCACAAGGCAGTAATCACCTCACACTCATTCACTGTAAGGCACACTTTCATTCTTACACTCTTTACCTCTCACAAAGACAATCTGAAGATGCCAGGTAATTTAATACACATGTACTTGAGGTGTTGCTAAGTCAATTAAATGTTGACTTAACATATCAGTATTTAGAAATAATATGCAGTTGTTCACAGTTTCTCAACAAAGTCTGTTCATACTTGCAGCTGTTCCGCGGGGAACATAAAGGCATTTCCAGCCAGCTGTTTATGACAAGATGTGCAGTACTTCAGCTGCTAAAGATTGTGTCATGAAATCCTTAGCCACCACCACCATTTACTCTAGAGTAGATACACATACTTTAAGTGTTCCCAGTTATCATTCCTCTGCTGATCCTCACCCCATTGACTTTTTCCATTGGTTTGTTGAAGAAATTAACACTAAGCCTGTATCAACAATAAAGTACATGATGCACAGCACTAAATTTGGAAAATCCCATTGTAATGGAACAAGAAGATTGGAAAATTGCCTTCATTAAGATCTTAGAAAATGTTGTAATACTAGATCACTTTCCTGCAATGCTAACAAACAAGCATGATGTACAAGGCGCAGGGATACAAATTTGTTATTTTGAGCTTGGGTAGCAACACTAATTGCATGCACTTTATCTTTAATTGGATAGTTCTCATTTTCTAAACAGACATGATATACTGTATAAGGAGGGGGGAGGCAAAGAAAAAAATGGAAGTGGTGTAAGATGTTCAAGTAATTTATTAAAAACTAAACCCATGGGAAGTCTTGTCCTATGGGGCAATTTAACAATGTCATATATTTTTAGAATCTTACTTTGGAATTAAATGCCTTATTTTCATTGTCTTAATTTTAGTAATATTTCAAGCAAACAATACAACTTCTTCATGGTTTACCCCTGTGCTTTCAAAGGGAAATACTTATTTTCTCTCCAGGAGACTAAAAAGAAAAGATTTCTATTCTTTTCCTAATAAATGCTGTATATTTTTAAGTCCTTACATTTCATATTGATCATTTAGAAGCTTTTAACCCTGAAATTTCAAAGAATTAAAAAGCATAAAAACAAAATATGGTGACTCTCTAGAGGAATCATTCACTGTAAGATTGAGAGCTTTTTATATAATGTGTTTTGAACAAACAGGGAACACATTTATGATATTGGATTTCTAAAACAATGTAGCTGTATGAGTGTTAAGTATATCATTCATTCATTTTCCACAGCTAATCTGAAACTGGTTCGCGGTGGGCAGCAGTCTTACCTGTGAAGCCCACATGTCCCTTTCCCCAGCCACACTTGCAAACTCATACTGTGAGATCGCAAGTCTTTCTCAAGCCACCTGGGGTGATATAATCCTCCCAGAAAGCCTTGGATCTTCCCGGGATCTCCTTCTAGCACGTGTGCCGGTAAAACCACCACAGAGAGGTGTTTAGGAGGCATCCAATTGAGATGCCCGAACCACCTAAATTAGTTCCTCTTAATGTAGAAGGTCAGCGACTCTACTCCGAGTCTCCTGGATGTCTGCTAAGCAGGTCTGTTGCGTATATATGATCAAATTACAGTCAGACGTATCTATCTATCTATCTATCTATCTATCTATCTATCTATCTATCTATCTATCTATCTATCTATCTATCTATCTATCTATCTATCTATCTATCTATCTGTCTGCAGTGCTCATAAAAAGTATTTACTCTCATGGAATTTTTCATACTTTATTGTTATACAACATTGAGTCCTAGTGTATTTAATTTGGGGTTTTTAACTCATCAACAGATAAAGAGCCTTTAATGTCAAACAGACCTATGCAAAGCATTAAATACAAATATAAAATCCATAATAATTGATCACATTAATATTTACCCCCTTCTGTTTAGTATTAGTAGATGGAGCCAATACAGCCTTGAATCTGTGTGCATAGGTCTTTATCAGCTTTGCACATCTGGGGCCTCATGCATAAACAGTGCGTACGCACAAAAGTATTGCGTAATCCTGTTTCCACATTCAAATCGTGATGTATAAAACCTAAACTTGGGGTAAAGCCACGCACATTTCCATGGTAGCTCATACCCTGGCGTACGCAAGTTCTGCGCTCGGTTTTTCAGACTGGCAGCACCCAGCGTCAAAGCAGTACTGCTGTTCCTGTGTGGTTACCCTTTCTTTTTTAGATCCACATCCCTGATGTGGCTTTATAAATACATTGAAATTAACCACATATTGTTTATTAGTTTAATGCATCTGATTATAATTAACCTGTAACAATATAATGATCCATGGAATTGCCAAACTATTCCAAATACCATAGCATTGTTACTCTCACTGCACCTTCTTTTTCTTCATTCAGCTGCTCCTGTTAGGGTTTACCACAGTGGATCATCTTTTTTCATATTACTCTCACTGCATCACTCAGAGCAGCTGATTGGAAAAAGAATTATTGGTATACAGCATCAAGCACACACTGCCTCAGCTATGCTGTCTATTTGAACTGCTCTCACACAGCAAACGCTTCAAAACCTTTTCTGTACAGACCTTGTGGTTCAAAACAGTTTCATCCCAAGAACTTTAAACACTCTCAATCAGTCCATCAAGTGCTCCTTGTAGAACTGTTTGTACTTATAAGTACAATCACCTCACTGTAAACTTGCACTACAGTTATAATATTGCACAGCTTGAGCAACTTTATAAAGCGCGTATTTACATATGATGATGATGTCATTTTTAACATGAAATGCAGCAAAATATGTTTATTATACAGATAAAACTTTTAACTTCATTTTAATAATCTATATTGTTAATAACTAAACATGTGAGGACACGGTGTTGCTGCGCTAGTTCACAGATTGTTCCTGCCTCGCCCTGTATGCTTGCTGGGACTGGTGTGACACTGGAAGGATAAAATAATTAAACATGTACTTTAAACATGATATTTCAATGTTCCTTAAAAGCTTTGAAGAATCGGAGTTCTAAGCTTACAGATGGCTTAACATCTATTACAGAGCTGATTGTGTGGCGATTGGGTATTTGGAGAAAGAAAAGTAAGGACAGGATTTGGGGGTTAGTACTTTGGAAAAAGACAGTACTGCTGCAATAAATTATTTCATCAAAGGTCGCGCACAATCACTGTGCCACTGTGTTCCCATGTTTAATAACATGCTTTAACTCCTATCATCATGAAAATGATATCAAGTATACATCTCAGTATCTTAATTATTCAGAGAGCTGTAATATTACGAATATATTGGATTCTGTGTCCTGTCAAGGAAGAGAAAGCCTGGAAACACATAGTGATTCACACACATAGAGCTCATAGAAGATCAAATACAAAACAAAGCATTTAACATGCTACTTGGTTACGATGGGATTTGAGAAACATATCAATTAAATGATTTTAGGATTAAGTTTATTATGTTCTACTTTAATGACAAAATAAAGTATGTGATTAAAGTGGAAATTTCGAGATTTTGCACTTTTTTCCCACTGTGCGCCTATTTTTTTTTTTTCTCTGTACCCTAATAAGCTTTCATATGACACTCTGATGGTGGAATACAACTCGCCTTTTAACGGCATCTTTGATATGTGTTTTTTATTCCGGGCACTGTGCAACTTTGTGAACTTGAGCTTTCGCGTTTCTCCGAAACTCTATGTCACTCGATCAACTTCCTTTTGTTGTTTATACCACTGTTTAAACCAACAAATAGTATGTTTTTCTTAGCCTACACTTGGTATTCGCTAAACTTCTTCTATTTCCCCACATGCTTTTTCCATTGCCTTTTCACATAACGCTGAGCTTAAGGGCTATTTATATTGATTTACATATTCAAAAAAGTGTAATTCTGGGAGGAGATGGGGCAGGACAGCAGGCCTGTGCACGTGCGTTACTTTTCACGCTGACCAGGATTTATGTAGTGGAAGAATGTGGAAGCTGGCGTTCAAACAGATTTATGCATCTGGATTTTTTTGTGCGTAAGCATATTTCCACTTTTGTCTGTACGCTATGTTAGAGTGTGAATTCTACGCACGGCATTATGCCTGAGGCCCCTGGACACTGCCATTTTCCTAATTCTTCTTTGCAAAACTGCTAAAGGTCTTGCAGGTAGCTTGAATTTGTGAGTGAACTATCTTTTTCATGTTTAGCCACAAGTTCTAAATTTTCCATTCCAGGACATTATTGTTGTTATTTTTAAGCAATTCCTGTGTAGCTTTGGCTTTATGCGTGAGGTTGTTGTCTTGCTGGAATACATTTGCAGGCATTTTTTTGTATTCATTTTCCCCTTCTCCCTAACAAGCCTTTCAATGCTTGTAGCATCCCCACAGTATAATGTTGGTGTGTTTTTGATCATATGTTGTGTTTGCTTGTAATCTGTTGGCCAAAAAACTTTAGACTGGTCAGACAACAAAACCATCTTCTAGCTGACTTTCTGTGGGTCTTTTTTAACCGTTTTTTTTCTCATTTTGTCACTTTCTTAAAAAAAATGCCATTGGTGAAGCACATGGGCAACAGTTTTTATATGCTCAGTCTCTTCTCATTTTTTTAATAGTGTCTTTCTCTTTGCTACTGTCCTGTAAAGCCGTGACTGATGAAGCCAACACTTGTTGTCTACACAGTGACTCCAATTATAGTAACTGTAACTTGTTACTCTTTCAGAGTTATCAAAGGTTTCTTGGTGGTCTCCACCTCTAGTCTTCTTTTTCTACAATCAGTCTAGACAGGGGATGAAAATAACACTGCACAGCAATTTTATTTGTCTTGCTTCCTGAAAAGTTTTTGCTGATTGTGACAGGTACCTAATGGGTATGAAGAAATGTAGTTTTGGATTTACTGTATCATGTAGTAACTCTGAGACATAGACATTTGTATGTTTACTGACAAAAATGTATTCAGTCACGTTTATGTTTTGCATAAGCTATTAAATTTAACACAATTAAAAGTGTTTTGCTCCTGATTTATTTTTGTATTCAATGTCTGGTGCATCACGTTGCAATGTTCAACAGTAGTCAGCAAGCATTGATGGATTCCAGGTGCCCTGGTATCGTTTCTCCATCGTAACAATGTCCTGGTGAAACCTTTCACCTTGTTCATCACTGACAGCACCAAGATTTGCGGGGAAGAAGTCCAAGTGTGAGTGGTGGGAATGAATCTTGAGTGACATATTGCACTTCATTGTCTTGTATGCTTTGAGAAGTTTGTCTACTAGCTGTGATATAGTCCCAATTCTCCCCCTGAAAGAGAACAGAACAGGCTCTGAATGAGCTGGAATTCTCAATCTTGTTTGTTTGTGTTTATTCTCCTGGCACTTTCAGCCTTTTTTGGATGAGGAGATAGAATGAACTTATGAATATGAACAGTTATTTGAAAAAAAACATTTCACACACCTGTACAATATACGGGGCTGACGGACCCCAAAACTTTATGCTGTCTCCTGTTGTGTATTTTACAGTGGTGTAGTCGGCAGGATAGAGGATCCCGAAGAATGACAGAGGGACAGGACCTTAACACCGTGCTGCAGGGTATGAATGCTCAGCTCCAGGCCCTGCAGCAAGCGCAAGCCGCAACCACCAGGGAGCTGGAGGCTACCAAGGCCAGGTTGGTAGAGGCCCAAAGAGCCCGGCCAGACCCACCGAAACTGACACCTCCGCCGTTGGTCCCAATGACCGACGCCGACGACGTCGAGGCCTATTTAAGCATTTTTGAACGGACAGCCACCCGGAACGAGTGGCAGCGGTCCGAGTGGGCGTCCATTCTGGGGCCATTCCTGAAGGGACCCGCGCAGCGGGCCTACTATGACCTCCCTGAGGAGGAGGCCGCGTGATATGACCTCCTGAAGCCTGAGATCTTGGCGCGCTACTGCATCACCCCGGGCCAGCAGGCATCATAGTGGCGAAACTGGGCATTTGACCCTGAAAAGCCTGCGCGCGCCCAGGCGTTCGAGTTCTGGGGCAAAATGGGGCGCTGGCTACGGCCAGAAGGACCCCAGGCTCAGAGAGTTGTTGAGCAGGTGGCCTGTGAAGGCCTGGTTAACGCAATGCCCAGCGCCCTTGCCCAGCAGGTCCGGGGGCACGCTTACAAGGGCATGCCAGGCCTCTTGGACGTTCTGGAGCGTCAGCTCGCGGTCCTCCGACCCGGGGGGCCAGGAGGGTCTGCTCGTGGGAACCGACAGGGTCGGGCGGCCCACCCCGAGCCCTCTCGACGCGCTGCGGAAGCGCCGCCGAGGCCCAGAGAGAAACCGGTCCCGCCGCGCTGTTACAAGTGTGGCGAAACCGGCCACTTGCTACCAACCTGTCCCCTCAACACCATGGTGGAGCCCATGGACTGCACCTGGACGACCCTGGAGAGGTACTGTACCCCGCCGCATCCCTTGGCGACTCCGAACACGGGAGTAGTGTTGTTAAATGGGCACTCAGTGGTGGCTTTGTTTGATTCCGGCAGCAACATTACCATTGTAGCTCGCCGTTTGGTCTTGCTGTGGCAATGGCGGAAAGAACATTTACTGGTCACTTGTGTACATGGGGGGACCAAGTCATATCATTTCGCGCAGTGTTATATCACTTGGAAGGGGGAAATAACCCAATTGACGGTCGCTGTGCTGCCTGAACCCCCCTATCCAGTGATTTTGGGACAAGACTGGTCAAAAAGAATTAGCGTAAGACCCCCACTGCTCCCGGGGCCTTGTTGGATCTAGTGATGGAGGGGAAAGGCGCCCCTCCCGCGGTCTTCACGCCATGCATAAGGGCAGGCCCTAGTGACGCTGGTGCTTCGGACGTACCGGCGGCTATGGACTCGGACCCGGAGGACTCCGCCGGGGAAGGGACTAGCCAGGGAACTCTTCCGGGGCCCAGGTCACAAGACCCTCTCGGCAGCCTGGACCACCAATTCCGGTCCACGCCAGCCTCATTTAAGAGGGAGCAGTGGAACGATGACTCCCTGCGCTTTGCCCGGAATGCTGTCGTTTTGCCAAATAGCTCACTAGCCGACGGTACCACGCCACGGGAGCCCTTTTTTGTCCTTGAAAATGATCTGCTGTACCGGGTGGCAACCCATGGGGGTGAGGTGCGGAAGTTGCTGCTAATCCCGCGTACCTTCCGGCGGGAGGTATGCGAGTTAGCACACGCTCACCTCCTTGGCGCCCACCTCGGGGCCGAAAAGACACTGGAAAGGATTAAGCTCCGCTTTTATTGGCCGGGAATTAATGAGGAGGTCCGGCGTTTCTGTCAATCCTGTCCGGAGTGTCAGATACACCAGATTCCTAGGAGGGACCGTGCTCCTTTAGTTCCCATACCCTGATTGATGTCCCCTTTGAAAGAATAGGGGTCGACCTAGTGGGGCCCCTGGAGCCCTCATCCCGTGGCTATAAATACATACTTGTCATGGTGGATTATGCCACTCGGTACCCAGAGGCGGTTCCCCTGTGCTCCGCTAATACTAAGAGCATCACACGGGACTTAGTCAACTTATTTTCCAGGGTCGGTATTCCCAAAGAAGTCCTCACGGACCAGGGTACGCCCTTTACTTCGGATACGTTCAGGGAAGTAGCCAAATTACTGAAAATAAAGCACCTGAAAGCGTTTGTCTATCACCCGCAGACTGACGGGCTGGTCGAACGATTTAACCAGACGCTTAAGCAGATGCTTCGCAAGGTAGTCAGCGCGGACGGTAGGAACTGGGATCAACTCCTCCCACTTGTGCTTTTTGCTTACCGGGAGGTACCTCAGGCCTCTACAGGTTTCTCCCCCTTTGAGTTATTGTATGGGCGACAACCCCGAGGAATCCTCGACATAGTAAAAGAGGGCTGGTAGGCTGAGGCCCTTCCCTCCTCCAACATATTAGAGTATGTAGCGCAACTGCAATCGGCTCACTAAAATTCGACCCTCCTAAAAGAACACGTGACTCGTGCGCAAGCAGCGCAGGCCCGGTGCTACAACCACAACTCTGTCCTCAGGGAGTTCCGCCCTGGAGACCGAGTTATGGTGCTCGTCCCTACCTCCCACTCCAAGCTGTTCGCTCACTGGCAGGGGCCTTACGAGGTTAAGGAGAGAAAAGGGCTCGTCGACTATTTGGTAAAACAACCCAACCGTTGACCAAACGAGAGAGGATCTATCACATTAATTTGTTAAAACCCTGGAAAGACCGGGAGGAGCTTCCTACCTCCCATAGGTCACTCTCCCTTTTCACGAGCACAACCTCGGCGAAGAGCTAAACCCCAGGCAGCGGCAGGAACTGACCCAAACCCTCCGTGCCATTCTGAGTAGTCAGCGAGTCACCTGGCCGGACCTCGCTGATTGCCCATGACATCGTCACGGACCCCGGGGTGATCGTCCGGGAGAGACCCTATAGACTCCCAGAGGCAAAACGCGCAGAGGTGGAACTGGAGGTGCAACGAATGTTGGACATGGACATAATCGAGGAAAGCCATAGTCCATGGTCCAGCCCTATCGTCCTCGTGTCCAAGCCGGACGGCTCCTGGAGGTTTTGTAACGACTTCCGACGTCTGAATCAGGTTTCCAAGTTTGATGCCTACCCGATGCCCCGCATTGACGACCTCCTTGAGCGCCTGGGTACAGCATGCTACTTGACTACTCTTGATATGACAAAAGGGTATTGGCAAATTCCCTTAACGGCATCCGCCAAAGAAAAAAACAGCCTTTAGCACCCCTAGCGGGCACTGGCAGTACAAGGTTCTCCCATTTGGGCTGCACGGGGCCCCAGCGACTTTCCAGCGTCTGGTAGATAGAGAGCTAAAGCCCCACCAGTCCTATAGTGCCGCCTACCTGGATGACGTCGTCATCTATTCCGGCACCTGGGAGGAGCATCTACTGCAGGTCGCAGCTGTCCTCCGAACACTGGCTAAAGCCGGCCTCCGCATCAAACCCCGGAAGTGTTATTTTGGCTTAAAGGAGGCCAACTATTTAGGCTACCTAGTAGGACGGGGACAGGTGCGACCACAGTGTTCAAAAGTGAAAGACATCCTAGAATGGCCCCGTCCGAGTACCAAGAGGCAGGTGCAGGCTTTCTTGGGGTTAGCGGGGTACTACCGCCGGTTTGTTCCCCGTTTCTCCGAAAGGGCAGCACCCTTGACTAATCTGACAAAAAAGGGCGCTCCCCTGTATGTGGTGTGGACCGACAAGGCGGAACAAGCATTCACTGACCTAAAGAAGGCCCTGACGTCGGCACCTGTGTTACGGTCGCCCGATTTTGTGCTCCCGTTTATTCTCCAGACCGACGCTTCGGATACAGGCCTGGGCGCCGTGTTAAGCCAAAGCGTCGACGGTGTCGAGCACCCCGTGATGTACTTAAGCCGGAAACTGATGGACCGCGACTCGCACGGGCAGTGGAGAGGGAGGCCTTGGCCATTAAGTGGGCGGTGACCCATCTCCGCTACTACCTGTTGGGCCGCGAATTCGCTCTGGTGACCGATCACGCTGCACTTCAGTGGATGTCCCTACATAAAGAGACGAATCCGCGGGTCACCAGGTGGTTTCTGGATTTGCAACAATATAAGTTCACTGTCGCTTATCGCCGGGGCACCCTTCAGGCCAATGCCGATGCCCTCTCTCTTGTTCACGACCTCTCGGTTAGGTCCGCCCGACCTGACGGTCTTGGGCTAAGGGGGGGATCGTGTCACGCACGCGCGAGTAGGAGGCCGAGGACTGATTCGACCGCACCTGGGAACGTGTTCGCCGGCAGGGAATGGTGGGGTACTAACTTTCTCCCTCTGCTTTCTCATAGGAAAAAGGACCTCCCTCCCTCATAGCCGAGTTTGACCGCAGTGCGGCGCTTCCGCCCTTCCTCCGCCATCTTGCCCTGACGTCACCCTTCCCAGCCTCCCTCACGGTCCTTCCCAGCATTCCTCCACTTCCGGCTCCTCCCCAATAAAATGGCCACGACGCCGAACCATGGTTATGAATGATTTTTTTGTTGCATAACTTGACTTTCGAAATATTATTTTCTGTACAATATACGGGGCTGGCGGACCCCAAAACTTTATGCTGTCTCCTGTTGCGTATTTTACAATATATATATTTATTCGGGTTCAGAGGGTTAAAAAATGGATATATAGATTGTGGAGGTTGGCCCGGACACAGACAGGCGGACATTGTAGGTTCACCCACAACACGTTTATTATACATATTTATAATTACAATAAGTGCACAAACCACAAAAGTCCCCCAAAGTCCTGGCCAACACAAAAATGCCTCACTTTCTCTTCAGGCCTCCTCCAGAGACCTCATCCTCTTCCACCCGACTCTAGCCATTGTATGAAGGGAGGTGGTCCCTTTTATGCTCCCCCAGATGTGCTCCAGGTGTGTCCTGGCAATCTTCCACCGACACGCCCCAGTGTGGCGTAAGTGCCGGCTGCATCCCCAGAAGTACTCTGGGTGTCCCTGCTCCTCTTCCCCCATTTACTTCTGGGTGTGGTATAGGGGCACTCCCTGGTGGTGACCACAGGCCCCTACAAGGTTGAGCTTCAAAGCTCTGCACCCATGGCCCCCAAAGATACCAGGGCAGTCGCCCCCACATCATCTGGGGAAGGCATAAGCCCTCCTCCAGTCTCCTGGGCATCCCGGCCAGGTCACCCCCCAAGCCATCTCCGACTATATATATATATATATATAGTGGACTCGACCCGGGCACAGACAGACGGACATGTTGTTACTCAACCACCACACGTTTATTTACAATATTTACAACAATAGTTATGGTCACACAGACCCAGTTCAGTCCAAATAGTGCACAAACCCCAAACACACACAGTCCTGGCCACAATATGCCTTCTCTTCGGGCCGCCTCCACACTCTCCTCGTGCCTCGTCCTGCTTCCACCCGATTCCAGCTCTGAATGAATGGAGACGGCCCCTGTTAAACAGTCCCCGGATGAGCCCCAGGTGTTCCCGGCATCCCTCCTCTGGCCACGCCCCAGCGTGGCGGAAGTGCCGGCTGTCCTCCCGGCTGCTCTCCGGGCGCTGTCCTAATTCTTCCCCCCAGCACTTCCTGGTGTGGCAGAAGTGCTGGGGTAACAAGTCCCCAAGGCATTGGGGAGCCTACTGGCGGTGACCACGGGCCCCTACAGTGTGGAGCTTCCATGCCCTGTACCCGTGGCCCCCAGAGCAACCAGAAAGGCGGCCCCCACGTGATCCAGGGTGGGCTCTGACCCTCTTCCGGTCCCTCATGGCGTCCCGGCCGGGTCGTTGCCCCTGGCATCCCTGACAATATATATATATATATATATATATATATATATATATATATATATATATATATATATATATATATATATATACTAGCCATTGTTAAGAGAGGGGCTGAACGTACCCCAAGAAGACGCAGTCACCTCCAAAACCCCTCTTTAATGGTGATACATTGGGAATCAAAAAATAGTTGCTTATTTTACCTCCTCTTTGCTTGATCAGCTGCTGGCTTGCTGCTACTCCTGTGTGGCATGATCTGCATTTCGTGCAGCTTTTTGAACGTTTTAAATATTCCTACTTCCATTATCTCTAACCTGTTCTGTATGTGTATCACGGAACTTGCATCCAAAGGTTGTAAGTATGACATGCCTTGTCTGTATCGCTGGACATGAAAGTGTCTCTCTGTATCTCTTCAAAAGATCACATTTCATCGCAGTGTCATCCCAAGTTTTTTTTTATAATAAAGATTATATATATATATATATATATATATATATATATGTATATATATATATATTTTATTTTAAGTAAGTTACTTACAGAGCAAGTTAAAGTATGTACAAGAATGATTATAAAGTGCAAGCCAGAATGACATAAAAATGAGCAAGAGAGAGTTATCCATCCATCCATCCATTTTCCAACCCGCTGAATCCGAACACAGGGTCACGGGGGTCTGCTGGAGCCAATCCCAGCCAACACAGGGCACAAGGCAGGAACCAATCCTGGGCAGGGTGCCAACCTACCGCAGAAGAGAGAGTTATACTACTACTATATAATTCGCACTACTACTGCTATATAATTCTACCTGCCGTTAGACTAAGAAAACAATCAGTATCCCAAACACTTTGCCAGGAAAGCAGCAGCTAGAGAAACTAAGCAGTTCCAAAGTATTTAACAAAAAATGCCCCCAATTTAAATTAGTAAATTGGGTGCAATTTGAATAGACAAGGGGAGATAATTCCACATCTTTAGAGCAAGAACATATACAGCACTGTGTAAATGTTCTAGGCACTTTAGATAATTTGCTAAACTATTTGCCTTAGATGGTTAATTAATGTTTTTTGCATTATTGTGTTAATAGAAAAGAGTTACGGTTCCAAACATTCCGTTTGCAAAAAGTAAAGCAATGCAATGAGTTATTTGAATGCCTTTAAGGAAAAAATTAACAATGTAGCAGACAAGTTTCCAGTTAAAAACAGAGAGATATTTGTAGGTTTAAAATCCAGTGCTTAAATAAGCAAATCTAATAAACAGTTGCTAATGATCAATTACATGATGTGTAGGTCGGACCAAAGGGATCAAATGAAACATCAACAGCTGCGTAGAGAGAGAATAAACTGGCCAAGAGACATCTTGACTAAAAATGTCAGGTTGTGATAGATGTGGTGGTTAAAAATGCAGATGTTACACTGTGGCAAAAGTGAACATAGCACAAGACACAGGATGGTCATCGTGTATCATCAAGGTCTTTCTTGTACAGAAATTTCACGGCAGGCATGCATTCAGATGTACTCACCCAAGTAGTCTGCAAAAGTATAAAAAACATGCAAGGCTGAAGCCACAAAACACAGATAAACTGAAGTGCATCAAGTGAGAAATATATCAGTTTTACTTCCCTTTAAAATTGGAAGATGTCCAGCACCACTATCAGCTCAGGCCTTGTAGAAACCAGTGGTACACCTATTTACACTCCACAGGATTTTTATCTGCAGTGATCTGTATGGAAGAGTTCACCAGTACATGAAAACAAGGACTGGATGCAGAAGAATGGATATAAGTGCTTTACACTGAGGAATCAAAAATGAAAAATTTTGGCTGTAAAAGAAGGCAAGAAGGCAGCTTGTCCACCAAAGGGAATGAGCTTTGTGGATGAATATCTGCAGACAACATTGAACTTTTCTGTGAGTCTGAGGCTGCAAATTTGCAAGTGGAATTAGTGATTTGAACAAAATTGATGGCCCTCTCACTGCTGAGAAGTGCTATACAGAGAGTTTAATCATACAATACCAGACAATTCCATCAGGGAGGTGTCTGATTGATCCCAATTTAACTTTGCAGTAGGACAAAATCATAAAAAAATACTATCTGCTGCCAAAAGAGAAATAGAAAGTTATGCAACAGATGGCATGGACCCTAGAGAGTCATAATCTCAATCTCAATATCATTGAGCCCATTGGAGATCACTTGGAGAGACGGAACAACTGACCACATAGAAGCTTTCAGGAACTGCATTTAAATGGGCCAAAGATAAGGCAAAAGGGGTCACATCAAATATTGATGCATTTGTGTTTTTATGATAATTGTACTTTCTGGAAAGTTTATTGATTAATAAAAACAATGCATGACATTATTTCTGAAAGCATTCCCACTTTACAAAGTTTTTGTGTAAGTGGGTAAAACGTTTGTGTAGTACTGTGTTTGTGTCTTTGTGTGTATGCATATATATTATAAGACAGGGGGTGCCACTTAGTCCCAAAACCCCAGACACACCACACTGAACAGTCCCAGGTGCAAAATAAAGGTTTTTTATTGTACAAAATAGCTTCTTACACACCAGTCCATTACACAGCTTTCTGATAAACACTCCTTTTCCTCCTCCAGGTGAGCTTTGCCTTTTGCCTCCCAACTCTGACTCACTGGAGGAGGTTGGATGGCTTACTTTTATGTCAGACCCAGGAGTACTTCCGGTACCAGGGCATAACCCAACTGAAGCAATTCCGGGTCAGACAGAAGTCTCCTGAAACAGGGAGTCCTTCTCCCTGCAGTGCCCTCTGGTGCTACCCAAATACCCCAACAGGGTTGTCCTTCAGGACTGTGATTTCCATTAATCTCTTCAAGTGTCTTTACTGAGTCCATGCCAGTAGAGCACTATCATCTATTATACTACTATCAAAATATTATACTTTTCAACTGCTCTTGATATCCAGCCCCCCCCAACTAATCGATCCCTTTGCATGGTAATTGATTCAGCCCCATCTCAATAAGGTTATGCCTCATTCCATACTTACCTTTCATTATGATGTCCCAGCTTGAAAAGGGTTCAGCACAGCACTTACTATATTATTTACAGTATATATGGAGGTTTGGGAACCAACCAACTACTCCTTTAATATAGTAATAATAATAAGATAAGAAAAAGGTCTCTATCTCTCTATCTATGAGATATCTCACATTCTCTGTAGCCCATGGGCAAGGGCTTTCCGAAGGTATGTCTCAAGTTTCCTCCATGGAACTCTATGCAGTTTGGATACGGGTTTCCAACGAAATGAAGACTTCTAGCACCATGGATCCATAAATAGCCCATATGGTGGAAGAGGTGAGACCTCCAGGCCACACCCAGAAGTGATGTCAGACTTTACCAGGACTCATTGTCTGGTATAAAGACAATAAAGAAAAAGAAGGAAGTGTTTCCAACCGTAATCCCTCAGGTAATTAGGGTTGCAGGTTTACCTTACCAGAACCCTGTAGATGCTTCCTATGCACATGTGTGTGACAATCTTTACTGTAAATGTATATATATCATTTGCGGCGCTGCATCCGAGTGGCAGCCTTTCCAGCAGCTCCGTGTATGACTTTATCTTTTTACCTTTTTCTCTTTTTTTCTCTATTTCACTGATCACTTCTACCACTTTCTTTTATGTGGAATTGCTCCCTGACACTTTTACTATTTTACTACTTGACATGGATTTTACACTCCAAGAATCGCCTATTCAAGTAGTCAGCTTAAAGCACTGAGAAGAAATGCTTATGCCGGTGTGGTTCCTTATTTACCTGACGAGGTAAGAAGACGATATCGGGGAAGCCAAGCCAGCGCAAAGATAAAAGATAAGAAATATAAAAGCGAGACAACTTGAGAGAAAATGGCGTTATAAACCGTCGGTGCCTTCTGTGATCCTGGGAAATGTAAACTCACTACCAAATAAGATCGACAAACTGGCTGTGCTGGTGAAAAATGTCAGAACCTACAGAGAATGCAGCTTGCTGTGTTTTAGTGAAACGTGGCTAACAACTACCATCCCAGATGCTAACGTGGAGCTACCCGGTTTAGCACAGTTAGAGCGGACAGAGACGCAAGTACCTGTGGAAAGAAGAAAGGAGGAGGACTCGCTCTCTATGTCAATACAAAGTGGTGCAACTCAGGACATGTAAACGTTAAAATCTCCACTTGCTGCAGGGACATCGAACTGTTGGCCCGTAAGTCTGCCCCTATTACTTGCCCAGAGAGTTTGGACACGTGATTGTTGTTATTGTTTACATCCCCTCGCAACGCGAGATAGCGAGTGACATCATCCATTCCGCAGTTGCTAAGTTACAAACGCAGCACCCTGAGGCACTTGTGCTAATCGCTGGAGACTTTAACCATGTAACGCTGGACAAAACATTACCTGCCTTCTCCCAGTATGTGGATTGTAACACTCGGGGAAACAGGACTATCGACCTACTGTATGCAAACGTTAAAGATGCATACAGCGCCACCCCGCTGCCTGCGCTTGGGAAAGCAGATCATAACCTGGTTCTGCTTCAGCCTCAATACAAACCAAGAGTGAGGGCTACCTACAACCACACGCTCATTCAGGAAGTGGTCCCTGAGGCAGAGCAGGCTCTGAGAGACTGCTTTGGAACTACAGACTGGGATATATTGCTTGGGTCACATAGTGAGAACATTGAAGAGGCTGTTGAATGCACAACTGATTACATCAACTTCTGTATGGACATTGTAGTTCCAGTAAGAACAGTACTGCTATGCTAACAACAAGCCATGGATTACAAGTGACATCAAGGGCCTTTTGAACCAGAAGAAAAGGGCTTTTAAAGGTGGTGATCAGCATGAGCTCAAGCGTGCAGAAGGAACTCAGAGTCCAGCTCAGGGTGAAAGAGCAGTACAGGAGAAAGCTGGAGCAGAAGTTGCAGAACAACAGCATGAAGGAAGTGTGGGATGGGATGAAGATTATCACTGGCTGCAGCTCAAGCGGGTGCCGCCATCGAGACAGACGTGGAGAGAGCAAACCAAATGAACAACTTCTTTAATAGGTTTGATCACTAACCCACTCTCACCTCGAGTACTGCATCCTCCAACCATCCTTCTGCTGATACCAGCATAGGTGAGACATCCCCACCCACAATTACAGCAGCCCATGTGAGCAGAGAGCTGAAAAGACTTTGTGCCAGCAAAGCAGCGGGTCCAGATGGTGTATCGCCACGACTGCTGAAGGCCTGTGCGTTGGAACTGGGGAGTCCTCTACAGTGCATCTTCAACCTGAGCCTGGAACAGGGAGAGTCCCAAGGCTTTGGAAAACATCTTGTATCACCCTGTCCCAAAGGTATCATGTCCTAGTGAGCTGAATGACTTCCGGCCTGTTGCTCTGACATCACATCTGATGAAGACCACCTGAGGCTACAGGTCCGCCACGCCCCCGACCCTCTGCAGTTGCATACCAGGAGAAGGTGGGAGCGGAGGATGCCATCATCTATATGCTACACGATCCCTCTCCCACCTGGACAGAGGCAGTGGTGCTGTAAGAATTATGTTTTGGACTTCTCTAGCGCCTTCAACACCATCCAACCTCTGCTCCTTAGAGACAAGCTGACTGAGATGGGAGTAGACTCACACCTGGTGGCATGGATTGTGGACTATCTTACAGACAGACCTCAATATGTGTGTCTTGGGAACTGCAGGTCTGACATTGTGTTCAGCAATACAGGGCGCGCAGGGGACTGTACTTTCTCCGGTCCTGTTCAATCTATATACATCAGACTTCCAATATGACTGAGTCCTGCCACGTGCAAAAGTTCGCTGATGACACTGCTATTGTGGGCTGCATCAGGAGTGGGCAGGAGGAGGAGTACAGGAAGCTAATCAAAGACTTTGTTAAATGGTGCGACTCAAACCACTTACACCTTAACACCAGCAAGACCAAGGAGCTGGTGGTGGATTTTAGGAGGCCCAGGCCCCTCATGGACCCTGTGATCATCAGAGGTGACTGTGTGCAGAGGGTGCAGACCTATAAATATCTGGGAGTGCAGCTGGATGACAAATTGGACTGGACTGCCAATACTGATGCTCTATGTAAGAAAGGTCAGAGCAGACTATACTTTCTGAGAAGGTTGGCATCCTTCAACATCTGCAGTAAGATGCTGCAGATGTTCTACCAGACGGTTGTGGCGAGTGCCCTCTTCTACGCGTGGTGTGCTGGGGTGGCAGCATAAAGATGAAAGACGCCTCACGCCTGGACAAACTTGTTAAGAAGGCAGGCTCTATTGTAGGATTAAAGTTGGACAGTTTAACATCTGTGGCAGAGAGACGGGCACTAAGCAAACTCCTGTCAATCATGAATAATCCACTGCATCCACTTAACAGTGTCATCTCCAGGCAGAGGAGTAGCTTCAGTGACAGACTTTTGTCACTGTCCTGCTCCACTGACAGACTGAGGAGACCGTTCCTCCCCCACACTATGCGACTCTTCAATTCAATGCTAACATTACTCAAAGTTATTGTCTGCTTTTTTATTTATTTATTTTTTTTCATTTTCATTATTATTTAATTTAATTTTTTTTTTTTTGTATCAGTATACTGCTGCTGGATTATGTGAATTTCCCCTTGAGATTAATAAAGTATCTATCTATCTATAAGTAAGTGAGAGAAAGAGAGAGAGAGGGCAATTAAAAAAACCTTACCCACTATTCCATCCAGTGATCTGTGATATGATTAATTTTTCTTTAGGAAGATCGACATTTTTAAAATCTTTAGCATACTTGAACAGCACACTATTTTACACATAATACATTTGTAAAATTTTCACTTATTGTGCAATAATATATACATTAGTTTCAAATGAACAGCCAATATATACAGGGTTGAGTAGACATTTGTTAAGTTCAAACGGATACTTCCTCTTGACTGGACTGCTATATCTTTAACCTTCTACCATACTATAGATTCACTTGACTTAAAGGATGCTACCGATGACAAATGGTGACATCTACTTAAAAGCTTGCTGTGGACACCTAGGAATTAAGTACTGTATTATTTTGACTTTCTGCCATTGCTAATAATTAATTATTTTTACGTGTACAGAGCATACTTAATTTTTACATTAATGCTTAGCATATAAATCTTATAAGTACAGTACACCCTCAAAATTCACGGGGGTCATGTTCCTGGAGCACCTGCGAATTGTGAAAAACCGTGACTTTTGGATGTGGTTAAAAAATGCCTTTAGTTTAAACCCTAAATACAGTATGCCCCCAAAGCACTTTAATTTCTTTGCAAACTCAGCTTAAATACTGTCGTAATTGAAACAAACCATGAAACTCAAACCGATTATGACAGCAGCAATCCTGGCTGTGAGATTTGAGACAAGATTATAGTTCACATGGCCAACTGTAAGTTGCATGCTCAAGAGTAAGCTCACAGCTTGGTCATGTTACAACCGGAGGGCCGAAATGACAACATTGTATACAAAGAGATCCTTAACAAATAATTATTGGCATATTTTCCCTCAGTTTAAAAAGGTTTAATTTTCTTCTTAATAAAAATTTTAATGCAGTACTTCACCGCTGCGCAGGTATTTACAAGTTAAGCAGGTTTCATTTCGAAATTCTACACGTAACGGTCATAACAGTCAACAACGTCCCCCATGTTGAACTTTCTTATTCATGGCCCCATCTTCACGAAATTTGGTAGGCGGCTTCCCTGCGCTAAACAAAACCAATGTACGTACTTATTTTGGTGGTATAATGCCACTGTCGGCCGCCATATTGAATTTTCCAAACATCACTAATTCTCCAACTTCCCGTGTAGGTAGAAGGCTGAAATTTTGCAGGCTCATTCCTTACAGCTTACTTACAAAAGTTAAGCAGGTTTCATTTCGAAATTCTACGCGTAACGGTCATAACGGTCAACAACGTTCGCCATGTTGAATTTCCTTATTTATGGCCCAATCTTCACGAAATTTGGTAGGTGGCTTCCCTGCGCTAACCAAAACCGATGTACGTACTTATTTCAGTGGTATGACGCCACTGTCGGCCGCCATATTGAAGTTTCCAATGTCACTAATTCTCCAACTTCCCGTGTAGGTAGAAGGCTGAAATTTGGAAGGCTCATTCCTTATAGCTTACTTACAAAAGTTAAGCAGGTTTCATTTCGAAATTCTACACGTAACGGTCATAATGGTCGACAGCGTCCGCCATGTTGAACTTTCTTATTTATGGCCCCATCTTCACGAAATTTGGTAGACGCCACTGTCAGCCGCCATATTGAAGTTTCCAATGTCACTAATTGTCCAACTTCCCGTGTAGGTAGAAGGCTAAAATTTGGTACTTATTTCGATGGTATGATGCCACTGTTGGCCGATATTTTGAACTTTTCAACTGTCTTTGTTACTTATTGGCCCATCTTCAAGAAATTTGGTGCGCGGGTTCCCAACGCTAACTGAATCCTACTTACGTACATATATACGTCCATAGCTTGCAGCTCGTCACCGTGTGAGGCGGTGTTGGGTTCCCCATCCCAACGCCTCCCACGTTGTTGGCTGCCTGCCTATATAAGGCCGTCCATCACTCCAATCTCTACATTCCCTTCCTTGCTTCGCCACGGGATTCACGTCTCCCTGCTGATAACTACAGCCTTTTTATTTAATCCACGGCTTAAATAGGTTTAATTTTCTTCTTAATAAAAATTCTAAGGCAGTACTTCACCACTGCGAAGCGCGGGTATTTTGCTAGTATATATATATATACAGTGGAACCTCGGTTCACGAACGTCTCGGTTCACGTACAACTCGGTTCACGACCAAAAATTTCGCCATACTTTTGCCTCGGTTCACAACCACACAGTCGGTATACGAACAAGCCAGTTTCCCTTGCCTGCCTGAGCTGAGCTGAGCTGAGAGAGAGAGATAAAGAGAGAGAGAGTGAGAGCGAGCCATCAAGCCATGTGCCTGCATGGGAGGGTGAAATTGCTGCATGTGTTTTCCTGCCTATCTGCAGGCAGTACGTGCAAGCGAACCATCCCCCAATTCCACCCTAGCACAGGCAGGCTGAGAGAGAAAGAGAGAGAGAGAAAGCGAGCGAGCCGCATGCATGCAAGAGCCCTGTTCATTGTTCTCAGTCAGACGTGCATGCGTTACCTGCACTCTCTTTGTGCTCTACAGTATTTTGTGTGCTTTTGCAGTTAACTATGGCTTCTATGCAAGTGAAGAGTGGTGAGAAGAAAGTTTTGAAGAAAATTGAAATCGAAGTAAAGAAAGAAATTACAAGAGGTGGAAAAACTGTTTACCAGTTTGCTCATTTACCAATCTGAGAACCCTCGTGCTTTCAAGCAGCACAATGTAAACAAAGCCAGACTGCCAGTAATGTGGGGGGAAAACACGAAGGGTTGGGTCACAAAGACTTTCTTTTTGGAATGGCTGCATGAGGCTTTCGCTCCCACCAGCTAAACAGCTAAAAACACAAGAAACCCAAGAAATCACAAGAGAGAAAACACCTGAAGGAAAACACTTCATGTCAGAACTCGACTCATGCAAGGTTAGTTTTCTTGGTGGTTTTTGTATTACGGATTTTTCATAAGTTAATTTTTCAGTTCGTAGCATAAATTGTTGCAATGTTACTTTTCTCTTTTTTCAAATGTTCGCTTTTTTCCCTGTGCTTAAAACTCATGAAAGTGTTTACAGATGGAGTTGTTCATAGCGCGATTAGATGCAATGTTACTTTTCTCTTTTTTAAAATGTTCCTTTTTTTCCGCTGTGCTTAAAACTCATTTTAAAAAAAGTGTTTACAGCGATCTGGCTGTAAGGCTATTAGCATGAGCTTCTGCAATGTTTTTTGGTTGCTGGTAGTTGGTTTTTAAAGTTCAGATTTGTTCTAATGTTCCTTTTTTTCTGCTGTGCTTAAAATTCATTTTACAAAAACTGCTGCACATGCTGCTGACAGAGGGTGGGTGGTGTGTGTGTGTGTGTGTGATACAGAGAGAGAGAGAGCGCGAGCAGGCTGAGCAGGGAGCCTGGGTGTTTTGTGTCAGTGTTATTCAATGTTTTCACATTAGTTTACTATTACACTGTGCATTCTATGGTGTAATTAACTATATTTGTGCTTAATCTTTTCATATATTTACATATTTACATACAGTTCGTACGGTCTGGAACGGACTAATTGTATTTACATACAATCCTATGGGGGAAGCTGCTTCGGTTCACGACCAACTCGGTTTACGACCAAAGTTCTGGAGCGAATATATATTTATTGTAAGTAGAACGACCATAAGAAATTGTGAAAGTTTGGGGCAGCCACCCGTATAATTTTTTCTGGCTGCAAAACTGATGCCAAAGCACAGACATGTTCATACAACAAAGTCCAAAACAGAACTGCTTTATTATCAACAATATGGCTACTTTAAAGGCCAGTCAGGGAAGTGATGTCATCAGTATCGGAACCAGAAGTGATGTCGTTGGCTGCCCCAGAGTCGGGCGGGATTTCCCTAGAATGGTCTGTAAAAGATCAAGAGGGAGAATTAGTGCACTTCGCCACCCCCTGGTCCGGCAGTATACTGTGTGAATATATATATATATATATATATATATATATATATATATATATATATATATATATTATATAAAACACCCACTTTCATAACTTTTAAAGAAAAGTCCAGGAGAGATATTTCTAAAATGTTTACAAATCTAGACAGTGCCTAAGAGCCCATGTGCAGTTACTGCATAGCTTGCATGTGTGACTGAGAAAGAATCAGCACACAGCAAACACCACAGAATTGGACCATCTGGTATTTCTATCATTTGTATATTTAATGATGTATCAGTTTCAAAGGAATGAATGATTCAAATGTTAACTAACATTATTATTCTCACACATGAACATGACTAACATAATTTGAGATTTACAGCATGCTGGTTTAATACTAAAAGTCAATGCAATGCACCTAAAGTAAATTACACTCCTATGGCACAAATTTTTGTCATAATACTTTTAATATTAAAAACATTGTTTTTTCTGTGGAAGCACTTGTAACACTAATCTACTGATATTACTGTTATGCCATGACTATCTCTAACCAGCTCTGTGCATTATTATGTTTTCATCCATCTATCTGAATGAGTATGTTGTTGATATCTACTTAACTTCCCCAGTAATAAGCTTTGATTTGTAAACACATAAACCAGCAGTTGTGTAATGGAGTCACAATCAAAGGACCTGCACTAGCATCCCATTCCCAAACTGCTACTCTTTGGCCTAAACAGACCTCTACAATGGGGAGCTGGCTTTAATAGTTTAAAATTGCAATAAAAACATAACAAGGGAGAAAAACATGAAAAATCTTCCTTCTAATCTTTATTAATGAATAGTTTATTACCAATAATAGGAAAATAAAATGAAATACTCAAAAGAGGGAAATATAGGAAAAAAAAGAAGAATTATCTAAAAGGGAAATCCACAGCAACCAAAACACAATCCCCAAGCAAAATTTCAATCACAGGATTGAAGAGCCACACAGCATACATCAGAAATGAAGCAATCTTTACATAAAGACTCCTACCAAACTCAATGATCCATTGCTGAGATTGTCTTACTCTCAGAGAAATATCATTACTTAAAGTACATTACTTTTGTGTCACATTTTTTTTATTGTATGGAAAAGTGCACATGTCACTGGCTAGCATTTGTAATTAAATCTTAAGCCCATATGTGAACCATCATGAAACTGACCAGGAAACATAGCCAAATCTTTTAATTTTCTTCTGTTTTATAAATATATTTAGTCCTTTCTGGGCTGTGAAATAAATAATATCTATTTCCTTTTTCCATCCCCATTCAGTGGCACCAAAGATTTTTTATGAACACTGACCACTGTTTCAAAATATCTACAGAAAATTGGGTTAAAACTAAACTAACACTTTAGTTTTTCATTATTGGATTGGATTATTGGGTGTGTAACTGAGCCCTGCAAAGAACTGACATACCATCCACAATGTTTGCTTCTTGCCTTACACTCAGTGGTGCTGAGATAATCACAGACTCCCTTTGACCCTAAGATGGGCAGATTTACTTCACCCTTCAGCACATGCAATGTTAAATGTTCATTTATAATTTTAATTAATTTCTTTTTTAATTTGATTGCATGCTACGCACCTGCTTAAAGTTTTTACATAAAAAAGACAATACTTCTGCGAAATAATGCAGAATGTTTTTTTTTTTTGTGGAGTGGAGTGGCAGGAATAACCTTCTGCAGTAATGCATTTTTTAAATAATGCAGGTATTATTACTTTAATATAAGAAGAATTCCATTTGGTTACTTGTTACCTTAAAAAGTTAACTTAAAAAGTATTTTTAACACGTTACCCAACCATTTTCTTGTGCTAGACAGTCATAAAAGTCATTCCCTGGTCATTGCCCAAAGTCTGGACCCTTGCTAATGGCAGTGGTGATCTTATATACATGTCTAGGTCAGCATGGTGTCACAAGTCATGTAGTATGTGCATTACGTGCTTAGAAACCATGCTGCATCCTAGCAACCAGACATATAAAATGACACTAGATACACAAAATGGCAGTGCTCATGAAAAAATACAAAGCACAAATACTAAAAATGATACAATGCAATATTTAATGAGTTCCTGACTAAATGTAGGAGTGCATATGTAGCATATAAATTGATAATACTACGCACTATTTTATATGCAGACTAGAGAAGCCAAGTGTAATATTGTGATATTAGATATTGTTTCGGGAGGCAGGTTTACTTGTTGGCCACAATGCCTTTACCTCTCTCCCTCACCTCCTGGCCACAATGAGAAGACCATCATAAAGACAACTCTATTTTGGCTGCCATACTGAGACAGATATGTGGCCTGTTTCAATATTCCATTTAAAGGCTATAATGGTAGCAAAGCATGGTTGACAGAAAATAAGTCAAGAGCCTTCTATGGATACAATGGTATAGTTTACCAATATTCACATCTGTACTCTGTTCCTTAATATTTTTGGGCATAGTGTCAATTATACATTATTAAATGTGCAACTTCACTCCTGCCTGTTCCTTTAATTGTCTGTGGTTACAGATGTAGAATGGAAAGTGGTGGGGTGGGAGTGCTAAAATACCTGACCACAGCGTCTGAGTTGAGGCATTTTGGCAAGATCTACACAATAAAACATTTCAAAAGTAAAACAGGGCCACCATAGATCCCTATGAGACTAAACAATATATACATTTTATTGATTCTTTAAATCACATTACAATAAGTGAGGCATAGTTAAATCAAATACACAATAAGCAATATATTCCATATACAGTATGTATCTATTATATTAATTCCAAGTGCCATGTAAATAGAAACAAGTTAGACTGAGACAGCTAAAAAGGTTAAACAGAGGTACAGATTGATTGTTAAAGAGAACAGACAATAAATTCTTTTCACATTATGAAAAACCTTTGAACTATTTCTATTTGAACTAGCTTTAGGTGAAATGGAGACATCCTTTTGAAACTGAGTTATGGGTGGTCAATTAGGATATTTCTCAAAATATCTAAAATAAATTTATTGCAATAATATAAATTATACTGTTCATATATCTTATTGCTGAAGCCTACACTGGATGCTTCATTCTACCTTTGAAATTTCTTTTATTCATACCTGTCTACAAAAGAACCTGCTTTCCGAGTGTTGGGCTTGGAGGCGCTGTTTGGTGAATTTTGACAAAAATAAAATAAAATCACTTGGAGCCAGAGCATAAAATGCAAAATTCTTTTTACCTTTGCATTTTTAACTTTTTTATGCTTTTTTCACACTTTATTTGCATTACTCTGGTCAAATATCACATTCAAAGTAATTACTGTAAGTAATGAAGTAGTAGTAGTGTATATTAAAGGATTAAACCTCAAAGTCCAGTGGCGTAGTGTGGGTGTCAGCCGCCCGGGGCGGAGGAAACTTTCGACGCCCCCTTATTTAGGTATTTCAATTTAAAAGACTAAAATATACAGTAATTCTTTGCGCCCCTAAAAGTGCCACCCGGGGCGGGCTGCCCCTGCCGCCCCACTACGCTACGCCACTGTCATAGTCCATTTTTGAGTGTGATTTCTCAAGGTATAAGAGACTGGCTTTTTTATTTTATTTTATTTAAAACTCATACCATACTAAGAAGCACTCAGCATTTCCAAGTTACAACAAAAATTGTGCTGTAGAGATCTGATACATTGTTTATGAAAACAGTGAGCACTGCGCTACAGACATCACCATTGAAATGCAGACATATATTGCTTCTGTGTGCCCCATTAAACTGTGTAGCATATAAAAATATTTTTAAATGTTTTAATGTATATCAGTGCTGCTTCTGCTTCTTTTTGTCTTTCTTTTCCCATTTCTAAGTAGAGTTGATTTGCTCGGTCAACCTTCTCCATACGGCACAGTCCTGCAGCTCTGAGTTTTGCCTTAGTTTTAGTTGGACCCATTTCCTTCAGATCTTCTTTTACTTTATCCATCCACCTCCACTTTGGCCTCCCTCTCTTTCTCTTCCCCTGTACTTACATTTCCATCATTCTTTTGCCCACATATTCATTGTATCTCCGCATCACATGTCCGTACCCCTTCAGCTTACTTTCCTGTACTTTCTTAGATATTTATCACACGTTTCTTGTATCTTTGATTGTCTCATTTCTTATTCTGTCATTTTTTTTAAATCCACATATCCATCTCAAATTCTCATTTCTACCACATCTAACTTTTTCTTCTGTGCTCTGTTTATTGCCCACATCTCAGCCCCACATATCATTGCTGGTCTTACCACTCCCATAAAAACTTTACCTTTAACCTTCATCTGTATTCTCTGATCACACAATACTCCTGATACCTTCTTCCAATTGTTCAATCCACACTGCACTCTAGGGGTTATTTTTGTATCTAGTTATCCATCTGGGGCTACCACTGATCCTGATATTTTTCTGTAGCTCTCCCTGTAGGCTAACTTCTGAATCCTGAACATCATTAAACCTCATATATTCCTTCTTCTCAGTATTTATCTTCAACCCTCTATTTTCCAAAACCCTTCTTCATTCTCCCAACTTCCTCTCCACTTCCTCTTTTATGGTGCTACATAACACAATGTTTCAGCAAAAATCAGCACCAGGGGGATTGGTCTTTTTTCCCATGACTCAACACATCCAACACATAACCAGAGGTAGACCTACAATACTAGACTACTGCAAATGTCTCCTGACAGGACTTCCTTCAGTTGATATCAAATCTCTTCAGCTCCTCCAGAATGCAGTTGCTTGGCAAATGTTCTCTGTTACTAATTTCACTCCTACTACTCCGCTTTGGCATCTCCACCGGCATTGTGTTGCTACAAGGATCCAGTTCAAAACTCGTATCTTGACCTGCAGTTCTCTGATTGATTCTGCTCCTCAATCTCTCCAATCTTTGGTCTATCCTTGTGTTTCTTCAAGAAATCGCTGTTCTGCCTCTGCCTGTCTGCTGACCATCCTCCCTATTGCCAGATGTGTCAAGACTGGACAATGTTTCTCTGTTCTTGCTCCAAAGTAGTGGAGTTATCTCCCTTCAGCTGTGCGAACAACATCCAATACCTATGTCTAGGTGTCTTTTGAAAAAGCACCTCTTTGTTAAATATTGGGGAACTGCTTAGCTTAGCTCTTACAGGATAGCTGATGTTGTGTTGAAAAAGATTTTAGAGCATTGATTTTTGTCTTTTTGTCTTAGTTTAGTTTTAGGTATAATTATTTAGTAGTTCTACTGCCTTGTACTTACTTTTTTGTATCTTGTTCTCTGTTGTTTTAATGTTTGCACCTTCATGCACGTAAGTCACCTTGGATAAATGCATCTGATAAATAAATAAATAGATAAATAAATAAGTAAACAAACAAACAAACAAAAAAATAATAATACCAACACTTCAGAACCAACTGGACTAATATCTTATCAAAAATAGGATTGAAGTACCCAGCACCAAGACAAGATTACATGATACAAAAAGCAGTATTTTTCCAGATAAGCAGTTATTTTGAGCATGTGATGGAAAATTGGAAATAAACGTGCCTCAGAAGACAAGGCTGAGAGTTGTTATAAACATTTTAATAATGAATTATCGTGGGAAGCTTATCACATCAACCTGTACCTGCGTGGGTTTTCTGGTTTCCACCCACAGTCCCAAGACATGCATGTTAGGTAGACTGGAGATACTAAATTGGCCCTGATATTTGTGCTTACCCTTTGATGGCCTGTGTCCCTGTCCAGGAATTGTTCCTGCTCTGCACCCAGTTCTCACTGGGTTAGGCATTAGTTTCCTTGCAACCCTGCTTTGAAAACGGATGAATGGATCAAAGCTTATTAACGACTTTCACAACATCTGGGGAGACTGTGCCCTACTGGCCCATAATGCAGAAACCATTTTGTTCACTGGAGTGAAACCTGTCACAGCATTATAACTTTGTAGACAGGGACCTCTCAGGTCCATCCTGTGACTTGTCTCTTGAGATTTGCTAACTAGATCATCGTCTGTACATGAATCTGTGATCAACTAATTTGTATAACATCCAACCTGCCCTCTCTGCTCCGGTTTCATTTTTTTCCACACAATTACAGTTAGAAGACCAAAGCATGCTCTAATGTATGAAGACCTCATTTATTTTGTGGTACAGTAGTTTAAACCTTTTATCTGCAGACTATCAGCATTACAGTGCTTGTAATATTTTTATGCTGTTAAATTATAATAGGATGCTAAAACATGAAAATTTATAGAGCTTAGTTTAGGTTCATTGGTAGAATTATCAGAGAAATCAAACATCTGGTGTGTATAGGGTGTCCATAACAGTGTATTTAATTTGTATGTTAAGCATTATATAATACATCAGTTAAACACAAACTTGAGTGTGATACATATTATTGATTTGTAAGACTGAAAATAAGACCACCCACCAATTTTGTGACCCCATCTCCCACAGTGCTCCACTGTGTTGCAGGTCATTGTGTTTTATTGTCCTACTTAATAGTATGACTTGGATAGCAGTAGAGTGTTGTACCATGTTAGCCATAGATTGATACAGGAGAAAGTAGGGTGAAATGACACCTTTTATTGGCTAACTAAATAGATTACAAATGCAAGCTTTCTAGGCAGCTAAGGTCCCGATCTTACTGCAATGCAGAACCAGTAAAAGTCTGAGAAATGTTGGGATTCCTACTCGCCTCCACCTCAGTTATTTAAAAAGTCTCATAAAATTAATTAATTAGCAATTTAGATTCCATCAAGAGGTCAAAGATAATCCAAAACACTGGTGCTCCAAGCACTATAGCCTTATACAGTACCATTTTATTGAATCTGTACTCTGGCTGAGGCATGTTTAGGAGTCCAAGTACACTTAAGGGGGTTGTCACTCTTAATGTATTCAGTCCAGATACTATGAAATATTCTTCCATGGCGTGACACTTTCTGGTTTTCTGTGTGTTTGCTTTTTCCATACCCAAACTAATCTGCATTTTCAGTTGCACCCACTGAGCAATGACAATTAGGATCTGTGACAGACAGCACCACAGTTCAATTTATTATAAGTAATGTAACTGTTTATAGCTTACTTCCAATTATAAATAGGTAGTATTGCACTTACCAGGAGTTAATGTGGAGCAGAACTCTATTGAGGGATTGCTCCATAGTGGTGCCAGGACACGCTTTGGCATTTGGTTCCCTCGAGAAGTATATGTGGCTCAGAGACCTATAAGCTATTGCGTGCCTTGAGAACTGGAGGACTGATGTCTCTGCGGTCTTCCACCACTATGGGAAAGATTATTTGTTAGTATACTGTATACATAAGCAATAGAAAGGATTCTGTAAAAGAGTTTAAAGAGTTATTTGAAAGTAGACAGAACCAATTCGCACAGACACCAGCATGCTCATGAGTATTAAGTAAAAATTTAGGGAGCACTCACTTGATTTGAGCTTGTTGCAAGGTGAGCGTCTCTACATTTTCTGTAATTGGAAGATGCCGGGGGCGGCATGGTGGTGCAGTGGGTAGCGCTGTTGCCTCGTAGTTAGGAGACGCAGGTTATATATATATAACAGGAGAGCAACTGCAAAAGCTCAATTTTTCACCAAGCCAAACAATTTGTAGCAGTGAAGAATTTGTGCTGTGTATATATAGATAAATACCTCTGAGTTTTTAGAGTTTGCGGAGGTGTCTAGGATTTGGTGGTGTTTCTTTTTTTTACATCTATCTTCACTTTTGATTTTCTTTGTTTTTTTCTCTTATCGTGTGTTGGATGAATTAACATTCCTGAACTGTGATTATTAATGGAGGAAGAAAATTGCTTGTTTTTTTTCTTTTTTGTTACTGTCTCATTGCTTTTGAACTGTACTAATCACATGACAGAGGACTGTTTTTACCAGCACTCACCCGAATAAACAGATCTACTGTTTTAACATCAGAATTTGTGTTTGTGTCTTTCTCTCACACGCTGGCCTGGTCAGCTATGAACTACAAGATAAAATATAAAGGCCATGCCGGAGTGCCATTACATCATATAAGTGCTTTGCCATCCATTTTTGAATCCTTTTCTTTCTCTCCCACCTCTGTTGACCTTGTATCACTCGGTGGAAATAACTATTCTGTATAATGTTTTAATAAAGTTCGACATATACTTTGAGCTCCTCATGTCACTGTTTCTTCTCATTACCTAGGTCCCAGGCTTATGCTAACTTTGACATGTCTGGTATTTAAGACAAATGGGGTGTTTTAAAAACAAAGCAAATACTGTCATTGGTTTGGGTGATCTGCACCCATAACACCTGCCCTTCAGAACAGGTAATCCACCTAAAGGTAAGTGTGTTTGGGCCAGTACTTGGGTGCGAGACCATCTAAGAAAAAACTTGTTGATGAGGCTTACTCTATGGTCTGTGTGTGGATCCCAATGTCCCAGTGCAATGATGGGAACATTGTGCTGTAAAAAAAATGTGGTCCTGACTCTCTGTGGTCATTGAAGATCCCTGGGCATCCCTTGTAAAGAGTAAGATGTATCTTGGTGCCCAGACTAAATTGACCTAAATGGCCTAGTCATTCTGGCCCCCTAATCATCTCTTGTCTTTAATTGTCTTTCTTTCTCACTCCTTAACCACTGTAAAAGAATGAGTCTCAACACACTGGAAAGATTTGGGGCAGCCACCCGTATATTGTCCCTTGCTGCAAAAGGTTTAAGGAAAACACAAGGATGTACTCTGGTTGAGTTCCCAAAATGATCTGTCAAGATGGAGGTTTTATATGTTGGAAACCGGAAGTGATGTCATTAGACCAAAACAGTAAGTGATGTGAGTCTGGGTGCCGGAATAGGAAGTGACATCCGTCTGGGCTCCGGGAACAGGAAGTGACATCCATCTGAGCACTGGAACAGGAAGTGGCATTAAACCAGGCAGATTTTCCCATATTTGGTCTGCAGAGATAATAGAAAAAGGTTTAGAGCACCCCGCCTACCCCTCACCTGGCGGATGATTACCTTCACTTGGTCCACTCAGCTCGCTCCTAGTCGCACGTGTGTGACACCACCTAATAGCTAAGGTGTGGTGAGTGTACTGTCACATAATGGCTGCTGTCACATCATCCAGGTGGAGGCTGCACAGAAGTGGTGGTTGAAGTGGCTCCCCACTCTCTATGTAAAACACCTTGAATAGTGACAAAAGTGCTATATAAATGTAAAGAAGTATTATTAATTATAGGCCAACATTTAGTTCCATTCAGTTAAGTGGTAAGTTTGTAGTTTGTAGTATCACAGTCCCATTATACATTTTATCACAGATTTTTGGTACTATTTCCTTGAGGTTGTTGCTCGTTTCCCATTAGCTCATCATAATACCCAAGAGGCAGGCTAGTTATTTATTAAATTGTATAAAATATGTTTCAGTTTAGAACACGGTTTCATGTTTCACATTAATATATGCCATGACTGTGAAGGAATAACGTCAACAAAAAAATAGCAAAATTATCCTTTAAGAAGATGTTTGTAACAAACAGGCCTGTGAATTGATCTCAAATTCCTACCTTCATACTTTTGATTTAGAATTAATGCTTTTTTTTTGGTGGGCAGAGAATGCAGGCCGAGAGTAGATATGGAGGTAGGATTGGAAATGCAAACTTCAGACAGACAGTGTGTGGTTCAAAAATCAAACCTAAATGTCATCCCTTCTGTTTTATATGTTTTTAAGAAACCACAAACCATATCCTTACATAATACCTACAACTGTTACAACAGCAAAAAAATGTCTTAAATCTCAGATCATGCTCTTAGCTTGCAGGTGTATTAACTTTTCTTGAGAGCACCTTTTTTAACATGACCTTGAAAGGCTCTTGATGTATAAAAGAGTGGAAAATATTTACGTAAGTAATATATAATTAGATTGCCAATTAAGAAACCTCTTGTGAGGTTTAAATTGCTACACCAAGTAAATAAGATGCCCATGTATTTTATTTTTAGGGCTATTAAATGTGTGCAGTTCCTTCTAAGTACAAGCTTTTATCCTTAATGACATGGAGATTTGGTTCTGTTTAACTGTTTTAAGAAAATATTAAAAAAAAACTGTTCCAATTTTGTAATAGACTTTATTTCTAATGTAAAATTTGCTATATGGAATGTGTACATAGACACAGTATATAGAACTGAAGTGGTAATAATTAAATGCCAGAAATTTAGTCAGTAAAATGTATTTGTGGCTACTGTTTTGTTTTGGTAGTTCTGTAGGGAAAGTAGATTACAGAAGCTTGCGTGCAAACCTGAAGTGTAAGTTAACATTGTAGACTGTGTGCAACACTTGAGGTTATTCATAATTCAGTACTTTACAGCTCTATCAATACGTATTTGAAATTTGCTTTAGCACAGCTCATGATAAAAGCAACAGAAATGATATACAGTATCTCAAACAATACTTTAACTTCAGAAATTAAAATACATGATGGCATACAGCAATTACACAGAGTAAACACAATAATTTCATATACATTCATTAGACATACAGTAAATCTGTAATTTCATGCAGTACAGGAATGTCTTATAGCTTTTGAATTGATTGTAATAGTATGGAGATAGGCCATTCTAATTTGGATTCTCTGTAACCTTTTCTCAGTGAGAAGGAACTTGAAAACGGAGCTAAATGTGTGGACAGATGTAAGAGCAGCCAACAGTGGCTACAGAAAGAGGGCCGCAGCTGACCGAAATCAAGGAATGGAAACAGCACTACAAGCTTTTAATTCTCTTGTATACTGTCATGGTATAGGAAGAGATATAATATAGTCTCAGAGGCTTCTTGGCACACCAGAAGTCCACCCCCAGCTATTTGGCCTGCTGCTGATGAGTTGTAGATTGTTGTCCTTGCAATACAAGACAAAGTCCTCCACAATCTTCTTGTACTCTGACTCATCTCCATTATAAATGCATTATTAATTGTTAATTAAAACATCATACATTTACATGGAAGTACTTATATGCATCTTACAACAGAAAAGAATTTATTAAGAACATAAGAAATTCAACCAATGATAGGAGACCATTCATTTTACCTATGGTCTCCTTACATATCCAAAATATGTATATTTTATTTTAATTGGTTATTTGGCCCCAGGTGAGTGAAAATGTGAACCCAGCTCAAGAATGGGCCTGGTCAATGACTGGTATACTGCTCATTATTGGTTCTTATCTTGAACCTAACACAACCAGGTGAAGCTTTTGCTGTCTATGACCCTCAACTGAATTAAGTAGGCTAAAGGATGTTATGTTATAGTACCTCTAATCCAGTGCTTCTCCAACAGTGGGGCGCGCCCCCCTGGCTCCATCAAGGGGGGCGCGTATGACCTCGGGGAACATGCTTTTTTAGTTTTCTTTTACATTTTTTTTTGAATTTAGAATGCACTTTAAATCTTTTCTGTTACATTTAATAAAGCTATTCTTTGTTGTAAATTGGTCCATATTTCTTTCTTTTTTTATTCTCTTATACGTTAATAAGGATACAGTGTTATGCAGAGGTGTACTTATAACAATTTTATAGACAAATGATACTATTTATAGTCGCGCGGGGGGCGAGATGTTTTCTTCTTCCTAGGGGGGGCATGACAGAAAATAATTGAGAAGCGCTGCTCTAATCTAACTTACTCAGTTTACATGAAATTCACTAAAATGGTGACATAGAAACTGCATCTCCTTTTACGTTTATAATCTCTAATTGCCTAAGCAATAGCATGTATTAATAATTAAAATTATTTTAATTACTAGCAAAATACCCATGCTTCGCAGCGGAGAACTAGTGTGTTAAAGAAGTAATGAAAAAGAAAAGGAAACATTTTAATAATAACGTAACATGATTGACATTATTATTGTCATGAGTGTTGCTGTCATATATATATATATATATATACATTTTGGCATCTGGTTATATTAGGGGCCCGCGGATAAAGGGCTTGGAAGCCCAGCCCTGGTTATATTACCGGCCACGCGCCCGGTGCCTGAATATCCCTGGAGCCCAGCACTTCCGCCACACTGGGGCGTGTCTGCGGAGGAGTGCCGGGAAACAGCTGGAGCCCATCCGGGTTCCTATTTAAGGGGCCACCTCCCTTCAGTCGAAGGCGGAAGTCGGGTGGAAGAGGACGGAGCTAGAGAGAGGACTGGAGGCGGCCAGGAGAAAGGCACAAAGAACTGTGTGGCCTGGACATTGGGGGAACGGTGCAAGAGGCACTGGGACGTGCACTGAACTAAATATTGTAAATACATTGTGAATAAACGTGTGTTAGGTGAACAATGATGTCCGTCTGTGTGTGCCCGGGTCCGAGTCCACAACATATATATACACACACACACCCACAAACATATATATACATATACACACATATATACAGTATATATACATATACATGTATAAATATGTATATATATGTGTGAGTGTGTGTGTATATATATATATATATATATATATATATATATAGAGTGGCTTGTACCTCCTCCAGACCCTGAGGGGGCGACCGCCCTGGACCCCAGAACCTGCCCTCAGGAGATGGGCCGTCTGCGGGAAGGACTCTCTGCTGGCGAGGGGGTGCCACCACGGCTGCCGGAGGCCACGGAAGAGCAAGTGGCTCCTACCAAAGGGGCGCGGAAACCTTGGAGGGGGTGCTGAACGAGTGGGCGCTGGGGTGCTGGTAAGAGGGGGGAGCGCAACCTGTGTGAGGCACAGGGGGACACCAACTGGTGGTGTCCAGGTGGCGTCTCCGCCCCTATCCCTGTTGGGAGAACAGGGCCGGACCTCGGCGACCCAGGAGTAGGACCCGCTTCGGGGGTATGTTGCCCTCGCGGGATAGGTCACTCCTCCCGAGTGGTCTTCACTGGCTGTGGGGCAGTGTCGAGGCTGCCAGGGGCCACGACCCGGTCGGGACGCCTTGGAGGACCGGAAGTGGGCGTGTGCCCATCAGGGATCATGTGGGGCCGCCTTCCTGGTTGTTTTGGGGGCCATGGGTTCAGGGCATGGAAGCCCCATCCTGTAGGGGCCCGTGGTCACCGACAGGAGGCACCCCAATAACTTGGGGACCCTGGACCTCAGCACTTCCGCCACACCAGGAATTGCTGGAGGGAAGAGAAGCAGGGACACCTGGAGAGCTTCCGGGAGAACAACCGGCACTTCCGCCACACTGGGGCGTGTCGGCGGGAGATAGCCGGGGAGCAACTGGAGCTCATCCGGGTGCGGATAAAAGGGGCCGCCTCCCTTCATTCAGGGCGAGAGTCGGGAGTGGAGAGGACTGAGCTGGAGAAGGCAAGGAGGCGGCCTGAAGAAAGGAAGGCATTGTGTGGCCGGGACTTTGGGACGTTTTGTGGTGCACTGACTAACTGTAGATATTGTAAATAAACATGTTTGTGGGTGACATGAACGTGTCTGCCTGTCTGTGTCCGGGTCAACTTCCACAATATATATATATATATACATATATATACATACACACACACACATATATATACATATACTGTATATGCATATACATATGTACATATATACACATATATATGCATATCCACATATATATATATATATACTAACAAAATACCCATGCTTCGCAGCGGCGAAGTACTGCATTAAAATATTTATTAAGAAGAAAATTAAACCTTTTTAAACTGAGGGAAAATATGCCAATAATTATTTGTTAAGGATCTCTTTGTATACCATATTGTGAATTCGGCCCTCCGGTTGTAATATGACCAAGCTGTGCCCTGAGCTTACTCTTGAGCATGCAACTTACAGTTGGCCATGTGAACAGTAATCTTGTTTCAGATTTCACAGTTTGGATTTCTGCTGTCATAATCGGTTTGAGTTTCATGGTTTGTTTCAATTACGACAGTATTTGCAGGACTTGTGTTGAAGTGGCATTCGGCATCTGTCAAGCGTTGTAAGCATACAACCGGTTTCATCGATAACTTCACATCCAACTTTTGAGAGTTTAAACATTCATAAACATCAATGTGTCCACTACTGAAATCGTCACCTGTGAATGTAAGATGTTTAAGAGGCATTGGTGATTGTCGAAAGGTGTAAAATATTTGGCCATTTCGGTAAATTTGAAAGCGACATCCGAACAATTCAGCAGCAGCCATCAACTCACATGCAGAACCATAGGTGAAGGGCTTAAGCATTTCACTCTTATAGTACTCCTGTGTAGTATAATTATCTCCTGTACCGTCATCAGTCCACACCTTGAACCCGTCCCAGTCATTCAATACATAAGACACAATGTTCCTCCGAATATCAAGAGTGAGCCTGATATGGCCGTGCAATATGTAACAAAGAGAATGGAAAAAGTAGGTGCCATCTCCGGGCATGGAAACCACTCGGTAAGTGACAGTTCTTTGATCGATGGTGATCACCTCGATAGACATGGTAATGGGGTTACGGTTGGAATGATAAAGGAAATGGGTACCTGAGCAATGTAAAGTAAGTCTAAAATACCTACACAATAACTATAATCGTAATAAACGAACAATAAAACAGCGGAGAAGCCGCGGATTAAATAAAAAGGCTGTAGTTATCAGTAGGGAGACGTGAATCCCGTGGCGAAGCAAGGAAGGGAATGTAGAGACCGGAGCAACAGACGGCCTTATATAGGCAGGCAGCCAACAATGTGGGAGGCGTTGGGATGGGGGACCCAACTCCGCCTCACACGGTGACCAAGCTGCAGGCTATGGACGTATATATGTACGTAAGTAAGATTCCGTTAGCGTTGGGAACCCGTGTACCAAATTTCTTGAAGATGGGCCCATAAGTAACAAAGTCTTTTGAAAAGTTCAATATGGCGACCAACAGTGGCATCATACCACCGAAATAAGTACGTGCATCGGTTTTGGTAAGCGAATGGAAGCCACCTACCAAATTTCTTCAAGATGGGGTCAGCCTTCTACCTACACGGGAAGTTGGAAAATTACTGATGTTGGAAAGTTCGATATGGCGGCCGACAGTGGCGTCATACCATCGAAATAAGTACGTACATCGGTTTCGGTTAACGGAGGGAAGCCGCCTACCAAATTTCGTGAAGATGGGGCCATAAATAAGAAAGTTCAACATGGCGGACGTTGTCGACCATTATGACCGTTACGTGTAGAATTTCGAAATGAAACCTGCTTAACTTTTGTAAGTAAGCTGTAAGGAATAAGCCTGCCAAATTTCAGCCTTCTACCTACACGGGAAGTTGGAGAATTAGTGATGAGTGAGTGAGTGAGTGAGTGAGTGAGTGAGTGAGTGAGTGAGTGAGTGAGCGAGCGAGTGAGTGAGTGAGTGAGTCAGTGAGGGCTTTGCCTTTTATTAGTATAGATTAATTTTTTTGGAGGAGATATTGCATGGCTCCAAGATACTAGATATTAATCCCTGCCTATATGAATAATGGTTTTTGTCTATCTATGTGTGTGTTCTACATCATAACAAAATAAGGTTTTGTCAAACTAATGTATTAAACTGTGAAATAGCTTATGTGTCATTCATGCAAGCTAAAAAAGGTGAACCAAAGATCAACCAAAAGTATGACAAGACACTAGCAACTTTTGGTTTCAATCTTCATCTTATACATTATTAAAAGTGCAGAAAATTGTTTGGGAAAATTCAGACTGCAGTGTAAGCAAGGAGGTTGTTCTAGTAGGGTGGTCCGGTTTTCCATTTGTTTTTATTTAATTTATATGGCTGGCATTTTTCTGGTGGGAAGTTAAGTTTTTTTCCTGTATAATTTAATATTTATATTGCACATCTTTAATCTTAACTCATCATAATTTGACTGTTGATTTATTAGCATTTTGGGGTTTTGCACAATTTATAACGGTCTGTTTGATGTATGTTGTATTATGGTGCTGCTTTTAACCTACACTGCTATTTTAAGAAGTGTGTGTCAACACAACATTCAGTGGGAGCACAGATCGAGGAATAAACACCTGTTGTCATGAATTTGGGAGTTCCTTCAAACAACTTCAAAGAAGTCCAAAAAGCTGTGGCAGGGAAGGATGGCTCCATTAGCTTTTGGCTTTTATGACAAATGAGCAAAGGAAGAATCAGCATGAAATAAAGAATTATTTTCAAAAATGTTCTGTAGCACAAAACGTCCAAAGAACATAAAAGGCCCAGAAGGAATTGCCATAGCACAATAGGCAATCCCCTGCTGGAGCTGTACCAAAAACCCAAATCCAAAGAGGGGTCAAGAATCATAGAATCAACAACATATCAAAGCAATAATCATAGAGAGCTCACCAACACCACTGAGTGATTTCAATGAACTGCAAGAGAATGTATGTTCCCTCGGCTTTTAAAGGACTGAGGACAGTCCCCTGACAGTGACAGGCATGTGGCCCCACCTCTTGGGGAACAATCCCCAAAACACACAAAACATAATAGAAGATACATACACATAGAAATTAAATAATACACAACACTAATACAAATACATAATAATATAAGTAATTAACAGAAATAACGATATTAGCTCAAACAAATAAAGTGTTACCGGCCTCAGGACTAGGGGAATCTGGGCCAGGTACAAGCCACTGTTGCTACAGGGTGTAGCCACAGCAATATGGTGAAAAGCATAAACGAAGCAGGCAGCAGTCCCGACTCTCAGACCATACTTCTCTGTTCTCCTTTATTCTCATTGACCGAGAAATATATAAATGCTTCAATCTCTGCTTAGATCAACATGACAATCAGTTAAGAAATGGTGCATGCCAATTTCCTCTGCAGAACAACAGTGTAAACACATTTACTTTAGTTCAACAATAGTATTGTTGTCAGCTATCAGGAAGTACCTGATTAGAAATTAATGTCCCCAAAACTTGTTTATTTTCAAAGGAAGCAGGCAGGTCTGTATCACCACATTGTGTGTGGATGAGATACTAACCAAAGCAGTCTGATTATTCAAAGCAGGTGACTCTTTTGCAAGATAGGTAAATATTTATGCCCTGAAGATAGCCTGTAGCAGAATTTTCCAAGAATTTTGCCTTTTCTTTAAAACGCTGAATTCAAGCCCATTACATAAGCATGAGCAAATTGGAATTCGAACACTATCCAGGAGAGGAATATTGCAAGATGTAATTAGATTACAGTGAAACCCTGTGCAGGTGGAGGTAGAAAAGGGCCCAATGTTGAAAACACTCTTAAAACAGAACGTTAAACTCTTTAAAATAAGAAAGTGAAATCAGCAAAGTTACCATAATTTTATTGTCGATGAGAAAGAAAACTAACTGATGTTAGTTTGCCGAGATGGATTTTTAAAGTTTTAGGAAAAGATAGCCTAAGTTTGTGTTGCCAAATGACAACATTCACAAAAAACGTAAATGTGACAAGTTATGAAAAAGTCAAACTGTTATGACACAAAGTCTTCAAAAGACCAAAATGGGTGTAAGGCCTCCAATAATTAAGCCAAGAAGCAAGCCAGAACCTTGACTAAATTGCTCAGTGGAGAATGGCCCAAATACTACCTGCTGGATTCAGACAGAGTATGTCCCTAATATGTGGAGCTGCCAAAACACTAAAAATTTCCACAAATATATCAAAAACCCTCATAAGAGAATGGATAACCACCAACCTTGTGAACAAAACTGGCAACCAAGAAATTTTATAAATCAAAGATTTTTCAAAAATAAAAAATTACAGGGAAATGTTCAACAGAGAAAAAAGAGACTAAATGGAAATCCTGCAGCAAACAATTCCAGGGGCCTAATGTATCAACGGTGTGTACATACAAAAATGTTGCGTACTCCTGTTTCCATGCTCAAATCGAAATGTATAAAACCTAAACTTGGCATAAAGCCACGCACATTTTCACGCTAGCTCAAACCCTGGCGTATGCAAGTTCTAAGCTCACATCCCTGGTGCAGCTTTATCACATACACTGAAATTAACCACATAGTGTTTATTAGTTTAATGCATCTGATTGTAATTAACCTGTAACAATATAATGGTCCACGGAATGGCCAAACTATTCCAAATACCATAGCTGCTTTAGCATTGTTATTATCACTGCACCTTCTTCTTGTTCTTTCAGCTGCTCCCATTAGGGGTTGCGGATCATCTTTTTCCATATTACTCTCACTGGACCACTCTGAGTATTTATATCACTGTATCTGAGTGTGGAATCACAGGTCTACAGCAGCTGATCGGAAAGAGAATTATCGGTATACAGCATCTAGCATACGCTGCCTTAGCCATGCTGTCTATTTCAACTACTCTCATGCAGCAAACGCTTCAGAGCATTTCCTGTACTGACCTTGCGGTTCTGAAACAGTTTCATCCCAAGAACTATAAATGCACTCAATCAGTCCATCAAGTGCTCCTTGTAGAACTGTTTGTACTTATAAGTAAAATCACCTCACTGTAAACTTCCGATACAGTTATAATATTGCCCAACCTGAGCCACTTTATAAAGGGCTCATTTACATATGAGGACGATATCATTTTTAAGATGAAATGCAGCAAAATATGTTTATTATATTATACAGATTAAACTTTAACTTCATTATATTATATTGTTAATAATTAAACATGTGAGGACACAGTGTTGCAGCGCTAGCAAGGAGCTGGCACCCTGTTCATAGATTGTTCCTGCCTCCCACTGTATTCCTGCTTAGGTTGGCACGACAATGGAAGAATAGATGGATAGAATAATTAAACACGTACTGCAAAGATATTTCAATATTACTTAAAAGTGTTGAAGAATCAGCGTTCTCAGCTTACAGATGGCTTAACATCTATTACAGAGCTAATTGTGTGGTGATTGGGTATTTGGAGAAAGCAAAGCAAGGACAGGAATTGGGGCTTAGTATGTTTGAAAGAGACAGCACTACTGCAATATATTATTTCATTGAAAGTCGTACATGGCACAGCAAGCATCTTGCGTGAGGCATGAACAATCACTGCAACACCGTGTTCCCATTTTTAATACATGCTTTAATTCCTATCATCATGAAAATTATATCAAGTATACATCTCAGTATAACATGTGTTACTTTTCATGCTGACTGGGATTTATGGAGCGGAAGAATGTGGAAGTTGGCGAACGCACAGATTTATGCATCTGGATTTTTTGTGCATACAAACATTTCTGCTTTTGTCCGTACTCCATGTTTTAGTGTGAATTCTACACACGGCATTAGGCATGAGGCCCCAGGTCTGAGGATACTGTCCAGAATTCAGAATCCATAACCAGAATCAAAATGGTCACAAAAAACAGTAAATCCAAGAAAAATAGAAATACTCCACAATAAATGAAATGATCTCCTGCACCTTAGCCTTCTCAGCTGACTTAAATGGTCATTGGAGGACACAGTAGTTGTGACACCAGGATGGCTCTGCACCATGGAGTTCCGCCCACAAAGAACAAGTGGTGTATTAAAAAATGCATAAACATATGACAATAGCTCAAAAACAACTGAAATAACAAAATGCATAAGAACACATTAATATATAATAAATACAGAGTGAAGCAAATAATCTAGTACAAAGTTTACACAAGTGTCACGGTATCAGAATGCACAGATGATTCTGATTTATTTTAAAGTATATTATATTGTCTGATTAAGTAGATTTGTACTTCGTGGTGGGTTTGTTTTCTTTTTTTCTTTGATTGAGCACTTGGTTCATTGATTTCACTTTTTTGTAATTGTTGTATGTAATTGACTGGGTATTTTTCACATGTTTTGAAAGTGTATTTAATTGGGTGGAAATTGGATTGAAGCGGGTGCAGTTAACAAAGAAAAAGGGGGACTCTTTGAGGCAGAGACAGGGTAGAAGGTTGCAATGATTTGTTTCAACAAAGGACACAAAGGGAAAAAACAGAAGTGAAAAGAAAGAACAGTTGTAGGATGTCATAGAAGACATCGGAAAATGGTAACCAAATGGTGCGTGAGCTGACACTGGTGTGGTTTTCCTTGTGGAAGCAAGAAGACACTGGGCCAGAAGTTAAGTATTATTAAAATCCTGGGGGCTGACTCACGGACAGTGGCAAATCAGAACCTTTTTCGATTGATTACCTGTGGCTCTAATTCAGCTGTTTAGATGCTTCCTTCCTTTTATGTTGTAGCTTTATCTTTGAGAGGAGAATGATTGTCAAGTGGACAGCAGGAACAGCAGAGTGTTTCTCAGGAATCTCTGGTGGCTGGAGTATCATGCTAAAGACTGCAGGGGTGATTGACTGTTTTTGGGAACTACACAGTTTAAAAACAAAAGAAGAAGAGGGGTGGTTTTACTTAATCGTTTTAAATAGTTTTAAATAATTAATTGTGTGTGCCTGTCTTTGGGTCCCACATTTCAAACCAAAAGGGGAATGATAGGCTGAAGAAAAATTCTTTTGTTGCATGGGTCCTAGTGCCCATAGGTTGCATAGTCAGAATTTCCTTATTAGGTGAAACAAGCACACTAGAAAAGCAGACCCCAGAATCAGGCAAACATTTACACATAATATAGAATAGGATGTTCAAATCTGATCCTAGCCCTTTCTCTTTCTTCATCAGTGACTATATTCTGCTGTTAAAAGACTTATTTTGCCTTCATGTTAATTGCCGTGCTTCTTAAGATTCAGCCCCCTGAATTGATTCTTTTTTCCTTAAAAGGCAGCCAAAAAACAATGAGATGTGAGCCAAACCAGCTACGTGGGAGCCTCAAACTCCAACCAATTTCACTCCAACCAGTTTCCTACTTAAATGCCCATTTTTTTTGTTAATTAAAACCACTATTTAATGCCATGGCTTGTTGGTGCTCTCATTCCTCCATACTAGACATTTACAAAAGTCTTCATTTTCTTTTATTGAATAGCACCATCAAAATGTTTTGTGGACCTGAGCAGATCAACATTACTTTCTTTATTTTCAGATATGGTATGATGGACACAGGTTAGCTGGTCATATGTTGGTTCATTTTGAAGCTCATTACTATTTGGCTGCTAAAAAAGAAAAAGAAACAATTCAATCACAAGTCAATTACAATTAAGGCTAAAGAAGTTAATTAGCAGCAATAACTAGTGAGTAATTTAGAAAATCGTTAGAATGAAAACCTGAAGAGACGGTAGCCTTCCATGATCACAATTGGACATTCTTGATATAGAAAATGAAGGTAATAGAAAAAATAGAAATTTAAAGGGCACTAGAAAAAATACAAAATATAAAAATCCAAAAAGGCAGTTCAAGAAGCACTCAAAAGCTTGGACACACTACCTAGTTAAAGCAATGGAACGGTGGGTTTTGCAAAGGTACTAAGTGTGTTGTGCTAAAGCCACGCCACTGTCCAAGCCCCCCTATATTTTATTTTCCTTGCTCCCACTTCATGGAGCTGCTCCTCCAGTTTGGTTACTGTATCACATAAAAGACTTGTTGGCCTTGGAAAAAGTCCAGAGAAGGGCTAATAGATTGATCCCAGCACTATGGCATGTGAAATATGAGTCAAATCATGTCTGCATGAGTAAACAGAGATAATTAAATAACATAAATGAACTTTTAATATGAAGGTGGTGTTTAATAGCTGTTAGCTTAAAAATCGGATTGTCAACAAGAACAAATAAACACAGACCGAAAGTGAACTGTGGGAAATGTCACGCAAATTTGAGTATGGATTTCGGTACACAGATAACTGTAAAGACATTAATGAAGTTACTAAATGGCACAGTTAAGAGTAACACCATCAGATACAAATAAAAATTGGCAGGCTATGTTTGATGAGATTATCTTGTTGAAAACATTTTATCACATTTCCATAGTCTTATTCAGGCAACCATGAGATATAAAGTGAATTATCTCTTTATTGACACTTCATTTGCAGCACATCTATGGGACCTTCTGTATGTGGATCTGGAGTGCTTTATCACAAATGATACTTGTTTAATATTTTATGTGACATGAATGTATAATATGATCAAAATAAACACATAATGAAATATTTTATCTTTGTTTGCATGCACACCTTTTTCCATGTTTCCCTTCCATTAAATATGCACACAAAGGATATTTTTGTGGGCTTTGCCTTTCCAGAGATACAATGAAGCAGCCATGATTTTGTAATTAATTTGTGACTGAAGTCGTCCACCAGCATTCCTTGAGGAATTTAGGCAAAGTCAAGAAGAGCTTATCTATGTTAACCATTTGACCATTCTGATTTGTCATTCATTTATATTGCCGGTTAACCTCCAAAGCAACCAATCCTGAATATTTTTTTTACTATATTTAGACATTAAACAAAGAAGTGAAAAGGGACATTTTTGGGAAGTGTTTACATTGCTTTCTAATATTACATTTTTAAAGTATCTAGACATAAACAAGCAAATATGCTTACCTAAAACAGTCTTCACATGCCTTGACCAATACATCTTTATTGGTGAAGGTATTTACTTATCCTTTAGTTCTTTTATAAAAATAGTTATTTTTTAGCATTCTGTGCACTTTTTTTTTATTGAACTATAGATTTATGATGAACAACATGGTGGCATTATTTGCTCCCATCTGCATGGCTTTTTCACATGTTCTATGGCTTCTTACCCTCTCCCATAGATCTTCTTTTGGCTGCCCCCGTTAGGGGTTGCCACAACGGATCATCTTCTTCCATATCTTTTTGCCCTCTGCATCTTGTTCTGTTACACCCATCACCTGCATCTCCTCTCTCACCACATCCACAAATCTTTTCTTAGACCTTCCACTTTTTCTCTTACCTGGCAGCTCTATCCTTAGCATCCTTCTCCCAATATACTCAGCACCTCTCCTCTGCCCATGTCAAAACCAACGCAATCTCGCCTCTCTGACTTTTTCTCCCAACCGTCCAACTTGAGCTGACCCTCTAATGTACTCATTTCTAATCCTGTTCATCCTCGTCATGCCCAATGCAAATCTTAGCATCTTTAACTCTGCCACCTCCCGCTCTGTCTCCTGCTTTCTGATCAGCGCTATTTTCTTCAACACATATAACACAGCTGGTCAAAGAATTTGCCTGCAGAGCTCAGAAACATGATTGTGTCAGGGTACAAATCTGGAGAAGGCTATCAAACGTTTCTATAGCACTGAAGGTTCCCAAGAGAACAGTGGCCTCCATAATTCTTAAATGGAATAACTTTGGAACAATCACAACTTGGAAATTGGTAAAAGAAGTGGTCAAGAACCTGATGGTCACTCTGGTTGAGCTCCAGAGAAGTTGTGTGGAGATGGAAGAAACATCCAGAAGGACTACCACCACTTTAACCCTCCACTGATTTGGACTTTATAGCAGAGAGGCCAGACAACACATGAAAGACTGCTTGGAGTTTTGCAAAAAAAGCACCTAAGGGTCTCTCAGATGATGAGAAACAAGATTCTGTGATCTGTTGAAACCAGGATCGAACCATTTGTCCTCAGATCTAAGCATTGTGTCTGTAGGAGACCAGGCATGGTGGTGACAACATCATATTTTGAGGCTGTTTTACAGCAGTTAGGATTGGTAGACAAGTCAGAGCTAAAGAAAAGCTAAACAGAGCAAAGTACAAAGATATTTAAATGAAAACTTACCTTGAGCACTCTGGACCTCAGACTGGGCCAAAGGGTAATTTTCCAACAGGACAATGACCCTAAGCACAAAGCAAAGACAACACGGGAGCGGCTTAGGGTTAACTCTGTGAATGTTTTTGAGTCGTCCAAGAGAGAGCCAAGACATGATACCAGTTGAGAGACCTAAATATAGCTGCCCACTGACAATTTACATCCAGCCTGGCTGAGCCCGAGTGGATCTGCAGAGAAGAATGGTAGAAAAATCCACAAATCAATTGTAGCAAAACATGGAAAATGAGCTGCTTTTGCTTGCACAATCATGGAATTCTGAAATGTGAGCTTGAAGATTTAAGAACAGGGCCTACTTATGGGTATCGTTATGAGTATTCATTCACTTAGAATTCTTTCCATCCTGCAGGTGAGGATTTTTGCTATGGGTTTCATATCTGTATTCATCAATAATGAAGGTCTGCAGGTACTACTAAGTATAGTGGCTCATTTTGTTTTTGGAGAGGGTTGATGATAAAGATTTGACAAAACAAGGTGTGCAAAGCTTGTCATGTCACACCCAGGAATACTTCAGGCTGTAATCGCTGCCAAAGGTGCTTCAACAAAGTACTAAGTAAAGGGTCCGAATACTCCTTCCAATGGCATATTTCAGTTTTTCATTTTTTATAAATTTGCAAAAAATTATAAAATCCTGTTTGTGCTTTGTCATTCTTGAGTATTGTGTATTGGTTGATGGGGGACAAAATTAATTTAAATAATTTTAGCAAAAGGCTGCAACACAACAAAATGTGAGAAAAGTGAAAGGGTCTGAATATTTTCTGAGGGCACTGTATGTGTAGGTGCGTTTACCCATTAATGGCCTGGCACCCCATCAGGTTGCCTCCTGCCTTTGCACGCCATGCTGCAACCCTACAAATGGAATGGCTCAGAAAGACAGATATTACTGATTTACACACTTTAAATAAACTTGCATTACTTCGGCATTAAAACTTGATTCCTTTATCAATTATTCCTTCACATACTATAGTGAGTGTTAAGACTTAATCGGCGAAACAAAGAAACGTTTTTTAGCCGACCATTTTATTTTAAAGGGCTTTAAATACAAATTAGATTCTGCATTGCTGCTTGGTTTGACTGAGCTTGCTTCACTGTATCTGATCTCTGAGCCGTTCTGTGCTGGATATATTTTGTTTTGTGCTGTACTATGAATTCATAACCACTGTGCAATGTATCTATTGTTCCTACATGCCATTATTTGTCTTGCTAATATGGTTACAAAAAACCCTTCTCCCAATTAAATATGTTGAATCTACATTTCTGTTTTGAGAGAGCTGGCCCAATAACAGTATGTAAAATAAGCAATACAGAGTAATATGTACTAATCACATAAATATTCTTTCTTTGAGCTCTGGATTATACATATTGGGCATTAGGGAGCTACTTAAAGAGTCTCAAAAAACTTTTCACTTAAAGAAGAGATTCCCTTGACACTCTGTACTTCTTATTGTGATTCATGATTTAAAAAATTCCACACCGTAAATGCATGCAAAGTGACACTTTATCTGTTGAACATTTAGGCAAGCCACAGAAAGCCTTTTTCTTTTCAAAGTGTGGGAGTTTAAAAGATCACACATATACTTTAGTCATTAAACTATTATTTAAAAAAAAAGAATAAAGAGCTATTTACAAAGCTATTCAAGGACAGGGTCGCCAAATTAAAGGTAAAATTATTTGGGAATGTATTATCTCTCTAAAGATGCAGTTTGCTATACATAAAGTCAGTCCATCCATCCGCCCATCCAGTCTGCATAATCAATTTTGAGGTTGCTAGGAGCTACAGGTTATCCTGGTAGCAACTGCCACAAGAAAGAAACCATCTTTGGAAGAGGTGCCAGTTCATTACAGGCTACACTCTTACACACTCCCACACTTACTCACGCTGTGCCAGTTTGGAGGCTCTAATCAACCTAATCCTGTTGTGTAGATATGTTTATCTTCACTCCTTATTGTAATGGTACTCTTGTGTGCTGCTTTTTTAATTCCTGCTCAGCTGCTTTTTTGTTTCATTATGTATTTATTTACTTTTTGGAAAAGATATACACACAACAGTTATTTTGTATGTGTAGTTCATCACAAGTTATAGCAAAATATGAAAAATTTCTATTGTGATTGAACTGCTTTTACTTGCACAGTCAGGGAATTTTAAAGTGTGAGCTTGAACATTAATGTCAGACTCACTTTAGAACGAGGCTACTTAGGGGTATTGATCTCGGAGTATTCATTTACTTATAAATTCTTTCTAACCTGCAGATAAGGATTCTTATATCTATATTAATCGATAATGAAGGTCTATAGGTACTACTAAGTATAGTGGCTCATTTAGATTTTGAAGAGTGGTGATTATAAAGATTTAACAGATAAATACATTGTTTATTTTAATATATTTTTGTTTATCATGGTGCTGGAGATTGGCAATGTGGAAAGGCAGGACTTTAGGAACCATCATAGTCAAGTGGATATTATTTTGGACAATCTGGGTGGATAGAATGGACATGCTTGTTGGGCTGAATGGCCTGTTCTCGTCACAATTGCTCTAATGTTCCATCATTTATAGGAAGTGAAAGTAAAAAAATCACTGTACACTGTAATGACAAAAGACAGACAAATAGTGAACCAGGAAGAGGATGGGCAGCATTAATCATAATCACCGAATATTTTGACATCATCCTCTTTTCCTCAGTGTCCTCCAGTGAGCCTATGGTTCATACATTAATGCAGCTGACCTTCCTGAGCATTTTATTTTGGTGTATGGAATCATCTGATTCAGAAAGAACAGTTCACTTAATGGCTTGTTGACATCCTGCGTGCTGCAGGGCATTTAATATAGCAAGTGTGTGTTGTACACAAATTTCAGTTTACTGTTCAGATGGACCCAAAGCATTTTGAAATCAAGGTTTAGCTTCATGAGTCATTTTCTTTTGAATAATTCTATTTCTTCTGGTGTATATTTTTCATTATGTTATCATGTCGCCAAATCACCATGTGTGATTCTTGTTTGCCATAGACATGGCTATTTCATGTTAGACTTGAAGGGCTACTGCCATGTTCTGTGTCATTGAGTGTTGTCATAACACTTGATGTCAGCCCATTTAAGGTGGCAGCACATATGAAAATCTTCTGTATGGACTGAAATAAATACGAAAATCTCTTTTCTTTTCCACTATTGTTAGAGGAAGACAAGACTTTTCCAATGTAATCAAAAAGACGCTGGGAAAACTCCAAGAAGAGTGGGGGAATGACCCCGTATAATGTCCGTCAGACACAATGAAAGCATAGCAAAACATAGATCCAAAACAAGAACATTTGACAAGGTGGTACTGGTTAAATGAATTTATATAGGAAAATGGTGGCAGGAAATGATCAAGACAGGAAGTGACATCAAAAGCAGACAGACAGAAGTGACGTTATCACGGAGGGCCAGAAGTGACATCATTATGGCGGTACCAGAAGTGACATAATCTCGGGAGAGCCGGAAGTGACATTGTTAAAGGAATTCGGAGATGGGATTGTTGGATAACAGCCATTTTGGGGAACTCAAATTATTGTGGGTGAGTTATGGTTTTTCTTCTTTGATTCTGTTGATGGAGAGAGAGAGGCATTAGTACATACAATCAACCCTGCATCTTTTGTAATATTACTCACCTTAGGGCTTGTTGGCTGCCTCCTAAACGCACGTGTGTGACACCAAGTATACTTTAGTGTTAGGCATAAGGTTTTATTTTAGGTACTTTGATTCGCATTTTGCATTTTTTCTTAGTCACAAGGATTTTTCTGCTTATACTGACTTGGGAGAAGACAGAAATAATAATGAAAACAAGCCAAAGTCAGAACTGTTAGTCAAAAAAATATTCGTCAAAAATGAAAGTGCTTACCAGAGCACAAAAGTCAGAAACCAGCACAAGAATTCTTAAACCAGGGAAGTCAAAAAATAAAAAGGATTTTTAGAAAGCATGAATTCTAGAATATATCTCTCAGGTAGCCCAGAAATACACAAGCCAGCTTTTACGTCATTACTTCAATCATGTCCTGAGAATCAAGAATCCTGGGGAATTCTGGGAATATTACCATGGAAGCAATAGGTTCCTTGTTGTTCCAAAATAGTGGTGTCCATAGAAAAAGAAAGATGCTGTCACTGCATTAAAATATAAAAATGTTGAACTTTTTCAAGATGTCCCAAGTTAAAAAACTAATGTTAAATTCAATATTGTTTGGTCCAAAAGACTAAATTGTTCCAGAATTTGAAACATATACTCTGGAATTTCCACAAAAAACTGCTTATTTGCAACACATGTTCAAAGCTTTCTGACCCCTTGGCCTGGTTTTGACTTAGATTTTGTCTGTCTTTTGGGGTGCATTTCATCTTTGGTACTTTTCTTGATAATCCCTCACATCTCCTATTTTCACCCCAGTGTATCCATAACACCTACAGTAGTTATTTAGAAATCGGCACTTCCTCCTCCAACCCAAACACCTAAATGATGACTGGTCACAACGGCTCAAAGACTGGCTGAAGGTCTGCTTCTAATTCGTTTGTCTTAATAACATTCAATTTCAGTGATTTTCCCTGCATCACATGACAAAGCCCATCACCATTCTATACTTCTCATCAGTCTCAGTTGTTGTTGTTATTATGAACTATGGCGGTGAGCACAGACGCAGCGAATCGGTGCTCTTCATTTCAGTGTTTAGTGTGCATGTGTGTGCTTCTATTACTACTTGTTTTACCTGCATCTTGTCAAGCTGACAACATCTACAGCCGACAGGAACTTCTCAAGATCGGAGTGTGCAGCGAGGGGAGTGTTTCATCAGAGTTTCTCCGCTTCCATGACATTCTGGTAGACGTAGCGAGGAGTCCCGGCTCTCCATGGATTATCATCCCCACGGGCAGGCAACGGAGGCGGCGCAGAGAGAGAAAACAAAAGCGAGGCTGCAGGGCTGGCGCGTTAGCGAGGTTACGCAGCAGCCTGTTAAACCATCGCTCCCCAGTGTTTTTCTCACCAATGCTAGATCTCTCATGAACTGAGGCTACAGGTGGCAACAAATAACATTTTAAAGAACAGTTGCGTTCTGTTGATTACGGAATCCTGGCTTCACTCATCGATCCCAGACTCTGCTATCCAGGTAACAGGCTACACTGCACAGCGCCATGACAGGACCAGTGACTCCGGTAAGAGCAGAGGAGGGGGTGCTGTGTGTGTACGTAAATAATAACTGGTGTACAAATATAGCTCCCCGAACCTGGAGTATGTAACTGTTAGATGCAGACCCATATATCTCCCTAGAGAGTTTACTGTGGTCTTGATTACTGCTGTTTACGTAGCACCAGATGCTAATGCAAACTCAGCTATTGAACTTTTACACTGCAGTATTAGCAATCAGCTTACCAAGCACCCCGATGCTGGGTATATCATTGCTGGGGATTTTAACCATGTGGATTTAAAACCTATGCTCCCTAAATTCCATCAGCACGTCAAGTGTGCCACCAGAGGAACTAACACATTCAATAAAGTCTACACAAACATTAAACAGAGCTACAGGGCTACACCGCTACCACACCTGGGCAACTCTGACCATGCATCACTGTTTTTAATCCCAGCATACATTCCACTTAGGAAAACTGCTCCAATCAGCACAAGGGAAGTTAAAACTTGGCCAGATGGAGCCTCTCAGCATCTGCAGGACTGTTTCAGTGGGACCAACTGGGACATCTTTGAACACCCAGACCTTGAAGTGTTTAGTGATGGCGTACTGTGTTATATTAAGAACTGCACAGACATTGTCACAGTGGATAAACGTATCCGGGTCTACCCCAATCAGAAGCCCTGGATGACCAGGGAAGTCCAGAAGCTGTTGAAAGTGAGGAACACTGTCTTCAGGTCTGGTGACAAGGCCCTCTAAAGCACAGCCCATGAGAACCTAAAGAGGGGCATCCAAGAGGCCAAGTCAGACTATAAAAGCAATATTGATGAACACCTGGATAGCAACAATGGCAGGCAAGTGTGGATGGGTGTCCAGCATATGACCAACTACAGGACCAGTCCCGGAGCTGTAGAAGGTGATTTATCACTGGCTGAGGAACTGAACCACTACTTTTCAAGGTTTGAAGTGGATCCACCAGAGACAGCCAGACCCCATCCAGATACCAACAACAGCCCCATCTTCACAGTGGGGGAGCACGAGGTGAGACGCATGCGGTGGGCTGTCAACCCACGGAAGGCAGCTGGACCTGACATCATCTCAGGACGTATGCTGAAAGACTGCGCAGACCAACTGGTTGGGGTCTTCACCAGGATATTGAACCGGTCTCTGTCTCAGTCCACTGTGCCATTCTGCCTCAAATCCTCTGTCATAGTGCCTGTGGCCAAGAAACAGATCATCACCAGTCTTAATGACTACAGGCCAGTTGCACTGACCCCTGTGGTTATGAAGTGCTTTGAGAAACTCATCAGGAACCACATCATGTCATTCATTCCTCCCATGCTTGATCCGCAACAGTTTGCCTACAAAGCATACAGGTCTATGGAGGACTCTGTGGACACTGTTCTCCATGCTTTTCTGTCCCATCTGAAGAAGCAGGGGAGCTACATACGGCTGCTCTTCATAGACTTCAGCTCTTCCTTTAATACCATCTTACCGCAGAGACTGGTGACCAAACTGTCAGACATAGGACTTCCACACTCCACCTGCCTTTGGATCAAGGACTTCCTGAGTGATCGCACTCAGAGGGTTAGAGTGGACCCCTACTTCTCCACAACCTTCAACCTCAGCACTGGCTCCCCACAGGGCTGTGTGGTGAGACCACTGATCTATACTCTCCACACCCATGATTGCATTCCTGCCCACCACAATAACATCACTGTTAAATTTGCTGATGATACCACAGTAGTAGGGCTCATTTTTGGGGGGGATGAGTCCGCCTACAGGGCTGAAGTGGAGCGGCTGACAACGTGGTGTAGGAATAACAACTTGCTCCTAAATATAACCAAGACTAAGGAGCTCATCGTGGACTTCAGGAAGAAGGCAGACAACATCCAGCCACTCATCATCAATGAGGACTGTGTAGAGGGGGTCTCAGACTTCCGCTTCTTGGGAGTCACCATTAGGGAGGACTTGACCTGGGGAACACACACTGCTGAGGTAGTGAAGAAGGCCCAAAAGAGACTCTGCTTCCTGAGGGTTCTCAGGAAGAACAATATCCCTGAGAAACTGCTGGTTTTCTTTTACCGCTGCACAGTAGAGAGCATCATGGCCTAATGTCTCTGTGCGTGATTCTCCGACTGCACAGTAGCCCAGCGGATAGTCGGCTGTCCTCCCACTCACTAGAAGAACTACATAGTTCCTGTTGTCACAGGAACGTCAAGAAAATTCTTCAGGACCCATCACACCCAGGACATGCATTGTTTGAACGCCTGCCTTCAGGCAGACGTTTCGGATCCATAAAGACTAAGACAAATAGACTGAGAAACAGTTTCTATCCTTCAACCATCACCATGCTGAATGTTGCTAAGTGGTCAATCAGACCGAGTGCACCTTCATGTTTACAATACAATACACTCTCATGTTTACAATACAGCTCTAAGTTAACATTGGATAAGGGACAAGTGCAATATGACGTATGTATGAGTAGAAAACATTGTTCTGCTGTTATGGACTATTTTGGTACTTATTTTATTCCCTTTTTATTTTAGTTTTAACTTGAGTAATTGTGTTTTGTTTTTATTTTATTTATTGCACTGGAAAATTCCACCTAAAATTTTGTTGTACAATGACAATAAAGATTTTGATTTGATTTGATTTGATGCAGCCTACAACAGAGGACCCATCTCAGAATTTCTGTAGATGGCTTACATTAGAGTTGTATTTAAAATCTGTAGAATAGAGCAAAAAGAAAAAAGGAGACACACCAGTTTCCAGGAGTGCCCCAGTGATTGTGACCACTATCTTCAACATCCATCTCCCGTTATTTAGATAGTTCATGATCCAGGCCACCGTGATGACATCTCCTTGCATCACCTTGAGCTTAATTCCTAACCAGAAAGATGGATAGTGTGAAAATCTCTTAAAAATCAAAGAACATAATCCTAGTCATGATGGCATCTTTCACCTGGTAGAAGTGCAGACTCTATGGATCATGTAGACCAGAGCATTATCTACACCAATATGTGACTGACAGGAAAACTACAAAAGATCTAGGTGGTCTCTATGCATGCTTGGATTGAAATTGGTTTTAGGTGGCATTGCATAACAAGGTTGGCAGAGCCAGGTTATGCAGACAGCTTCAAGGAAAGGGAGACAATGAGAGAGACACTGGCCACAGAGAGATCCTACATATGGCAGTACTGGAACAGAGAAGTTGCTACAGTATATAAGGTTATGTGCTGTACATGTGGTGGTACCATGACAGGATTTAAGGCAGTGTTCGCAACAGAAATGTCCTGTGTGGATGGGTACAATGCTACTGGCAGGGATGCCTAACCCTCTCCTTGTACAAAAAGTGCAGCTACACTTTCTGGCATCTACAGTATACATGGTTCCAGAATGGAATACATGAGGCTGTGCCATCCAGCCCTCCTGGTCCATTAAACTCCATGGTAGGATAAATGGTTAAGGGATACCAGAAGACACTACTGGAAGTTAAAATCTGGTGTCCCTGTAACAAATGCAAGCCTTGAGTCATAGCTAGAAGTGAGCCAAGATTAATTTTAAAACTTTCTTAATCCTCAAGACCAGTTGAGTGAGCACAGAGGAGAGTAAGACAAATGCATAATTCGGGGAGAGGTAGAGAGGCCACAGGTGAGAAACAGAAGAAGACAAAGAGGGGGAGAGAGACTTTGGTGGGGATGGGTACTTTCTGGTGGGCATGTGAGGAGGCCACTTCACCAAATAGACTAGGGTTCAAGACCTATTTAGTCAGGCCAGACAGAGAAGCAGGTTTTTCTGTTTCCATTTATTTGTTTTTACTTTGTTTTACTCTCTTTTGTTTGTAAAGGTGGCATGTTTGTCAGGGTGTAGTGAGCTGCCAGTCTCTTACCACAACTTTTAAAACATAAAATGAAGAAACATTTAAACTACTCTAATCTAAAATGACATGAGATGAAGAGCACTGCTGGAGTGGGAGGAAAATCTGTGCTGCAGGCTTTTAAAAGTCACGAATCAAAGATTATTGATGCTTTGTCAAGCTGTAAGGCACTTGCTTAAAATTGCTTGCAACTTTCTATTTATTTAATGTTTAAACTCAACATTTTGATCTTAGGAATCAATAAACAATTTTATCTATTCACCATCACCCATTTTCAGGGTCTACATTTTCCATTTCAGGATTGGAGTGAGCTATAGTGTCTACAGGCAGCATCATCTAAATATCTGAGCTCCATCCTTAGATAGGTTGTCAAGCCATTTCGGGGCACATTAAAACACACACAAACTAACTGTTATTAGACATTGTCAAAAACTTGGAGAAAATCTATAAGGGCACAAGGAGAATGTGAAAATTCTGCACACATAGAGCCAGGGTTGGGAATTGAACCCATACTTTTGAAACTGTGAGCATTGTGTCTCCCTGACACTCTATTATTTTAGTATTTATGTTTTTTTACCTCATTGTAAAGTAACTTGGGCCATCACTTATATGAAGTGTATTTTCTGATGCTAGCAGGGGTATGTGTGTGAGACTGAGCTCTGCTATGGGCTCACCACTGCCATGCACCTGATGTGGCTGGCATATGCTCACCACTCTGAAGCCCTGAATTGGATTAATACATTTGAGATTGTTATGTTATGCGAGTGTGCTTACATGCACACACAAAACTGGGATAAGGTGAGTATTCTGGTTAATGCAGAAAAGTGTTTTCTAAAAAACCTCTGTATACATTGTCACACATGGGTGTCAGAGGACTTCTCTATGGACCCGGCAAAGGTATGCAATAATCTGCTGCGATGTGCTACTGCTGACTCTGTCTTGTTGTTCTTCTTCCCTCACAGCTCTGAGAAGCCGACCAGTAAGGCCACTTAACCCGACCCCTTCTGGAAGTTTCACATAAAAGAAACGCCAACTAAGAAAAAGGTGTTTTTTGCTGGAAAACTGGAACAAGCTGCACGGCAGGGCACATGACTCTCAAAAATCCTTAAAGAAGGAAGAATCCCTGATCAGGAATAGCGCATTGGTGCGTTTTTTCGTTACTTTTTCATTTTTGTTTGCTTTGTCTCCCAATGATTAAAAGGAACAACCCAAAATTTTGACTGTTTCCAGTCTGTCCTTCCACCACCTGACCACAACATATGCTTCTGGATTTCTGCTTTGGGAAAAGGCATTAAGCTGTGCAAAGAAGAGTTAGACCTCATCACGAACCTGAAAATAATCTTGAAGCCTGTGATCATTTTCTTGTGTTTTATAAATATGTTTAGTCCTTCATGTGCTGTAAAATAAATAACATCCATCCCCTTTTTGGATCCTCTACAAGAGACAGTGATGATTCCAAGTATAAATACTGGCCACAGTGTCATCCGATCAAACTGTTTCAACATATCTATAGCAGACAGCTGGATTAAAACTAAACTTTATTTATAGGTTTCTGCTTCTGGATTTCATGTGGCACTCTCTTTTCTTGTGCCACTGAACCCTGCAAAGGTGCGACATACCAGTATATGAGCTTTATGCCTTACACCCAGTACTGCTGGAATAATAATAAAGCACGTATTTTTATATCAATAAAAAAAGTATTGCATTAGGTTACTTGTTACTTTGAAACCTATTTGGATTACGTAACGCACGTTACTTTTCACGTGTTATCCCAACACTGTCCCTGAAATTGTACTGTTGAGCTTCTCACTTTACGTTCATCTCATCAAGTTTTGCGATTTCTGAAATAATGAGACAGATTATTTTAACCAGGAGGAGGAATAATGTGATCACACAAGCATGTATAAAGCTAACATATTTGAAGGGGAACAAAGCACAATGGACATGTGCAGACTACAAAATTCTTAACTGTAACCCGGTTAAGGGTTCACATGTTCAAATAACAGGATAATTTCCGGTGAAATTTACATTTGTCAACCTGGTTTCTCTAACAAGAATAAGGTTTTACATGGCATTTTAGAAACAAGGGTTCTGTGATTAACAAGGTTTTTAGTGCACATGTGGACGGTGATTTCTGTGAAATTGAGTCACAACAAATGTATGAAACAAATGGTGTTTCGTTACTATTGAAATCTGCATCATTAACACATGCTTTCATCTCATCTTCGACCTTTTTATCCTTGTGCAAAAGAATATATAGCTTGGGAAGGGGAATGCAACTGAAAAGTCTTTTCTCCACTCATAAAATCCATTGTCCTGGAATACTACTGGTGAGCCTCTGAAAGGAGCCTGGCTTGGATTGGTTTACAGTTGGGGAAAGTGAGCATAGATGATATTACCACTGAAACCAAATGAGTCGTGTGAGGCAGAACTGGTGGAATGAATCTGCAGGTAGCCAGTGCAAGAGGCAGGTGAGAGATGCATGAGAGGAGCTGTGGAAGACTGGGGTAGGTATTAGAGGATGGCTAAGGAGTTATGGCTGTAGCATGACTCTTAGGGAGGAATATTCATTGTTATCCACACCGAAAAATAACAGTAGTACTTTATTTTAGGTACTTTGAAAATCTATTACTCATTTACTCTTATGTAACAAACCTAAGCAAAGGCTTCTGTTGGTCTTTATTACACTTATAAAGCATCAGTAAATAGGTTCTTCATCTCCGTGGAATGAGGCTTTTTATATGCTGGCAACATCACTTATGAATTCTAAGCATTCGCAGGTCTTATACTGAAGTATGCATTATCAAAAGAGAAATATGTCTCACATAAACCACCTCTGACAATTCCAAAGTGAAGATATTTTAGTAGACCACATTGCCCAGATGAATAACCTCTTCACTGATGCTATGTACGTTTTATTAACAATAAAAGAAGCCCTTTTTAATGTGTTGTTGAACAGCAGTAAACAAGTAATAGATGCATTTTTGCCATACCTGAAGGTTTTGCTTTGCAATTTTTGGAATCACATTCAAAATTCATTTTTGAAGCAAATTCACAAAAGTCTGCTGCTTTGCTCCTCACTACTAACAATTCCTACAACTAAGTGAGTTTACTTAGATTTTCTCCCTCATTCCCAAACAAGAATGAGGGTTAATTGTTGATTCTACATTAAAGGAATGCATGTGAGACTGAAATCTGCCATGGGCTCATGGCTGGCATATGCCCCCTGCTCTGCAATCCTGTTACTGTTAAGTTATGTATTATTATTATTATTACAGTCATTTTGTTCATTTTGTGATGTGGAGTGCCCCTTATTCGCTTAATTTGTGTAGACATCCCAGCAGTATATTTTTGATACGATCTGTGAGTATACAATGTAAATCAATACAGAGACAAAATTATGCACAAATGTACCGTGCATAAAAAGCATAAGTTAAAACACTTGGCATCAGACGGACGTGCGACATTGGGTTTTTGAGAAATTTCTTTTGTGTTTACATCTGCAACAAGAAGTTGTTTTTAACCTGAGGGAAACAAAAACTCATATATGAAAAGTGTTTTGTTTCTGACACAAGCAGATATTCCAGTTGAGCACAAGTGGGGGAAGGCCATCTTATAATTTAAAACCATTTTTAAAGACAAAAAACTCATAAAAGTGCCAGGCATAAATATAAAGCATTGTCCCGCTCAAGATAAAAAGCAACAAAAGATGGCTAAAGAAAATGCTACTTAGAGCCAACTCTAAGACTTACTCAGTTTGAAAAAACTGCTATTGTAACTGTGTAAATAATTAATTGAATTGAGTATTATCCTTCAATGCGGTGGGCTGGCACCCTGCCTGGGGTTTGTTTCCTGCCTTTCGCCCTGTGTTGGCTGGGATTGGCTCCAGCAGACCCCCGTGACCCTGTGGTTACGATATAGCGGGTTGGATAATGGATGGATGGAAGGAAGGATTATCCTTCAAGTTAGTAGTTACACAATAATATGCAAAATTAACTTTTTTTTTCATAATTTTATTGATTTTATTGTAATCACACAACACTCCATAGAAATAGATCAATTTTTACAAAAACTTGATTGAAAGCTTTTAATAAAACTTTTAATAAAAATGTAAATAGTGCAATGTAGAATGCTTGGAAATGATTATTTTTGCATTTTTTGGTAGTAGATTAACCTGCAACTGTCTTTTTAAAATCTTTTTGAACTTTGCGGTGATGGTTGTTCAAAATATTTTACAATGCATCCAGGTAGAATTAACAGTAAATATCTGAATTTATTCTCTGTGATTCATAAGATGTGGCTCACTTACTACTGTGAATTATCTGCCTATTATGCATAGCTGACCTAAAAAATAGGATCAAGCAGTTAATGTTATTGAACATGTTGTTGTGGAGAAGAAATCATTAACAAACATTTTCATGCACTTAAAAAATATACATGGAAAAACTGACATTGGTAAAAGCACTGCTAGACTTTGGACTTCATGAGTTTATATTTCCAAGTAAATCAAGCAAAGCTCATTGACAAATCTGGGTCTGGACAACCATAAATTGCAGTCATTCCTGATGTGCTTCAATGTCCTGAAGACCTACATATTATGACCAAAAAGCTTGCAATACAAATTTCGGTATCCATAGGAAGTACTGCTAATGCCTTAGGATATTTAAAAATGTGTTCATGTTGGATTTCCATAAAACCTAACCACTAATAACAAAACTGTGCAGAAAGATGTGTGTTCAGTTTTGCTTTGGTTATGAACAGGCTGAGGGAAAAGCTTTTTGAAAGCTTTTTGATTGTCACTGGAAATATGCACAACTCTTTGAGCCAGAAAAGAAAAGAAAGTCAATGGAATAGCGTCAACCAACTACACAGAAGAATTCTAAGAGTACGTCTTCAGCATGGAAAATCAGACAGTCATTCAGTCATTATCTAACCCGCTATATCCTAACACAGGGTCACGGGGGTCTGCTAGAGCCAATCCCAGCCAGCACAGGGTGCAAGGCAGGAACAAACCCCAGGCAGGGCATACCCACACACACACACACACCCACCCACAATAGGGACAATTTAGAATTGCCAATGCACCTAACCTGCATGTCTTTGGACTGAGGGAGGAAAACTGGACACAACCATTTAATTTGTGATGCATACGGGGTGATGTGACTAGGCATTAGGCCATGTTGTGAGACCATTAATTTACCTTTATAATTTCAGTCTCCTAAAATGTTGTAGACATTTTTAAGAAGAGCTTGACCACATAACAATGTGAAAGGAAAGTTGGTTTTCCTTGCAACAAAAAATCCAAGCAGACACAGAAAGACCATATAAGTCCATGCAGCAGCATCTGGATCCAGGACTCTGGATCTGTGAAGCTGTAAAGTAACTGCTGCACCGCAATGTGATGTAACAACAACATTTATTTCTATAGCACATTTTCATACAAAGAATGTAGCTGAAGGTGCTTTGCAAAGAGAAAGTTACCAGAAAGTTAAAAACAAATAAGATTAGGTAAAAATGTTAAGGAATAAGTAACAAAGAAAAAAACATATAAAACATAGACGTTGTTAAAATAATCAGCCTTGACACAGAGAAGAAAGGTTTGGGGCCAGAACCGGAAGTAGCATCTTCGGGGCCCGAACTGGAAGTGATGTCTTCGTGCCAGAACCGGAAGTGACATCACCAGACTCAGGCAGATAATCCCGTATTTAATCTTCAGGAATATCAGAGAAAAGATTAGTGCACCCCGGCACCTCCTGGCCTGTTGTGGAGTTACCTTTGATTAGTCCCTCTAGCTGTCTCCCATGCACATGTGTGTGACAATGTAAATTAACCTTATACAGTATACAATATCATAATGTAAGTCTCTAAAGATAAGTCCAAGGATAAGGTCAGATGGCAGCGAGGACAGAAAAAACAAAAAAAAAAAACATTTAAGATGGAGAAAAAAAAAACAAAATTTGCTGGGGTTCCAATGCATTCTACCTAACATAAACGTGCTTAAATCATTCCCCATTGTTTCCAGGCTTTGTGCCAGTGGATTCAATGCAGTCAGTCTCATGAACAGCTGGAGCACCCGCCTTCATTCCTGCGTCACAGGTGGCAGCATGATTCACTGGTCAGGTTGTGGTGGCACAAAATACCACCACACAAGAACCAGAAAAGAAAGTAAAGACAAGTAGATAGGAATAAAGAATACAAATTAATCAAGAATATGATGAGTTTATACCTATATGATCTATTAAGAGTACAACTAAAATGTAGCTATGAAAAAGCCAACTCAAAATAATGAGTTTTAGCATTTTTTTAAAATGTTCCACTGTATTAGCCTGTGGTAAAGTTTTCCAGATTTTAGGTGCATAGCAGCAAAAGGCTGCCTCATCATTTCTTTTAAGCTCTTGAAATTATAAGCAGACCTCCATTAGAAGATCTAATGTTACTACTTGGAGTGTAGAGGGACAGGCACTCCAAATTAATGGAAGAGGCAAGATTATTTAAGGCTTGATACACCATAAGCAGTATTTTAAAGTCAATACCAAATGACACAGGTAACCAATGTAACAACACTACAACTGGTGAGATGTGCTCAGATTTTCTTTTTCTAGTTAAGCTTCTTGCTGCTGCATTCTGTACCAATTGCAACCAACTGATGTCTTTCTTAGGTAACATCCTCCAGATCTTTGTTATGGGTAAATATCACTTCCTTTCACGTGATAAAATCAATATACAAGTAACTCCATCTTTAAAGCCCTTGCTTGCCATAGTAGGATAACATTCTTACTTGCAACGTACAACACTTCATCACCCTCCAGTGTCATGGAAAAAAAGAATGTGTTAAAATAAATCACTTAATCTTATTTAAGAGGGAAAACAAATTGGTTGAATAGCTGTAGTTCCAGAAATACTGTGGAAATAACCCTGAGAAATACTCCAGTATATTTAGTTTAATAACAGAAAGAGTAGCATTACAGCAGGATAGTTGGATAGGTGATACAGATTGCCTTGATCATAAATATGGAAAATATATCATATCCATCCATACTTTTACTAAAGCCTCTTAATCCTTTTTAGTAAGCCTCTATTTTCAACATCAGATATAACAGAAGAAGCAAACCTGCCACCAGCACAATTTCGACTTTCTAATCAGCGTAACCCACACTTATTTAGGGTTAAGCAGTAAACTGGTGAACAACCTGAAGATAAAAAACTCAAGTGAGCACAGAAAAATGAAGTAAAATCAACACAGATCAGGCTTTGATTTGCATCCAGGTCTCTGAGCCCATGAGGTGGTGGCCCTAACCTGTGCATAACCATCCTGCCCTCTCTTGTGATGCTTTGTTCAGATCTGAGGTAAGTAACTCATTCTGTAATGTTTTTTATGTTGGATTGAGAGTTCTGTTTCCTGTTTATGAATTACAACATGGTTAGTCAATGTTCAGTGACACCAGAGCAAAACCCAGAGTGCTAAGCTCCATTATTGCAGATTTACACGCATAATGCATCCAATGAGCCCCTCTATTTGTGACTTAATGCTCTACTTTGCTAGTCTGTGCATAGAAACAGCTGTGTGGGTCACCCTTGAATAAGCCTCATATGGCACATTTTCTTTTATCTATGACACCACATTTTGCAGACTCTGGAGACATTGACCAAAGCCTTTTACAGCAGAATGTGTCAACAAGCAGACAATATCTACAGTGATTTTTTTCAGTAAGATCACTTCATTTTTTTTCCTTCCTCAACCTATATATTTAATTCCCTGATCTTGTAATTTCCCTTGGATGAAAGCCTCAGGGAAGTACGCAAGAATAATAAATACAAATAATAACATGAAATAACTTTTATCCGGTGTAGTTTATGAAACATTAATTCAAAATAACATAACTTTCTGTCATGTATTGCATGCATTATCTGGGCAGTGTCATTATTTTAAAGCGATCAGCTAGTAATTGTGTATTTTTGACAGACAGTAATAAAACCCACCAGTAATACAGAATAAGATGGCTAGCCTAATAATTGTAGTGATATGTGTCATCCTTTAACTTTCCTCTGTCAGAACTAAATTAATAGCTTTTCTGTTATCTAAGACTTCCAGTATGCAGGTTGTAGAGTATAAAATCCTTCTAGACTTGTTTTTTAATTAAATAAACCAATAATCAGTTTAGATCCTACAGCCTTCGACTGCTTTGCTCCATGGATCCACAATATAGAACATGAATTATTGCCACTTTTCTCAGCGTCTGTGCTTGCTCAAAGTTCTGTAGTGGAGTGCACATGCAGAGAATGAGGACTTTGCCTGACTAAATAGCTGCTGTTCTGTTAACATCATTCAGTTAAAAGAGTGCCAGTATGGTTAGTGACATTATTAAAAAAAAAAAAGTTATCTTTTATAGGTCCCAAACTGGCAAACTTTTGGGTCAAAGTGTGATTCCTTAGTCATGATGCCACATATTGTACCTGATAACCGTATTGTTACCATTGAGAAAACTCATACCTGCTGCATCACTGTCTGGTTTGTAAAGTGCAGTGTTTCCAACTGTAAGGTCCTACAACAGATAGTGCTGACAGCGAAAAAGATTATTGGGACCTCTCTGCCCTCCATTAAAGATATCTTTACAAAGTGGTGCATTTGCAAAGCCTATACGATTATGAAGGACTACTTTCAGTCTTCCCTCTGTCTCTTTTACCCACTTCCATCTGGCAGAAGGTACTGTAGCATATGAACCAGTTCTGCCAGGCTCTGCAACAGCTTCTACCCTTGGCAGTTTGGACTCTCCAACTCTGTGTGACCCCTCTGCCCTCAGATATGCTCCTAGTGGCTGATTTGTATGTAATGCATTTGTTACATTTTTTACTGATGTTGTTTTTTAATCATTTATTTATTTATTACTATCTACTTCAAATTATTACCACCTATTCACTTACCTATTTCACTTTTATTTATCCATTTACTAGGGGGCTTAGCCCCCTACTCGCTTTGCTCGCCAACCCCCTCTCTGGTTTTCCGGATACACACTTTGAAAATGTTTTTTCATTGAATTGTTGCTATTTCATTAGTTTCACTTTTATTTCAGAACTTCTGTAAAAACAATATTTGAAATCTTTTGGGTCCCAATGTGCTGAATCTTTTTAATGAGGTCAGTGAGACATGTGTTTAATGACTTTGTACCATAATTCAGGATAGGTTTCTCTGTTTGGAATTTCAGCACAGACAAAACGATCTACAGCATCAGCAGTTAATAATTTTTTTTGCAAAGTAACCAATAAATGCATGTGAGGTAAACACCATTTTTTAAATTCTCTGACTTAAACTTGAAAGCCTTACAATATTTACATACTTTTGACATATCACCTATGTCCATATATTCAATCTCTATTCGCCTTTTCGTTATTTTTCCAGGTAATAATGTGTCTTTTTTTGCGCTAATGAGATGTTTACTTTCTTTGTTTTGACACTGTCGTTTTTTTCTGCTTTCATATTCTATATCTTGCTCTGCATGTGTTTCATGCCTATGTTTTTTTTGAGTCTTTTGAATTCCAGTTTTCATCTCTAACCTGCTCTGCAAAAGTTTGTCCCCCTTGTTTTTTAACCTCTTTATGATGCTTTACTTTGTTTTCTACTCTGTCTTTTATTTCTGACCTCGCTTTGTCCTGGTTTTTTTTCAATGACACCTGGGGCCTCATGTATAAATGGCGCGTACGCACAAAAATGTTGCATAAGAATGTTTCCACGGTAGCTCAAACCCTGTTGTACGCAAGTTCTGTGCTCGGTTTTGCAGACTAGCGGCACCCAGTGTCAAAGCAGTGCTACTGTTCCTGTGTGGTTACCAATTCTTTTTCATATCCACATCCCTGATGCGGCTTTATAAATACACTGAAATTAACCGCATATTGTTTATTAGTTTAATGCATCTGATTGTAATTAACTTGTAACAATATAATGGTCCACAAAATGGTCAAACTATTCCAAATACCATAGCTGCTTTAGTGTTGTTACTCTAACTGTACCTTCTTCTTCTTTCAGCTGCTCCCGTTAGGGGTTGCCACAGTGGAACATCTTTTTCCATATTACTCTCACCGCACCACTTGGAGTAGTTTTATCACTGTATCTGAGTTGGGAATCACAGCTGTACAGCAGCTGATCAGAAAGAGAATTATCAGTATACAGCATCAAGCAAATGCTGCCTCAGCTATGTTTTCTATTGAGCTACTCTCACACGGCAAATGCTTCAGAGCCTTTCCTGTACTGACCTTGCGGTTCAGAAACAGTTTCATCCCAAGAACTATAAACGCACTCAATCACTCCATCAAGTGCTCCTTGTAGAATGCTTTGTACTTATAAGTACAATTACCTCACTGTAAACTTGCGATACAATTATAATATTGTACAACCTGAAAACACATTATTTTAACATGGCCTTTTTATAACTTCAATTTAACTTAATCCTGATACTCTGTATGTTCAATTCTTCATAATAACTATTCATGGTGGCTCTAAAATCCGTACTGACCCCTACTCTCTCTTCTGTTTCTTTTTTCGGTTTCTTTGTAGTGGGGGCCTGCGCCACCTCCACCAACTCAAAGTTTCATGATGCTCTAACAATGATGGATGGATTAAAAGGCAGAAGTCTACGTGACCATCATCATCAAGTCCTTCCGTGAGAACCCTAAATCAAAAAAGAACTGTTTCATTTATGTTAGGTAGAATGCCCAGAGGGGACTGGGCAGTCTAATGGTCTGGAATCCCTACAGATTTTATTTTTTTCTCCAGTCGTCTGGAGTTTTTTTTTTGTTTTTTCTGTCCACCCAGGCCATTGGACCTTACTCTTATTCTATGTTAATTAATGTTGACTTATTTTATTTTCTTATTGTGTCTTTTATTTTTCTATTCTTTATTATGTAAAGCACTTTGAGCTACTGTTTGTATGAAAATGTACTATATAAATAAATGTTGTTGTTGTTTTTGTTGTACAACCTGAGCCACTTTATAAAGTGCATATTTACATATGATGACAATATCATTTTAAGATGAAATGCAGTAAAATATGTTTATTATAGATAGATAGATAGATAGATAGATAGATAGATAGATAGATAGATAGATACTTTATTAATCCCAAGAAGAAATTCACATAATCCAGCAGCAGCATACTGATACAAAAAAAAAATTAAATGAAAGAGTAATAAAAATGCAGGTAAAAACAGACAATAACTTTGAATAATATTAACGCATTAGGAACGATCTTCTCAGTCTGTCGTTGAAGCTGCTCCTCTGCCTGGAGATAACACTGTTCAGTGGATGCAGTGGATTCTTCATGATTGACAGGAGCCAGCCCAGCGCCTGTCGCTCTGCTATGGATGTCAACCTGTCCAGCTCTGTGCCTACAATATAGCCTGCCTTGCTCACCAGTTTGTCCAGGCGTGAGACGTCCTTCTTTATGCTGCCTCCCCAGCACACCACCCTATAGAAGAGGGCATTGGCCACAACTGTCTGGTAGAACATCTGCAGCATCTTATTGCAGATGTTGAACGACACCAACATTTTAAGGAAGTATAGTTGGCTCTGACCTTTCTTACACAGAGCATCAGTATTGGCAGTCCAGTCCAATTTATCATCCAGCTGCACTCCCAGGTATTTATAGGTCTGTACCCTCTGCACACAGTCTCCTCTGATGATCACGGGGTCCATGAGGGGCCTGGGCCGCCTAAAATCCACCACCAGTTCCTTGGTCTTGCTGGTGTTCAGGTGTAAGTGGTTTGAGTCGCACCATTTAACAAAGTCCCTGATTAGCTTCCTATACTCCTCCTTCTGCCCACTCATGATGCAGCCCACAACAGCAGTGTTGTCAGCGAACTTTTGCACGTGGCAGAACTCCGAGTTGTATTGGAAGTCTGATGTATATAGGCTGAACAGGACCGGAGAAAGTACAGTCCCCTGCGGCGCTCCTGTGTTCCTGACCACAATGTCAGACCTGCAGTTCCTGAGACGCACATACTGAGGTCTGTTTGTAAGATAGTCCACGATCCATGCCACCAGGTGTGAATCTACTCCCATCTCTGTCAGCTTGTCCCTAAGGAGCAGAGGTTGGATGGTGTTGAAGACACTAGAGAAGTTCAAAAACGTAATTCTTACAGCACCACTGCCTCTGTCCAAGTGGGAGAGGGATCGGTGTAGCATGTAGATGATGGCATCTTCTGCTCCCACCTTCTCCTGGTATGCGAACTGCAGAGGGTCTAGGGCATGGCGGACCTGTTTCCTCAGGTGGTGAAGCAGCAGCCGCTCCATGGTCTTCATCACATGTGACGTCAGAGAGACAGGCTGGAAGTCATTCAGCTCACTAGGACGTGATACCTTTGGGACTGGGGTGATGCAAGATGTTTTCCAAAGCCTCAGGACTCTCCCCTGTTCCAGGCTCAGGTTGAAGATCCACTGCAGAGGACTCCCCAGTACCAGTGCACAGGCCTTCAGCAGTCTTGGCGCTACTCCATCTGGACCCGCTGCTTTTCTGGCACAAAGTCTCTTCAGCTCTCTGCTCACCTGCGCTGCTGTAATTGTGGGTGGGGATGTCTCTTTTATGCTGGTATCAGCAAAAGGATGGTTGGAGGATGCAGTACTCCAAGGTGAGAGTGGGTTAGGGTGGTCAAACCCGTTAAAGAAGTTGTTCATTTGGTTTGCTCTCTCCACTTCTCTCTCGATGGTGGCACCCCACTTTGAGCTGCAGCCAGTGATGATCTTCATCCCATCCCACACTTCCTTTATGCTGTTATTATGCAACTTCTGCTCCAGCTTTCTCCTGTACTGCTCCTTCGCGGCCCTGAGCTGGACTCGGAGTTCCTTCTGCATGCGCTTGAGCTCATGCTGATCACCGCCTTTAAAAGCCCTTTTCTGCTGGTTCAAAAGGCCCTTGATGTCACTTGTAATCCATGGCTTGTTGTTAGCATAGCAGCGTACTGTTACTTCGTACTGAACTACAATGTCCATACAGAAGTTGATGTAATCATTAGTGCAGTCAACAACCTCCTCAATGTTCTCACTATGTTATCCCTGCAGGATATCCTAGTCTGTAGTTCCAAAGCAGCCTCTCAGACCCTGCTCTGCCTCAGGGGACAACTTCCTGAATGAGCGTGTGGTTGTAGGTAGCTCCTTCACTCTTAATTTGTAGTGAGGCTGATGCAGAACCAGATTATGATCTGTTTACCCAAGCGCAGGCAGCAAGGTGGCGCTGTATGCGTCTTTAACGTTTGCATACAGTAGGTCAATAGTCCTATTTCCCGGGTGTTACAATCCACATACTGGGAGAAGGCAGATAATGTTTTGACTAGCATTACATGGTTAAAGTCTCTAGCGATTAGCACAAGCGCTTCAGGGTGCTGTGTTTGTAACTTAGCAACCACGGAATGGATGACGTCACTCTCTATCTCAGCATTCGCTCGAGGGGGGATGTAAACAATAACAACAATCACATGTCCAAACTCTCTGGGCAAGTAATAGGGATGCAGACTTACGGCCAACAGTTCGATGTCCCTGCAGCAAGTGGAGATTTTAACGTTTACATGTCCACAGTTGCACCATCTTGTATTGACATAGAGAGCGACACCCCCTCCTTTCTGCTTCTCGCAGGTACTTGCGTCTCTGTCCACTCTAACTGTGCTAAATCCGGGTAGCTCCATGTTAGCATATTATAATTATTATTATATATTATATTATACAGGTAAAACTTTAACTTCATTTAAATAATCTATATTGTTAATAATTAAACATGTGAGGACATGGTGCCGCAGCGCTAGTTAGTTGCTGGCGCTCCATTCATGGATTGATCCTGCCTCGCGCTGTATTCTTGCTGATGTTGGCGTGACGCTGGAAGGATAGATGGATAGAATAATTAAACATGTACTATGAAGATATTTCAATGTTCCTTAAAAGTTTTAAAGAATCTGCATTCTAAGCTTACAGATGGCTTAATATCTGTTACAGAGCTGATTGTGTGGCGATTGGGTATTTGGAGAAAGAAAAGAAGGGTCAGGAATTGGGGGTTAGTACGTTTGAAAGAGATAGTATTGCTACAATAAAGTATTTCATTGAAGGTTGTGCATGGTGCAGCAAGCATTTTGCATGAGGCATGAACAATCACTGTGCCACCCTGTTCCCATGTTTAATGACGTGCTTTAACTTCTATTATCATGAAAATGATATCACGTATACAACTCAGTATTTTAATTATTCAGAGAGCTGTAATATTACGAATGTAGTGGATTCTGGTTCCTGTCGGAGGAAGAGATGAAACTTTTAAGATGAAGTTTATGATGTTCTACTTCAATGACAAAATAAACTATGTGATTAAAGTGGAAATTTAGAGATTAAAGTTGACATTTCGTTCTTTTTCCCCACTGTGTGCCTTTTTTTTTCTCTGTACTCTAATAAGCTTTCATATGACACTCAGATGGTGGGCTACAACTCGCCTTTTCACAGCGAATTTGATAGGTGACAACTTTTTTTTTATTTCAGGCACTGTGCAACTTTGTGAACTTGAGCTTTCGAGTTTCTCCGACATGCTATGTAACTCGATCAACTTCCTTATGTTGTTTATACCATTGTTTAAACCAACAAATAGTACGTTTTTCCTTGACTCCACTTGGTATTCGCTGAAATTCTTCTATTTTCCCTTGTGCTTTTGTCATTGTCTTTTCACAGAAGGCTGAGCTTAAGGGCTATTTATATTAATTTGCATATTCAAAGAGGTGTAATTCTGGGAGGAGTCTGGGAGGGGACAGCAGGCGCGTGCATGTGCATTACTTTTCACTCTGACTGGGATTCATGGAGCGGAAGAACGTGGAAGTTGGCGAATGCACAGATTTATGCATCTGGATTTTTTTGTGCGTAAGCACATTTCCACTTTTGTCCGCACGCCATGTTTTAGTGTGAATTCTACGCACGCCGTCATGAGGCCCCAGGTCCGTGGTGATTATTTTCCCTTTTTCGAGTAATAATTTCCGTTTGTTTACGCTACTGCGATCTTTACTTTCTTTTTTTTGATACTTTCTAATTTTCCTGCTTTCATATTCTTTAACTTTTTCTGCATTTGTATTGTGCCAACTTTTTTTTGAGCCTTTTGAATTCCACTGCTTTCATAATTTCTTACCTGCTCTGCATGTGTATAGTGCCAATGTTTTTGAACGTCTTTATGAAGCTCTACTTTGTCTTTTACTCTTTGTCTTTTAATTCTGCTCCCGATTGGACGTGCTTTATTTTCAATTCCACTTCTTTCGGGCTGATTACCTTATTTTCTGAATTTGCACCTAGATTATTCTTTTTCTTTTCTTCCCGCTGCTCTTTCTTCTTCGCTTAGTCGCCAATGTTTCATCTATAATGTATTGTCCTTATACGCTTTATATGCACTGAGAGCCCGGGATCTGTGTGTGTACAAAGCCTTTACATGACTGAGTGTTTTGCTGCCCGTGATCTTATTTGATATTGGTTGTAAGTTGGGCGTGTCTTGCAAGAATCTCATGTTCTACGTCCCCGCAAGACAGTCCTGGGTCAATCTCTTGGCACAAAGTCTCATGTTTAAGGTCCCCGTGAGATGCTCCGTGTCCAATCTCTTTCATCTTGTGGGCCTTTTAAGTGTCTTCCGTGATCTTCACGTGAAGATCATGTCTCGTCTCCCTAGTGTTTCTCTCCAGGATTTTTTTTTTTTTTATAACAGAGAGATAGTATAGGATAGTTCTTTATCTGTCTTTTGTTTGTCCTGTGTTTATGTATATGTTGCACCGCGGTCAAGGGGAACTTTATTTAGTGCCACTATACTGTAAATGTGTAGATGGTATGACAATAAAGTCACTTCACTTGACATTACAAATGTGTTATTTATAAGAAGTAAGTCATATGGAAATGATAGAAAAAGATTTATTGAACCCATAGAGATAAAGTGTAGGGTTACTGGGCATAGAACTCTTCTCAGAGGCATTGAGCATGAGGCAGTGCTATATCTGAATGAACCATTCATACCTGGCCAGTTTAATCTATCATGGACTGTTTTTCAATTTGAGTATTATAAACTCACCAGTAACGGTGCACTGCAAAATAATGTGCAGTAAATACACTTCACTTGTGCATTCATAGTTTTCATACATAGAGGTTGATGCCCTTGCTGCTTCCTGGCTCTTCTCTTCACCATCCTAGCGGCCCTCTTCTTCTCTTCTTTCATCGGCATCTTTTTGCGTTATAACTGATTAAACCAGTGTTTGTGTTGCAATTACTTTGTATGTTTTCTTTAATTTTTCACTTAAGTCTTTAATCTGGCTCAAGAATGATTTAAGATATAATTAGGTAGAGGAAGTGACGGCGAAGGTGGTAGGGATGAGAACAGCACCCGTATACATGCACTACATGGCCGCCCTGCTGGCCGCTGCCAAGAGTTGACTCTACAATAAAATAAAATGAAAATAGAAAGAGGAATAACTTTGGAGGTCAATCATCACCCCAAACGCAGATAGTAGACATCACATAGTATATGTGTACCAAATTTCAGGTCAATAGGTCAAATGGTTTAAGAGCTACAGGTGATTTAAAATCCTGGACAGACAAACAGACAGCCACGGTAGCATATTATACGTAAATATTTAAGAACCGTTTCCAACCTTTTGGATTAGTTTACATTTTATAATTTTTATCACTGTTTAATTTTAACACTATATTATTTGACATCACTTCATTGCTATGTGATTCTGGGGTTTTGTTCTCTCTAGTTTTTATATTTGGATTCAATTCAATGAAACTTTGTTGTTATGAATGTGTGATTTTTTTTTTTTGCGTCAAGCTTATTTACCATTTTTCCACCATTTTGTGCAGTTTTCGGAACAAAAGTTCTGCTTGTTGCTAACAACGCATTGCTATTGCTGCTAAGTGACACCCAGATATAGTGTGTTATGATTTTGTAGGAATATAAGAAATTTGAAAAATGAGAAGAGACCATTCATTCCATCAAGCTTGTTTTTTTAGCTAATAGCTAAGCTGTCCCAATATCTCATCCAGATACTTGTTAAACTCATACTCTGAAAAGAAGAACCTCTGGCTTCAGCCCTAAATGCACTTCCCCTTAATTTTCAACGGTGTCCTCAAGTACTGGGTCTAATTTATCAGTGCCCCACGCAGTCTTCTCTGCTTGAGACTAAACAGGTTTATTCTCTAAGGCCCGTGTGAGTATGACTGTCCTAAAGTGTTGGTTGCTAGCCTCTGTACAGCTTTAACTGCTGCTATGTCCTTAATTGTACTGTACTGTACAGAACTGTAAACAATAATCCAGAAGCTGCATCACTAGTGCATTATGTAGTCTAAGTATACCATCTCTTGATTTATATTCAACAGTTTTTACGTTATAACTTAACATTTTATTTGCTTTTATTTTATCCATCCATCCATCCATTATCCAACCCGCTATAACCTAACACAGGGTCACAGGGGTCTGCTGGAGCCAATTCCCAGGGCGCAAAGCAGGAACAAATCCAGGGCAGGGCGCCAGTCCACTGCAGGCTTTTATTTTATTTGCCTTTTTAATAGTTTTAAACATTGATTAAATAATGACAATGTTGTGTCTGAATTCCTTTCAAAATTTCCTTTATCCTTTAGGACAGTGTGTTCCATCTTGTGTTTGTTGATGTTCTTTTTGCCCACATATAGCACTTTGTGCTTTTCAATATTAAACAACATTTTCTAATTCATTACCCAGTTCTGCCATTCCTCCAATTTTAGTATAATCTGCAAAATCCGTAAGTGCAACATGAACTAAATCTAGAGGATCTTCATCTTCCCTTTTGGAAGTAACTGGGTTCACTCTTTGGGGTATGTGGTACACTCTCACTCCTGGTAAGCAGCACACTGTTATTGATTTCCGATTTCTGCTGTATATCAGCTTGCGGTATTTCAGAGGATTGAATCTCCACAAACTAGAACAGCAGCCCCTTGTGATTCGCTGGGGGTTAGGGGCGCAGAACCCCTGAGAGTGTAAAAATCCCTGTATGTTTTGGATCTATGATTATTGAATGTTATAAGTTTATTACACTGAACAAAATGCAAAAAGTTGTGTGAAACAATTAGATGTGTGAGGCTGGCTGCCAAGGCAAAGATGTGTGGCATCCCACAAACAAGGTGTGTAGTGAACTGTAATTTTTTACAAAATTGAAATTATTATAATAAATTTGTGTTTATACTTATGGTAGTAAAGAAGATAAGTTATTTATATTACAGATACAAAAGAAGTTCACCAAAACACTAAGCTCAAAACAAAAAACACTCATGACACAGTCTAGTTTTACAAATGCAAATAATGGTGGTGTGGTTATGAAATTAAATCTCCTGTGTACAGCCTCCTGGAAGTTAGGTAAAGTTTTGTCCTGCTTGTCATGCAGATGTAAGTGAAGATTTGTAGAAATTGGAAGCGCTCCCCAAACAAAGACATTTTCCAATCCAGATGAAATCACATGAACATACGGGCACAGGAGAGGAACATAAATCCAGAGAAAACTGTAATCCAATAAAATTTATTATAATCCAATAGTGCGGTGAAGCATTTAAATAAAACAACACCACCAATTGTAATCCTTCTGGATTGTTATAACTTGCTTTTAAAACCAGCACCTTCATCTTTCACCTAGCAGCTCTTGCGACACCTTTCAAAGCAGCTCGATGATGCAGTACTCCCAAGGTTGCTGGGATTTGCAGTCCATGTAAGTAGCTATAGTGTGCTCTGAGGTTTTTCCGCGTCAGGTCGTAAAACTAGCAAAAAAATATCCATTTAATTATTGATGATAAATGCACAAATTGGCGGATCTACAAACATTAAGCCCACCAATCACAGTGACTGACAGGTAATATTTTCTTTTTCTGCTCCCATTCACAGTTTTTCATGCTTTTGAAGCAAAGTACAGTATATCTTTTTTTCTGATGGGATGTTTTGGTGTCTTAGTCCTGTTTTGACTGCTTGAATGGATCTGACGTAGTCTATATTTTGTTTTTCTCTTTAATTTAGAGTGGAATATCAGAAACTGTTGGTTTGCTAGGATCTTAAATCTTATGGAGATTGCTTTTCATGAGCGCAAACTTTTGCAGTATGGTTTGCTATTTTCACGTAGTTATCACACACTATACAGTCCAACTTGGTGGGATCTTGGGTAATGGACCACATATTTCATCCATTGCAAGTAAAAGGCTTTAAAACCACTTTTCATACTTTTCTCATGTGGAGAGTCTTCTCTAATCTTTTATGTCAGACTTTTTAAGAAAGTAAGAGTTTCATTTTAGTATTTTAAATAGTGATGTACTGTTTCTGGTGTCCACAATTTCAGATTCAATTAAAAACAAATCTTTCACAAGTTTAGCTGGGGTCTTGAATAGACTTTAATGAAGAAACTTTTATATCAGATTGACTCTGGTTTTTAATATTCAGTTAGGCTTTGATTTTCTGGAAAAATTTTGGTTTTCTAGCCTGTAAACTTGGCCTATTTGTCTTCATGTTTTTAAATACTGCTTTTCAATGTTGACATAACAGTCACCAGTTATGGTTGTTTTTCATGATAAAAGATGGTGTCACACAGAACTTGGCTTCCAAGGCTTTGGATAATTTAAAACATCAACTAATTATGTGGTGCACCGTACTTAGCATTAAAGCATTTAGATAATTTAAAACTGTAGCCCGTCTACTCTAACTGTGTGTTGAAAGGGGCCCTGAGTTCTTTACTCCAATGCCTAATCTACTATAACGCTAATTACTTTAATAATTTGAGTCTCGGGTCACTATAAATAAAACCTTATTATTTAAGTCTAGCAATACACTGGTCAGGTAATAACAAATAAATAAAGGTAGTTACCTGTTAACATTTGTTCCTAAACCAGTAGTTTATCTATCTAATAAAACACCAAGAAACTGGGTTAATAAAAAAAATGATAAACTCCCCGTTTAATTATAAACTAACAAAACAAAATTAACAGAACTGGAAATAATCAGGAATTCTCTTTTACCCTAACAAATAATCATAAATTATACATAATTATTTATGTATAAAAAATACATTCAGTCTTGTCAAACTTGTATTAAAACAAAACGTTGCAGGCCTGATTCGGTGTTTGGTATCGTTGAAACCAAAAACTCAGCAGTTGGTTCACTCCACCAGGAGCAACAAATAAAATAAAAGTGGTACCTTACTTTATGCTTGTAGTATTAGTTCAACAAATCCTCCTAATCCCTCTGTCTCTGTCCGTGAGCAGGGAACAGCTGAGGTGCGAATCCTAAATCGTCTCTGTCTCCAAATAAGCGATCGTCCATAAGAAGCTGCTGCCTCCATCAGTTCATGCTGCTACTTCCCTTTACTGAATTAATGAGTGGTTCTTCGCCGGATACACACTGCGAACATTTAGTTGAAATTCTCCATCTATATCAGCAATTCATACTCCTGTAAATTATCTTGCTGATAATTTGCAGTTTGCCTCCCAAACTTTTCACTACACCACCTCGGTGTCACGTTCTTTTCTCTCGCCCGTTCTCTCCTACAGTCGGTTCTTCCACCCCATTCCGTTTTTAAACAACTTCCAGTTATCAAAATAAACGTTTGCAAAACCACATAAAATAACTACTACTCTAAAATTAACAGTTTAAAACACAAACATTTCACATTTTTACATCTGTAACTTATTTACATCAATCACTTATTATTGCAAATTTCTACCTGGGCTACAAAACAACAGATAATCTGTCAGTCAGTGTTAGTTAGGGAAAAAAAATTCTTAGGAACAGTTAGGATAACTGATACTTATTTTTTACACAGGGATTTTGACTGACATTTTATTTTTGTTAATTAGAGTTATTATATTTCTGGCATATAACCCATCATGTGTTTTTGACTATTTAAACCTTATTATTCATCTCCTGATCCTATTTTGAATCATTTTTAGGGTCCATTAACTTGCCAGTTTCCATCTCAGTCATAATATTGGGAGAGGATTGAAGTACCCATAGTAAACCCCATCCATCCATCCATTTTCCAACCTGCTGAATCCGAAGGGTTCACGGGGGTCTGCTGGAGCCAATCCCAGCCAACATAGGGCACAAGGCAGGAACCAATCCTTTGCAGGGTGCCAACCCACTGCAGGACACACACAAACACACCCACAAACCAAGCACACACTAGGGCCAATTTAGAATCGCCAATCCACCTAACCTGCATGTCTTTGGACTGTGGGAGGAAACCGGAGTGCCCGGAGGAAACCCACGCAGACACGGGGAGAACATGCAAACTCCACACAGGGAGGACCCGGGAAGCGAACCAAGGTCTCCTAACTGCGAGGCAGCAGCGCTACCACTGCGCCACCGTGCCGCCCATAGTAAACTCACAGAACATTAAAAAATTGTGCAGATTCCTTCCACACAGTGACCAAAACAAGAATCATGCCATCAGTACCATTAACCACTACATCATCCCTACTGTTTAAGAATTTACGTTAATATTCATGTCATTTGGCCAGCTTCAGCCTCAAGGCAGAAACCTGCTTAACATACCAGTCGATCAGAGGACAGCTTACCGTTACTAGTTTACATGGGAAGAGGGATAAAACTGGAGTACACAGAGAAAACCCATGCAGAATATCTTCAAGTTCAAGATTCAAATCAATGTCCCTGGGGCCTTCAGGTCATAAAGCCAACCACTGTGTCACAGTTCCCATACCATAAATCAATCATCCATTACTCCATTACTAAAGTCACTTAAACAAAATTCTGGAGCTGTGATGTAGCAGATCTAATCAATGTGCCACCCACATGTTAGTCAAAGTTTATTTTATATGGGGCATTACTATCAAAGATTATTCTATCAAAGGGTTAAGAGTTGAAGAGTGTAGGCAGCGATCAGATTACAGAATTTTGACCTACAGTGATTTGTACAGGACTTCACAAGTATGTTTCCTTACATGATGATGGCTCTGGCTATTCACAGGCAAGCATGAGTCACTCATTCAGTCTGTTTCCTATGTGTTCTGATGACAAATGTGCTCTGTCAGATAAATGTCTTGAATGTGTCATTTTAAGTTTTAAGTGTTTTTACATGTTTAATACTAAAATATCTGATACTTGGAAAGAAGTTATAGTACTTGAGTAAAGGTGTTTGTTCTAAATCTGTACAGTATATCAAAGGCTATGACCTTAGAGCTAAGTGAGGCATGATGAAGAATTACAATATTAAACTTCCATTCTTCTGCTTCAAACTCCAGCAATCTAACTCAAGGTTACTGGGAGCTGGACCCTATCCTGGTGGTACAAGGAATAAGGCAGCAACTAAACTGGAATCAGTTGCCTGTCTGTTAAAGAGCACATTCAGAGGAGTATGAAGCTTTCAAATAGCCTTATACACCCTTCTTTTTTTTTTTATTAATTTTATTACAATCAATACATAGCAATCAAGTTTTTACAAAAAAAAAAGAATTATGTTAAGAACAGATCGGTCCCCACCCCTGAGAGAGAAAGCAAGCCAAACGGTGTAAAATTTAAGGCTTGTAAAAATACCTAAATTAATAAATTCTCTGTGCTTTATAAACTTATTTTAAAATATTACTGATTAGATCCTGCCATGTTTTGAAAAAAGTCTGTACGGATCCTCTAACTGAGTATTTGCTTTTTTCCAACTTTAAATAATATAACACATCAGTTTCCCACTGACTTAAAAGAGGAGAGTTTGGGTTCTTCCAGTTTATCAGAATAAGTCTCCGTGCCAAAAGTGTAGTGAATGCAATCACAATTTGTTTGTCCTTCTCCACTTTAAGACCCTCTGGAAGAACCCCAAACACAGCTGTTAATGGGTTAGGAGGAATTGTGAGTCCAAGGCTGTCTGAGAGGTAATTAAAAATTTTTGTCCAGAAAAATGTTAATTTGGTGCAGGCCCAGAACATGTGACCCAGTGAGGCTGGGGCTTGGTTGCAACGTTCGCAGGTTGGATCATGCCCTGGAAACATTTTGGAGAGTTTTAGTCGAGACAGATGTGCTCGATATATGATTTTGAGTTGTATAATTGTATGCTTTGTGCATATGGAGCTCGAGTTAATTCTCTGCATTGCTACTTTCCACTCCTTTTCTGATATATTAATTGAGAGGTTTATACACCCTTCTTTAGGGTGATGTAGAAAAGCCAAGTACCTGGAGAACATACAGACTCCATACCGGCAATGACCTGTCCAGGATTTAAGTACTATCACTAATACAATGCCAAAATCGCAGAAAGAAAATTTGGAAACTAATTCAGATTGTCATTCATGTGTGAAAGAAATGGAGAGACTGTTTGACTAAGCCACTTCAGTATGAACTCATCTCCATACTTCTCTTTGAGTGTAATCACTTTTCTACGCAGATCTTTTGGACACACTGAAGCAACCATGTAGTATTTTTCAGCAGAGTCAATCACCTTGTTAACAATGAACATTGAGTGTCTACAGTGAAATAGTAATATTAACACCTGTCACCAGACATTGTGACCTGGATTTAAAAGGTCCAATGATGCATGGATGGAAGAGCCTCTCTTATAACATGGACAATTAGACAAAAGTTGTATTTTTTTCTCAGCACATCGTCCATTTCACATCTCATTTTAAATGCAGCTCTCCACCTTGTCTCTTTTTCCTGTACAAGCAAATGTCCTACCTGACTTGCCACCAGCCCCATTTCTCTGAGCAGTTGCTTACCATAGCTTGTACAGGGGCGCTGCTCTGCTTGCAGTATTTATTTGCTTGAACTGCACACCCCATTTCACTGTGCTATCAAAAAAAAATCCACACTGCCTAAGAATAACCCACATGTAACAGCTTTATTAACGACAAATACTGAGAAATCAAAAACACAGGTTGGCTAAATATCTTTTTTCTATAATGTAAACAAATAAAATCAAAGCGTTTTTGAGATTGTGGAGTTTTTAGGTTTGTTTATTTTTACTGTAAGGGGTGGGGGTTGGTTACCTGTAAATATTAATATATCAAAATGTTCTTTCTTAGTGGATACCTAATGTCCTAGATGCACCATCCTGCCAAATTCCAGCTTTTTTACTAAACGTGAAATAGTATTTTTTGTTGATGAGTGAGTGAGTGCATGAGTCAGTTAGTCAATGTTGCATTATATGAACATTTAGATAGATAAATATTGTCAGACATGTGCACTTAGGGAGCATCTTCAGAGCTCTAGAAGTAATGGTAATTCTCCTCCAGACATAATGGGGACGCTGTCACTTAGTGTCTCATCCCTTTCACCTGCAGACCACACAGTGCAAGGCAGAAAGAACGCTGATCTCAATTATTCTTCCAGCCCAGAAGTCCTGCTTCATAAGCCATGGAGCAGGTAAGCATTTAAATACCTTGAAGTCTGCATTCATTAAGAATCTGTGTCTGGTGCAAACACTTCAAGCCTCTAGGAGTTTATATAATTTAACTTGCTTCTCAGCTCAGAAGAGAGCTATGTGGTTCACAACTGCCTTATTGTTTCTTTACCTCTTTCAGGGCTGATGTTGACTTTTGTCAAAATGAGGAGTTGACAATAGTAATCAATTGTCAACTGTAACAAAACGAACCGTTATGTTTTATTTGGAGTCTTGTTGCTAGAAAGAATGTTAGCTTCGTTGGTTTTGACCGAGATTTCCTGCACTCCCATGAGTAGCAAGGCACAAACAATGGCAAAAATGGCCGTGACACCTGGCCAGAGATCCAAGTGGATGTGTAAAGCAGAACACTCTGGGGATGACATTTGGCCTGTTCTCTCTGAACTGGACTATGACTTGTCAGACTCTGATTTTGATACAAGCGATCGAAGATGATTGTGAGGTTCCGGCTTCAGCTGATTGGTCCCCAGGTATTTGTGGTGCTGAACATGTTCGAGTAGCTGACACACCTATGGCACTGTTCGCCTGGGAGGACTGCCACTTAACAATGACAAGAGGTAGAAACCAGAGCAATGCACTGCAACAGTGGCTACTGCTGCTGCCCCAGCCACGCAAAACAGTCTGCCAGCCACAGCATGTAACAACAGACATTTCATGTTGATGTCTGTGTGACGCCATTGCTTTTCAGAAAACTATGTTTGTTGGAAAAAATATTCAGCTCTCAAAGGGTTAACTTGTTTATGCTCTTTGTACTACCTAACCGGCTTGCCCATTAAACAGAGTTTATCAGGATGGCACTTCAACCCTTTGAAGTGTCTCTACCTTATCTCTTACTACATATATGTTATACTCTATCAATGTAACTATATGCAGTTAATGGAATCTTAAATGAATAAATTATGTGACCTGGATTAACACTGAGTCCAACAACAGTAATAAAAAGTATAAGAAAAAATACCAGAGAATACATTCATAGAAAGCATAATAAGAATTGTAAATTAAGGCTTTTGAAAAACTAGAAGATCAACTTCAGATGATCTCAGTTGTCAGGTTTATGTAGGTCAGTTGTATTTATATGCAGTAGTCTTACATTATACAACATGTATGTAGATAGCCACTCCTGGGAATTCCTTTTTTAGATTTGTGTGTGAACAGTGGGATATAGTTCAGTCATATGGAAGGTTTATATGGTTTTGGTACTCTTAATATTCTGTTTCAACTGTGGCCATTTGATAAGATGAGAAAGAAAGATCACTGTAAACAGATCTGGAGTGTTGTAAGAAGAATAATTGTAAGAGAGAAGAAACAGCCTAACATGCTAATCAAGGCTGAAAAAGCTTCTAGTAACAGATCAAAATGTGAAAAAAAATGTGAAAAATTAATGTCCAGGCAACCAACTAATGACCATGGGTCTTAAAAGCAGTTCTGAAGGGTCAAGGAGGCTGCAGGCTTCTGTTCCAACACATTTCCTACTTATTAACCCTTTTATTTGCAGTTAAGTAGAGTATGCCTTTTAATTATAGGGTATGCTTCAGCTCTCTGAAAAAATGAAAAAAATCTCAAGCGGATTGTGCAACACGAGTAACATGTCAAGTCATCCAGTTGTATGTTCACAACATGCCAAACACGTATTATTTGCTAAAATATTGCTAAATAAATATCTCTGAAAAATGAAAATAGTCTGTGAACAGGAAGCCTTTTCACATGGGATCGTGCTTTTGAATTGAAGACCCACCCCTCCACCCCAATCATTGGTCAAAAGGATCAAGAGTCCTGTGAAGGGGTTTCCTGTTACTTTAGAGAAAATGCACAATAGTATTGCCAGAATAATGATGAAAAATAAAAAACAAAGATAAATGGGATTAAAATGATACAGACTGCATGCCATGATGAGAAAACTCAGTGTCATTACAATGCTATTAAAGTGTAAAAATAAAACTGTTAAAATGTTCATCATTCATAGAATTTACTTAATCTGATCAAATTATAATTTAAACAAATATCAAATTAGGCATGGTATTACAGTGCCTCTGATGTTATTAGGATCTGTGAGATGCATTTGATTGGATATGTGGTGTGCAGTAGTATTCATTTCCAATGATGATTTTCCACTTTTGTTAGTGTAAAGATAATTTCACTCAAGTCTGGAAATACTGTGAAAAAACTAGAAAAACGGTTTATTGAAATTGCAGTTTATCTGCTCAATAAGCCAAGTAGTCAGTTCTTCTGCACTCCTGATTTCTGTACACCAGGGTTTCTTAAACTTTTTTTGCCACTTCCCAATCTTGCCCTTTTTAGTGTCTTTGAGACCCATTCCTTGAATGCCTGGATGATTGTCATTGCGAGGGGGACTTTCTACTTGTAAATTAGTGGACGATTGTCAGAGCAGGGGAGGTTCCACTTGGAGAATCATGGATATGTGGCAGGGTCGGTAATCGAGTACAATTCTCAGAGAGAGCAATGTTGCTTAATTTCTCAATCAACCTGCAAAGACTCATCGCAACCCACTTTGCAAACCATGCACAGCACATTACCATTAAATATAACAGTAACTCAGAAGCCAACAGTGACACCCAACAATGTATTTTGGGTCGCAACTGATAGTTTAAGAAACCCTGCCCTGCACCCTTAAATAAAAAATCCTAAATGTGCCATCTCCAGGACATCATTAATATTACCAAAGAACACAACTTTTTTTCTCTTTACTGAGAGGAAATAATTCCCAGTCCATTGGTTTATTGAATCTCCTAAATTTCATTCTTCTGTCACAGGGAGCAGGAAGCTAAACTGGCAACACTGGGCAAAAAACAGGATCTGAGTCTGGACAATTATTAAGTGTTAATATAATAATCCAGTCAGAGTGAATACAACAAAGTGCAAGAGATTATGTAGAACTGGAGCTGAAAGTGCAACTTGGAAACAGTCAACCACACAAAGAAAGGATTGCACTGTGCATCAGAATACAAATAGTCAGGATATATTGCCTATTCTCATTTCCATTTGGAACATGCTCACCCATCTACTAGCTGAGTTTTACTATTATGCCAATGGGCATGGAGGTTGTCAAACAGACCCAATAGTTCCAAGACCACTGAAGCTTCAGGGGTGTAGAAGCATCAGAACTCATCGTGAAGAGTTATAACACGAGGTCTCTAAAGCAAAAGTATGACCACTGCACAGCAGAGACCTTTGAGTGGATAGATAGATAGATAGATAGATAGATAGATAGATAGATAGATAGATAGATAGATAGATAGATAGATAGATAGATAGATACTTTATTAATCCCAAGGAGAAATTCGCATAATCCAGCAGCAGTATGCTGATACAAAAAAAATATTAAGTTAAAGAGTAATAAAAATGCATGTAAAAACAGACAATAAATTTGAATAATGTTAGCATTTACTCCCCGGGTGGAATTGAAGAGTCGCATAGTGTGGGGGAGGAATGATCTTCTCAGTCTGTCAGTGGAGCTACTCCTCTGCCTGGAGATGACACTGTTAAGTGGATGGAGTGGATTCTCCATGATTGACAGGAGCTTGCTTAGTGCCCGTCGCTTTACTACAGATGTTAAACCATCCAACTTTATTCCTACCTTCTTAACAAGTTTGTCCAGGCGTGAGACATCTTTCTTCTTTATGCTGCCTCCCCAGCACACCACTGTGTAGAAAAAGGCACTCGCCACAACCGTCTGGTAGAACATCTGCAGCATCTTATTGCAGATGTTGAAGGACCCCAACCTTTTAAGGAAGTATAGTCGGCTCTGACCGTTCTTACACAGAGCATCAGTATTGGCAGTCCAGTCCAATTTGTCATCCAGCTGCACTCCCAGGTATTTATAGGTCTGTACCCTCTGCACACAGTCTCCTCTGATGATCACGGGGTCCATGAGAGGCCTGGGCTTCCTAAAATTAACCACCAGTTCCTTGGTCTTGCTGGTATTCAGGTGTAAGTGGTTTGAGTCGCACCATTTAACAAAGTCCTTGATTAGCAGATTATTATTGATTATTAGTGCAGGACTGAGCTGGAATACAGGCTTCCTGGAGTGAAGAAGAGGCCTGAATAGAAGGAGTGATAGACAAAGAAATGGGTGGTGAGAAAGGGGATGCTCTGGTGGTTTGTAGAGCTTGGCCAGAATACCACAGAGTTATGTTTTCCTTTCATGTTCTCTGTAATCTGTGTTCTCCCATTTCTGTATTTCTCCTTTTTATGTAAAATACACAGTATTTTGGATACCTCTTGTCTTCAATCAAGGCTGACAAAGGAACTCTTACTGTTATATGAAATAAACTTTGAAATGTTAGTAGCTGCCTACATCTTGGCTCTAAAAACCCAGTAAAATTACATAACAGCCAATTTACAATGTTTCCGTGCTAAGGAAGTGGTTTTGACAATTTATTTAAGCACCCTTTAAAGCACTCAAAAGTTTTATTGTCTTGCAAGTAAAAATTGGGTAATACAGTGTGTATAATGTGTCTTTCATGCTGACACATTACAGGAGTAATCGAAATCCATTTTTAGGCACCAGCAAGCTGCTATGATTTTTGAAGCTGGGGATCAGAACAAAACACCACAGGAAATGTAGTGGTCAATGAAGCCAAAGTGACCTTTGGTCATTTAAAATAATAGTATACAAGTGTAACAGCAATGCCAGAGTCTGAAGGGCAAATATTATTGAGCTAGAAAACCGGAAACAGGGACACAAGGTAAGCCACTGCACATCTATAACTCTGTGATGGCCAGTGTGATTTTCTACACTCTAATGTGCTGGGCTGGTAACATCACTTCTTGTGAGGCCCACCGAATCAACAAGCTCATTAAAATGGTAAGCTCAGTTATACAATGCACTCTGGATCCCATGGAGGTAGTAGAGCAGGAGACAATTAAAACTAAAGTGAGTGTCATTATGAACAAAGCTGCACATCCTCTATCTGACCCACTAACACTAAGGACTTTCAGAAAACAAATCATTTAGCAGAAGTGTGTCAAGAAATGTGACTGAGGCTCCTTTGTACCAACAGCAATACACCTGCATAATGCTTCACTGGGACTGTGATAGCCACATCAGATGTTTTTTTTTCTTTTGAATTTCCTTGCTTTATAATCATTCCAGTATGTGTCCAGATCAAAGTGAATGTGTAAATTTATTTGTTTACTTACGTATCTATCTAATTATATATGTATTTATTTAAAGAGCTTCTGTAAAAAGCCAAATTTCCCTCTGGGAAAATATAAAGTTCTATCTATCTAAGCAAAAAGGCAACTATTACATAAGCACAAGAAACAAAAATATACAAATAACTTTCCCAGTGTACTGTCCCTAAGAAAATATTGTCCCTATGCCAAAATGTTTTTGGAAGGGTGAGAAGGAAAAGAAAAGTCTGATGATGGTAGGTAAAATAGAGCCTGGTAGTGCTGATGACATAAGGTTTCTCAGGGCAGCATGCCATGTTGAGGGTGGATCACTTTAGTCAACCTCTAATTTCGACTAATAACTTGTTTCTTCCCCACTATGGGAATCTAAGGTCAATGCTTTCATGATAAGGTTATTCTTCAATCTTTGACCCTTGTCCTAGTGTTATTTCCCCAGCTGATCATGGCATACAGTAGTTACACTGGCAACACAGCCACATTGCTACCACACACATTGCTGGGCCTTTAAAAAGATTATTGGCCTTTTTGTACTGCAGGTCTGTGATGTCCACCCAATTCATTTAACTATACAGATGGACCAACAGGCATTTATAAGGTAGTACCACGTCTGTCTCTACCCATATGATGGTGACTGATTTCAGATACTCCTACGTATCAGTGCTTCAATTTTTTTGTTATAGGCTACTTATTCAGTCTTAAAGAGATCATAACAAAGCTCAATCAGTCTAACCATATATTAAAAAAATACTTTTACCAAAGCCTAAAAATCATGAGGTGCCTCCAAGCAAAACACGGTCTCTTAAAATCACAGGAATAAGTTCCTTTCCAGCAGGTATGCTGCTATGTGACAATAAAAACAAGCCAGATAAAGCCATGTTGAACAGTGGATTGTTTTGTAATAATGTCATATGACAAGAAGAAGAAAAGACAAAGATGTGCTAACATGTGTGTCAACAGAGGTGTCACAGCCTAATAGTTTACTCACTGCACTGGTCATGTTAAGCAGCACATGGTAGAAAAATATTGTCATTTTGTCCACTTGTGTCATTTAGGCAGTTAAGGCACGGTTAAAGGGCATATGAAATCTAAAGGAAGACCTCTAATAGTGTGCCTAGACAGTTAATGTCATGAAACAACATAAAAATGTGAAGTGTAATGTTGACTGGACATAGATGATGAGTAAAAGGAACAGACTAAGCTGTGATCCAAAAAAAAAAAATAGGTAGGGTCAAAGCCAGGAAGAAAAAAATACCATCTTCTATGCTAAAATAAGAACAGAAGCAAAGTCGAAAAATGTTGCCAACTGTCCAGGATATTAGACTAGAAAAGTTATTGCCTTAAACAAAAACATGTTTGAAGCACAAGAAATTTTGAATTCACTCCAAAGCTAGGACACTGACCCTGCTGTGTTGCCATCTTTTTTAAGCAAGCCTGTGTAAAAGAAGCACACTGAAAAACGTTAAAGGGTTGAGGAGCCGACCCCGTATAGTGTAGGAAAAAACAGGTCAAGTTATGTTTGTTACAGACAACTCTAAACATAGCTATACACAAGACTTCTTTCAGGTGGAAAAGATTGCATATTTATGGAGGAGGGGACAGTGAAAAGGATGTCAGAAACAGCAGGGAATCCCAGGAGGTTCATGATGTCATTAGAAAGGGACGACATGTGATTGAGGAATACGGAAGTGGCCCAGTCGTCTGAATGTGAGACTGAAGGTGAATTCACACCGCCGGGCTCTTTTGTGGTTCATCCTTCCTGTGAGAGAACAGAGAGATTGGTTAGTACACTGGCTTCCTCCACTGTCTTGTGGGTTCACGTGATGCATCTGGGCCTTTGGCTGACCCCTAGTCTGTCAGGGATTTTCTCTTTATTAAAGCTATGGATAATTCGACCATTCCTTTATTTATATCAAGGTACCATGGAAGCCCAGCACAGTTACATTAAACAGGTTTTATGCAAAACTATAACACTACTGAAGTGCATGAGCATTAATAATTCTTGAACGTCTTATGGCACTTGGGTTAATCTGTATATACTGTAACTGTTAGTTAAGGGTGTTTCTTTTATTATATTTGACTGTCCTTGGCAAATAATTCTGCTAATCTTGGTAAATTCCAGAGTATGACCTTCAAACTGAAATGTCTACACTTTAGCTTAAAGTAAAACTTTATTAATGTAAAACATTTCTCCTTTACCTCCATGTCATGTGATTGTCAATGGGTAAAGCAACGGTATACTAGTTTGCCTTTTGTAGTTGGACGTTGGTTACATAATGGCAGTAACCATAAAAAAATCAAAACACAGGATGGTATGATTACAATATTCAAAAAAATATTTAAAAAAATGCTTTAAATATGAAGTAAATTTGTGCACAAATAATCAGAACTGAATCTTCAAGCTAAAGAAAACAGGAATCATAAGACAGCCACGTACATTAGAAAATAACAAATTTGAGAAACGAGAGGTGACCTTTCAGTCCATCAGGACTTAGCTAATAGTTGGTAAGGTTTCTGCTTCAACTACATGTCTCATTAGTTTGTTCCAGAGTCCCACAACTCTGTGCAAAGAAGTATCTCTGCCTTCAGTCTTAAATGAACCATCTTTTCATTTCCATTGGTGTACTTGAGTAAATGGCTCACCATTCAGTTGAAAGAATTCTGCTGGATCTACTTTATCAATAACCTTAATGATTTTGAAGACCTGGATTAGGTCCCCATACAGTCTCCTCTGCTCAAGACAAAGTACATACTGTAACAGCACATTGTGTTCATGTAAAGAACAAAAATTCATCATGCTGTCCTCAAATGAAGGGAGTCAGCAACACAAATCACCTTAATTTGCTTTATAGCATCTTTCACTTCTGAAACAAGTATGTTAGACTTCTGGAGGGTAGTATCTTCTTCAAACAACAGCTTATTACAGATTGGAAAACAACATTTGTCTCATGGTATTTAATCAGATTTGCTTGTGAAATTGAATAACTCGGCAACATCCCATAATCTGCAATGTATCCATGCTGTCTTTGAACTCTGCTTTGGAAACTTGCATTCACCCCTTGGAGGTTTTCACATTTCTGACACTGATTAGCAGAAAAGACTCTTAATGTCAAATTGAAAGCAGATCTCTTTAAAGTGGTCTAAATTAATTACAAATATAAAACACAACCTAATTGATTGCATACATATTTACCTTAGCAGATGATAGCCATGACATCTGGGGACTGCAATTTTTCTCCATTCGTTTTTATAAAACTCCGAAAGTCCTTTAAGTTTGAATGAGAAGCATGAGTAGACCATATTTTACAGGTCCAGCCACAGATTCTCAGTTGGATTGAGATCTTGACTCTGACTGACTAGAACACTCCAGGATGTCAACATTGTTTTTAAGCCTTTCCTGTGTAGATTTTGCTTTTTGTTTGGGGTTGGGGTTTTTGTCTTATTGGTTAACAAATCTTCAACAAGGAGTTGGTTTCCTGCAGACTGCATCATATGTTCCTCCATGATTTCTCTGCATTCATTTTACTCTCACAGAGAAGCATCCCTATGGCAGGAATTGTGTCTCGCCATGTTTCACAGTATGGATGGTATGTTTTGGATTTACACCAAACACGGCATTTAGTCTGATGGTCTAAAAAGCTACATTTTTTCTCATTAGACCATAGAATCTTCTTCTAGCTAACTTTAGAGTCTCCCATTGGCAAAACTTTAGATGAGATGTGATGTGTGTTTTTTCTTTGCCACTCTGCCATAAAGCGGCAACTGGTAACACCTAGGCAGCTCAGAGTCTCTCCAATCAATTCTACTTTCATAGTTCTCATAGGTCTCTTGGTAGTCTCCCTCATTAATCTTCTTCTCGCACAAGTAATAGTAAGACTTACAATTCTGCCATACATGTTCCATTTCTTATTGATTGACTTAACTGAACCCCAAGGTACATTTAGTGTCTTGGACCTTTTCTTGTCTCCATTCCTTGACTTCTGCTTTTCAATCACCTTTTCACGGAGTGGCTTGGAGTGTTCTTTGTCTTCATTGTACAAGTTAGGCCATGAATCGGACTCCTTACAAGTTGGCCCATCCAGATACAGAAATGTATTTATACTACAATTAATTGGAAACCCAGATTGGTGACCTCAATTGAACTAATAATGTGACTTCAAAAACCAATTGGTTACACTAGTCATGATTTAGCTGTGTCATATTTAAAGGGCTACTTACTTATTGATCGATTAACTTATGTTTTATATTCGTAATTAATATAGACTACTTTACAAAGATATGTTTTTACTTTGACATACTAGGGTGTTGTACCGTGTTAGCCATTAAGGATGTAGTGAGAAGTCAAGCAAAGTGACACCTTTTATTGGCTATCTAAAAAGATTACAATATGCAAGGTTTCGAGGTAACTCAGGCCCCATCTTCAGGCAAGATGTTTTTCTGTTGATCAATGTGCAACATGCTAAATTAAATCCACTGTGATTCAATGTTGTATAAAAATAAAATGTGAAAATTTCCAAGGGGGTGAATACTTGTAATTCGGCACTGTATATGGTTCCTATATTAGTCAGCGTATACAAAAATGTCAAATTTTTCAGGCAATGCGGAAACTAAGCCTGTCTCTTTGTTTCTAACCACGCATTTCTATTTACACTTTAGCAAGCATTTTTTAAAGTTTCAGTTTTATGTCAAACTGAAGTACCATCTTCTCAGAAGGAATTAATAAAAAAGTATGAAATGGCACAACACCAGAAGATAATTTTTTACTGAAGTACTATTTCAAAAAATGGATCCTCATCAAAAATGTGTTTTTCTCTACAATTATGCAGCTTAAAAATGTGTATGAAAATAACACTTTGTTAAAATAGTAGCTGCAGTACATAACATATCACGTAGATTCCCCAGAACTAGTAAGAAATTTGGCTTTGGAATATTTGTACTGTGTTGAGTGTGATTTGTTGTTTTTTGCTGTTTTTTTCTAGGGGAATTTAGGATAGAAGATGATGCAAAACAATGTGACAAAAAATTCTAAATTACAGAGGTTCCAGTAGAACAGTGAACGAAAGGAAAGAATTCAAATTGGAGACTTGCTTGACCTGTAAATTGAGCTCCACATGAAATACTGCAAAACAGATTCTTTCAAAAATATTTTAAAAGTCTTTTTTTTCTTTGAATATAGAGACTACTACACATATGTGTATGTAGGAATGCTGGCATTGCATTTGCTTCTTACTGTCAGCAGTGAGGAGAAAAGTATAAAACATATTAGTTTTCCTTTTTACGAATGACTGCCTAAGGTAGTAAATCTCTGCAGTTTAGTTAAACTGTGTAGAATTCCATCTACCCTCAAGACATTAAATATTAAACAGCAATACTCCTGGGTGTTCTGAAAATGATTGAAAAATTAGAAAATTGTATTTTTCATCCCAAAAGGCATCATTTTATCATAAACTAAGCTGACTGATGCACGTTTGGTTACCTGTCCCCGATGCGTCTGAGTGAGCTGGTAAATGGGTACCTAAGCTTGAGTTACAGCACCCTGTCAAGCAGAAAGAAGTTGAAGAGTGCAGGAGCGATCAGCTCCATCTGTATAATTAGGTATTACATAGAAAATTAATTTATTTTCACCACATGCTCATGAAGTGTAATTTTTTTGTTTGCGTTTATGCATCTTGGAGAGCTAAATACAGTAGAAAATTTGTTAAAGCTGTTCTTAATTAATTAAATTACACTCGTCTGTAAATAAGAAAATGAGTTCACTTTGAAGACATTTCCAGCTGTTTGGTTCTGTTATTATTATTGCCTGCAGAGAATGTTTCCTTATTGTCTAGAGGAGGAATGGTATTCCTCATCTCTACACCCTTACATTCATTCATTTTCTAAACTGGACTTACCAACAACATAGTTGCTGCTGCAGAGCCTTGGACAGGATGAGGGTCCATCACAGGACACATCCACACCCACTCTCCCCATGCCACTAATCAACATTTCCAGCATGTCCTTGAGGTGTGGGGGGAAGCCATACACAAGCCATACTGCCTTGGAATATTACATATTGAGTACCTACACCAGGATCTGAACCCAGAGCTTTGGACAGCCACACTGAAAACTGTCCACCATGCCACGCCATTATACTTTAAGTAATTAGGTTATAGCACTAAGGTCACTAGGTGCAAAAAGCTGTTTCGCAAAGTCAGAATTGATACCTGTGTTGACATTCAGGGATGGCATGAAGAATGCCCTTGATTCAACAATATAAGCCACAATATCATCAATTCTTCTCAGGACGTTCAAGCTAGTGCAGAACCAGTTTTCACAAAGAGACAGAGATTATGCTCAGAACATGAAAGTAAGACAACTCAAATGTAGTTGAGAAACACAAAGTATGAGTAATGGGAGATCAAGGAGTTAGTAGTTTAGTGCCCAAGGATCCCTAGAAGGAAGTAATTTGAATTCATTACTACATTTCCAACTCCAGCCTTGTAGTGCACTTGGTTTTCTAGCAAGGTTGCCAAAAAATGTGAACAAGGAGATATAATTTGGATACTGGACGAATGTAGGGAAAGGAAAGGAGCCAGCTATTCTCAATAAGAACCAGAGATTCTGGAAAGTTGATTATAATGTACATGAGCTTATTTTGCACTAACAGTTTTATATCTAATTACATAAATACACTTTCAATTTTTTCAGTATTCCCACATTCTGAACAAAGGTATTTTTATGGTAAAATTTCCAAATGAGCATTAGAATTGATCACTGCAAGAGGATTAACATCCTTACAAAGCTGTACATATATGCAATAAATACGTAGAACTTAATTTGTCCCCATGCATGATGACTGACGTTTGGGAGCTCTAATCAGAGGTTATGCTGAAGTGCATACACTAACCTCTGGAGCCCTCAGGAGGGACAGAGACCTCATTTCTGTAACCTACATAAACACCATGATGGCTGCAAGTCTGCGTTCATTCTTGGACCTGGGGTCCCAACACTTTATCATGTCGTGTCCCATTTCTTGTTTCTATATATACAGATATACAGTAGACTTCACTTTTTGCAAACTTTATTTTGTTGTAGATTTCATATTAAATAAATAACTTTGCTATTTTTACCCGTCAAACTACACTCAATAACCTAATAACAAAGTGAAAACATGTATTCAAAAATGTTTACAAATTTAATAAATGTCAAAAACTGAAATCTCCCTTTAAGAATTGGGAAAAAGCCAATAACAATGTAGCATACAGCAGGCTTATCCTGTGGACAGAATTTTACTTTTACTATTGCTGTCACATTGGGAAATACAGTACAAATGCATACTTAAATTCAATATACAGTACACTCTTAATACCATAGCTTTTTTTTTTTTTAAGAGACTTCACATTAAACAACATTAGCCCATTTTCAGTGTTACAGTTGTGAAAGACGACTGGGGACCTTGACCCACCAGGACGCCTGGAGAGCAGAAGGGCTGGGAGAGAGGCAATACCTTCCCCGGGACACGAGAGGGCAGCCCCCTTGTTATGCATCGTGGCCACGGGACTGGAGCTTGGAAACTCAACCCTGTTGGGGACCGTGGCCACTGCTAGGGGGTGCTTGGACAATCCCAGAGCCTTGGACTGTAGAACTTATGCCACACCAGGAAGTGGCACCAGAAGAGAATCCAGGCACAACTGGAGAACATCCAGGTGCATTATAAAAGGGGCCACCTCACTCCACTCAAGGAGCCGGAGTGGCAGAGGGCAGAGCTTGCAGGAGAGGAGTGGAGGTGGCAAAAGAAAGGAACAGAGAAGAAAGTTAACGAAAGGACTGTGAGTCTGGGCTATTCCTGGTGCTTTGTGAATTGTGCTTTGTACAGGAAGAAAAATAAAAGCACGTGTTTTGGAACATTCTGAGTCCGTCTCTATCTGTGTTCCAGGTGTCTTTCACACTGTATATAATGGCACAATAATTAGTGTTACTGCCTCACAGGGTCAGAATATGTCATTTTAAATGAGTCTGCACATTCTCCCTCTTCATATGTACTCGTCTTTACTTCCAAAAGCCAAAGATGTGTGCAGAGGAGAGTATCAAAGTGAGTACCTTACTCTGGCAAGCTCAGGAAATTGATCTTGAGCAAAGAAAGCTTGAGGTCTTCAAAATTCTCAAAGGCATTAATACATTTAAAGCAGCAGAATTACTTTGATGAAACTGTGAATTGTGCACTCTGGACACTGTTAGAAATTGCATTTAACACTGAAACTAGAAAGCATGTCTTCACGCAGAGGTTTGTGGGAGTTTGAAATAAACGATAGAGTCATTTTGTTGAAATAAACACCTTGGCAACTGGTGACTCTAAAGTGATCTGCTCCGATTAGAGTGTCCACTACAATGGGCAGACATCCCATTCATTCAAGGTTATTCCTACTTTGCTCACTTTCATTCACATTCATATTTATTCATACCTGGCAAATTTAAACCTGACAAATAAAGTAATACTCAGTAATCTGGAATGTAGGAGGCACCTACTGAATGTGACCAAATCCCCACAGAGTGGGCAGGAATTCATCTGTAGGAGCCTGCAAGTTTCAGCCAGCAGCCCTCTGTGCCACCCTGTTACAACAATAAATTACTCTGTCAATAAAAGATGATAAGTATGCAGTTAAAATAATGAAACATTGAAAATAAAGTAGTCAGAATATTAATTGCAGAAACACGGCAGATGTAAATGCAAGATTTTGTTTTGTTCAGTGCAGCTGTGTTTATTATAGCTACGTTAGAAGGTTGCTGCTTGAAAAAGTAATGAAAGTGTTATGTACTGTAGCACCTGTTTGACAATGCAAAATATATTGCTGCAGTAACATTTCTTTAAGATTACTTGTTTTTGACTATACAGTACATATTGTATATCTTAGCGGCAATGTCTGAAAAGCAGGTATTGTATAGAATGCCTGGGAAATCTATAGAATGCGTGATGTTTTTAGGCAAAGCATGAAATATCTGTGTTACTTTAATATGCTATATACTTTCCCTAGGCATTGATTATATAATACATAGACATTATTACAGGCAGAATGACAAATACTATTTGGGCAAAGTATGAAAAGTGAGTCAGAAAAGACCTTTTTTGAATAGACGTATATGAAAAGAGATACAAAATAAAGTACAGGACTTTCTTAATGGAAAAAACAAAACCTTTTGTCTTTTTCCCACAAGAGTACTTAATATTTTGACACTGTCAAATGATGCAAAGGACACCACAAAAATGTTTGGGGTAGCCACTGCATATACCTGAAGATTTGGTAGAGAAAAGAAAAAAATTCCACAATATCAGAGCTTTACAGAGCTGAGTCCACAACTGAAATGACTTGAAAACACACAAAACAGCATTTTAAAAAGCCAGTTACAGGAAGTGGTGTCATCAGGACTGGAGCCAGAAGTGTCATCATCTGCCCCAAACTGAATTTCCCCTAGCTGGTCTGCAAAAGAAATTGAAAAAGGATCAGTGCACTTTGCCACCCTCTGCGCACAAGTGTGACAACTAATTAAACCTTGACAGCCTCCTGTGGACTGAGCAATAGCAGCTGATCAAAGAGGTATTTCATGATCAGGAACGTCTTCAACTGTGTGTAAGTAAAGTGAATTGTGATCTGGCATAGAGCTGGTTCAAAATTCCTTGAATAGTTCCAAGTCAATAAAAACCGTCTTTTGTCACACTCATAACAACTGCCAACAGATTACGGGAATCAGCCCGTCCCATGTCAACATCAGGAATAGGAACTTGCAGAGTGGTCCCCACAGACACAGGAGGAGATTTTTTGTTAATTTCCTTTTTTTTTTTTGCCTGTTATTTCCAGATTCAATTTACATCCACTTTTATTTTTGACAGCATTCTCAATATTGAAGCATAGAGTGCACAAAATATTAACACAGATGGCATGAACGTTTCTGCAACAGTTTCTGCACGTATGGGCACCACTGGTTTCCTATAAACAGACACAACAGGTAGCAGAAATTGTAGCCACTTCACCATTACTTTGGTTTTTTCCTTCATGGACTACAATTTCCTCCACGTTTTGTGTAATAGGCTCTCTTTCTTCTTATTCTTCTGCTTGCACTGTTTGAAAGATTTCTATTATTTTTTCCAGTTGTTCCTCAGTCTGTATGTCTTCTAAAATATCTTGGGGTAGGGAAGACATTGTGAGACCCACTTTGGATTTGCAGCCAAGGAGAGCTTTGTATGGTGTTCTCTTAATCCCAGAATGAAAGGCACTGTTCTTCAAAAGTTAGATGAAACGTTCTAGCAATCGCCCTATAAGGGGCAATTCACCACCCAAGGGGGAAGTGGACAATGTTCGAAGGATATATTAGCATTAAAAAATATTCATTCCTCGACTCCTCTTCACCCCTCTCCCTGCCTACCAATACTTAAAAGAAACCCAGATGGTAGTTAGATTGGTCAAATAGGCAAGCATATTGTAATCCAGGATCAAACGTTTATGCATTCACATGAAAAGTGACTGAGTGCTCATTAGTGATCTCTTTTTTTCCTGGACACCCTCCCCAGCCTCCTTACCCCCAGCGGCCAAATTTTAATCCCCAGTATGAAACACACACAAAAGAAAAGGAAATCAAAACGAGAAGGATTAAACATAGTCTGTGTGAAATGGAAACTAGTCGTACAGTTCTCATAGCAGGATGTTGGGAAAAAAATGAACCTGAGGTGAATATAGCTGCATTCTTGCTGTCCTGAAGAATTAAAAAAAAAATTAGTCCTACTCACCAATGGGAGTACATGGAGAACCACAGGCCCATACACCGAAACCCTTGCCTCTTGTTAGGGATTCGCCATGCTGCTTCTTATCTTTTTGGTGGCCACCCACAAGTAGAAGACGTCCCTGGGTGAAGTCTGATCCCGTTGTCTTCTAATGGATAGAAAGCTGAGGTCCTTGCCATCTGCTTTTCTCACTCTTTTTTTCCTTTTTTCTTGGTCAGCTGTTCCCCTTAAGAAAAGTTTCCCACAGAAACATCCATTTCCTGCTTTGGTCGTCATAACAACATAACACCTGCTCTAGGCTGCTAGAATCCATACCGGGTGTAGTCCTCCCTGACATAGTTGTCAACTATAATGCCCAAAGGGATATTTCTTTATTGTCATCCACACCCTATAATATAGTGACAGCAGTCAAGAAAGCAAACCCGATTGTAGTGCTATGTAGGCTTGCTACAACGTAGCCTCCCTCCACCGGTCAGTTTTTTTTTACCTTACATTCAAGTACACAACATATTTTCAATGTCCTGATTAGCACTTTCAACACTACCTTGGCTTTGTGAGTGGCGTGGCTTGCCATGGACGATCTTCAAAGTTGGCCAATACTTATTTACGTTGTGCACCACATTATCAGCAAATTCGCTGCTGTTGTCGGACAGTAGAATCAATGGTGCGCCAAGCAATGTAAATATGTCCATGAGATTGCATGCTACTTCTTCCAATCTCTTTGATGTCTTTGAATGTTCTCTCTTTGTACTTACGGATTGATTGGTATCAGTGAGTGTCAGTAAAATTTCACTCAGAAATGCCGTCCTTACTTCATTTATTACCATCTCCTCAGTAAAAGCTACTCATCATACAATAAAAAATTTAGTAATTGGTTTGTGGCTTTTGAATCTGCTCTATCGCACACCCTTTTTTTATTTTGTAATTATTTTGTTTCATCGTGCATGTCATTACCCCCAACCCAGCAACAGAGTAAGAAACATATCCTTACCTCAAGAAAATAGTCCCAATATCCTGTAATAAAATACATAACTTCCAGTTTACTTTTATTGTCACAATGCATTCCTCAGAAACACAGAAGGCACATTGTCTTAAATGAAAACCTTTGCTACTTCAAAGTGGACATATTCTGTAAGTTTTAAGGCTTTTGCTTACCTTGGGAATTCAGTACCTATTAACTCCATTATAAACTGCAAGAACAGGTCAGATATTATTTCACATTTAGTTGAAAGATATGCTTCACTTTCGAGCTCAATTTCGTGTGGTAAATAAAAAATACCAGACTTATTCTTTAATCAATGATATTAAATAAACCAAAAATAAACTTATGTGAGCAACAGCTAGCACAAGATGACCAAAGCTAGGTAGTTATTACATCTTAGTATAGTTTACACATTCTTTTGAATGTAAAAAAAAAAGCAAAAATTTACCTTAATAATACGCTGCAAGTAATTTTTAAATTAATAAGTTAAAAAAATAAGTATACATTTAGAGAAACGCTGTGTGTAGATGCTCTTATACTACTTTCAGATTGCTGTTGAGCCAATCAGTCTTGTAATATGTGCATTCAAAGATATATTTAACCCAGAGATACTGTCCTGGAGAAACTTTCCTCCATCTTCAGTGAAGGCAGTCATGGAGTCCAGATAAGAATATAGAACATTTCTTCATTTGCACAGAGTTATGCACAAATGTCTCAGTATATGGAGCGAGCAATTAAATGAAAAATGCATCTGCTTGTATACTTTTTTCTAATTATCTAATACATCACGTCCACTGACTCTTAATATGCAGAGCTTTATTACCTCCTCCAATCAAATAAAGCTACAAGTAATTTTTTACTTGTGCCGATTCTCCCATTACTCTGAACACCACTTTGTTTAAAGGGGTGTAATGCGGATTTTCCCATTGACCTTAGCACCTCTTCATAGGGGGGTGTTTGGGCTTTCCCATCAGTTTACCCCAGTTTTCTGGTGGGGTGTTCATTACTCATTTACCTCATTCTAACCTTGGAAAATTACATTGTAGCTTCTCTAAGACGAGGCAAAGACCTCTTGCGCTTTTACCTTTAAGTTGCCTTTAGTTAACCCTTGAGTTACACTAAATCCTTTTCCTTTTGTTTAATAAGGCCTTCTGTTATGGATTCATGTATATATTTGCAATAAACTGTAAAGGAGTATTATATATTAACTAAAAATTCTATAAACTCAGCCCAAAATATTTAATTTTAATTAGTATTTAAGCATTCTTTTGTCAGGGACCAATTTTACAAATATATAGACCTTATTATTTTTAATATTTTTATACTCATCCAGTTGCTGCACCCTTTCTCTTTGTCACAGTTGATGAGAATAAAAAGCTTTCCTTGTAGCAGTAGGCACAACATGAACCATTGAACCATTAGTAGTGTTCTCTCTATGTTTCAAGATTTATTAGTCCTTGCCATAAACCATTTCTTGGAACATTAGTCATGTCTGATTTTCATTAGTTTCTCCTTAACAATTGTAAAAATGACCATGAAACATCAAACTGTGCTTTAACATTATATCATTAAGCATTAACATTGTTGCTATAGCTACCACAGACTAGAGTACAGTTGATTAGCTCTTCATGAACAAAGCAAACTATGGCTGAATGTCCAATTTATTAGGTACACATCTGTTTACCATACGATTGACAATCAGTGACTGCATCATATGTACACAAATTCTATTTAAAATAAGCAGGCAGGTGACAACTAAAATAGTGCATGTAGTTTAAAGGGGAAATAAGCAAGACTGAAAATGTAATTGGCTTTGAATAGTACATAATAGTTTACACAAAATGTGTTACTCTATCAGATGGCGCTCCACATGTGATATATTGGTGTATAAAAGGGTGGACCTGCACTAACAAAACACTCAAACAATGGCAGTTCAGTGCTCAGAAACAGACTATTGGAGAAGTGTGTCTGACTTGACTCATTCAGAGTAACTGACATGCTATATATAGTCTGCTAATGCTCGAATACCATAGTAGTGCAGAAAGAGGAGTATGGTAACACCCAGTTTGTTGTGTCTTGTCAGGGATAAAGTATGACTAGCAAATACCCAACCAATTTCCAGTACTATTTGCAAAAAACTTGATTAAGCTATTGTAACTCATTAGAAAAACTGTTCAAATATATAATCAATCAAGTCTAGTAGAGAAAGTAACTTGAAGATAACTTTTTTAGAACTAGGTCTGCCCTATCAGTGCAACTACTAAAACATGATACTAGATCTAAAATAAGATATCTAAAACATATTCATAAGAATTATAAAAAGTGGTACACAAAACAACTTCAGCATCAAAGTGGGTATCAATCAATCAAGCCTATCCATTATAAAAGATGAAAATCATATTGTATATAAATATATTTAGGAGAAGTAACTGTGTTCACATACAATCAACAAATGTGTACACAAAGGAGAAACATATCATACATATTTGCTGTAAATGAAGACCCACATTATAGATAAATGAAAACATATTAACAAACAAAAATATATATTGTGAAAAAGGCGCTTTATAGCGCCCGACCCAGCATAGACCACGCAGAGTCACGTGTTCACACTCAATACTTTTATTTTTATTTTCTTCAGCCGTGGGCACACATCTTCCCTGTGTCCCACAGGCCCAACACAGTCCAAGCACAAAAAACCCACACTTTCCTTCCTCCACCACTCCTCCCAGGCAACCTCGTCCTCTTCCTCCCGATTCTGGCCCTGATTGCTGGGAGGCGGGCCCTTTTATACCCCACCCGGAAGTATTCCAGGTGCCTGACCAGCTGGTCTTAATTGCACTTCCGGGTGGGGCTGATAAACCGTCCAGTGTGGTGGCTGGTTCTCTGCAGCACCCCCTAGCGGCCACCCCATCTCCCAACTGGGCTGCTGTGGTGGACTCCATGTCCCATGGAGATACGGGGGAGACTGAGGAGAGGTCCACGGCCAGGGAGACTGCCCCCAAGCGCCCCGGGGGAGGTACTGCCATGTCCATGACGGCTCCCCCGGAACGTATGCAGCAGAGGCGTCCCGGCCAGGCATGAGACCCGGCTGTCCGTCACAATATGCATATATCAATTAATTATATTTTAAACAAAAGGTAGTTCAACAAAAATATAAATGAATATTTGAAGCAGTTACATTAAATATTAATAAGCAGAAGGTAATAGAACAACACCAAGAATAAGTTAATATTCAAAAAACATACAGAAAGACTTAGGTAGGTAATATATAAACCACAATCTGTATCTGTATAAATCAACAGACTATCATACCTACAAATTAAACAAAAAGAAGAAGTCTTAAAAAAATGACATAATAAAAGTATTCAACTGAAGAATCAAATAAAGTTCAATGCAAAGGACAATGTGTTTTGGAGGATTTCCTTCATCAGGGCCAGACAGTGGAAAACGTGATAAAAACCCAAAAACTCTAAAAACCTACTTGTTTTAGTTTGTCTTTTTCATAACTACAAAGTATTTGTGATGTCTGAATGAAAGTGGATATCGTAGCTTTCTGCACACTACGTTGAATTCCCTAGGACAAAGCCTACAAAACAATAAGGAACGACTTAGGAACATTAACACTAGAATCCCTGAAGTCTACGAAAAAACATAATCCTGGAGCATCTTTCACCTTTACGCATGGTGTAGCGGCGTTGTTCTTATGTGTGAGTGGGTGTTTATTGCAGGAAGGGCTTCTGTTCTCTTTCTCCGATGAAGAATTCTCATCAGAATTCACTTCTTGTTATAGCACATCTTTATTTGAAAACAGTAGTGTCAGATCGGGGGGAGTGTGAAGGTGACTGAGAGAATAAAACTAAAAAAAAACAAATGAAGAAAAAAAAAAGCTAACCTTTACAAGTACCATAAATTTACACCGGCTGTTACAGACTCAAAGCAAATGTATGTTTTTATTGTATAATAGTAACAATAAGCTCACTAATCAAAATGGTAATTCTAGGAACCAGCCAGATTTGAACCAGCGACCTCTTGATTACCACCCAAGGAGTCGTGTCAGCATTGTACACTAACCCAATTACTTTTTCTTCGGTTATATTTTTGAATAAAAGCACACTTGTTTTGTTATACATGGACCTTTTGTGAAAGTGTTTATTTGATATTTGGATTTCAGTCTTCACACATTATACACTTTATGCAAAAATTTTGTCGTTAGCACTGTAATATGAAAAAAGTTGTTTTAGGTATGTGTTCAGCATTTTTTCGCATTTCCTGTCATCCTTCATTTACATAGATCTTTGTAGACACGGAACACCCATGAAATGCATGTGTTCCAAATAACAATATATTATTTACCCTATACAACAACACACCCAGATAAACAAGACTTGAGCTAGGAGAACTTTTTATCCGAGTTGAGCTGCGACGGTGGTCAAGTGGGATAGCAGGCTGCTTGCTGCTTCTGCTGATTGACACATTTGCAAAACAAAAGATGCTAATGGAGAGGTGCAAAGGAATTTAAGATGGCCTGGGATTACAAGTTTTTTCATAGGCTTCAGGGATTCTAGTGTTATCGTATAGGTAGTATGCCCAGTGGAGGCTGGGCAGTCTTTTGAACTTGAAACCCCTTCATGTTTAGTTTTTTTCTACACCTTATTCAGGGATATTTTTTATCTGTCCTCCTGACCATCTGACCTTGTCAATGGAATCATTCTTAGAGACTTAAAAGACAATTTACTAAATAACCATGAACTTTTCTGTTAATTATTCCTATTTTATTTAAGTACGTATTATTTATTTTTTGTTAATTATATAAATAAAAATAATTATTCCTCTAAATTTAAAGTTAATTTTCTTTATTTGTAACTATTTATTTAACATCTTGTAACATTTTAACATCGTGCTTTGTGAAGAGACCCCAAAGAATTTGTGGTGCTATTCTCATTATTGTACATCATATATATATATATATAGTAGGGCGGCACGGTGGCGCAGTGGTAGCGCTGCTGCCTCGCAGTTAGGAGACCTGGGTTCGCTTCCCGGGTCCTCCCTGCGTGGAGTTTGCATGTTCTCCTCGTGTCTGCATGGGTTTCCTCCGGGGCCCTGGTTTCCTCCCACAATCCAAAGACATGCAGGTTAGGTGGATTGGTGATTCTAAAAAAATTGGCCCTAGTGTGTGCTTGGTGTGTGGGTGTGTTTGTGTGTGTCCTGCGGTGGGTTGGCACCCTGCCCAGGATTGGTTCCTGCCTTGTGCCCTGTGTTGGCTGGGATTGGCTCCAGCAGACCCCCGTGACCCTATTTGGATTCAGTGGGTTAGACAATGGATGGATATATATATAGTATATATCTATACATATTGTAGAGAATGTAATTTTAAATAAAAGAAACCACTGTAAGAATTGACATTTGCTCTCTAGGGCCCTAAGACCAAATTAGGCATTTTCAGCAATAAGCAGCCTCTCTGGGAATCGGCCCCTTGTCATGAATAAGCAGATTGAGTGCCCTTATGACCCTGGGAGCTATGTTTTCTAGAGCAGAAGCTCCTGGTGGGGCCTCCCAAAGCAAATTGGTCCTGGGTGAGGTGTCAAATAAGGAGTGATTTACAGCCTCTTATGCTGCAGCTCTATAAAGATAAAAAGAGTATCCCGCCCAGTTTGGGGCTACTGTAGCCAGGTCTGTGAGAAGTGCCTGCTGGCACTACCATGAGGCCTGGTCGAGCACAGTCTGAAAATGTAACATGGGACTGCCCTCTTGTGTGCAATGTGACCTGATTGAAGGCAGAGGCCTTGGTAGACTGGAACCCAGACACAAACTGATCTTCGGAGGTGGAATGTCACCTCTCTTGAGAGGAAGGAGCCAGAGTTGGTGGGTATAGCTGGGCTCATGTGCACTCATTTGCTTGGTTCTTGAACCAAGCTCTTGGAAAAAAGGCTGGACTCTCCTTTTCTTCGGAGTTGCCTGGGGGGAAAGGTGTTGGACGGGAGGTGGCTTTTTATTGAGTTCCTAACTGGTCAATGCCATGTTGGTGTTTGTCTCAGAGAATAAGAGGACTGCTTCTGTGAGCCTGAAGGTTGCGGAAGGTACGACTCTGACTGCCAGACGTGCCTATGTACTAAATGTTATTTCAGAGTACCAGGTCCTTCTTGGACATTCGCAACAATGAATATTTCAATGCATAGAACTCTTGCAGCTGCTTTAACATATTGTAACTAATCATCTAATTGTTGTCAGAAACAGTCTGACACAAAGGCTATTGCAATATTTTAAAAAAATTCAGTTTTTGTCCATGAGCAATTACCAAACCAATTTGTAATCAGTCAATCATACAAAGTACTAATAAAATATAACAAAGCCTACAATGCATCACATATTATAGCATCTTACAAAAAAGAACAGCCTTGCATCCTCCAATTACTACTCTGTACTTATTCAACACCCTCGTCAACTATGGCTGGAATACTAAAAATTGGCTGTCTGTGTACATTTCCTCCTATTTTATATTAGATTAACTATATTTGTTTGCAAAAAATATATTGACGCAAAGCACTTTTTTGGTTGACTACATGCAAACTCTACTCTGCTTTTAACAAACGATTGTAAGTTTGATCTAATCCAAGTCAGATTCATCAAGAAAAGATAATCTGTACTCTTCACTAACACACAATGCTTTGCATCAGAATTATTAATTCTTCATCCAGTCAAATCTTTCTTTCATGGAATCATAAGATCCATACCATGTTACCTCTCAGATTCATTCCTTTATAAAGTATTGACTTTAAATTTAACGTACTTTTAGATGGCAGATGTCAGAGCTTGGTCTGCATATGTAAGTTTTCCTATTAAAAAGCCATACTGCATTTTTCAGTGCCAGAAAGTGTAATCTAAATGATAGCCACTAAAAACTAACGACAAATTCAGGACTATTTTTGATTTGTACCAATTCTATCAATTTTTTAGTAAATTTATCATTTGGCTAAATTGGATTAATTGTTTCCAGAACACATTGCTATGAAAATGGCAGCTAATACACAACTAAATTAAATAATAATAAGAAATTACCACATGTTCCAAAAAGTTCTTTTGGCGGTCAAATTTTTACGAAAAAATGATATTCATATTCTTTCAAATTCTTTACAGCTTGAGCTGTTCTTTAAATTTTAGTTGATTAATAATATCAGACAGAATTTAATTTCTCTGCAAATGTTGCAGGTTTCCAAAAACCAACAACAAAAAACTTAAAGTTTAATGCCATTTTTAGAACATTCAGCACTACAAACCTTATTAGCTTAATTGGTGTCTTCAGTGACCCAAGTGATCCTCCAAGATGTCCTCTATGCTTAATTTATGTCCAGTGAATCATTCGCAGCAGCAGAATAAATAATGAACTTGACCAAGACAGTGCCCATGCCTTCATCATCAAGCTCCAGCATCAAAGAAAAAACTCTTTATTTAAGCATGAATATGTTTTCTATCTTGTATTCTTTAGGGCTTTTGTGCTTATAACTCAACTTATCCATTAACTCCATTATTAAATAAATTACCTTACTGCAAAGCTCTGCTCTTGTAAACTTCTGGCATATAACATATTTACAGCATTTCTTTCATATGCCACGTTTTCTCCCTCAAGGGCCTTTTCCTTCTTGTCTTGTCTGGTGTATTCTGCCATTTGTAACTCAGTATGGAGCTGAGAGAAACCCTGGAGTCACAATCATCCTCCTGTACAATGCAAAGCCACCTTGGCCTACTTTTTCACAAAATGAAACAAATGCATAGGTAATCGTATTATTTTTAATCAGACTTGTTTGGCTATCAGTTGCAAACTAAGATAAAGCAGCACTTACATACCACCATAATATATACGCCATATACCAGAGGCGGTTTGTAATGTGGGGAGCTTAGGCTTCACCCCAATATTTTAAAAACTCTACTTAAATTAATTAGGTAATGCTAAATAATTATAAGATAAATTTGCTTATTTGCACAAAATGTCTGGTGTTAGTGCATGTTGACATCCATCAAAAATTGGTTCCAACATGTATTTGCTTAAATTCTGTGTGAATACCTATATTTCCAGAGTGAAGGGTGCCAGCCAAATGAGAGTCTATGTATGTCTTTGATATTTTTGCAAGCAGGTGACCTGAGGTTCCCCTTTAATTCAGATTTTGCCGGGGATGCAGCTCCTTGCACCCTGGACACTCCCACATTTATTGGGAGCGAATGAGTGTTGTTTTAGATTTTTTTAATCTAATGTGATTGGACTATTTCATATTCACATAAATGGTTCACACTTTACACCCACCATTAATGTAACTACAGATGAGCGAGAACAACTTTACAGAGACAGCAACTTCAAGTGGAACTTCAGAAATCAAAGAAAATGTATTTATTTCTTTAATGAAACACACCTTCACAAATCATTCACCTGAACCAGAAAGAAAAATAAAGGAGCTTGGACCAGACCGAATAGACTTAATAATTCAGCAGCAGGCAAGTGATTATGGACAAGCCTAAAACATCTTTCTGAAAAATGTAAGCGCCTTGAAAGTAGCCACAGTAATCAAGACAATAGTATGAGGCAAATTTTTTGGTAGGCTTTGTGAAATGTAATCAGAAAGTAATTGAGAAATTTATAGGCCTGGTGGAAAAGAGGACACGATTTACAGTTGTGCTTGAAAGTTTGTGAACCCTTTAGAATTTTCTATATTTCTGCATAAATATGACCTAAAATATCATCAGATTTTCACTCAAGTCCTAAAAGTAGATAAAGAGAAACCAGTTAAACAAATGAGACAAAAATATTATACTTGGTCATTTATTTATTAAGGAAAATGATCGAACATTACATATTTGTGAGTGGCAAAAGTATGTGAACCTTTGCTTTCAGTATCTGGTGTGACTCCTCTTTGCAGCAATAACTGTAACTAAACGTTTCCAGTAACTTTTGATCATTCCTGCACACCGGCTTGGAGGAATTTTAGCCCATTCCTCCGTAAAGAACAGCTTCAACTCTGGGATGTTGGTGGGTTTCCTCACATTAACTGCTCACTTCAGGTCCTTCCACAACATTTGGATTGAATTAAGGTCAGGACTTTAACTTGGCCATTCCAAAACATTAACTTTATTCTTCTTTAACCATTCTTTGGTAGAACAACTTGTGTGCTTAGGGTCGTTGTCTTGCTGCATGACCCACCTTCTCTTGAGATTCAGTTTATGGACAGATGTCCTGACATTTTCCTTTAGAATTCTCTGATATAATTCAGAATTCATTGTTCCATCAATGAAGGCAAACCGTCCTGGCCCAGATGCAATAAAACAGGCCCAAACCATGATACTACCACCACCATGTTTTACATATGGGATAAGTTTCTTCTGCTTTAATACAGTATTTTCCTTTTTCCAAACATAACGCTATTCATTTAAACTAAAAAGTTCTATTTTGATCTCATTCGTCCACAAAACATTCTTCTAATAGCCTTCTGGTTTGTCCACGTGATCTTTAGCAAACTGCAGATGAGCAGCAATGTTTTTTTTGGAGAGCAGTGGCTTTTTCCTTGCAACCCTGCTATGTACATCATTGTTGTTCAGTGTTCTCCTGATGGTGGATTCATGAACATGAACATTAGCCAATTTAAGAGAAGTCTTAAGTTACTTAGAAGTTACCCTGGGGTCCTTTGTGACCTCATCGACTATTACACGCCTTGCTCTTGGAGTGATCTTTGTTGGTCGACCACTCCTGGGGAGGGTAACAATGGTCTTGAATTTCCTCCATTTGTACACAATCTGTCTGACTGTGGATTGGTGGAGTCCAAACTCTTTAGAGATGGTTTTGTAACCTTTTCCAGTTTGATGAACATCAACAGCTCTTTTTCTGACGTCTGCAGAAATTTCCTTTTTTCGTGCCATGATACACTTCCACAAACATGTGTTGTGAAGAGCAGACTTTGTTAGATCCCTGTTCTTTAAATAACACAGGGTGCCCTCTCACACCTGATTGTCAGCCCATTGATTGAAAACACCTGACTCTAATTTCACCTTCAAACTAACTGCTAATTCTAGAGGTTCACATACTTTTGCCACTCGCAAATATGTAATATTCGATCATTTTTCTCAATAAATAAATGACCAAATATAATATTTTTGTCTCATTTGTTTAACTGGTTTCTCTTTATCTACTTTTAGGACTTGAGTGAAAATCTGATGATGTTTGAGGTCATATTTATGCAGAAACATAGAAAATTCTAAAGGGTTCACAAACATTCCAGCACAAGTGTATGTTCAAGGAAAATAGGGTATCCTAATCATAAAGGCAAAATAAGATTTTAGGTTGGACTTGTCCTGTGTGTGTAGTACAAGGCAGGTTGGAGAGCAAGTTATGTTTTAAGAAGTGGGGGTCTGTGGATGTTACAATGTGAAGGTGTCTAGGTAAGCCTGTCAAATTTGCATAGGACTGAGCAGACTGGCAGCAAGTGTAGAATAAAATTAGGGTAGGAATGACTCTATGGGTGTGGTAAAAAATAAACTGGGATTCAAGACTTAAGAAAAATCAGAAGACTTATGATTGTATGATGTAGATTTATGGAATACAGTGGAAAAGGTTAAGGAATGGGCACTGTATTAGCAGAAGCAGAATAAGATTTGGATTGGACGAGAGAGAGACGGAAGTGCAATTTATTGGAAGATTATCAAGGTGGGGGTACAGGCATCATGGTGTGGGTTTTGGCAGAATGGGGAACTGGGCAAGTTGGCAGGTGTAGTATAAAATCTGGGTGGCAGGTGCACTTGTTCCTTTCCACATTTATAGGGCAAGATATGGGAGGAATAAATGGACTATGGGTGCCACAGACTGAAGGTTTGGAGCACAATAGAATTGGGAAAGCTGGCATCAGATGGAGGGTCTCCCATAGTTCCTGGTGGTTCATGGGGAATGTGCTCTGGTGAGTTATTGTGTTTTTTTTTGCTCTGCTTTCTGCATTTTTGTTGTTTTGACCTTTGCCATTGGATTGTGTATTGGGACTTTGCTTTTGGAATTGCCTTTATAGGCATTATTTGCCCTTTGTGCTCTCCAGAGCTTCACAGTTTTGTCCAGAACATTTATTTTCTAAAGATTCTTCTAGGCCATTTTTGTGTCTACCTGGGGATTTTTGAAGGTGTTCAGGTGTGGGCATTATTGGAAGTGCTTTTGGGACTAATATGCTTTGAAACTGCTAGTTCACGACAGGATGAACACTATTACGCATGTCCATGCAGGTGATACCATTAAGGCTCCTGTGAGGTAAATGGTTCCAACCTGGAATAAGAGATGGCACTGTTGTTAAATTCCCTTTCTTTTTCATCTGCAATGGCTGTTCATTTGTGAACCAGTTGTGAAGAAGAACAGAGCTCCTATCATTCAGCAGCCAGAGATATCCCAAGCAATGGCGGTAGCTGCTTGTTTTTGTTATCTTCTTTTCTTTTGTGTGAAACTGGGTTTACCTGGAAGGTACCCAACTCTTGAATTTTCATTCTTGATACTTATTACAACATGTAAAACTAATATATTAGAGATAAAGAATATATTTTATGTTCTATTTGTTACTCAAACCTAATTGCCCAAATCTGCCCAATTTGCTCAATGCTGATGTTTGATTGTGTGACGATCACTGACTGGGGCTTTTAGTGCATCATGGAATAAGACAGTTCTGTTCTGCAGTCTTACTGAATGATTCTTTTCTTTAATAGGTTTGCTTCGGTACCTTTTCTTTAGAAACATCTTTTATATCCTTTCAGAGCAAATGTGTGGGCCTGTGAATTATTGTTAACAAAACAAAGTGTGCAAACACAGTAATTAAAACTTGATGCTGCTTACCTGATTTGGAATGTTTAATGAATAAATGCTGGCCCTGCTACCCACCTAGAGAATTCTCTGATATTTTAATAGATTCTGTTTACTCCACATGCTAAAGGTAATCTGAACATTTGGAAAGCATTGTCATTGTAGGTAATTTTAATCAAACAAACATCATTTCTCACTAAATAAAATTCCAATAAGAGGAAAAAACATTTTCAATAAATAAATACACCTGTCTAAATTTGGCAAATTAGTTCATATCTCTATGTCTGTTTCCTGTATATAGATAACTATTGAAATTAGCCAAATAAACAGTATATAAGTAAAAAGTGGCGAGATGGTGAATAATCAGTTATCTGACCGTTTCAATCAGCAATGTGTTAGTGATGTTGCAACCACCAGACAAATAAGGGATCATGGATGAAGAAGTCAATATTATGCTGAAAGTCAATTAAAATCATTTAAATCAGGTAACTTAGGGGACAGGAGCAAAATGTAAAACTACAAAGAACAACTAACAGTGAAAAAATACCTTGGTAATAACTCAGAATCTCAGTACATGTGACTAGGTGTTCAGGAAATGAAAGATTATAATAGTAACTGTAACCACAGGCTCTGTAACCACTGACACCTGCACCTGGCTGGATAATAACACCTTGCAGGAAATTGGAGCATGTGGCATACGAAAATTACATTGGCATCAGCAATAAACTGCGTTTTTTCCTCAGGATACAAAGAGTTACTTTATCTTAACAGAACTATTTTACTCTAGGGAAAGATGTGATCTTTCTCCCCAAAAACATACCCGTTGAAAGTCTTCCAACACTTCAGCCAAATGGGCAGTCACCAAGTTTTATGTCTTTGTGGATCATCCATTTAAGAATTTCTATGGAATGTGTAATATCTTCATAAACATGTTTGGTCTAAAATTTAATGCTAATGTTATGGTGAATCTATGATGGCAAATTTCAGAAGGATTTGCTTCTGTTATTACATCAATGAAAAATCATTTTATAATCACGCATATTAATGAAGCAGATCCCAAGTATGCTTTCGTAGGAGTAAACCTTTGGGTTTTATTACATGCAGAGTGTCAGACTTTTCCCTCTATTTTTGTATTCCTCAGCAGCAAGTGGAACTGGTGATAACACTTTTGAAGATTTCATAGCTACACGTTATCCCATTTGGATGAGCGCTTAACTTTGGCTTGCTTTAGGTTCTGAATTTATAAAAAATAATTAAAGAAGGTAAGTAATTCTGTCTTCAGTGTGCCAGTGCATTTCTTTTGTTCATTTTGTTATTTTTATAGCTTTTTTCTTTACAGTATATAATTTTGAAATATAATTAAAGCTGAAAATGTATAACACACTGTGGAGATATGGGGGAACCCAGTTGGCAGTCTGAGTATGCTTTAATAATTACTTTTTGACACAAATGTAATGCACAGTAAGTGAAGCTGCCTAGCCTCTGAGGTTTTATTCTGAAACACATACTAAGAAATGGTGCTTAGCTTTTAAGGTTTTATTGTAAAACACGCTTGTTAAACAGCACTTAACATCTGAGGTTACATCTGAAAAGACTATTAAGCCATAGATGTGTTGCTTTCTATGGTTATATAGCTTAAAGCTTTGCAAATGAAAATAAGTCAGGTTCATTCAAATATTACAGTATCTTACAACTAATTCATCTCATAAAGAGAAAATCAGTCTTTTAGAATAAAAAAATTTGGAGTTAATGTATTGGTTCATGCTCCTTCTCTGTCATTAGTTAGGAAATGTTAGGCTTTAGTAAAACTGAGTGAGTTGAAATGTGATGGGTGTCTGAGTCACACATATAGATAATCTAACCTAAATGCAGTTAGAATATTTGACTACGCCACCCAGTTTTATTAAGAGTGTGAGAACTCTTGGAATTTAAAGATAAAAGTACACAGGTTTCTTTCGATTGGGAAGTGAGTAAACACACTATGAAAAACATGGCAGCAATTTCAAGAAAAACAACAGTAACTTGTATTACATCAGACAATACAAAATCCACCAAGCAGATAAAAGTAGATAAGAGCTTAAAAATATCAGGAGCGAAAACATTTTAAAAAGAGAGCACACAGTCCACCTTCTAAATGTCAGTTAAAACATAACAGTGGAGTAGACAGCCTTTGGTGGTACAAAGTCCAACTGTCTCCAACAGAAGTTCTGATAACTTGTCGATTCTCTATTGGCGTCTCTTCATTGTAGAGTGAACTATTTTTCACTTCTGTGTTCCTTGTGTTGCTATGAGGACTTAGGCACGCATCACTTCTTGTCCTCTGTCTTTGCTTGGTACCCTTGGAAATCTTCACTCTCTGGTGAAACTGTCTCTTTCTCACTGGAGGTAAGTGTCACTATCTGTGTGCATTTCATCTTGTCAACAACGTATCTTCGTCTGCCTGTGAGTCCCTGTGCTATGTGCAAGTGATCTTGACAGCATTCTCAGTGGACCATCTCTCTCCATACCATATGCCCTCATGCCATGTCTGTCTTGCTTCACACCATCCTCTGTCCCTTTTGCTTGCACTCTCTCTTTTTACACCATTCAAACACCACCCACTGCCCCAAAGTATATAACTGCTTCAGCCTCCACCTAGCTCAACATGACAATCGATTAAACAGTGGTACTTACTATTTTCCTTTGCTTAGCAATAGTGTAAACACATTTGCATTGGTTAAACCATAGTCTTGTTGTCAGCTATCAAGAAGTACATATATCACTGTATGCTGATTAGAAGCCAATTTCCCCTGAACACATTAATTTTCAAACGAAGCAGGCAGTCCTGAATATTGATAAGATACCAATCAAAGCAGTCTGATCTGCAAAGCAGGTTACTCTTTTTCAAGACAGGTAAATCTCTACGTCCTGTAGAAAGCCATCAACAATAACCTTTAACAGAATTATTCAGGAAATTTGCATTTTCACTTATCACCCCAGTTTAAGCAAAGGGTGCCGATTGCCCCTTCATCTATTGGCTTTTACATTTATTATTTACATGTTTTTTGCCTAAGAGAAAAAGAAAACCACCCATTGTACAAAAAATGGTCCTGTGCGACAGAAACTTAACATCTGTCGAAATTCATAACCAGGTATAGAATCCTACAGCTTTGTGAACTCATTTTCAATGAAACAGCATATTAAAAAGTCAGCAGAGCTTTGGCAGGTTATGTTGGACTTAAATTGTCCTTTAATAAATGAAATAAGGAGATCTCAGATGAGAAAGAACACTTTTAAAGCTGAAAGTTCAGAATTAATCCTTAGCTTTGCACTTAAAACATAAGCCAGCACAAATCTTCTCTGACATCTTCAGTACATCCCAGCTAACCACCATTGTTCAAGCGGCTAGTATCTCTTCAATCAAGTACCCTGTGTCACTCATCCATATTATCATAAAATACACTAAGTGGTTGGTCATTGTACAAGGCAAGTTAAAAAAAAACAGACATGCTGAATATTCCCTCCTTTCTATTCCAATATGTTTACCAAATGATACCTTTTAGAGTTCAATTTCTACAGAAATAAGCAATGCACATAACCACAGTTTGGCATTCAACAACATTATTATCTTTAAGTAATAACTGGCTCTAGGAATTCTTTAATTTTATAGCTCAGAATTTCAGGTTTGAGAATAAAGAAGAGCACTCTAGGCTATATGCTTAGACCACTGCTGTTTTTCTTATTTATGCATGATTGTGTGCAAAATATAAAACAAATATATTCTTAACTTTTGCTGATGACACAACAGCAGTGGGCCCTTTAGATACAATGATGAAATATAATAACAATATTCTGTAACTTGCCGTTAGTCTATGAAAGAAGCTCACTGTAAACTTAAGGAAATTTGGTAGGGGTCATGCAATCTTTACATTAAACGAGTTACTGTAAAATATTGTATCTTTAAGTTGTAAGGGGTCCACATCACTGACAATGTGACTTAAAAAAAATTCCATTTGATGGAATTGCTATGTCACCCTTGTACAAACGTTAGCGGCAGCTAATGGCAGATTAATTCTGTCCCAGATTGCCATGTCAAAAAAACATTTACAGCAGAATAGGGGCTATGGAAGTTTTCAAGTGCTTGCTGGAGTGTGCCCTGGCCACTGCCCCCCTTATCCAGCATATGACTTGATTAAATAGTTTGCTAATGGATGTTTCTAATTTTGAGGCTGTCTCTAGAAACTCATTGTTATGTTTGACTACTTTAAGCTGGCTCTATTCACACTAAACCACAAGAGATGTGAGCTACTGTAAAGGGAGATGGCTGACAACAAACATATGGACAGGGCTCTTCCAAAGTGGCATCAGTGCACAACTGAACACACTCTGAGGACTAGTAAGGAAACCACTCTTTAGCCAGCTATATTAAAAACAAAATAATCTCAAGAGGAGTTGTGGTATTGTATGAGGAAGTCGGGAGTGGCAGAGAAGTACGTAACAGTTGTACAGGATATGTACGAGGGATGTGTGACAGTGGTGAGGTCTGCGGTAGGAGTGATGGATGCATTCAAGGTGGAGATGGGATTGCATCAGGGATTGGCTCTGAGTCCTTTCGTATTTGCAATGGTGATGGACAGGTTGACAGACGAGATTAGACAGGAGTCCCCATGGACTATGATGTTTGCTGATGACATTGTGATCTGTAGCGATAGTAGGGAGCAGGATGAGGAGACCCTGGAGAGGTGGAGATATGCTCTAGAGAGGAGAGGAATGAAGGTCAGTAGGAACAAGACAGAATACATGTGTGTGAATGAGATTGAGGTCAGTGGAATGGCGAGGATGCAAGGAGTAAAGTTGGCAAAGGGGGATGAGTTTAAATACTTGGGATCAGCAGTGCAGAGTAATGGAGATTATGGGCAGGGTGGATTGGGTGGAGAAGAGTGTCAAGAGTAATTTGTGACAGACGGGTATCAGCAAGAGTGAAAGGGAAGGTCTACAGGACGGTAGTGAGACCAGCTATGTTACATGGGATGGAGATGGTGGCACTGACCAGAAAGTAGGAGACAGAGCTGGAGGTAGCAGAGTTAAAGATGCTAAGATTTTCACTGGATGTGACGAGGATGGATAGGATTAGAAATGAGGACATTAGAGGGTCAGCTCAAGTTGGACGGTTGGGAGACAGTCAGAGAGGTGAGATTGTGTTGGTTTGGACTAGCAGTTCTAAATGATGAGAGCCCCTGTGTGCTAACTTTCCAGTGAGGATAAATGAAAAGCCCAGTGCCCCATTTGGACTGAGTCCTGGTAAGGAGGCAGTTGGCTACACTCTTGGAGGAGGAAGGAGGATTGTGCTTGGTGTGATTTTGTTATTATTCCTGTTAGGTGCTGGGCCTCAATAAAACCCTTTAATTCAGTTGAAGGTGTGTCTGGGCATTATTGTGTCTGAGGTGTGGGGTCTCTGGTACCCCCTTGTGGTTACACCTTCTAACATTCTGAGTTCAGGTTCCCCTTAATGCAGTGAACACATCCATAACTCGCACTCTTCAGAAATGAATTGCCATCTGGGCTTCTGGTCCCTCTTATTATTTGCAGCCTCTGGCTTATGTAACCAGAAGGAACTGTGTGATTCTTCTGTTGCGTTTTGTCCTCACTCTCTATTTACCTTCTAGTGTTCCTCCTAGACATGGCCTAACATTCCCAGGTTCTGGTCCTCATTTAAGTGAAGAGAAGAACATGTTTTGAGACATCACAAGTTCTCTCTGGGTTTACTTTGTCCTCCCAGTCCAGACATCCTAAAGAGAAGTAGTTTGACCAGAAAAAAGAACAAACATTACATGTTTTCAGTGAAGTAATTTTTGAAATGGTTACAGGCAAACAGACTACAGCATGACTGCTGCTGCAGAAGTAATGCTGGATAGTATTTCAATAAGTTGGGGTTTCCTAGGTAGCTAAAAAGTGATCAAGAAAAAGTCCTAAGGCCCAGCTTTACAGATATCAGTGTCAAAAAACCTACTTTTGCTGATGTTTTCACACATGAAGTGGTCACAATATAAAAATAAAACATGCTCTAAACAAGCAGTTTATGAGTGCACGAGAGCAAGGGAAATTAGAAAAAACAAATGAAGTTAGAGGGGAATATTAGTAATAATAAAATATGCAACACTAATAGAGTCTTTCACAGTTTCAGCTGTAAGAGAACAAGCAAAGAGAAGGTAAAACATAGTAAGAAGAGGAGGAGTATAAAAACGTATATGGAAAAAGGAGATAACAAATACTCTGCCTATATGTTTTTCTGACATTTTCACCTGTGAAGAGTTGAGTAAAATGCTAGTGGCCAAAGGAAACATCAAGCAAATACTAAACAATTTGCAGATTACATGGAATTAAAAATGCTAAAAGCAAATAAATCTTCCAGGCCGGATATATTTACCCATGAGTGATGAAACAGGCCAGTGATTATATATGGAAACCCTTAATGTGTATTTTTCATAAATCACTGTATGCCAGGGTAAATCCTAAACAGTAGAAGCTAGCAAATGTAATCCCATTATTTAAAAATGGTGACTGGGCCAGCCTTTGTAGCTATACTCCATGTAGTTAAATGGATTTCACAGAAAAACAAATGAAGGCAATTACAAAGTCAAGATAAAGAATGAGATAATCCAGAAGGAGTGCGTTAGTGAACCATCATTTTAAAATGGGAGATTGTGTTTCACTAATATGCTACAGTTTTATGACAAAAAGCTACAATTATATGCTACTGCAGTGTTTGGTTATTCTCAATCTCAAAATGCCCAGACGCATTGAACCGTGAGAGGATAGGCATCAAATTGAAAGAAATAAGAATTCAGAGCACAAATGATTTAAGCACCGATTTAAAAAATTAGTAATGTGCAGATGGATCTGGGTAAAATCCTCAATGGAGAGATAATGTGCAAATGAAGTTTAGCATAAGTAAGCGAAATGTCTCACAGAGAGAATGATAAAATATTGCATTTAATAGATGGCTGAATGGTGGAGTCCTAATGTCCTCAATTAAAGAGTTTATAAAAGTAGGTCTACAGGCCAAATGATATTTCTTTAAATGGCGCACTGGGTGGAGTACAGTCATCTTTAACACCATATGCAATTTTCAGTTCATTATAATAAGATGAACATAACAAGTCCAACATAAAAACTTCCAGATCAGAGGTTCTTAAACATTTTAATATAAAGCCCCAATTAGGAAAATTACTATCATACTGGGAACCAAGAAGAGGAGTAATGCTATAATGACATCAGTGCCATACAGTACTTAGACAATTAACAATGGCCATTTAGTATAAAACAGTAAAACTTTTTGTTTTCAAGCACATTTCATGCATGAATATTACTAAAAGGGAAAAGTGGAAAGGTAATAAAACAATAATTAAAATACAAAACAGGAAATAGATTGCTGAGGTATATAATTACCAGCATGAAAACCTATTGTAAGCTTTAGTTAAGCTGAGAGAAATAAATACTTCTTTAAAAGTAGTGCAGAGGGAGGATATGATGATTTTCTGAAAGGACAATATGAATGGCCACTTAGTGAATAAGGGACAAAGTACTCAAAAACTACTTAAATTAAATAATACCATTTATCTACCTTAAAAAAGAACATTTTTCAAATGAATTCCACCATTAACAATTCATTCTCTAAAATTAGTTGTTAAATTGTTCAGCATCTCCCAGTTTTCATTTAACAATTTAAAAAAGTTAAGTATTGTAGATAAATTATTTTTAAAAAGGGTTTGTATTTTATACTGGGGATAGGAAAGAAGTTAATTAAAATAGCGAATATTCCAGTCTAAAAAGTTTGCTCTACAGCATGTCTCGTCCTTTTGATGTTTTCTGGTGTTCTTGCAGTTCTCAGTGGTCCAACAAACACATCCTTCACACTGCCAGTTATTTGAAGTTTATCGATCACCTTTAAAAATATGTTAAAAGAAAGCTTTTGCCAAGGCACACGTCTCCCGCCTCTTCTTCTCCTTCTTAGGCCAACAGTAGTAGTAGTAGTACTAGTAGTGATTATTTATTTTGTGATTAATATTTTTAATTCACATAGGCCACTTTGCAAAGATCTGTTTTTACTTTGACATTTGAAATTGTGAAGGATGGCCGGCCATTTATCCCGGCCAATACCCCCAAGCCGCCAGGTGGAGCCCTCCTTGCAGCAAGGAGGTCCCCAGAAGACCAGCAGGGCATCATGGACAATGGAGTTTTTATGCAAAGCCCTGCTGGATGCCGTGGGGGCCACAGGAGGGAGCTGCAGGGAGGACGGAGGGCTTCTTCGTGCCCTGTGACCCGGAGGTTCGTCATAGGAAGAGCGACGGACTTCCGGGTTGAAGAAAAGGACTATTTACCCTGACCCGGAAGAAATAAGGACTTGTGGACTGTTGGGCAGAAACACCTCCGGGTCAGGGAGTATAAAAGGACTATGGGAATTTACAGACAATAAGCTGAGCTGGGTGGAAGGGTGGCAACGCGTCTGGGAGCTGGAGGATTGTATTATTGTGATTTATTGGATATTTAATGAGTATTGTGGAGGAGAGTGTGCTTTGTGCACTGTGGCGACAAAATAAAGTCAACTTGAGGACTTTTACCTGGTGTCTGGAGTCATGGACAGGGGTTCAAGGGAGCAAGAGCGCCCCCTATCGTTCACAGTGGCGTAGCCGGCAGGATACTCTAGCATCGTTTGCAGAGGACCTGAAACAAAAATTTCTGTGGAAAATGAACCCTGAACAGACGACGGAGTCAGGAATCGCCACAGCATCACCAAAACCCGGAAAAACCGAGTCTAAAATGGGGAAGAAGAAGGGCAAGCAAAGCGACAATGCCAGCGGGAGTGCCTTAGGTGCAATGACAGACGCTCGGGAGGAGTTAAGGAGAGGCCTTACAAGTCCGGAGAAACCTCCAGGATTCAACGAACGCTCTGAGGTACGTGCTGGGAACGGTATGGAAAATTCTTTTATTATTACTCACTTTGTCCCATGCATGTACCTCGGAGAAGATCACCTGGAGACTCCGCAGGGAAAAGAAGACTGCCCTGGAGACAATGGCCCACTCCTGTCGGAACCTAAACACAGGGGAAAAGACTTCCGCATGATGGCAGGGACATGGTAGCAAACCCGGTGCATTCTGGGAAGGAGGAGCTCCGAGTCCCGCAGTTTGCGCCTTCAAGCCCGAAGGAACGGACTTGGTCTTTCCGAAGTGGAAGAGGGAGGCGAGCGAGGCATCGCTCAGCCCACAAGAAGGTAAGGAGGGTCGGGAAGTAGCTGATCGGGATGTCGCAAAAATATTAAAGACAGACCGCAGTTCGCCGAAGAAGGCAACTCGACCCTCTGAGAACTCCAAGTCTCAGAAGCCTCCGTGAGACCCGTCAGAGCACGTGCCTGAAGCGGGCGTGCTCATTGGCTCCGGCCGGCAGAGAAGACACACAATGAGCTGAGCTGGGTGGAAGGGTGGCAACACGTCTGGGAGCTGGAGGATTGTATTATTGTGATTTATTGGATATTTAATGAGTATTGTGGAGGAGAGTGTGCTTTGTGCACTGTGGCGACAAAATAAAGTCAACTTGAGGACTTTTACCTGGTGTCTGGAGTCGTGGACAGGGGTTCAAGGGATCGAGAGCGCCCCCTATCGTTCACAACATTAAAGAGTCTTTTTCTGTTGATCAGTGTCAAAAAAGTCGATTTAAATCCACTGTAACTCAATGCAGTACAAAATAAAATGTATATTCTTCCACGGGATGAATACGTTTTATAGGCATAGTAGATAATGTAAATATTCCTCATATGCCAGCAGATGCTGCTACATAACTACCTGCAAATGCTAAATTCAAACAAATGGTTCATCAGATGATGTTAGCCTTAAATGTCTTTGTAATCAACTTTTAAAGACTCAAATTTAATATAATTAATTATTTTTGTCAACTTCTACTTTTGTTTAAACACCTTTCATGTGGATGAAATATTCTGATTTTTCTGTTGCCACTGCCATTTCTTAGACTTGTTGATGGCTGTTATGTGGTCATTATGGGTGCCATCATAAGTCAAAGGGTCAATCCCTTGGACTTCCTTGTTGTCCAAGTTCTTGAGTCCAGACAGATTCAATGTTCTGATTGTTCCGATGCATGCTTAATAATCCAGGTAAGGAAATTCTAGAAAGTTGATTCTGTTCATCTGGACATAGTTTTTTTCATTGGCATTGAGGGACATTTGAAAGTTGATGTGTACTGTAAACAAATGCGTATGGATTAGTATTTAAGGTTTGACTCTCACCATCCACTAGAGCACAAAATATGTGTCCCCATACCCACAGACACAGCAGCCAGGGAAGCAGAAGAACATCATATCAAAAAGGCCCTGAGTAAATGTGGTTATCCCAGCTGAACTTTTGTCAAATCAGAGAAGAAACTTAAAGAATGCTCTAAGCAATCCTGGAAAGCGGAAGGACAACCGGTGCCTAAGCAAAAACCTTTAGTGATCCCTTATGTGTCAGGAGTATCGGAACAGCTGAGACTCATTTTTTCAAAACACCAGGTCGCGGTGGTTTTCAAATCCCAAAACACGATACAGCAAAAATTGGTTCACCCCAAGGATCAGGTGCCGCGGCACAGACAGAGTAATATAGTTTACGCAGGTAAGTGCCAAGAAGATTGTGTAAATCATACATCAGGCAAACCAAACAACCACTGGCAAAGTGGACGGCACAACACAGAAGAACTACCTCATCAGGCCAGGACTCAGCAGTCTATTTACATCTACAGGACAGTGGTCACTCTTTCAGTAATGAAGATGTGTACATTCTGGACAGGGAGGAACACTGGTTTTAACGAGGAGTCAAAGAGGCCATTCACGTGAAAAAGGAATGACCATCTCTGAACCGAGGAGGCGGCCTAAGGGTACATCTTTCACCATCTTACAATGCGGTGATTGCAACCATTCCCCAACTCTCTGTGAAAGGTACTCATGGCCATTGATCAATAGACAATTTGCATATCATTGATCACACAGCTCATTGTTAGTCAATGGTGCTAGTTTGGTCATTAAGCCAAGGTACTGTTTATAAGGTTAGAGAGACCTGCAGTTAACTGAGACTGAGGAAGTCACTTGGATGAGTGATGAAACGTATTGTCCAGATGAACACAATCAATTTTCTAGAAGTTCTGATTGTTCATTCATTTGACAGGCTATTTGGTTTAGTATTCTTTTCTTTCCCTGACCCAAATTTACATCACTTGTTACCTGTACTAGTCTGGCTTTTGATACTCTCACTCTTTTTCTATGATTTTTTTTTCTTACCTCCTGGACTTGCTTTATTAAATGTTTACTCACCTGGTAACCATTTTAGCCTGATTTCCCAGACTTTGATCTATTTCCTGATTCCAGTATTAAAAACAACCACTGCCATGTGCAATCAGTACAGAAATCTGGACCGTTCAATTCAGAATACTAAGATGGACAGGCTTTATTGTGAAATAAAATTACAAAAAACAGAACAGCCAGGATGAGCAACTCACTCCATTAGTCTCAGGCTTGTATGGCATAGTAGTGTGTCAGATAATTGATTTAGCCAGAATTATTTAGGTGCTTAAAGATGAACAGAGGGTTTATAAGAAAAAAATAAATAAAAATGTTTTTTGGGTGGCCTCATAGATTTTTTTTTGTTACACGTAACTTTAGGAAGACATACAGTTGCACTCTGTGCAACTTCTTTGTAAGAAGTCTCAGCAGCATGCCCAATGCATTCAGCAGAGCTTATTCAATCTAACTGAATTATACATGTATACAATGTATGTTGTGTGAAATAGTTTATGTAAAATCCTTGGTGGATGTAAATAATTTTAAATAATAATTTATTTTTTACTGGCCAAAAAAACATAACGTGTCATATGAACAGTGCAAATCCCTTACACTGTTTCACTTTAAGCTAACATTAAATTAATGAATATAATTCATATAAACAATACCAAAGGTGTGAATGATATGTCAAATTTTGGTAAAAATGCTCCACTTACATAAGTAGTTTGTGATGTTGGTGATTTGATCTAGTAATTAGAGTTGAATTGTTTAAATTGCTTTACGGTGTATATTAACAATAGGCTAACAATAAATAACTGTTGAGTGTGGAAAATATTTCTTTCAAACCTATGATGGAAAATATGCACTACCATTATGCTAACATGAAGATAAAATAAAGTTGTTGCATAATACTGCCCCACTGCCATCTACCTTGGTTAGCACCCACATCGGAGCATTGCAGCTTTAGCAAAGACAAAGTCATATCTGAGGACTTTTCCTGCTGTTTTTCCGTCATAACCTTTATTTGCATAATCTTAGCGAAGCAGAGGTGGGCTCCTGTGATTGTCCGTCACATAGTCTTACATATCCAGTGACTCTGCAACTCACTCAGACAAAATCAAACAGATTTGAACTTGTCTTTAGTCAAAGGGGTAAGCCCTGTGTGCATGGGAGCTGACAACCAATGAATGCTCATCCAGAAATACAATGCTTATAATGCAGCAACAAGAAAAACGGAACAAACAGAATGGAGGTTTGTCTGTCGTACGTTTTGTATTTTACATACCACAACAGAATGAGAGAAAAGTTGGATCAGATTGTGGCCTGTACCTGTACCTGTTACGTTTTATTCAGCACCGGCTCCGTCAGCTAGCACGTTGTTGGCTGTTAGTAAAAGTGGTGCTCGTTACTGTGCTGGAAAGTCATCATGCAGTTGCTAAATCTGACAAACCCAGCGATTTCCAGTGCAATGATGAGATTAGTAACTGTAGTCAGCAAGTCTGACATATCCTCAGACTAGTAATGTGACATTGGCGTAATACTTTCATAAAGTATAACATGGTTCTAATTGATATAATTTACATACTCAAAATTCACTCTAAAATCCTGCATTTTGAACTCCATTAATGAGACACTTTCACAATGAATTTGTGATATAATTAGCAATAAACCAGACTGCCATGCTGCATCATAGCTTTACAGATTATATCTTACACATGCTGTTGTGTTTTCTTTCACTCTTCCATATTTTATGCATAATCCGAAGATTTAAATTCAGGATGATAAAGCCTGTACATTTTGTAAGAGAGAAAAATAAGGCCAGAAGATGAAAAATGAAACAAAATTGGAGGGTTAAAACCATTGTCATTAGGCAAGTAAAGATCAAAACCAAACAAATGGTTAAATCCTAACAGCAAAACCCAACTTGCAGTTAAAAGGCAAAAGAAGGATTCTAGAACCTGACTTTATTTTACTAATTACAACAGAGAAGTGTGTATGGAGCTATTTATTTGAGCAAATTTTATTTGAAAGATGTGAAGAAGCAAAAAAAAATCTTTAAAGAACTAAAGCAAATTTTATATATAGTAAAAATATAACAACAATAAAAGAGTAGGCTGAGTGAATCAACAGGTGAGAAGCAGTACTGCACAGCCAGCATGAAAGAAACAAAAATGAAGGACACAGAACTGCAGCAAAGACCACAGGACACACCCTGACATGCTAACTTTATCATATCAGACCATTTATCAATGTACAGTAGGTGCCAGAGGCCACCTTGATGCTCACTGCTGAAAGTTCCAGTAAAATTAAATTGCACAAGAAAGATTTCCAGGCAGACAGAGAAAGGGCAATACAGGATTTCCAGAAAGAGGGGAAGGGAACTTTTACAGTAATTTTTCCAAAGGCAAAAACTACTGCTGGATAGTAGAAAGATGAAATGACAGAAGGTCGAGTAAGAAAAAAGAGAGAACAACTGCAGCAAAACTAGACACACCAGACCAAAACCTACACACTGAAGTGCAATCCCAAAATGTGCATAAATGGGCACAGTGAGCAAAAAAAACAAAAATGACAGTTAGGTCATAGGTCAGTCCCTGGGCATGCCATTTACATGGGATGGAGTGCAAACATTGTTTACTGGCTCTGTTGGTAATTTTTCAAGACACCAAGAAGATATGTTTCTAAAAACTGAACTCCATGTAATAAAAAGGACAGACAGGAGGTCCAGTTGTCACACTAATTCAGTTGGTAATGGTCGATAAAATGTCTTATATACTGTAGTATTCAATACATAGATGATACAGGTTTCCAACTTTTGGATATACTGAGTGAGAATAAGGTTTCCTTTTTTTGTTTTTTATTTCGCCTTATATAATTTCTCATATTAGGAATTTGTTAGTTTTCACATACCCCTTGGGGTCAGAGCACAGGGTCAGCCATTGTACGGCACACAGCTCAAGGGCCCAGCAGAGTAGGATCTCTTTTGACAGTGACGGGGATTTGAACCGGTAACCTTCGGGATACCAGCGCAGATCCTTAGCTTCAGAGCCACCACTCTGCCCTTAGGGCAGGATGTAAGAGCAGAAAATGCTGGAATTCAACAAACTGTTTAAAACAGATCAATATTCAAGGTAAAAGGAAGAAGAATGAATTATTTTTGTAATTAAACATTTGTGTTTGATCCACCAAGGGATTTTGAACATTGCTGCAAGGAAACATTTTATATGTTTAGAACAAATCATAGTACAAAATTTGTGTTGGTTAAAGTAGTTAATGTTTTGCAGATAATGCTGCTCTTATTCACTTGGGTTTGAGCTCAGTGTATGACAGCCTATATCAGAGTTTTCTCATTGATTTCCTTAGACACTTGCTAGGTCTCTCTGGTATTGTCCTAAACTGGTTTAAATCTTATATGACAGGTAGAATATTATTTGTAGGTTTTGTATGTCAATGATCCATGAAATTATTTATGGTATACTGTAAAGATCTGCTCTGAGCACTCAATTATTTTCAATCTGTAAACTTCCATTAGAACTGATTATTTAAAAAACAAGGTGAACTATCAGAGCTATGCAGATGACACACAGTTTTACTTATCTATAGCAACTGATGACCCTGTGGCTCTGCAGTCTATGATCTAATGTCTTCAATATTATATACATTATAGATTTGTAATTACTACTAACCTTTACTATTCTCCGTTTTCTTTTCCAGTTTTCTGCAGTTGTGTCTTGTGTCACTGCTATCTGATCAAAGTATTTGTCAGCTGTCTGTGATGCTAGAAGGAATGTGGACAATCCAAATGTCAAAGAGACCCACTTCATCTGATCTTCTAGGACAGTGCATTTAAACAATGATATGTTATTTCAACACATTCATGTGTTATAGAATGCCCTGGCTGGGTGGTTTTTTGTTGTTAGAATCTCTGGAGATGTATTTTTGTCCAGCATTTTGCTGCCTGGTCCAGGGGAGCTGGAGGTATCCAGCAAGCACGTAGTGCAAGGCAGGAACAATCCCTGGATAGGGCACCAGTTCATTTTAGTATGAACACACGCACATACAGTACATCAGAAGTCAATTTGGCATCACCAATTTATGTAATATGCATGTCTTTGGACTTTGGGAGGCAACCACAACTCCCAGAGGGAATCCACACAGACACTGGAAAAACATAAAACTCCATGCAGGGAGGACCTGAGAAATGAACCCCCTGTTTTAAGGCAACATCCAGCAGAGCTACCACTGGGCCACTGTGCCACCCAATGTCCAAATCATGACATCAAACCATTTAAATGCCACAAAAAAGAAATATAAACAGCAACATAATGCAAAATAACACAAATCCTGAACACAAAGATGATATTACTTTAACTGGTGACTGTAAATTGGCTCAATATGAGATACTGTACGTATATGATGGAGTGGGTAATGTAATGGACTGGTCCCGCATCTATGAGTTTATTCTTGCCTCGCACCTGTTGCTACTAGGATAGCCTCCGAATTCCAGTAACCTTTTAATTAGATAAATTAAATTTAGCAAATGGGTAAATGAGTATTTTCAGATGTTCTCATTGATAATGTTTAGTTATGCATTTAAAATTCCATTGTTAGTGAAGAAAAAGAGCTCAGATTCCAAGACCTTTTTCCTAGTAAAAGCTGCTTTCATAATAAATAGAGGTGGTAGCTTAAAGTATCCATTCATTTTCCAACCTGCTGAATCCAATCACAGGGTCACAGGGGTCTGCTGGAGCCAATCCCAGCCAACACAGAGCACAAGGCAGGAACCAATCCTGGGCAGGACACACAAACTAGGGCCAAATTAGAAACACCAATCCACCTAACCTGCATGTCTTTGGACTGTGGGAGGAAACCCATGCAGACACGGGGAGAACATGCAAGCTCCACGTATGGAGGACCCAGGAAGTGAACCCAGGTCTCCTAACTGTAAGGCAGCAGCGCTACCACTGCGCCACCGTGCCGCCCTAGCTTAAAGTATGTTTTACCTAAATATACATAACATGCATTAATGGAAGTAAATGCAAGTATTATGTAAAAAAATGCCAAATGTTAGGCCGGATGTTTTATTGCTGTTGCAGTATTGCATTAAATAAATCACTGCTGTAAGTTCAATACACAAGCATGTCTTGTATCATTTAATCATGTCCACCTATCATTATTTGAAATTTATCTATAAGCGGTGACACCTGTGAATGCTAAGAAGAGTTCTAGTCTAGTGACTCTTTAGTAAATGAAAGGCTAGTCCAGAGCTCTGAAGTGATTTTGAACCTTTTCTGGAAATTATTTCAGCAAGAGGTATAAAGTCAAGATGGTGTGAGTCTGGATGCAGAGTTTGCAGTGAAGGATTGCCAGGGAGGAGGAAGTGGCCGGGAATGAGAGACAGTAGAAAAAGAAGCAGAGAGAGACAGAGATGGAAGGTGAGAAGATGGGCAAGCTGATGAGCCACCTCCGCCATCAGATAGGGATCAAAACCTGTAAATATAGGACTGCAGAGGCTGCAAGGTTGTTCTATTCTGTTTCACTCTGCTTTTTATTACTTCATGCTGTTCCTTTTGTGTATCCCTCCCTTGTGTATTTTGTAAATAAAACCATAATATAAAAGATGTTCTTTTTTGGCATTCTTGGTGTTATTTTGAGTGCTGACATCTGCCATGATGGCCTATTTCTTTCATACTGTGGTAACATTTTATTAAACCATTGAATGACCCATTTTTCTAATGAATAACGTGGGCATATTCTTTCGGTTATTACCAATTATTTTTAAATGTAAGTAAAAAGGCATTATTCACATTTTATTTAAAAAGAATTCTTAGTCCCTGAAACTCACAGTATATAGAATGCATCCTATAATTGAGAGTTTACAGCTATAGCTGCTTATTTTTGAGCTGCATTTTTTAAGCATGTCTAAATCAATTAATTTACTCTCCTTTCATTCATTTCATAAAGCTTGTTTATTCAGTATAAAGTCATGGGGACCCAGAACCTGTCCTAACTGGTATGATTATAAGGCAGTACCCAGTGAAGTAATACCAATATCTTTAGGATGTGAAAGAAGGCAGCATGCTGGAGAGGTCAAGGCATGGGATTTTATATTACGTTTGCCAGTTCAGAACCTACATTTGACTCAGATGGCCCTATGCAATCCAGTTATTCTCTGCTCTTTTGGTAAATTATGCAGGTTGACTGTCAATTTTCTGGCACTTTCATTAACTGAGCCTTGCCAGATTACTATTTTACAAAAACAAGTTACGCAATAATAATGGCAAAAATTAACTAGTGAAGTTTAACAGAATTATTAATTACATTTACTGTAAACTTATTACTTACTGTGCTTGTTTATCTGCTATCATTTTAATTATTTAATCCAGACAAAGTTGTTTCATGTGTCTTGGTCTTGTAAGCAAAACTGTAGGTGTTAAGACAGATGTTAAGTTTCAGTTCACCCAGTTTCACTACACCCTCATGTCTTTATGACCAATGATGGAATTTGAACCATTAATCTGACTCCAAATTATTGCTTTTAGTCTCAGAGAAAAGAAAACTAATTATAAGTCACTATAATATTTAAGGTAGCTTGTCTTACTATTGCTTTCAAAGCTTTAGAGTATATACGCCTATAAAGCAATATGACTATAGCTAATAGTTGCTTTATACACAACTTCTGAGGTTAGGTGCTGTTTAACTAGCATGTACTTTAATAAAATATCATGGGCTAAGTAGCTGTCTTAGGGTCAATCAGTCAGTTATTTTCCAACCTGCTATATCCTAACACGGAGGTTACATCATGGAGGTCTGCTGGAGCCAATCCCAGCCAACACAGGGCGCAAGGCAGCAACAAACCATGGGCAAGGCGCCAGCCCACCGCAGGACACACACACTCACACACCAAGCACACACTAGGGACAATTTAGGATAACCAATGCACCTAACCTGCATGTCTTTGGACTGTGGGAGGAAACCGGAGCACCCAGAGGAAACCCACACAGACACGAGGAGAACATGCAAACTTCACACCGAGAGGACCCAGGTCTTCTTACTGCGAGGCAGCAGCACTACTACTGCACCACCGTGCTGCCCTCACTTAGGGTGTGTTACATAAATGTCATATGCAACCTCAGAGGCTAAGCATCATTTATTAGCATGTGTTACAAAATAAAACCTTAACGGCTGGGTAACTTAACTTAAAGTATGTTACATTTAATTCAAAGCCCAAATATTAAAGAATTCTCACCAAATATAAATATTCTGACTGTGAATCTTTAGAGGCTAAGTTCTAGGGTGTGCCAACAGTAAAGAAGCTATACTTTTTATGCATTGATTTAACTGATATCAGGCAAAATATCAAAGCTATGCCACTTTTCTTCTAGCAAAGAGAGTCAAACTAAAATGTAAGGGCAAGTTTTGTTGCAGTTTACAGCTGATTGCTGTCCTTTACTCCTAACTTTTGACAAATGTTGACATCAGCCCTGAAAGAGTTAATAATAGCAAATGCAAAAGTGTATATACAGTAACAGAAAAGAATAAAATTATGAAAACAGCAAAATAACGAATTCTAGAAATGTATGGACATGCCTTCTAAAAGACAAAATGACTTATTTTCCCTTTGTATCTCAAAACTTATCCTTCTATACACTAAGAACTTAAAATAAGTCAGAGATCACAGCTTATTCAAAATGACATGTGACTATAAATCTTCAAAAGAGTTAGCACCAGTTTCATATGGTGCTGAGAAATACAAAGAGAGAAGAAACAGGTTGACACAGTGCATGCCATAAAACCCACAGGTTTACCTATGAGAAAGCATACATGGCATCGGCTTCATCAACATGCATAATTACAGAAATATTTATCAGAAATATAATTACAGAAGCATACCCTTCTGGAAATGGCTTCAAAAGATTCTCCATAACATTAGCATTAATTTAAGACCAAACATGTCTATGAAGATATTATGCATGTCACACAAATTCTTAAATTAATTCTCGTGGATTATAAATTCCTCAAACTGGTTGAATGTCCATTTGGCTGACTACTGGAAGACTTTCAACCACTATGATCTTAGAAAGAAAGCCCATCTTGTCCTTAAGTAAAACAGTTCTTGCAGCATATAATAAATTCTTCCTTTTCTGAGATAAACACTGTTTATTATTGATACTTTTTTGCATATGCAAACAAATCGGAAAAAACTTCTTTGTTCTTTGGTACATGGTACGTTATCAAACATCAAACCAGGGCACAACTGATGCCACTCTTTTTTTACCATGGAAGATTTTGTCTGCTGCACCCTTGAGCAATGAAACCAAGAACGTCTTTCATGTTGAATTCTTTAAATGCCTGTTGTCACACACGTGTGCATGGGAGGCAGCTGAAAGGCTTAGAAAATACTGATTATACATCTGCCCCGGGGGGGGGCGGGGTACGCTGACGCTCTTTCTGAGTTCTCTACAGGTCTTACCCGGGAAATCCCACCAGGAGCCGCCATTTCCAGGAAGGACACATCACTTCCGGTTCTGGCCCCCAAGCATGAGGTCACTTCCGGTTCCGACCCCAAGAATGATGTCACTTCCAGTTCCGGCCCAGAGGACGACATCACTTCCGCCCTCTGTACTATAAAGCCCACTGCCTTTGCTCTGGCAGGCAGTTCTGTTTTGGACTCTGTTGTATAACTTGATTTACAATGCCTCAAATAATTTTGCAGCCAGGAAACCGCATTAAACGGGTGGCTGCCCCAAACCTTTCCACGCCTCTCGTCTCTACTTATTACACTGTACAAAATTTCCAGTATTCACCACATCTACTGGACGTTCAATGCCCTTTAGAATGTGCAATATTCCTTGGTGTTGGGACTAAATAATGTACAATTTGGTGGTATATACACTGTAAAAAAACATTATTCTTATACAGAAGTCAAGTTTTGAGGTGAGCTGAACAATTTTTCAAAGTAAGAAGAATTATGCAATCTTCAGGTAGCCCAACAGATATTCAAGTTGCTCTTGCTTCTGGCTCAAAATATTTTTCAAACCGTTCTCTGTGGTAGCCCAGCCATTTTTATTTGCTGGGGAAATATTAACCCCTTACAAGGCCCTTGCGCATTTACTTTTTCTGATTACCAGTGGTTTACATTTGTAGTACCTGCTGTATTATAGCACCCTAATTTGGCAACTCTGTCCTTCCATTGTTTGAAACCTGTGCTGTCTTATTTTGCTAATGTTTTCCTGGGTATTCATTACCAGTATAATGTAGTTTTACCTGAACAGGACTGAGGTTTTAGTAAGCTATGAGCTTTGCAAATATGTCCATATACTCCTCAGCTCCTTCATGGTTTTCTGACTGTTTTTCTCCACACATTTTATGTAAGGAAATTCTGTGCCACTTCTTAAACCTTTGAAACAGTTCTTCACTATAGTTACACATATTTTGTAATTTAGGTTTTTATGGAACTACTTAACTTGGTTTATTAGCATACTACCCAACAAGTTGATTCCATCACTGTGATGCTGGCAAAACCATTCAATCATTATTTGATCATGGTCAGTGATCTTATCATCTTTCAATTTTTCTAATTCTCATTTGCTTAGCAAACCACTGTTTGCATAGAATTACAATTTTTTCTCTTTGTCTCTTTCCATTGTACACAATTGACAATACCATATAAATCACACAGCATATGCACAGAAAAACTCTAATCCAGTTTTTCAACAATCTGTTGGATTAATATGGACTGATGCTTACATTTGACACCACAACTAATGCATGAACTTACTTTGGAAGTCATTGCTATTGTTGTATTTATGTAAATTAACCAAGAATTGTTGTGGCAGCCATGGAAAATCATTAAACAGTCAAAAAACCCTGAGCCTTGGGCACACGTTTTCCACCTTTCGCATACTGCTACCCCCATTTTTCCCAAACTGAATTTCTATTCTTTCCCAGACACAAGGTAAGGAACTCTGCTGACGAGGTGTTTACAGAAGCATACCAAGTGATGCACAAATATTTCAAATGCTAAAAGATTGCTTACCGTAATTAGGAGGAATAACGCACAGACTTTCTGGAGTGTAAAAAATCAAAACGTAGAGGAATTGATGGTAATCTTGGTCAAGGACAAATTGCAGGAGTAGTGTTCTGGAAAGTTCTCATATATGGAAAGGCCATAGTCTAAACCAACTAGACAAGATTCAAGTTAAGTAACAAGAGCGACAGACAAAATCTGGAAACTGAATACCAATCTTTTTCTCAGCAATAGTTCACTGACTGAATTTGAAATCTCAGACAAGCTCCTTAAGATACAGCATCTCCAATTATAGAGCACACCAGGAGGGCAGATCCCAGCACACAATGTCCCCAACAGTAACTTTGGACATGAACCTATACCTCATTAAAAAAAAATAAACCAAAAAGAATTAAAAACTTTCTAAAGCAAAGAAATAAAATTAAACTAATACATGGAATTAAAGCACAGAAATCAAACATTCCAAATATCAAAAACCCAAAAAATTTTCAGGATAAAAAAAGATCTGATAGAGGAGTTTTGTTAGTTCTTAACAAAAACAAGAACAAATGTCACGCTTTTGTCTTAATGTTTGTGGCAGATGGTTCTGCGACTTATCTCATAATTTCATCCAGCTTAAAATGTCTCACAGAAAATCAGTAGTCAGCCAGTATATGCATATAAAAAGCTTTAAAGTGTTTTTATAAGTCACCTAGAATAATGTATAATTCATGATATTAATAGCAATGATACCAATGAATGGAAAATATAAGAAACAAATAAGAAAAATGATAAGCAATCCAAAAAGCCAAGGTATAATAAATACTACAAAGAGAGAATATGGCCAAGCAATCCAAACAGGCCAAAATTCAAGGTCAAAGAATACCAAACTAATAATAACTAATCCAATATAAAGCGATCAAACTCAGAGCCCCCAGTGGTCACCCTTAAAGAGGTGGTAGCTCCGTTAACTGCATACCTGAATACCTGAGAGGCTCTACCCCCTTGGACTCAACATGAAGAGATCAGGGTAACAGTTGAGGCTTAATCCACATTATCATGGATATACTGTAGTTGAAAACACTGTTTTCATTTTAAAAGTTTATTGTCCATACGTATATCTTCAAATAATTTTCCAATAGTTTGTTTCCCACTCTGAAAATGCTAAATGGGCATGCACAGTTATATCCACCAATAGCACGGTTTGACTACAGAGCAAACCTGAAGAAAACTGAAACACCGAAATAGTGAAGAAAAAACAAAATGCAAAAAGTACAATTGATTTAAAAGGTTGTAATTGAGAATAAGGTTAAAATGTATAAGGTTTGTAAATGTTTTTAAAAAGCTCATTTTTACCTAATTGTTTTTTATGCTTGAAAATTTCATTTCAGCGTGGATGGAAGGCCAAAAAAAACAAAAAAGATGTGTTAGTATGGATTAGTGGGGGGAAATCCACAAAACACATGACAATGAGATTTAGATGAGTAAGCCTCACTTGAATAATCCTCAGTTTTCCATTGGAGGCTCAATCAGTTTCATGAACAGAAAGCGTTTCTCATTAACTGAAGATGGGCTAGAGCAATCTAATATTGTGCCAGCACCCATGATGTTTAAGCAGCCCCATGAATTGATCACCAAGAACATCTATCATGGTGCAAAATCAGAGACGAGAGTGCAATATCTACAGACGGAGCACCTGCAACTTTATGTGTGAGGCTGATGGGATGCATGGTGTATAATGGGATAGTTTCAAAAAGCTTAGAGCTTATTTATGTGTTATAAAATAGAAGAACAGTGATGGTCCTTCAGCAGCTGAACAAATAGTAATACTTGATCTGTAACAACAAAAAAGGAACTGTGTCTGCAATTAAAGAAGAGACAGAGGCTGTGTCACAACATATAGAAGGCCGATTACATATTTTAGTATATTATCATTGTGAATTTCTCCAATGCATAATTTAATGTTATTCAAATTGAAAAAATAAAGATTGCTTTGAATTGCCCAATTTGATTGTAAACATAATAGTTTTTGAATGTCAGACTTCAAGCACTTAAAACAATTATGTACTCAGTATCAAAGTGAAAATTACATACAAGTGCATACTTCAGATTTAGAGAATATACATTTATAATTTATAATACCTTAATATATGCAAACATTTATTGCACATTTAGCAGCCAAAAAGAAAGCTGCAGCTTATGTCACTAGGGGTCCCAGCTTTGAATGTCACTCCTGCTGAGTGGTTTGCACACTACGACCAGCCATACACGTCAACGTCATTTAAATGGATGTTAGAAGGACTTATTGCTATGGATTTTAATTTATATTTTATATAGATATCCTCTAATGAGCCTGGAGGGACTGTTATTTGCATTAATTGCATTGCACTTATTACATTTGGGAAACCTAAAGACGGGCACAAAGAGCGTATATACAGAGTATGCATTGCATAAGGGCCCCCGACTACAAAAGTGTGCATGCATATAGCATTTGACTCTTTATAAAATTCATGGGGGCCCAAAAAACAAATCTTGTATGCTGCCTCTAAATAGCTTGCTGCTCCTCTAATTAAAGATCATTTTCTCATTTTGCGTGTGTGGATGAATGCATTTTAATTTGTTTCATGTACCAGCAAAAAAAAAAAAAAAACATCCTTGATTGTGTGATGGCCAGAAAAGGGATAGCGGAAGGGATATCCTGTGAAACTCCCAACACGCTCATGACGTTCCAAGATTCTCTGCACCGCCAACACGGTACAGAAATGGACGAGATGCAAAGAAAACAGAAGGAAACATATGCAAACAATTTGCTCAGTGGTCTGGTGTTTGCTGTGGTGGGTTGACCTGGCAGTGTGTGGCTTCAGCTAATTGCATATAGAGTTGTTTTTTTTGCAAATCTGTAGTGATCAGGGAATGCCAACCATCCTTTAACAACATTGTTTGCTGGCGGTGTGAAGCTCTAATAAGCAATCCTAAAAACTGTGTCCTTTTAATGTCTCTCTTGTGAAAAGAGAACAATCAAAATAATAAAGAAAGAAAATGTAATTCATTATTGAAGCATACAAATGAATTTATTTAATATGTTACTCTTTATTATTATAGTACATTATACATATAAATATTGTTATGACATATATCAAATATGAGAATGGATTTTTTTTGGTAATCAACTTTTGCACTGGTGTTTTAAAAGTTCTTTGTTGTACATGAGCTCCCACTTCAAAAATATTTTCAAAGCACACCATGGGCAGTCCTAAATTTGGCAATTTTTTTCTATGATTAATTATTTTAGCTTCATGGAACACCTGTTTTTATTACTATTTTTGTTTTCTTTAGCATCATGTTGACAAATAAAGAACAATAAGGGTGAATGTTGAACATTATGTGACAATAGTAATAAGTCCTGTGTAGTTGCCAGAGGTTAACTCTGGCCTTTAGGGACACTTAAAATGCTATTGCACTATTATAATCCTCTCAAAACTAGTTTAGCTTCTCATTCCCAATTGGCTTCAATAAATTTTAGTGAGTTCAGCTAAGATCCCAAACATTCTCGCAAAGCAAAACTAATTCAGCGTGTCACTAACATCAACATCAGATGTGCTAAAATAAAATCCTGTTAACCTATCTCCAAGGTTTTATTTCTCATCGAATGAGTTTTATGAATTCTCAACGGTATGTTAAGCTTCATCTTTAGCATAGTACAGAGAAGCGTAAGACATGATGCTTAGATAACTTGATTATCAGGATTTGTCCTAATCCTCTTTGGGGAAACTGAACCCAGCTGAAACAAGCCTAACATTTTGATTTTATGGAGGCTTACTTGCTAAGTTCAATTCATGGAATACCCCTTGGTCCAAGTCACAAATAAGAAACAAAAAGAAACAACAAAATGATTAGCGAAAAAAAGTATAATTAATGAAAAATACATACAAGAAAAAAACAACAAAAAAATGTTTGAAAAAGTAACAAAATAATTAACAAAGACAGTAAAAATAAACAGTAATACATAAAACTAAAGTTAAGGATGGAACACCTACAAAACCATGAAATGGTGTGCAGAATAACCTGGAAGCATCAGATGCAAAGTTCAGTAAGAACCAAGACTGGATGTGGCTCACATATATGCAAACACCCACACTGAGCCAAATTTAAATTCACCTTCTTTTTCTTTTGGCTGCTCCCGTTAGGGGTTGCCACAGTGGATCATCTTCTTCCATATCTTTATTTCCTCTGCATCTTGTTCTGTTACATCCATCACCTGCATGTCCTTTCTCACCATATCCATAAATCTTCTCTTAGGCCTTCCTCTTTTCCTCTTTCCTGGCAGCTCTATCCTTAGCATCCTTCTCCCAATATACCCAGCATCTCTCCACTGCACATGTCCAAACCATCGCAATCTCGCCTCTCTGACTTTGTCCTGTAACCGTCCAACTTGAGTTGACTCTCTAATGTATTCATTTCTAATACTCTCCATCCTCGTTACATCCAATGCAAATATTAGCATCTTTAGCTCTGCCACCTCCAGCTCTGTCTCCTGCTTTCTGATCAGTGTCACCGTCTCCAACCCATATAACATAGCTGGTCTCACTACCATCCTGTAGACCTTCCCTTTCACTCTTGCTGATATCGGTCTGTCACAAATCACTCCTGACACTCTTCTCCACCCATTTAACCCTGTCTGCACTCTCTTCTTCACCTCTCTTCCACAATCCCCATTACTCTGTACTGTTGATTCCAAGTAATTAAACTCATCCCCCTTCGCCAACTCTATTCCACTGACCTCCCTCTCATTTACACACATTCTGTATTCTGTCTTGTTCCAACTGATCTTCATTCCTCTCCTCTCTAGAGCATATTTTCACCTCTCCAGGGTCTCCTCAACCTACTCCCTACTCTCGCTACAGATCTCAATGTCATCAGCAAACATCATAGTCCACAGGGACTCCTGTCTAATCTTGTCTGTCAACCTGTCCATCACCATTGCAAATAAGAAAGGAAATAAGAAAATATCCTTTAAAGATATCCTAAAATCCATGTCTTCTGAATGTGTAAGGAATTCTAGAGTTCCTAGAAAAAATACCTAGTGCTCACACTTGAGAACTTGCTAAAGGCACACAGACAACAATGGCGATTCCAGAGTTAGAGGCATTGAATTATATACTGCAACTCTGTCCATCCATCCTTCTATTTTAATAATTATCTTTATTGGTCAAAATAGCATGGATCAGAGCCTCAATGGGCACAAGGCAGAAACCAGTTCTGGCTGGTGCCTGTCCATGTACCTTTTGGGCTTTTTTTTGCACTGAACAACATGATTAGAGAAGTGCAATACAAGTCATGAAGTAACTTCAGTAACACTCAGATGATAAAGAGAGCATTAAACTATGTATTCGATTTTTTCAAGTTCAATGTCAGACTGTATTATAGATAAAGATCTGCTATTTTAAGAACAATTTCACAAATTAAATACATTTCAATGCTCTGAAACTCTATTGATGGAGAATAAAATCATGTTTGGGGATGTGCCCTTTAAAACAGGTTGTAAAATGAAGCTTTTAACTCATTTACCTCAGGAGGTTTACCGTCAGGTGGCTTGGTGCAGAGCGCAAGTTAAAGACAAAATCATTTCAAGTCAATAGGCTTTATAATCCTAATCAAAAGCGCATTTGCTACCATAAGGGGTGTCAGTCAGGATTTGGAAAATGAATACATTTTCAAAAATGCAAACTTTGCATTCTGTTCAGAGTTTCTAAGACTTTCTAATGAAGCTGAACTATACTCTTTAGCTAAAGATTTGGAGTTCTTTGTAGTCCCCTCTTTGGAAGATCTCTGGAGAGGCTTTTTTCCCCTGTTAAACCCTTCTTTGACCTCACAAAGTTGCTCAAGAGCATTACTTCCTTCTTCAACTTTCATTGCTCTTTTGCTTTTTGACATCTGTTTCAAGGGTAGAAAGAGAATTGTTAATTATTCTCTTTCAAGCCTGGAGACAAGGATTCTAGTTGCAAATCATAGAGATTTTTTTCTTTAAATATTGCAAGGACTTTTTGCTTGCGATGTAAAATGCTTAAAAGTAAAACATAAACAGTAAAAATTAATGCCAGTGAATGAGAAGTCATATGTACTTGTTGCATAAAAATGGCACAATAATATGCTGTGTGCAGCAGTCTGGTGTTCAATATAACACATTGTGTTTGTTTGTTTTTTAACTTAAAATGTTCCCTCTATTTATAATCAAAAGCACCTTGACCTTCCTTTTAGTGCCAATTTGTGTTTCTGCAATCAATGGTTATTTGCATTTCCTTAAGGAAACATGTATGAGTTTGGTTCAATTTTCCTTAATTATATTAACTACAATTCATATAAGGGGTCACACAAGCATGTTATAGGAGTATTGGAGGCTCTGCAAAGGATGTAAAATGGGGGACAGGTATGGGCAACATACAGTCATACCAGTCTTACTACATCTTCCACCCCAGTGTGGAGGATGAGATAGTCGAAGATGAATTACCTCACTTCTGGCATGCTTGTAGGTACTGACTCTTCTCATCATAGACATATAAAAGAACGGAGGTTGCTGGAAGTTGGGTTTCTTTATCAAACCCACATCTATCAAAGCCACAATAGCCCTTGGAAGCCTCTACTAGAAGCATAGCCCTGAAAATTTTTATTTTTCCTTTCTAATGTGCATTAACATTATTGCTATTAAACGGGGTTCTCTGGAAATGCTCCTACCCTTTTATGTTGTATTGTCTCCTTCATTCCCATGATTGAATACTACATAGGAAAAAAATGTTATTTTTGCATTCATAAAATTGATGTCACAAACGTGTTCGGATTACTTTTGCTTTTTACATGTTTTTGTTAAGCAGATGATTCTATCCAAAGCAACTTACAAAAGAGGTCAACACAAATGAGCAAACATCAGTCTGAGTCTTACAGGACAAGATTACAAAATTAATAATTGTAAGTGAAGAGCTCAGAACAAAATACAAGCTAGTTACAATTCCTAGGTTCCAAAATCCTGACAGCTAAAATCAGTTATACAGAAATTCACCAAAACAAGACAGTCTTCAAACGCTTCTTAAACACCTTGAAGGAGTCAGAAGTTCAAATGGAGATGGGTAGCTAATTTTGCTAGCTAGGAGCTACACAATTGAGAGTAAGTGGCATCACCAGACACCATTCACCAGCAGATCTGAGTGTTTGAGAAGAAACATAGGCACTCACAATTGTCTCCATATACACTGATGCAGACCTTTTGACTGTTCTGTAGACAAGAATCAAGGATGTGAACTTAATGTGTGCCACTACACAAAGACAATGTAAGGATCTGAAAAATGGAGTAACAAGTGTCTATCTTGGCTGGTTGAACACTAGACATCCTGCTGCATTTTGAATCTTGTCCAGTGATTTGGCATCACGTGGCGGTACTCCTGACAGTGGAGAGCTGAAGTAGTCCAGATGTGACAAAACCAAAGCCAGGAGTTGTGCTGCTTACTCTGTTAGGTACAGTCTTATCTTGCAAATGTTATGCAGCGTCAATCTGTAAGACCAAGTTAGCATAGCAATGTGTTGCCGGTATTATTTTGTATGATTTAACTTTATTTATTGTTATTATTATAGGGTGGTCCAGCTCTAATTGTGCAGTTTTCATTACGCAATAACTTATTTAGTCTATTACATAGAAAATCACCCGAAAAATCCCAGACCATTGAGAAGTGTGCAAACTGACGAAATGAAGAATCGTCTTCGCGCCGAACTGGAATTGTCCCCACATAAATCCAAATCATCCAGATGATCTGGATCTGCATAATTAGATCTGGACCACCCTGTATTATTGTGCTGCACCATTTTGCATGTGTAATTTCATGGACGCTCCTGTCTATTGCTATTCATGTGTAATGACGACAAAAACAGGGAACTTGTATGGAGGAATATTTTGGACAAAACAAAAAAATAAATAAACACATACATAAATAAATGAATGTTTTACAAAATGTGACAATAAATGAATAATACCAAATTATATGTGAGCATAAATAGCTGTGTCATTTAATATATTTTGTTATTTATTTATGTACTTAATTATTTCTTTGTTTCAGTGACACTGCATTTAGCATGAAATAGACTTTGAAATGAAAACAGTCACTTTCACCAATCAACAACGAGAGTGTGGACTCATAGCGAGTGCTGCCTTTTCATTGGTGAATGACAGTGAAGTACATATTGAAAGTTGGAACTATGTACATCTGTGGTGGATATGAACATAAGAAAAAATTGTCCACAGTTTACGTCATCTGCTTTCAAATTTTATTTTATTTCTGGTTTGTTTTCGCTTCTTTTTGATATTTCCCTATTCTATTTAGGTTTTGTTATCTGTGGAATTAGTTGGTTTTGGAATTCTCTTTTTTTAATGGTCTTAAAAATATTTCACGTGTTTTGTTTCTCATGGATGGCAACATTTTCTGCAGTATTGCTATGGGTGACATCCAGGATCACGGATGCAGGCATTTTTTGCAGCTCTGTTGTCACGGTTGCTATATGTGTAATTCAGAGTCTCAATGCCCATTTTATTTGGGGGACAAGAGTATAAAGGATAGCTCCATGCACTTCCTCGTACACTATCCAAGATTGGATAACAGACCTTTCCTTGTTGTTGTGCACTTTTGGGTTTGATTTTCTGGTTTAACAGAATCCTTTGTTTGTTCTCTCACTTTGATTTTTGTTTTATGACTCAATTTTGTTGAAAGATAGAAAAGACTTTTGGTTAAGGAACCTAGACTTGATTCACTGTAACGTTTCATCTTCTGGCTGCAAATTTTTCTTGCCTGTTCCTGCACAGGTGATAACAACTTCTTTAATTTAGGAAGCTTGTGAATTCATCATCAGGAGTCTGCACCTGAAGTGTCTGTAGTAAATGTGGCCAAAGATTTATGTGCACTCTGCCAGTGGTTTACCAATCAAAATACAGTACTTGCTACAGCCCACCCTCTCAGTTTTCACTTCAAGGCATATTTCATGTTGCATGAGGTGTCACGGAAATAAATAAATGAAAAAATAATAAATACATAAAGAAATAGGTAATGAATCATATTTCATGACATTTAATTATTTATGCCCTCATATCATTTTGTTATTATTTATTTGTCACATTTCTTTCTTTCTTTCTTTCTTTCTTTTTCTTTTTGTCCAGAACATTCCTCCAAACACTTCATCTCATCATGATGATGTTACTGTAAAACAACAACATTTATTTATATAGCATATTTTCATACAAATAATGTAGCTCAAAGCGCTTTACATGATGAAGAAAAGAGAAATAAAAAATAAAGTAAGAATTAGAATAAGACAACACTAATTAACATAAAATAAGAGTAAGGTCCAATGGAAAATGGGTCCAACAGAAAAAACAAAAAAAAAAAAAGGTGGTAGGACTTGATAAGATGTCTGAATTTTGACAGATAAGCAATTCTTAAGTATATTTTAACATATAACACAGTGAATTCTTTACAGTTTTTACCTTTTTTGTTTTTGGCAATGATTTTAGTAAATGTCTTAGTTTTGGTTTAATAATGATCCAAAGCTCTTCTATGTACCAATCACTTTCTGCCATCTGATGATACTTTTCTCTGATTCTCCAAAGCTCAGTATCTTCCATTAACTGCTCGCGTGAGTACATTTGGGTTTGCCCCTTCCTAAAAAAATGATTCAGTGGATTTTTAAAAAATCGTAGCATAAAATGGGATGTAAGCCACTGCTTAAAAAAGGTTTAAACTAACCAGCTAATCATTTGTTTTATGAGACTATTGTGATAGAATTAGAAAGAAGGCAAAAACCAAGCCTCAATCAAAAGGCATTTCAATTTAGGGCACAATTGCTCGCCCTCCCAATATGGATGAAGAAAGAAATGGACATATAAGTCAAAAATCTGCATGGGGCAAATGGAGAGCATTAAAAATTCACATAGACAGTGAACTGCCATGAAACCAAACCGAGTCGCTGTAGCTGTGTGCTAACCATCTGTGCGGAAGCTAATAAATAAAAATATCAGGAAGAAAATGTTTTTGCCTCCTTATCTGCGTTTCATCCCTAATGAGGAATCTAATGTGCAGTCAAAAGTTCCCTTTTTATTTTTTCAAAAATTTGCAATGTCCAAGGAAGTCCCTTGGAAGAAACACCATGAATATTCAATTACGTTTACAAACATTTATCACTTTTCTTCTTAGTAACCTTGCCACCTTATGTGCTTTAGAAAGTTTCTAGAAAAACATCAAAGAGATTTTTTGAAATACACATAATTGGTAGTTCTTATTAAATTATCAGCTTGTATATATTCATTGCTTAAAGTGGAAGTGCACCATTTTTGCCAGCTTGATTTGAACACTTTCTAAGAATCGATACACCAAACCATTACTGTGTCTGCTTATAAAATTATTAATGTAATTCTTCATCAAAAGTGACCACTAATCTCACAGATACTGTATACAGTCTCATACTGTTAGGAATGAATATAATGACTGTAATGCAATAAAACGTTTAAACAGTCTGCTTCTTACCTGTGCAAGTCTATTATGTCTTCTTTAGCTTTTTCCTTCACACCCACAGGCAGGGGGATGAAACTTCATTTTTTACTGCTGGTCTTCAAGACAAGAAATAATAAGCAGTTCAGTAGAGTGCAGTGGCCGTTTACTGTAGCAGTAAATTCCCACAATGGAAGTTATACATTAATAATTTACTCATTTTTATTTTAAAATGTAAACAACAAAAAGTATTATTTTGTTTTGAATTTCTGAAATAACAGTAAAAATTGAGCAGGCACTCAATTTATTAAAAATATTGCAGCCATGGGAAGGTGCAGCATGTGTACATACAGTATTTAACATGAATTTTGAATGGACTCCTATGAATAATGAAAGGGGGGGAGTTTAATAAAAATGTAGATGACAGGAAACCAGAGTTGTGGGGTATCAACACTGGCCCTACTATGTGTTAAAATAATAAGTTGGTATGTCAAAAGATTATTAACTGAACCTGCAGGTGGTTAACTCTGTTTAAACTTTCATCTCCTTTTCAGCAAAATGAAGGTCACAGTATGTGAATGTGAGTATAAATTTGGAAATACTAGCCATGTCTCTATGGGTTAGATGGACATTTCTTTTCTAAATGTCTTATGCTTGAATGATGACTTTGTATACAGTATAAACAAAAAAAGAAAAAGAACAAAATTTGCACCTCTTTTAATGTTATATTTTCATCCTAATTACAGTTTTTTTTCTGCAAATGCAAGGAAAATATATAAATCAAACAGACAATCTAATTTTACTTCATATTCAGTTTATAGGCTTTTAAAAATATGGCTAGAGATGATACATCTGGCAGGATCATCTGTAAATGAAATCAAGAACGGGGTATTAAATAGGTTTAAAGTACTGCCATCTGCTTTGTTTTGAACACATGCACATATGAAACATATTGAGGGAACAGCATGGAGAAAAGCCTAGAAAGAACACGGCAGGTAGTGTAGCCTAAAGGTTTGGACTTTGTACTGTGAGCCATTCGGTTCAATCCCCTCAATGTCCAACCAGACTGTGTGCCCCTGTTGTTTCTCATGCCTGTACTGCAGAAATACTGTATGCAAAAATTGTATTATAATGGTAAAATACCTTGGAATGGTGCTCATATGCTGAAAGATTTCAAAAGTTGTAAAGGTGGAACAATAGTGAAAATATGTTTGTCATTAATTTTAGCAATACTATAAAAAAATAAGAATTTTCACAAGAAGAAAAGAAGCCAGGTGTTCTGACCTGGCTTGTTTCCCCCTACAGACTCTTTTAAGTCTTCACATGGCCTATTGTAGTAACAAAAACAACATTTATTTTATACTAACATATAGCTGAAGTAGTGTCAGAGCCAGCAGGGGGGCCCACAAATGTAACAAAGAAAAGCTGAAGGACTCCAGTCTCCCCCTGGAATGGTGGGCCCACAAACATGACAGAAAAAAAAACAATTGTGTTATACAGTACTTTGAAAGGGTGATCCTCTCTTAAAACTTAGATTCTTTTATTCCTACGCCTCCATTTCTTTGTCAAGCAGACCCAAATGATGAATGTCTTTCACTCTAACTCTTGTTCTCATATTCTTGCACTCACCTGGCCTGAAGGGAGACACAGCCCACTGCCTCAGTGCACTTACAGCTGGGACTACGGAACTGACTTTACCCATAACTGACTGCTACTGTGCTTCACTTCTTCTATTAGAGGGCGTCTGCTCTTTATTCATATATAACCCAAATGGCAAGACAGAGCAACAAGACAAGCAGGGATCAGGTAATAAACATTTATTCAGCCATTATAGCCTTTAGAATTCTTAAATATTCTTAAAGTCCCAAAAGCAGAAAGGAAATAAAAGTAAGTAGGTGTTGCAAATCAGTTAATATCACCTGGCTATTTCAGGAGCTGTCATGGAAACATCCAAATGTGTGTTTTTCTCCATTATTCCATATTATCTCCAATTATTTTTTCTCCAGCCGTCTGAAGTTTTTTTTGTTTTTTCTGTCCCCCCTGGCCATTGAACCTTACTCTTATTCGATGTTAATGTTGATTTATTTTTTATAATTATGTCTTTCATTTTTCTATTCTTTAATATGTAAAGCACTTTGAGCTACTGTTTGTATGAAAATGTGCTATATAAATAAATGTTGTTGTTGTTGTTGTTGTGTGGCGTTCAGTGTCTTCAGGTTACATTGCTGTATCTCAAGGCATGGGTCTTCTTGGTGGCTGTGTTCATCCTTCCTGCATCTCCTTCTTCTTGATTCTCTTTCTCTCTCTTCATAACATTCACTTTAAATTGCTGACTTTTTAAAGCTTGTTAGGGATCAGGTGAACACACCTGAACCCTCTTTGTCCAATGGTATTTTCAACAGGCCATATCAGCACATGTTCACAAGGTGTCTAAGCATGAAGATAACCAATAGCTTTGCTTTTACGCATGTGGAAAATCTGTAAAATGATCATTAGAACTTGACCTTTCTTAAGATATAAATTTTGCTGCTTAACGTTTTAACCGTTCTGTAAATTCTGTAAAGTGTCTTTCTGCTCTTTTGACTACCAAAAGCTCCCCAATTTGTAAAACTGCCTTTTGCCTGTTTCTGTGTTTAAAACCTGCTTCTTTTACAGAGGTTTAAAGTTCAAATTAAAGAAAGAAAACTTATGAGTTACTGTATATAAAGACGGGGTGGTCCTCCAGCTGATTGTCACGGTGGCCCCTCACCCTGACACTCTATTTTAAGGTGACATGGCACATAATTAAACATGAATACATTAAGACAATAATACATATATAATTAAACAAAATAATAATCAAACTATAACAGGCAAGACTACCTAACATATTTTTAATACTATATGCAAAATAGTATACAAAAACAGCAAGACGTATTTAGGAAAAAGTCTGAAATAGTGTAAGCCATCCTAATTTGGGGTGTTCATTAAAACTATAATGATTTACTTTATGAGGAAGTACATAATAAACTAGAATAGTTGTTTCAAATAATTAAATATTAAAATGTGTGAATCAATTTAAATGTTTAAAGTATAAATATTCTCGATTGTAATAGAAATTTACAATTTTTCACCCTCTGATAGAGATCCATAGAGGACCAGATCCCTAGTAAAAGATCAAAATTCAAATATAATTTCATTTTCACAATCACTGACACTGAAATAGTCTCAGACGATACCTCACAAGTTTATGTTTGAAATTTGACATTTTTAATTCTTATACAAGTAACAGCGTACTGCACAATAACGTGCAGTGAATACACTTGACTTGAGAATTCCTAGTTTTCATCCTCTTTCTCTGTCTCTGTTTAGCATTTGTTTGCTCAGAGGTTGATGTGCTTGCTGCTTCCTGAGCAGCTCTTCTTTTCTTCACCCTAGCGGCCCACTGCTTCTCTTCTTTCATCAGCATCTTTTCATATTAAACTGATTAAGTCAGTGTTTGTGTTGCAATTACTTAGTACGTTTTCTTTAATTTTTTACTTAAGCTGGCACTTAAGTCTTCAATCTGCCTCAAAAATGATTAGCGAAGGTGGTAGGGAATGAGAACTGCGCTGCCAAGAGTTGATTCTACAATACAATAAAATAAAAATAAAAAGAGTAATAAAAATCACCACCCCGAAAGCGGATAGTAGATGTCACATAATATGCAGTATGTGTACCAAATTTCAAGTCAATAGGTAAAACGGTTTGCGCACTACAGGTGATTTAAATTCCTGGACAGACAAACGAACAGCCACGGTAGTGTATTATATAGGAAGATATAAATATAATTTTATATTTGTGATCAACAACCTCAATATGACATAAAACACTCCTGCCAATATTACTGATCCCCATTTTTTCAATGTTTTGTGAAGAGGAGTATCTGACCCCTCATATCCCATTATGCACTGAACGCCTGGGGTTGTTTATTGTGAAATGCACAAATTCAAGCCCAACTAGTGATTTTTGCTGAATACTTAATGGTTTACTCTTTATCATAAGGGTGTAATTTCCTTCACAAAATATTACAAAAAATGACCTAAGAATTAGGGTTATTTGGCTCTAGAGGGACAGAAATAGGGGGAAACCCCAAAAATGCTTAAAGTCTTGTATAACTACACATCAGTACGAGTAGAGAGGTATATCATATGTTGGGGATTTCTTATACCAGTTAGCCTGGTGGTGCCAGATCAAAAATAACTAAAGTGATTTCAGAACGTCTATAAGTAACCGTATATGAGCTAGGGCTGAAGCATGACAGAGCCCAAGAGGATCTATGCTGTTGTATATAATTTACTTGTTAATGCTGGGTTATTAATGATCTGCTATGAGGCAGATTGTAAAGAGTGGACCAGGAAAGAAACGTTAAAAAGCTTACAAGAGGTCAGAACTGAGAAAAGTATTATGGAGGCAACCAAAACCAAAATGTTATGCTAGTGCAAAGTCAAAAAATAGATGGAAAAGATCAAAAACTTAGAAGTCCCTGGCAAAATGCAGTGACAAAGTTTTCTGAGGAATCCAAACAATGTAGGATATTGCTTCTAATTACATGCATACTTTTATATCATTACACTTGGGATGCGACTTATCAAGCCACTCCACTTGCAACTACTATACCAACAGTAGCACCAAACAGCAGTGGCTGTAAAGTTTAAATAATTTTTAACTGCCTTTTTATCAAGTAGATTTAGACATTGGGACTGCCCTCTTCCTGGATTAAACCCCCAGGACCATCCTTCAGAGTCTGAGAAGATTTTTATTTTTTGGATAAATAAGTATATAAAATACAGTATGTTGAATCACAGCTATTGACACTTTCCTTAACAAATGCTTTTCTTAATACATATCCTTATTTACTCTCTGGACATCCAGTCCTTATTCTAGGTGGTCACAACTCCTTTTAATTACATTTCTTACTTCACCCTGGCCATTGTGGAGTAAATCCTAGGCCCAAACTGCAAGCCAATTCAGTGTTTCTAGTCATCTTAACATATGCATTTTCGATATGAGGGAGGAAACCAGAGCACCTGGAGAAGATCCAAGCAGACATTGGAGATGCTGTTACAAACTTCATGCAAGTGGTGACTGGAGTGAGGAACAGCAGAAATTATAATTTTCTAAAAAGTACAATAATTTGGCCATGTTTTTTTAAGATAATCTGATTTTGTTTTCAAAGTATTACTAATTACAAGATACTGAAAAAAACACATGGACCTTGTGAACTTGGCACATTTGCTTCATTAAGCATTCGAGTGAATGCTGTGTTTTGAAGTAAACTCTGATCAGTAATTAAAGATGCTTACATCATGACAGAGCAAATGCGGGACTTGCTGCAGCTCACTTCCAGTCTCTAGTTTGACTTTTATGCATCAGATGGAATTTTGTGAAGCTGGCAGCTTTGGTAGCAAAGAGTGGTGTAATGCTGCACTATACACCTCTGCTACAGTATTTGCAGCAGCAGCATATTTTATGAGAAGCAATAAATAAATAAATAAATAAGGCAAAGAAACCTTTGCTATGTAACAGCTTGCTTCTTATGATGAATTCTCTCCAGGATCTCAAGGGACAAAGAGTCCATCCCGGCAAATCAACACATTTTTCACCTCTCACAATTTTCCAGCATGTGCCTAACCCAGTTTTTCTATCCTCCTTCTTCTAGCTGTATCTTTCACCTTTTCGTTTTGAGGATACACTCATTACCTCATAGTTCTCTCACACAATTATTTATAAATTAAAGGTTTTGTGATTATATCTTACAAGAATATTTTTGCAAATATAGACAATTTATTAGTGATATGTTAAATGGTCCAGAGGTGTTCTCTTTAATTGGTTGAAAAGGAAGCCAGCAGCTGCATGAAAGCCCCACAAGCCAATGCAACAACTCCTAATTTAGATAAAAAGATGCTTGACATACACTGAAGATGTTTTTATTAAATCACTCTGTGTGGGATACAGTCGTCCGTTTTGATCTGCACACATTATTATGTTACATTCTGTTTTTGTATCTGAGTTGAACCCCTAGGACCACAACAATGGGTTTCTTTTCAAGCAATGAATATTTCAGTAGGACGGCACACTGCAGCATTACAACTGTAGGATTCTGGGTTCAAATTCCGACCCTGTCATTATATACATGGACTTTGCATCTTCTGTTCACATCTGATTGATTTATTTTTCCCTGAGTATTTCTATATCTTGCACATCCTGTGGGAAGGCTGTGAGCATTATGGTGACATCAGGGAAGGGCACTTGGGTGATGCCTGGACGGCACACTGCAGCATTACAACTGTAGGATTCTGGGTTCAAATTCCGACCCTGTCATTGTATACATGGACTTTGCATCTTCTGTTCACATCTGATTGATTTATTTTTCCCTGAGTATTTCTATATCTTGCACATCCTGTGGGAAGGCTGTGAGCATTATGGTGACATCAGGGAAGGGCACTTGGGTGATGCCTGGATTATACCATTTGCTCTTTTCCTCAACAGAGGTGATGACTTCAACCAGAAGACTTTCTGTGAACCCCCCCAACCCCTCAGATCACCCACTAGCCTCACTCTGTCTGTTCTCCACGGCACTCAACCCTGCAGTATTTATGGGGTGATGAAGGCACACCAGTTGACTGATGCACAAGTCCTCTCATCATTTTCCCCTTCTTTGTCACAATTACTTGGCTTTTGGCACATTTTCTGTGCTTTTTGCTTTAAAACCCCAAATTACGCTACATGGTGCTTCTAAACTGACCCAGTATGAGTATCTGTGTGAGAGTAAACTGAAATGAAACAAGCAGACTCGGAAATGAACAGATTAATGTACAATACCTGTAGACACAAACAACAAGGTATGGTGTAAAAAGTGCAAAGTGTTTTAATTGAAAGCAAACAGTGCAAAAAACAATGGTGTGGTGCAAAATGATCTTTTGTAAATAATCCATAAAAGCAGTAACATTTTGAGGAAGTTAAACTCAATACATAAGCCCAATAAATAAATCCAAATCTAAAACCAGGGTTGAGACACCAGCGAATGCGGTGCTTAATCAACTCTCATACCAGCCACCTCTGTTGGTACGTGCTGAAATGCTCAGAGCCCTGCTCCTTCATCCTCTCGCCATCCATCTGCAGGATGACCCTTGGGGCAAATGATTGCTCCTGCTCTTCAGCTCACCAGGAATGGCCTATCCCTGGAGCGCTGTTCCCCTCACTCCAACATGGGGCATCCCAACCTCATTGCCTTTTCTGACTTGCACTGTTTCTCAAACCACTCTCAAGCACTCCTCTCATCATTCTTTTCCTTTCTTTTGTCTTTGTCTTTCCTTTCCTTTCATTCTTTTCTCATTTTTCCCCTTGTGACCTACTCAGACCTTTTTCTGCTCTTTGTTGGTGCAAATGCTGTAAATGAACTGTGGAGCCTCAGGACTAATGTCTGTGCCGATCGATAATCTGTAATTGAATGCCTAATCAGTCCATTTACCCATTGAGTTTGCTGTGGCCGCTATTGCTGCTACAGACACCCACACTCATGACTTTTGAGTCACACTATTTTTAAAAATATCTGCACCTAGTCTGATGCGATTTTGACCCAAAACACACTTCACCAAAGACCAATAGTACCACAGCATTGACAGACCATTATTGGACAAAAATGCAATTGCGGCATGGATGGACAGCCTTGGTCTCAAGGGAGGGACTGAAAGCCTGCTCATTGCAGCTTAGGACCAGGCACTCAACACCAGGTAAAACCAGTTGAACATCTTAAAGCAGGAGGCTAAGAGCAAAAGCAGAATGTTCAATAAGGCTGTGCAGATGATCAACCATATCATTGCTTGATGTACAATGGAAACTTTTATTGAATGCATTAACCAGAAGAACAAGGTTGTCGGCTATCTGCACTAGTCAATCTGTGGTTGAGCAGGTGGGAAAATGCATAACAAATTGTACCAGCACATACACAAGGCTGTTGTTAATATTAGACATAATATCATTATGTGGGACATAGCAATGCAAAGCAATCTTCCCATTTCAGCTAAATGTAGTGATCCATCAGAAGAAAGAGTCACAATGCCTGCTAATAAATGTAGCAGACTCAAAAGAAGCCAATAAGCAAATATAAAGATCTGGGGTTTCATGTATAAACGGTGTGTATGCACAAAAAAGTTGCATACTCACAAAAAAGTTGCATACGTCCTTTTCCTCGCACACTTTGACATGTATAAAAATAAACTTGGCATAAACCCACACACATTTTCATGGTAACCCCCTACCTTGCATATGCACATTTCTGCTCGGTTTTACAAACTGGCGGCATCCAGTGTCAAAGCAGTGCTACTGCTTCTATGTCATTTATCTTTTTTTTAAATATTTGCATCAATGACGAGGGATTTATAAACGCACCGAAATTAATTGCATATCATTTACAAATATAATTCACTTGATTGTAATCATTCTGTAGCAATATAATGGTGCATGGAATGACCAAACTATTCCAACTACCATAGCTGCTTTAGCATAGTTAGAAGACATTGCAAATGGAAGAATTAGAAGAGAGTGTGTATTTATAGATGACGATGATGTCTAGCTTCTAAGCTGACTTCAGTTTTCAAGGGCTATCCTCTTAGAGCCATGTGCTGAACTGGCACTGACTTTACAAAGGCAGACTTTGAGGAATTGTGCTCCACCTGCTCCTTTGCAAGTTCTGTCCACTCCCAAGTTTTTAAACAACATGAACTTGCTGACCGATTGAGTATTTCACAAACAACATGCTAGCTGTATTATCCATTTGTCATTCAGATATATAAGCTTTCCTTAAACTGTGGTTGAACTGTGAAACATCAAAGTGCAATTCACAGCAATGTCTGGTTTTCCAATTGTAGTTGGAATGGTCAGCTGCACGCACATTGCTATTGCAACAGTACTGGACAAGTTAAATCAGACAAGGATGAATCAACAAAAGAATGAGCTGGATTTACATCATATATAGTTGGAGATCCTAAAAAATTGGCAGCTTATTACAGTCACAGGTGCTTTTTGCAGCTAGTGCAGCAAAAGGCAAGCAGTTCTTTTAAAGATAGTGAGTCACCTTAAATAGCCATTTAAAGAGAAGAGAATCAATCCATTATGTCACTTGGTGCTGATGCTACACTATAAAGGCGCCTTCAGAGAATGAATTTGTTTATGTAAATAGAATGCATTTCCATTCTATTAATGTGCTGCTCTATTGTCCACAGAAAGTGTGTTGCATTGTGCAGGCATATGGGGTTCTGCATAATGTGCCACACAATTGTGGCTTACCCATACCCGAAGGGATGTAGTATAATGAAAATAAGCCTGACCCACTAAATGATCAGTCAAGTTTGACAGTGTTACAACTTCGTTTGAATCTAATTAGCAGAATGTAAAAACAGGTAATCAGATGCAGAATTTTTTTTTAACCAATTCATTTAAATTGTGGTCAATGTCACATAGTACAGCCCTTATATTCCCTTAGTTCATTGGCCACATTGCTAACATTATCCACTATTGCATTTTGTGACTCCAGAACAGTAAATGTCAGCACACAGCCAGATTGTTGCCTAGATATTTCCAAGGCAGAGGCGTGTGTGCAGCCAGTGTCCGGAGATGTGCTGGGCACAGCAGCACCATCACTGCATGGAATTGCGACATTGGCATGGGAGACAGCATTTAAAATATTGCCTGAAACAGAATAAACAGACAGTGGGCTGCGACTCACCTTTTCACATCTACTTTGATATCTGACCACTTGTTTTTTATTTCGGGAACTGTGAGAATTTCGAAACTTGAACTTTCAAGTGTCTCTCCCACGCTCTATCACTGCATAACTTCCTTTTCTTGCTGAAACCACTGCTTAAGCCAACAAAATTCTTTGCCTCCACTTTGCATTTGCTGAAATTCTTCTTTTTTCCATATGATTTAGCCATTGTCTTTTAACAAAACATAGAACAGAAGGTGATATTTATATTGATTTGCATATTAAAATGTGCAAAATTATGGGAGGAGTCGAGTTGGGGCTGTAGGCGCATACACGTGCGTCAAATTTTGCATTTATTGGGATTTATGCAGGGGAATGTGTGTGGAACTTGGCATAGGCACAGTTTTATGCATCTGGATATTTTTGTGCGTACGCACATTTTAGTTTTTGTCCATACGCCATGTTTTAGTGTGAATTCTATGCACTGCGTTATACATGAAGCCCCTGGAGACTGAGATCAGAAGGATGACAGGCACCAAGACGAACGTTGTGCCTGTGGTGGTTGGGGCTCTAGGTATCATCAAGAAAGATTCAGAAAGAATGTGCAGGAGCTGCCAGAGCATAATACACCTGAAAAAGTACAGAAGACTTCACATATGGGAATCAATCACATTCTTCGTAATTATTATTTTTATTGTTGTTGTTGTTGCTGTTAGTAGTAGTAGTAATATTATAATATATTAGTATTAATATTTTATTACTATTTTTTTCCTTTCATACTTTGTCCTCTTCCATGACAGCTTTTTTTTATATTCACATTTTTCTCATAGTCCATCTTATTTCATATTTTTCTGGTTCTGTGTATATAGCATTTCTCTTGTTGGTTGTCTGATTGTTCTCTTCTCCTGTTTTTTTTTTCTCTGAAATTCTCGATTTGCCTTTTCCTCTCACCCATCTCCTTATTTATTGTTTTTTGTTTTCACACTCTGAAATGCTCAGTTAAGTTTCACTGCTCTACTATAAACCTTCTGCCTGCACAAGAGGAACTGATGGTTTTTGGATGACTTTTCATCCGCCTCATCCGATGGTGCCATTTTATGCATGGTGTAACTCAAAACCTCCTGCCAAGGCCCTCAGGATACTATGCCAGCTCCTAGGGCTTGACTGGCTGACCCTTTCATCCCCTTGGCTCTATCCATTCAAAGCAGCACTGCCACAAAACCCACTTGCCTAAAATGCATCCTTTTTTATCTGGGACAATCTGTGTGGTTACCAGCATGTATCAGGTTTTAAAGACTGCTTTTTCATTGTTGCAGCTTCTTGTGTGTGTGAAAAAAAGCAGTGCCACATAATTCCCAATGCCAGTTTCTCATAATAACCTTGAAGATGGCTTGTTCCCTAGTCTGCATGTTCATTCTCAGCGGATCTGAAGAATACTTCTTTATATGCTGATTTTCTGTCCCTGTCCCCCCCTAACCCAAGCATTGTGGTATCTTTGTCAAAGACAGAATTTGGCCATGCTTAGATGAGTTCTCCTGACATGAGAAATTGCACGCCTGTGTGCTGCCTGCCCACGCTTTCACAAAGGTGTGAGCAGATCTGTCCTCCAACAATGCACTGCATGTCTAGTTAATCTTATTGCCACATGACCTCATCTTCACAGAAGCCACTGGGGATTTTTTCAATACAAATGAGACTTCACAGTGTTAGTGATTGTTGCGTTATACTAGGACAATTATTTTAAAGTTGTTCTGACTGATTTCAGCTTTATTAATGGCTTTGCTTTTGATGTCCTCTATTATACAAACTCTTCTCCACGGAGATAGAAAAGTGATGTCTTTGAAAAAAGAAAGCACATCAGAGGGGAAAAGAGAAAGATTTTCATATCTGTAGATGCGTTGTATCTGTGAGCCTTTATGTTAATTAATTCAAACTTAATGCAGTTCCACAGCACTGGTCAAAGAAAAAATAATGTGTGTATTATGCTTACATTGGATGGTGTCACACTGTTGGTGCCTTTAATTCCTGCTCTCAAATGCTGGCAAAGCAATTTTATATATATATATATATATATATATATATATATAAATAAATAAAGACTAAATGAGTAACAACAATAGCTTAGCATAATACGAGAACACATTAAACATGAGGGCTTTTTAGTCGGGAGCATGTTAGACATCAAGTGACGACAATACAGTACATTCATTATTAAATACAAATCATTACATACAGTAATTCATATAAAGAGTTCTTTGGACTGTGAAGGTGGCATGTGCTCTGCCAGCATGGCCTGAAGAATAACATTTGAGAGCATGAACCTGACAGCAGAGAGTACATTTGAAATCGTTATTAAAAGATGACTGCAGCACTCAATCAAGACTTCACAAAATTGTAGATTTAATGACTTTATTTAATTTTCAGTTTATATTGTATGAGATTAGATACATTTAATTTAGATAAATTTTATTAATCCCATGGGGGAATTCATATACCAATCTACCTGGTAGCTTTGTATAGTAATCAAGACCAAACCCAATAAAGACAGGGCACCCTCACTCACACATACATAGACATACACACACACTCCTTAATACTGGGCCAATTTAGACTCATTAATCAACTACCCTGCACGTCTTTGGGATGTGGAAAGAAATCCAAGTACCCAGAGAAATTAAATGTATATGTCACACCAATAGTGACCAGCACAGGAATTGTGTAACACATTACAATGCATTATAAGTGCAATAAAAATAATTCAAATAGTTATTTTGACAACAAGTGGTTTTTCGTCATCCTGGGGTGGAACTGCTTCCCTTAACAGAATTGTGTGCAGTCTTTTTGGTTACACTTTAAAGGGGTTACCAGGTTGGTACAGCAACCTTTCTTTGACTCCTTGAGTTGTCCATTTACCAGGCTCTCCCATACACTAGAAATGATAACACATAAACAAGTGAAGACAGGTAAATTGTGAGCTAATCAAATCAACAAATACAACATGGATATGCAATACATATTTGGAGGAAAAATATAAGTAAAATGTAAAATAAAGATATAAAACCAAAAGACTGCCCAATAAACTTACAAGTGATAGAAAATCCCTTTTAAGTTTCACAAAGGTTCTGTAAAATGAGAATGTCCCTTGGTTTTGATTCCCTGTGTGTACCGACTGTGCAAAAATCTTTAGATGGGGTCAAGCCTGCAGTATAACATGGAAGGGGCCAACATGTTTCAAAGGCATACTGCCCTCTTCTTCAAGGCAATATAAGAAAATCTCTAAGAAAAAAAAGAATAGAAAAAGAGTATATGATACAGAGAAAAACAAAATGAAAGAGAGAAGCAAAGAAAACTAAATACCTGTGGTATGAATGTTCAATATTATAAAAACGATTCTCACTCTAATTGTTTTATAATTGGAAACGGATGTAAAAGCTAGGATCCAAAGTTCTTTATCTTTTCTCTTTTTATTATTTTCCCTTGCTCTCACATTTAATGTATCCATTTTTCTTTTCTTTTTATTTCAGTTCAGTAGTTTGACCTGTCATTAAAGAGTACATTCCATTTGTCCTTATCTAGCTTTTAATAACATAGGCGAGCCTAACCAATTCTCTTGCTTCAGATTGTGTTTAATTTTTTTTAGGTATTTATTTAGTTTAATTGTTTTCTGTCTGCTCTTTTCCTGTTTAGCTTTATATCCATTTTCACACAAACGAGTCACAGACATCATAAAGGTTTGGGGTACCCACCCATATATTGTTTCCTGGCTGCAAAAGTTGCTTTAAATAGCAAGAGATGTTCATAAAACAGAACTGATTGGCATTGAAATAAAATGGCGTTTTTAACATAGAATATGGGAAATTACATCATTGGCGTCGAAATCAGAAGTGATGTCTTCATGACCAGAAGTGAGATCAAGCATTCGCACCAAAACCAGAAGTGACGTCTTTGTGACCGGAGGTGACGTCATCATTGGTGCAGGAATCAAGCAGGATTTCCCGAGAATGGTCTGCAAGAGACTGAGAGAGACAGTCAGCATACTCCGACGCCTACTGGTCTGGTGTAGAATTACTATTATCTAGACTCTTTAGCTGTTTCCCATGCTCACGTGTGTGACGCCATTTCCAATTATAAATCTATTACAGTAAAAGTAAATTTGCAATGTGGCATAGTGGTTAAGGGTTTGGATGTTAAATCCTGAGTTTGGGGGTTCAAATCCTGCTACTGACACCATGTGACCATGAGCTAATCACTTCACCTGTTGTGCTCTAACTGGAAAAAAAAAGAAAAAATCAAGCAAAAAATGAAATGTAACCAATTTTACCTCAAATGCTGTAAGTCACCTTGGATAAAGGTGTCCTCCAAATAATTAAATACAAATGTAAATTGTGGGAGCACTATACTGCTCATTCTTCTCATGCTTAGCATTATTCTCTTTCACATAGTGTAGCTTTTGCCACGGTTACCTTAATCAATAAAAATGAGTTGGTGCTTCTCTAATAAATCAAAGAAACATTTAAAAAATGTGACATTTTGTTGCTCTGAATCATTAATTAACATGAGGAGAACTACATCATGCTGCACACTGTTCTTTCGCTTTATGTCTCTCATTTTCATGTAGCTTTTGTTGTTGGTTCCATTATCACCAGTTGTAGTACTTGATAAATTAATATTTAATAATGTCTTACAAATATATCAAAAAAGCAGTTCTAAAAATATTAAAATATTGTTGTGATTCTGGCACTACAAAATAAATAAATTGGAAGACCCAAAAGTAGCCTCAACCAAGCAAGCCTGGCCCAATGAAAATAGAAGACTTTAGGCCTGATCAGACCCCAAAAATAGGATTTTTAAAGTTCAAAATCCCAGAAATGTCTCCAAAATATGAAAATAACTCACAAGAGAGAGAACCATGAAAACTATGGCTTGCATGCAAACAGGTCCAAAAATAATTTTTATAAAAAAAAAAGGATTTGTTCACAAATAAATAAACACAAAAATATTAATATGAATAAAAAGAAGTTGCCAGAAGGCAATCCAAACTAAACCAGTACCAAAACACAATCCAGAAGAAGAATCCAATAAACAGAGGAAAAAGTCAGCAAAACCAGCTTCTTTTGAAATTGGAAGTGTGTGCATTGCAACAGGTACACGTTGTAAATGTAGGAAGGACGGTCCTTGCGTGTGTGTGAACTGTTAACATTTGAATTTGACGATTGTATATAGTGCTAAGCTGACCTCTCTGTACTATTCTTTCCTCTTCATGTCCTGGAGTACAAAAGAAACAGCCCCATAAAGCAAAGTGGAGACTAGTAAGATCAGGAAAAAAAAAACACGCAGTCACCGATTACAACCGCAAGATGTTATGCGAATGACTATGAATAATATAAAAAATGTTGCATCAGTGCCACAATGTTTTCCGAAATGTACTATACAGGTCATAAAATGAATAATTCAAAATATTACATATATCTATGTCTCTGTTTTTTTGACATCATAGACCATAAGGTGCATACTGAATAAAAGAAAATCAAGTGAAGGTGAGATACGAAGAAAGCGGATTCACCAGCGTTTGTGTGTCAGCTTTTATCCCTCCAGTTCCATTTCCTCAAAACACCACTCACATCTACAGTTACTCCCAGTTTCAAATAAAAACTAACAGTGTCAGATCCCTAGGGCGGTAGTATGTATCGTGATCGTGACTGAGAGAATAAAAGTGAAAAAAAAAGGTAACTTTTACAAGTCCTATAAATGTACACCGTCTGTTACAGAAGCAAACCAAATGTATGTGTGTACATCACTACTGAAAACGGCAGATACAGGAGCAGTCGGGATCGAATCAGGGACTCTTGATTACAAGTCAGCAAATCTTACCACTACGCCACAGAAGCTGATGTATCATCCTTGAACCTATTGTGAAAGTGTTTATTTGATCTTTGAACTTCAGGCTTCACACATTATATAGTTTATGCCAACATTTTGTCATTTACTACTAAAATATGAAAAGTTTCTGTTTTAACAATGTGTTTACACAGATTATTGTAGAAATGGAACACACGTGAAATGCATGTGTTCCAAATAACAATCTATTATTTCCACTCTAAAACTCCAGCACTTCACTCCCAGATAATCAATCAAGGCATGAGCTGGGAGAACTTTGTGCATGTTCTGCAGCGGTGGGGGAATAGGATACTAGGCTGCTTGTCTTTATCAGCACATTTACAGGACAAAAGACACTGATGGAGAGGTGCAAACGGATTTAAGTCAGGCCAGATCTACGAGTTTTTTCGTAGGCTCTGGTAATTCTAGTGTTAAACCCCATTCTCGTTATAGTTCTGACTCCAATGCATGACACTTGTAAACTGCATTTCTTTGGTAAATAATATCCAAAGTCTATTGAAATTGGTGTATTCTTTTAATTCTGCGTAGGTGTACTGATCACAGTAATACTGATTTACCATAGAAACATCTGAATTAAGAAATGTTTGTTAAGTTAACCATACAAAACTAGTATTTTAGTTTTACTGAATGCTTTTTTAATGTTGTTTTATTTGCACTGTTTATTTTAATTAAGTTTAGACAAGATGTTTGTTTTGTCAGGTTTCACAGATGATTGAGCATAGTGTATGTCTGGTTTGTGCTTTTTGTCATTTTTGTTAAATTCAATATTGTTTTTCTCCTGATCTTTCATTGTTTGATAGATTCAAGATGTGGCTACATCAAAGTACTGTAGGTGCAGTCATTTGGAATTATTGGCATGGTTTTTCTTATGATTCTGGGGCTTTAATTGTTTGTTTTTTTTTTGAGGTTTGTACATTTTTGTCTGAGCTTACATTTTGTCCGTTGTTTTACATTATGAAGAATCCTTACACATCTTCACTATCTTTTTGTTTTAACCTTGTTAATTTACTGTAACTATTTGTGAAGCAGTAACACAGCATTATATGTTATATGGGTAGCACCATTCTGGTAAACCACAGTTATGACGCAATATCTAGCCAGAGGGTGTGCCCCGGATTTTTGCACCACCATATTTAGACTAGCACCTGAAGTGACTCATTGTCCAAGTTTTTGGATCCAAATTATTAATTTGGCTTGCATTCTGATGTTGAAGAAGGGTTGGCTTCATTTATTTGTTTTTATTTGCGATGTTACTGACTTATGTTTCATCTTCTGACCTATCATTCTCTATCCTTGTGGTCTTCTATTCATCTACCTCTTACCAGTACAGTCTCAAGCTTGACGTGTGGATTCCTCTCAATAAAAATAGGTATGCACCAAGTTAAGATAATTCGGATAATTTTGAAATAACCAAACTTTCTTGTTTGATCTTCGATTTCTTACAATTTTTAAACTTTAGCCATCTGTACATCTGGTCCTGTCTGTTTTGACAATTATTTATCTGTTTAATTTTCCAGCATGTTCTGTCTTTGGTGCTCCTGTTTACTTGTTCAGACGAGTTTCAGCACTTTAATGATTTAAATCTGTTCAGGATTAGATAAAACTGCCTGGCTAGAGTCACATGGGTGAAGCAAGGCTCTGATGTAGGGCCTTTGTAATTAGTTTATGTTTTTGTTAGTGATTGGAGCTTTTTAACAGTGTATACTGTTTTTTTTTTGTTTATCTTCTGTGCTAAAATTGTTGCCAATTTAGTAGTATGTTTATTTATACCATATTCTAAATCTTCATCTATACAATCTGTACATTGTTGCATGGAAAAGGCTGATTTTGTTACAAATGGTAGTCAGGTATTAAAGGCTTTTTTATTATTATTCACAACTGACTCCAGGATGCACATCTCCTGATGAAGACTACATTTTACTAACTTCCAGTTATTTGAGAGTAAGGTTGGGAACACTAGACGTAATCAGAAACCATAATTAATGAAAAATCGCAGTCAGTTATTGTTTAACCTTCTTAGTCCTAAACAGGGTCAGAGGGGGACTGGTGAAGCCTATCCCAGCTAGCAAAGGGTGCAAGGCAGGAACAAACCTTGAACAAGGCTCCAGTCCATCTCAAGCTGAACACACAGCGAACACACACTAGAGCCAATTTAGTGTCGCCATTTCATCTAACCTGCATGTCTTTGGATGGAAATTGGAGCGCCCAGAGGAAACCCATACAGAAACAGGGAGAATGTGCAAGCTCCATGTAGGAAGGACCTAGGATGTGAACCCTGGTCTCCTTTCTGTGAGACAGCAGAGCTACCACTGCGCCATCATGGCACCCAACTTTCTTAAAGTGACAAAACAATATTTGTGAGAGAGCTAGCCATAAACGTGAAATAATTTGAAGTTCTATTTGTTAATTGAGTGAAGACTGTAAAAAGCACTGCAGGGGGTCCATAGGCAAATGGTAAGTGAAAAGAAATGCTACAGAATGAAAGAAGGAAGAAGCAGAAAAAATGTGTAATCAGATGTTAGGCCAAAAGGAGTAACAAGAAGAGACAAAAATAACAAAACCAAATTTGATGTCCACAAAAAAGTTTGCATCCATAGAATCCTAATTCTCTCTTGGGTTCGTTACCTGTGATTACCACTAACATGAATTTGTTTCTTTCATTTTCTTAATCCAAAGATATCATGCCTTGACATACATGAACCATCTTTTAATATCTGGGACCAGATTTCTCAGGACATCATATGACCGTCAATGAGCATGGCAGCAGTAAACAATAATGCTATGACCATAGAAAAGATGATAATAAATGGCAGAGGGCACAAAGGTTTTCAACGCAAAAATGTTGAGATGAAATCATTAGCATAATTTTTAAATTTAATAATCATGCAATTAACAAATATACTGTAATTTTGAAAATATATGCAAAATGTGTCAGTAAAGCAAACTTATAGCAAAGACAATTCTTTGTTGTTTTTTTTTTGATTAAATTGAAAATTCAGACAGGTGACCATCTGCAACCCTTCTGCTCTTTAAAAAGATAGCAACTGTCAAGCATGTGTTGTAACAACACTGCAACAGGAAAGCATACCAGGAACCAGTAAGATGCAAAGCCAGATAAAGTTAAAACAAACAAGGTTAAACAACAAAGAAAGATAAATTACAAGTAATCTCATTATGAGAAAAATGTGACAAACCTGAAAAGATGTTATAAATGTCAATAGATCCTGACAATAAGATTTTCTAAAAATAAATCACTGAGCATATAAAATTAAACAGCACAAACGTCAGTGAAAAAGGACCATGTTATCCTTCTGAAGCAAGACCAGCTTTAGTGCTTTTGGTGGATGTTTTGTGGCCATTTATTTATAGAAGGTAAGAGATCTGATAACAGTTCTTTGTTCTTCGTTGGTGTTCTGGGTAGTAAAATGCAAGTCTGAATTTTTTTTTTTGGAGGTTCTGTCTTAAATCACAGAAGGATTTGGTGCCAAGGGCTTAAATGTGAGCAGTTCAAAAAAATAGATGAGCTTGGCAAGCAGCAATTCAGTCACATAAGGCCGTTCTTCTTTAGCTGTCAAGCAAGTCTTCAATCAGGATCTGTCAAGCAGCAGCAGTCACAGGCTTTATCAACTGTGTAACTTTGCCTTTAGAGCACCACATCTGCATGAGTGGCATGTAATATTAGCCACTGGGATTTTCTTTGCTGTAAATGAACTGTGAATGGTTAATTACTCGAAAATAAAATTGTAAATGGCATTTCATTATTGTATTTGATGAAACGAGGAGATTGGATGTAATGCAACAGGAACCTTCTTCAAAATTTTGATTGTTTTTAGTTTATTATGCTAACGCACACTCAAGAGTTTGAGAACAAGTTAAATATGCAACCTTCTCAATATTTTTCATCTCAAGGCATCATTTTATTCATTTACAGAATGTAAGGTTTCTCTGACTTAATAAGGCCATGCATACTAGGTATAATTCTTGAAACATTGTCCTGGAGTGGAAAATCTTTCATTTTTGAACTGCAGACTGCTTATATTAAGTTTTAATTATTTTATTCAACCATACCAGGATGAACTGAATTTACAGGACTCTTTAATTACAATTTAACTACAGAGGCAATTCACACTGAAAAATATTTTTTTGATGCATTCTTACTGTATTGTAATAGTAAATTACATCCTAGTGCATCCGTGTTAATTAGTTTACAACTTAATGGAGGAGAGAAAAGAAGGCAAGTAACACACCACAGATCCACAGAACATATTTCAATTAGTTTATATAAATTGACATTGCAGGGCTAGAAGTTACAGAATTGAGAAAGGAAGAAGTGCAGAGGTACTTAAAAGATCAAACATTCTGAAAAGTTTCATTCATTGTAAGGATAAGATTGCCAGTCTTCTGTGGGTAATGTCACGTGAATTCTATGTGTTCATTTTAACATAAATATGGCTTCCCTGAATGAGTGAAAGAGGCGACAACAGCAGGGCAACAGAGGAAGCGATGTCAGAAATCAAGACACGTTTGAGCATTTAATCTGGATGTCAGAGAACGTAATGTATGAATAAAACCGACTGCTAAATCAAAAGCAGCCCAGGATAATATCCACTTATTGACATTTTGGATTTTCAGGAAGCTTTTTTAAAACTATTTATATCCAGACTCTACTATCTATTTTATTTTTTGTCATACTTTTTTTCTATATGGTATTTTTGCACATTAATAAATACTATATAGATTTTGAAATTTTCTATGCATTTTCTTTTATCTAGAGTGATAGAAAATATCAAAGTGGCCAAATGTGGGGAGATTGCTGCTGCTTACCTGCCCACAGGGTTTATCGAGGATGTAGAAATCACTACTTAATAATTAGATCAACTGCAGGAAAGTAAGACATTATTTGGTTGGTAAGTGGCATATAACGAAAACAGTTGAACTTTTATGTTTGTCACAAGGACACATACATGTTTGTTACTGCTGGGAATATTGAGTACCTATGTAGAGAATTTGTTGCGAAAATTTGCAGAGAGATCGGCAATTGGCACCTCTCAAGACTTTATCTGGCTAGGATCTCTGTATGTATGCCTGTGAAAGGAATCCTGTGTGAAATATTGCAGGGTGACTGGCAGTTGACATTACCCAAGACTTTTTCTGGATAGGACCTCTGTGTGTATGTGTGTATTTTAATACTCAGATGAAGTATTATACCAAATCAACGTACCAAATCAAATAACGTGGCACATTTCACAAATCCTGTGATAATACAAACATTAAGAATCAAAATCAGATTGCCATAAGAATGTGTATGTATTTGAAACAGACTTAATCTCAAAATGCACTAACCGCAAGAACTCTACAATAAGACTCTTCTACAATGTGTTACACACGTGTGCTTAGGGGGTCAGCCAAAGTGTTTCATACAGGATGGTCAAATGGTACAAAAGGGTTGGTAAGGAATATTAATGCCTTTCTCTTCTTCCCACAGACCTGCAGAAGACTAACTAATTTTTCAACTTCCGTCCCGTCCTGATGACTACGCCAATGTAATAAGCCACAAAACACGAATAAAAGTCCCTGTATATTGTGATAGAGTAATCAAAATAGACTGAAACCGGGTCCTTTACTGCAAAACAACAAAGACAAAAAAAAAATATTTAATGGCGGCAGGAAGTTGGAAGTTAGGTCATCAATATGGGAAACAGAAGTGACATCATCAGGGCGGGATGGAAGTGAGGTCATCAGGATGGAATGGAAGCAAGGTCATCAGGACGGGTCGGAAGTGAGGTTATCAGGACGGGACAGAAGTTGAAAAATTAGTTAGTCTTCTGCAGATTTGTGGGAAGAAGAAAAAGGCATTAATATTTTTTACCAACCCTTTTCTGTCATTTGAGCACCCTGAATTGGACCCTTTGGTTGACCCCTAAGCGCACGTGAGTGACAAATGTCTACATGCAAGTAAGAATTTCATTGTACTTGTACATGTTACACTAAAACTACTACTACTACCAATTTTTAAAGCTGATGACACATTACATTACTTCTAGAGGGAGGGGATGTCAAACTTGATGTCTGTCAGCAACATGCTACCTGATGGATCCGGTACCCATGGAAAAGTTTTACAAGTATAGAATGTTCTGCCACAATCTCTACCTTTTTTTCTTTTTTTACATTCTGTCATCAGACTGTCAACATCAGCCAGATGAGTCTCTCCTCTGTTTGTCAGGTCCTAAACATGTATGTTCTTTATTCCTTGTAGCTACAGTTTATGCATTGTATTCATTCACAGGTTGTCAACAATCTCACATACACACAAGCCCACCCCATGACTTAAAACAAAATCAAACGTTCTCACTCAAAGACTGGTTTGACTGACTTGTTGTGAAATATCAAATTACACAACTTAAATGTGTCTTTCAATCAATTCACAAGGAAATGAGGCCTACCTAGATACCATTGAATGTAAGGTGGAAACCAATCATGGATGAGAAACTAGTCCTACTCAGAGTCAAATTATCAACCTCATTTGTACAACTTTAAGTAATGTCAATGAATCCAAATCCATGCAGACATAAGGAAATATATGTACACTCAATCAAAATATGAACTCAGTTCCCTGGAGCCACTGTTCAGCAGCTATAATGTAAAATTTATCATCTGTTCAACTCCAAGAACCCAACACCACTTTCTGATCAGAGTGGAGTTTGAAAATCTTCTCCATGTTCACCTGGGTTTTCTCTGCTGTGTCTAGTTTAACTCAGTATGATTGAAAGTGCCTGTAGTTGTTTGCAAGACATTTCTGTAATTTCCTAGAATTCCTTTGACTAATGATTCCAGCAAAAATGGGCTCCTGCTAAATGTGACCTTACAGTAGTTGAATCAAGTTTAGGAAATGAATGGAAAAAAAAAATATCTACCAACTTGTTCATTTTAAGATTTAAGATGTGCTCAACTTGCATATTCATGGATTCATTCTGTCATTCTGTTATTAACTCTAGACAGTCAAACACAGAGCACCATCATGCTTCTATTTGCACTTATTTATGCCGATGCTTTTGAGGGACATCAGTTTTTCTAACATACTGCTTGTGCTATGTGGGTAGAAACCAGAGTACCTGCAGAAAGGGAACATTGGCATGGAAAGAACATGGCAATTTTACACAGACCATGCCTGGGCCAGGATTTTACTGGGGCAGTCAAGTGGAAGTGATAACCACAGTTCCTCTTGCATATACAGTACATAATATTAAAATAATTATAAAAAACTGAGTTAGAATCAAGTTCTGTGATGAGTGGAGAAGAATGACTTAGATGTATTATTTTCAGAATTTGAATTCATTACAAGTTGTAGTTAATGAAACGGCAAACATAAATGCTAAATGCAATATCTACCCATCCATTGCACCCAATGCACTGTCTTCAATTAGTTTCCTTTTTGGAAAACTCACAGAATAACAGACAAGTGCAAATGTATACAAAAGTATGTACACCCAGTTTCACTAGTGAGATGTGAAGAAAGGCTAAGCTTAACGAATCCTGAATTACCTAAATGCCAGTAATTACAATGAACAGAAATGGCTTTTAAATAACATTTCTATTCTGGTACCACATTTTATTTGTTTGTGAAGGCAGAAAAGTATAATCTTTTAAATCACCTTACAGTTCATTTAAACTTTAACCAAAGCACAGAGTTTTGCAAAGTTATTTTTAATACAGAGGAAAGAAAACACACAATTACAGATACTCTTACTGTAACAGGAAAATGTAAAGCAGTACATTTTTATAGAAAATGAAACATAACAATTAAATACATACACATACACTATATATAATCTGTATAAATAAATAAATGTGCGGGTATATGTATACAGTGTATATACATATATATATATATGCACTAACTGTGTAAGCCTGTGCTGTAAAAAGTCAGGGGTCCTAGAAACTATTGAAATCGTCAGGAAAAAAAACTGAAATGTAGAGATGTCAGGTAATTCAGAGGAACTACTCTGAGTTTCCTTCTCCAAAATTATTTATTTCTCCTTGTGCATTGGCGGCAGGAGGAAAAGTAAAAGGGATACCGTGTTGCCGATGTTAGCGGCTAAGCGACTTTGTCTTTCTTCGAAGGTTTCATTTTGATGACGTGCTGGCCTTGCTTGTGTTATTAACGGCTAAGCGAGTTTTCTGTTTCCTTACCCCAACTCCACCTCTCACTTTCGGGCCGGACAGACACAGATACTTCCACGCGTAGACATTTACATAAAAGATATATATCCACCTCAGTAAAAGGATAAATATTTGTGTGCCGGTCTGGTTGCTATATCTTTGTCATCCTAAAATATGGCACATCACTAACATTTTTAGTAATAAAATTCCCCATGTTCAATGAGCACTCCAAATTCATCCATACCATAAAACACAAGTGTTAATAAAACTGGTAACATTACCTCATTAGTATTAAAAGATGAAGAAATTAAAACAACTACTGTTTTTTAGTCGATCCACTAGTTTTCTTTACCGTTAATCACCTTATGGTACTACAGAGTAGCATCGAGTATAAAACAGAACGCCACCCTGGCCAGTGTGCCAGTCTATGGCAGCATAAACTCATGCGCATACTCACTTTCACTCTGTCAAGCCAGTTGGCACACACACCTTCAGACACCTTTATATATATATATATATATTTCTAATGTATATTATATTATATATATATATATATTTCTATATTAAACAGACTTTTAATTTGTAAGACAGCAATGCGAAGATTGAACTTAAAACACATTTAAATCTTCACAGCTGTGTTTTTTCTTTTACTATACGTTTCCCAAATTATAAGCTCTTTGTATGCCATTGTAATATGATCACATTTCATGTTTCCTCACAGCTTATTTTGTTGGAATTTTTTTTTAAACAAGAACTCCTGCATAATCCTTTACTGAAACCAAATAAAGGGAAAATTACAAATGGAAGACATACTGTAGCAGTGCCCTTTTGGCACCCATTTTCTGAAACGCTTTTCCTGTGTGTCTGTGAAGCTCCTTTCATCTCAGCAAATGAAAAACATCCACCTTTTCTCCCTTGGTTTCTAAAAACATAATATTCACATTTTCTCTAAATTACTCCTCTTTTTCTGTCACTACCTTCTTAAACTGTACAGTATTGTGCTCTTCACCACAGTTCCGTTTATATGTATGTCAGTGGAAATTACTGGCGTCGTTTGATTTTTTTATATTTTAATGTTAATACTGTAGCTTTGTAGAATTTTGTGTTTTCTGTACACTTCAAATGTGTAATAAGAAATACAAGCAAATTTGTTTGGAAAAGAATGATCACTAATTTATTATTTAGAATTCTTGTTGTACATGAATATAATATTCAAACATCTATTTTTCCATTCACTTTTTCCATTTCTTATTAAAACTGCTTGGACTAATGAAACTCAGAGACTTTAGCGATCTCCTCAGCCTCTGAAATGATCTACCTACCAATATCCAAGGAACCTCATTAATTTCCACTTTTATATCAAGGATATTTAGCTTAGCATAGCCTACTCTTCCTAAAGCGGCTACAAAGGCTGTTTTGCTTTCTTGAATTTGAGGCAATAATATTATATTCTCTGTGTCCTCACAACATTTGAAGAGGACTTAACATTGTATATCACTAACACTGACAGATCAAAAGTTACGTTTTTGTTTTATTCTGAGAAAAAAATGACATTTGTTTACACTGAAAGATACATTTCAAATTGCCTTTATTCCCAATAGCCTTCTACCCCACAAAAGTTTTTCATAGAGTGTAATTTTGCTTCCAATGCAATATATTCAGAACTTAGCATTTATTAAGTTATATTTAGAAGACTTGGAAGTTTTCAAATTTTATTATAGTTTTAACTCATAGTGGATTTGGCTTCTTTAGCACTGATCAACAGAAAAAGACTTTTTAATGTCAAAAAGAAAACAGATCTCTGCAAAGTTGTCTAATTTAAATCCAAATATAAAACACAAGATAAGTGATTATGTAAATATTTGCCCCCTTTAATATGATACTAATAAATCATCAGTGGTGAAGCCAATAAGTTTTACAAGTCACAGAATTAGTTCAATGAAGATCTCCTGTCTGGCATTTCCATTGATTGCATTATAAATGCTCCTGAATGTGGAAGAGCTAACCTGTATGGTGGCCTACTGTAGAGAAAAACATCCTTGATACTGCCTGCCTGCTTAACAAGAACATCCTGACTTCATTTATACCAGCTTATTTTAAAGAAGAAAATAAGATCATATATAACATTTAATGTTGTGTTTTGTTCTCGGGTAGCAGTTTATATATGAGAAGTTTTCATACTGTATGAAATTTGATATGTTTAACTAGTTTGGGATTTTACATAATTACCTAATTCATAGGTGTGTTTCTGTAGTATCCCACTTATCGAAAGTTGATTGGTAAAAACTAAAATATATCCAAATGTCTTATGTAAATGAACCTAGATGACTAAAGGAAGTTTTTCTCTTAAGAGTTCTTTGGTCTGCTATGATGCTCTGAAGTTCCACCTACAGATACAGATAAAGGACAGCCATGTTTGCATTTCACATATAATGATGGCTAAAGACTCTTTTTTATTTATTTAGTATTTTCTACAACACACATTCTACGCAATGAAGACAAAAGAATACTCTGAGCAAATCAATAAAAAGGTGATTGAAAAGCACAAGTCAGAAGATGGATGTGATATCCCGTGTAGTGGGAAGTGGCCCCAGCCTACACTCTGGACATCTGATAGTTCATGAACCGAACGGGATCAAATGGAGAGATGAGACACAGACAAAAATTGGAGGGTGAATGGTGCAAATTTATTTACAAGAGTGCTGTACACAAAAAAAATGTAGTAGTGTCAGGTGGGCTTTGATACACAGTCCTTCAACCCTGACTCTTCAAAAAGAAAATAAAAACAAACAAAAAGGAAAAATATGGTGTATTTACAAAAACAGTGCACTCCTACAAAAACTACACACACACGCTCCAATAATGAAGGTTGTCTTCTTTTATCCCTGGTTCAAGACGTTCCTCCAGCAGGAAAGAAATATGCACAAAAACAAGTGTGTGTATATACAAAAATAAAACAATTGCACCAAACCCAAAATCAAAAACTATCCCAGCACCAAATAAGTATACATACCTCCACCAAAAATAATCACTAGGAGATATATAACTCTATATACAAAAAGAATATATACAAAAGAATACATGCAAAAGCCGCCAAAATTACAACTGCTCCTACAAATAGCTCAGCAGTGCTTATTCCTACCTCGCTCTTAGGTCCACTGACGACCCCTGTTGGCCGGTAACTCTTTAAATATAACCGGCAAGATTGTCCAGCCAATCTGCCAACATGTCTACCTCATGCACCTATCCCGGTAGACGGTAGCGCAATCACGCCACACGCCGCGACACGCCCGGAGCAACTATGTATTTAAAACCAAACTCCTGCGGGTCGCGCAGATAAGCCCTCCGGTATAGCCAACGGCTATGCTGAGCTCAAGCACGACCGTTGCTGACTCACCAGTAAGTAAACCATTTTTGACATTATGGGATCCCCATCTCTGATTCAAACCAATGCCGGCTTCCTCTTTTAGGCGCGCCGCACTTTAAACCGCCTGCACTAGGCAGGGTGCGAGGACACCGAGTGTAAAATGAACACATGCGGCGGAGCCCGTACTGGCCATTATACCGCCCCACGTGTGTCCAACACCCAGCGCTCACTGCGCTCACCGCTAGACGGCCCCGCATTCCCGCGACAGCGCCCTGAACACACCAACGGTAAGTGCACTTTCTTATAGCGAATATAAATGCTGCTACATACTTAAATTTGGTAAGACGCAACCCGCGCATTACCACAATGGAGTGAAGAATATATCTAAGACACTGAATATCCTTGGGAGTCATTAAGAAATGAAAAGGACTATGGCACGGGTGGAAATTTGCCTAGAGCAGGTTCTCTACAAAAAATGAGTGACCGCGCAAGAGAAGGTCTACTGAGGGAGGCCACCAATAAACCAATGATAAATCTGAAGGAGTTATAACCTACAGTTTGACAGATGGCACATAGATGTAAGATGACGGTTGTGGCGAGTGCCCTCTTCTACGCGGTGGTGTGCTGGGGTGGCAGCATAAAGATGAAAGACGCCTTACGCCTGGACAAACTTGTTAAGAAGGCAGGCTCTATTGTAGGAGTAAAGTTGGACAGTTTAACATCTGTGGCAGAGCGACGGACATGTCTTGCTCCACTGACAGACTGAGGAGATCGTTCCTCCCCCACACTATGCGACTCTTCAATTCCATCTGGGGGAATAAATGCTAACATTACTCAGTTATTGTCTACTTTTTTTATTTTTATTTTTTTCATTTTTACATTTTTATTATTATTTAATTTAATATTGTTTCTTTGTATCAGTATACTGCTGCTGGATTATGTGAATTCCCCCTTGGGAGTAATAAAGTATCTATCTATCTATCTATCTATCTATCTATCTATCTATCTATCTATCTATCTATCTATCTATCTAGAAGATTCTGAGGTCAGCTGAAAGAAGGCTCTATTCCTTGACCAAAAATTCAGCTTTTTGTCCATCATCAGACTAAGCATAAGCCCAATACTGCATATCATCAAAAATACACCCTCCAAATCATGGAACATGGTGATGGCAGCATCATGCTCTGAGGATGCTTCTCTACAGCAGACCATGGAAGGCTTGTTAGGATAGATGGTGAAATGAATGCAGGAGATCATGGAAGAAACCTCATGCAGTCTACAAGAAACCTGCACTACAAGAGATTTGTTACCCTACAAGACTACCCCAAGCATAAAACCAGAGCTACATGGGAATGGCTTTAAAACAACATTAATATCTTGGAGCGACTAAATTAGAGTCCTGATCCTAATCCAGTGGAGAATTTCTGGCTGGACATGAAGCCTGACAAAGGGTGTTCATTCACAATCTCCATGCAACCTGACAGAGCCTGAGCAGTTTTGCACTTCAGATTGCAGTCAAATTGCAGCATCCAGATGTACAAAGTGATAGACATCTGTGCACACAGACTAAAGGCTGTCATGGCCTCCAAAGGTGCATCTGTTAATGCCCCCTTGAAGGGGTGAATTCTCATTTTCTCAATTATTTGCATTTTATATCTGTAAATAATTAAGATAACAAAGTTTTCACTTTGACATTAGACAGCCTTTCTCTGTTGATCAGTGTCAAAAATTTAAATCCACTGTGGGTCAACACTGTATAACGATAAAATGTGAAATGTGAAAAAAAAGTGGTGAATACTCTTTATAGGAACTATATATATATAACTAGCCAAAGACCTCAGCATTGCCTGCAAAAGAAAACAAAAGTCTCTGTGATTTTTGAATGGTTTCATTGCTTAGCTGTCCCATCCGTTATCCACACTGTGTCTCTATCAATGTCACTGGTCTCGTGAGTTGGGAATTTGTTCTTTTTGGGTCTGATTGGATTCCAAAATTGTGACAAGTCCTTTCTGGGTTGTAAGCATGAACGCTGTCAATTCTGAGTCATCCTGTTAGTTCAAGATGAAAAGTTCATAATGTTTAAATATCGAAATAAAGCTGACAAATCAAGAGTCAAACAACAATCTATTGATTCTCCCTTGCATCGCATTGCACTTGCACTCTTAATAAACTCTCTCCCAACACTCTCATGCAGAAGTGCACGATATTCCTTTTTATGTTGCAGTCGATAGGAACAACATGCAGCATTGTTCATGTAAGTAATGGTAAACTTTGGTCAATTTGTCTACTGGTCTGGCTTCAGTCTGTTTCACTTGCCCTGAGCCAGTAGGTGGTGCTGTTGTGCAAACTACTGTATAGCACACAGAAAAAAAAATCAAAAAAAAAAAAAAACACTGGGAACACCAAGGTCAAAATATCGGGTTGCAAAGCAGTCTGTCTTGTCCATATGGCCCTAGAGAGAAACTCTGCAAACTTTGGTCAAGATTTGTCAAAAAAAGCTGTAGGATTGTACAGGAAACATACATACAGACAGGAATTCTATTTTATATACATAATTACTAAGTACCCATTGCAAGATGTTTATGTGTTCATCATTGACTTTTTATATCTTGTAAATTGTATTATATTTTATGTTAACTATCCAATGTTTGCAAGTTTGTACAGCATTCTGCAATTGTAAATGGAAGTGAGTTACATGAAAATAAGCTGAAAAATACAGGATGGAAAGTGTATTTCAGAACAGAACGCTGATTCTTCAAAAAACTGCAATTAGCCAAATGAGGGGGCGCGGTATCATGTAAAAAAATAAAAACGTGAATGGGTTTTGGCAGCGTTTTACACAATGCTAAGCCTGCTAGTTTCAGACAGTTTCCCTAGACAGAAATTGATGAATTACTCTCCTTTAATGCCAAAGCCTCTATGCCATACTCTGCACTAATGAAAGTCTTCAAGGCTTTTTTTTGTAAACTGTTAAAAATGTATCTAAAATTCTAATACAGTGAGAAACAAAGTAGGAAATCTAATACTGGCTGTAGTTCACAGTAGGTGTTAGTGAACTTTAGAAAGATGGAGAAGTATATATTTTGAGTACATTTATTGATGAACCCAAAAGTCACAACATATCTAGTAGCCCTGATTTTTCTTGTGGAGAGCCATGCCAAACAGTAATATGAGTTTAGTTGTCAGCCACACACTATTAAATATACTGTATAACACTAGCCTCTGGGGATCTTTAAACTTTACTGCTCATTAATAAATGTGTAGCTCAAGTGCTCAGCAGTACATCAGTATTTACAAAGGGTTACTCTGAAACAAATCCAACAGTTACAGTATTAGGTATTAGAGCAATAGCTCCACAAACTCTGCCAAGGAATCATTTTTAAATACCAGTAAGGGGCAAATGGCACATATGTTAATGAGTTAATGGCTGATAATATACTCTTTATCCCAAAAGGCAAATAAAAAGATACAAATGCTAACTTATCTTTATATAAACTGCATGCAGTCATTTACATCAGATAAACTAGTGAATGGACACATTTTTCATAAGTATTTACCTACATTAATGTCAACAAGCCACTTTTTTTACCGCGAAACACCACTTTTTTATCTGCTTTTAAAATTGTACATGTAATCAGAGCCAAGAAAGACAAGATGTAAATGGTAATCAGAGTGCAGGGGAAAATGTTGTAACCAGTAAATATCTGAAGATCCAAAGGTATTTCTTTAGTGAATACAAATCTTGATTGACTATGTACATTTTGGCACATGACCTCTAGGAGCTGCCTCCCAGGAATGGGTCATCCATAAGGAAAACATGATTGTGCCAAAGGAGAATGTGAATTTTTTTTAGTAATGTTTAAAGGACAATGAATAAAAAAAAATGAAAGAAACCATTAGATTTCTTGATTTTAGAAACCCTGAAAACCATACTCATTTAATTTTGTAGAGGCCAAGGAAAAATGTATTTTATAAGCCAGATTGTGACAGCCCTTTCTTTTCTCTGAAAATCATCTGATTTTCTTTCTCTTTCCATCTGAAATCTTCTTTTTTTAATGTAACCCTTTTGCAACGCTCACTGGTGAGAATCAATAGGGCATCTGGCTCTTACATTGATGAATGGTCTGACATGACACAGTAAGTCCGTGTTAGGATGCCCCATGGTCCTAGCCAGAGCCCTAATCCTTAGCTTATCTTCTTCTTGATTAGGTTGATGCTGTGCTGGTCCTTAAGCTTGTCCGTCTGCACAGGTTTCTCTTCTTCCTTTGTACTTGATTTCAGTTTGAATGTGGCTGTGTTGAGTTTGTGTTAATGGGCTGGGGGGTTCGAAGGAGGGAGAGTGTCTGGTCACAAAAATAAAAAGGGTTATTAGATAAGTACTTCTTAAAATGGCTTATAGTTCACTTTAAGCATTTAGGTCTTGTATTTCAATAAGGATTTACACCAATAAAAAAAGACTAGATAGATAGATAGATATATAAAAGGTATGGTTTAAAAAATGGGACACAGATTACATAATTTTCACTTGATGTTCTCTGCAATGTAGGTTCAAGTTCAGCATACAACTCTAAGAGAACAGCACTAGGAAGTCTAATATGTACTGTATAGTCTTATGAGCCAGTATTTATATGAGCCAAAGAATCATTGTGATCCCTGAAAACTAGCTCCTTGCATATCCTGCCACTGACAATATCCAAAAGGAGTAACATCACCATTGCAGTGTCATACAACAAACAGCACTCCCTTTTTATGGACAAAATAAATAGGCTAACATTGAGTGTATGCATTAGGCGTTATTACTGATATGGAAGACAGCTGAATCAAGAGAATATGTCAGTTCCTTATGATATAATTAATTCAAAAACATCGTAATGTGAATGACGTGTCACTGAAATGCACAATGAAAGCAAGATCTTCTGTTCACTTTGTTCTGCTGCCTGGAGTCACTAAAATGCCAGCACCGAAAACATCTGTGTAGGACTTATGGATGATTGAAACTTTGTGTAAAGTTAGTCCAATTCTCACAACAAGTCCATGTTTTACAAATCCTGAGCCATATGAAATGGCTTACACACGTTTCTGACTGTCGGAACAATTTTTACTTAAGGCTCCTGGTCCTTCTTTGACATCCAAAACCCACCATCTATGTCTTCTTGGGCCTTCCTCTGCACCTCATCACTTCCACTACCATCACCGTGCACCCGTTCACCCAATCATTCTCCATGTTTTGGTCCACATCCCAAACTACCTTAGTCTGTTTTTCCTCAGTTCAACAGGTAAACTGAATAGTAAAGTGTTTAAAATACATTTAGATTAATGTAGTAGCAAAAAGTTAAATTCCACATTTTGTACTTCTGACTCCCTGAATGTATTTAAGAAGCATTTGAAGACTTTCTTGTTTGGTGAATTTCTGTCTAACTCAGCTGAAAAAAGGCAAATGATATAATACTTGAAATACAAAATACAACTGACATTATAACACTTTTTTTTGAAAAGGAAGAACACTACAAAATGGTTCAGGATTTAAGGCATGGCACACAATACACAAAATTTTCAGAGTTTTGACTCTTATAATCTTCACTTATAAATTTTTTGATTTTAATGTATATTTTGTTATTATAGCGCCAAGTGCTGATATGGATCCTTTGCTCTTTTAGGTGGGGTGCTATCTTCAAGAGGACGGCTCAGCTTTGCCACACTAGAAATCTGATTTTTATAGGCGCCACTGCTGCTGATAATGGAACACCAGCTCATATTGTGGCTCATGCAACCATCAGCGCCATTACACTATTTACATTTTGATACAACGTCAAATTTTATTTAATGAGGCATCTTTCAATACCGAACACTGTAACAAGGAACTTAATAAGTTCCAGAGTGTTGCACGTGTTATTTATAGTGCAGAAGTATTATTTTCTGTAAATGTCGAAGATGATGGTTGCTCAGGGCATTAAAGCAAGTGAGAAGCAGCAGTCAACGAAGACCCTTTTGCTTTCAATTTCAACACCTAAGCCACTAGAAAGAAAGGGGAGTTGTGTGAAAGCAGTAACTCCTGTCACTGTGATTAACCTGCTCTCTAATTCACCAGTGCTGATGAGCTTCCAAAGCAGCACACCCCCCGTCCAGCGTCACCACACCGCCACTCAAGAGCTGTGTTATTTTAATTCACTTATTGGACATTTTATTTTAGCTTGACTTATACCTATTTAAACACTTTACAAAAGGTTCTCTTTTGGCTCTGATATGTTTGCTGCCTTTGTGTTTCAGGCTGGCTTGCTTCTCCATCAGCTCAGATTGGCTTGAAATGTGAGTGAGCCAAAATGTGATTGCTGGGGTGTAAAATAAATTACACAAAATAATTCCAGGGCTCAGTAGTTGGCATGCCATAGGGTGTCTGTCGTAATTTATGCTTTTTTTTTCAGAAAAAATAATGCTTTTTAAAATAGTTGAGGAATTGAATACAGACGGGGGATAGTGGGTAAAAACTAAGTGCTGCCTGGGGATAGAGGGGGTTCTGCTTGAGGTACTGGCATTTGATTATCACACTTAATTTCATTTGGGCCCCATGTCGATGCACTTTGCAGAAGGATTGCCCAGATATGAACAGGTAACTGCCATCTGCCGCTCTAATATTGCCATTTTTCAACCGACTGCTTTGCTTCAAGCTGTAAAAGAATTGCAGTTGTATACAACTGAACGAGCAATTGAGATGTGGCAGAAGAATCTTGTATGAGAAAACGGTCTGAACACAGAAGTGGGCACCATGAGACTGATGCAGCTAGCAAGGTCAATAATGTTTCCAAGACTCATTTAGGGCATAAATTCTGATATGGTTTCCAGGTCTACATTATAAATTGTCTATAGAAACAAAGAGACACATAAAACCAGGAATATTAACTGAAAACCTGAGGGATCTTCATTAATGTTTTATCTGGCTGTCTTCAGATCCACTTGGTTAAAGATGCTTGGGCAAAACCAAATAATATGAGCAAACAGAGCATACATAACAGGACCATAGAATGGTGTCATGCTATATATGCATATTTTGTTTTAAAAATATATCATATATAATAGGACGCATGGTGGTGCAGTGGTTAGCTCTGGTGCCTCGATGTTGCTTGGTCATGGGTTCAAGTTCATGTGTTCTTTCTGTAGAGTAGGGCCATACTCTAGTGGATGCTTCAGGTCCTCTAGTTTTCACCAAAAAGATGCAAACATCAATTTAACTGCCAATTCTAGTCTGGTCCCATATCAAAGAGTGCGCTCAGTTCTGTTGAAATGGGCTCCAGCATCCATAATCCTAAAATATAATAAGCAGTTTTAGTAAATTTCATTAGAATTTTTTCTTAACATGAAATAATTATCTCCTCTCATGAATTGGTAGCTGATCAAAAGCCAGTCATATCTGGATGAAAATGATTGTATGCATAAGCAAATTTTACAGTAAATCAGCAGAAATAAATATATTCAATAACAGCAGCTATTTACCTCCATACAAATAGTGACCCATTCATCATGCAAAAGCCTGATTCCTTTCAGTGTTAGGCACCGGCAGGACAAGGACACTCAGTTTTGTGTTATTAATTCTGTAATTCATTCATGTTTTGAATTCTCGTATTGCAAAGGAGAATTGATAGAGAGCCACAAAGAGCAGGGCAAGATTTGGTCCTGGATGTGTGTGGCAGATGGGATGCCTCTTTGACACTTGGACCAGGGGAGCAGCCATGGGATGCACACTATGTCCCCCCGAATGTGTGGTGGCAGCCCTCCAGGGTTACATCGGGGCCACAGGCATGGGACTTCAGGGCTCAGATCTGTTGGGCTCTGTGGCCACCCCCCAGAGGAGCTGCATGGCTCAACGAGCCCATGTGGACTGGAATGCAGCCACACCTGGAAGGGCAGCCTAATTAGGCCAATTACCACCTGGAGCACTTCCGGGAGGGCTACAAAAGGAGCCTGCAGCCACTACTCAGGGCGCCAGAGTTGAGAGGAGGAGGACAAAACTGCCTGGGAGGAGGGGGAGGAGGAGGAGGAGAAGGAGGTGGTGGTGGTGGTGGAGGTGGAAGAATTTGGAGGAAGAAGAAGAGTGTGTTTTGGGGTGTTTTTCTTTTGGTGTTTTTGGGACTGTGTAGGGCCTGTGGGACATGGGAAAGACATGCCCCACGGCTGAAGACAAGAATAAAATCTTTTTGTTTATTTTTACCTGTGTCTCAGTTGTCAGTCTGTGTTGGGTCGATGCCTATATAGCGCCTTTGCCACAATGTGATAGTGTACATCTGAGCTACCAATTAACCTAACCTTAAGAAACTGAATCAAATAAAAACAAAATCACATAGAGACATGGAGAGCACACAAATGGCACACAGACAGTGACCAGGCCAGGACTTTTAATCTGTGCTACCACTGTGCTATCATGATCCATGTTTTCTATTATGTCATATTTCAATACTGAAGCAATAGTAAGCAGGGCTCAATTCAGAGTTTGTCATTATTTGCGTGCCATTTGCCCCATTCTCTACAGGTTGGTGTTGATTTCTATTAAGTACTCTGGTATTCTCTCTCACACCCAAAATACACAGATGTTCGCTTGGTTGTCAACATGAAATTGACCGAATTTCAGTATAATTGCTAAGTGAAAGAACTCAAAAAGACACAGAAAAAGGTCTGGGGGCAGCCGCCCATATACTTGAAATAGGTTGCCGTAAATGAAGGATTTGAGTAGCAACAAAAGTGCTATATAAATGTAAAGAATTATTATTATTATTGTGATTCAATATAGACTTTAGCCAAAACAAGAACAAACAGACAGGCAAACATGGCAGCTGTAAAGTCAGGCAGGGGAAGTAATGTCATTGGGGAAGGAACCAGAAGTTACGTTCTCGGGGATGGAACCCTGAAATGACATAATCAGGTCGGGAAGTGATGTCATTGGGCATGGAACAGGAAGTGACATTGTTGGGTCCTGATCAGGAGATGACGTCATCAGGCCTGTAAAAACTGAAGTGTCGTCATCCAATCCAGGTGAAATTTCCCGTGGCCAGCCTGCGAATGAAAAAGAGAAAGGATCAGTACACCCTGCCATCCTCTGGTCTGGCATAGAATTATCTTCATTTGAGCCCTTTAGCTGCCTCCCATGTGCATGTTTGTGACAGTGTACCTGAATGCCTTATAATTGACTGGCATCACATCCAACATGGATGCCTGCATTGAACCAGAAGTTTCCAAGCTAGGCTTCTGCCTCCACCACTTATAATGAAAAAAGGCAGAAAATTGATGGATGGATTACTTGCAGCTCCTGACCTTTTTTCAGATTTTCTGTGCTACATTTCTAAATTACCATATTTGAAAAAGGGTACATTTGAATGTTAAATAATAAAGGGTACTACAAATTAATGTGTGAGAATATGCAAATACATAGGAAGAGAATAGGCTTGCTTAGGAATAAAGAATGCCCTTACAGATAACTGGCAGCACTAGACATATCATACTAGTGGCACTTCATTAAAATGACTCAAAGATATAGTGTCTAATACAAATATCTCTCTGAGTCTCATTTGAAATATGCCTACAGTACAAGGAGACAAAAGAGGACCCTATTTTTTCCTGATTTCCCTGAAAGTTTCGTCCACATTTACACGAAGGAACATTTTCCCTGGCCCAGTGTTCCCTAAGTATCCATTGCAAATGAGACACTGTGGAGCTTCTGTTAAAAAGAATTGGCTTGTTTACCTGCATTACATGACTGGGTGATAAAGAGGATATCCACTTCCTCAGGCTAGCATTAGGCTGGATCACCCATGCCCATTTCCTAATTGAAAGGCTCCAATTTAATCCTGATCTTGGACTGAACATACCATTAAGATGAGATGATTGATTGATGATTGATATTTGAGAATGTATTCCAGGGCCTGTGTTTGTTCTTTAATTGGGCCTCATTGTCATGCCTCCTTCCAGACCAGTTATGCTTTGACTGTTGAATATACATTTAATTTATACAGACAGACAGACAGAACGGACGGACAGACGGACAGACCGACAGAACGGATGGACGGACGGATGGACAGACGAACTAACTAACTAACTTGATTTGTCCCAGTGGGTAATTTGGCTTTTTATAGAACCTTGATAACACATAAATAAATAAATAAATAAATAAATAAATATGTAATATTATATTAAGACCAACATCAAATCCCTCTCAAATATACAACAGAAAGAATCTAAATATAAAGAAAACTGAAGGATCACTTTACATTGATATGCTTATGACATTATAAACTTTTACAGATGTAATACACACTAGTTAAAAAATGGAAAACACTAAGAATTTATGACTGAAGGAAAGCAGTTACAATCTTGTGTTTTGAACCATATATAATGCATTTCTATACGTATTTTGGACTTTTCCTTTGTTGTCACTATTTTTTTATTGTCATATTTATGGTGAGACTGTGCTGCCATTTTGCGTGCTTTGTATTATTGAGCAGGCATGGCTATGGTGTTGATAGCAATAGTGCAGAGCATGTAACAATCAGAACTTCCAATGTGTAACATCACCAGTCGCTCACTATTTAAGATGGCAGTGCACTACTTGTTTTCACCATTTCTGGATTTTAAAAAAATTGTTGCATTCAGTTATTAAAAATCAATTCAGGAGACATATTTCTTTTGACTGCGAGTTTGGTTTGTATTTTGGATTTTGGTTCTCTTAATCTTTTTGCCTAGACCTAGTTATTTGACAACAATTTCTCACCTACAGGTCAGGTGCAACATAGGTCCCACCAGACCTACATTTGGCTGACTATGAGTATTTGGTGGGGTAGCTTGGCTAATATGCAGTTCTCAGCAATTAATAAACCTCTCATATTCTGCCCATGTTTACTAACTCACAAATGTTTGCCCCAACTCACCTTCCTACTCTGAATTTTTCACAGCCAGCTTGGGTTTACTTCTAAGCTAAGCTGGGGATAAAATTAAATATCCTAGGACTACCAAGTCAGAATGGTCTCAAGCAATATCCCTGACCACTAACCAAGGAAAATTAAAATCCTCCATGACATTTTCTGGGTTACATTGTAGCAGGGCTACACAGTAATAGTGTTTTCAATGTTTGTACTAAGAGCGTTTTGTTTCCATCGCCCCGTTTGCAGTTTATAATGTGTGCTTCAGTGAATGTCGTCCCCGTAAATACAGGGTGGACTGTTGATGGAAAGACCCACAGCCCCAAGATGGAAAGCAGCTGTTTACAATCAATCAATTACAGCCGGCTCATTACTACTGTATATAAACAATCAGGAGGGAACAGAGGGGAGGAAGGAGAAAGACGGAGATTACATTTTACAAAGACAAACCAACTTTACCTGCTGTTTTCCACATCGCCCTTTTGTATCAGTTTGTTTTTCATTCCGTTGGACTTATTTCAATTCAATCATCACCAGAGACCCCGGGGTTGGACTACATCATCCACCACACACTGAGGATTCACGGTGAGATTGTTCCATTTTTTCCGAGAAATTCAAACACATCACTTATCTGTTGACCAGTCATCTGTATTCAGGACAGTTGTATACTCGGTCTCAAGTTCACTATCAATGACATTTTCCATATTCATTCATTGTTATTTGTGTTTTGTGTTTGTTATATGTTACTGGGACAAGGGAGGGTTTGTTAATGTATATATGGTGTTGTTACGTTGTTGTTTTGATGGAGGGATTTACATATCTACAGGTAGGTCCATAAATATCTGGACAGAGACATTACCACAATAGACAGATTTCATTACCACAATGAATTTTATATTAAACAACTCAGATGCAGTTGAAGTGCAGACTTTCAGCTTTATTTCAGTGGGTTGAACAAAAAGATTGCATAAAAATGTGGGGGAACTAAAGTATTTTTTGTAACACAATTCCTTCATTTCAGGGGCTCAAAAGTAATTGGACACTTGACTCAAAGGCTATTTCATGGGCAGGTGTGGGCAAGTCCGTCGTTATGTCATTATTAAGCAGATAAAAGGCCTGGAGTTGATTTGAGGTGTGGTGTTTGCATGTGGAAGATTTTGCTGTGAACAGGCAATATGCAGTCAAAGGAGCTCTCCATGCAGTGGAGTGTTTCCTTTCTTCAGTACAGTTCTTCTGAGCTAATGTTTACTAGCAGCAGAGAACAGTATAGAACAATGTCATGGCCACTATGGATCTATAGAACATGTCCTGCAGCTTATAACACCCATTAAAGGACCCGAGTCACCCTGATTGAAGAACCTACTCTGAGCCTATTTGTACAATAGGTTTGTGTTACCCACCCAATAACAACTCTTTCCCTTCAGCTCTGTAAGTTGTCCCCATATGGCATACCATCATAATGACTGCTTTCAGAACTGATTTATGTATTCAATTGAAATATTTAAAATGCTGTCCTTAAGAGTTTCATTCTGTATAATTTGAATTCTGGAAAAAAAATTTAATATCGTCAATACCAAATTACAGGAATAATTTCATTGTTCATAGCAGCCATCTCTATGAATGGATTCAGCAGACCACTTTCCCCTTGGCCTTTAGCATTGTCATTTGTTCTCTCATATTTTTATCTTATCTGTGGTCTAGGCACAGTAAAACAGCTAATATGCATTAAAGTAATAAAGATTATGCATGGTACAAGCAGAAAAGTTCCAAACAAATGTGATTTTATTTAAAAAGATGAAAAACATTAAGGCATCAACAGTAGAAAAAAGAACAAACCTTAACATTAGTAAAACCTGTGAATGTAAACATACAAAAAATTAAAGCCATAGGTAATGGTGGTTTCTGCTCCAGGGAAATATACAAGGTGCCATGTACTCTTTATTCAACTAAAGGCCATACAGTTCACAAACCACAGTTTAGTCAATATTCAACTGCATACTCGATTTATAGATGATTTTCAGTGTCAGACATTAGTAACAGGAACTCCATTAATAATCATAACAAAGAATTTTAAAAGTATTAAATTATTATAGGATGATTTCCATTGGTCTAAAGAAGGAGAATTACACACATTTCAGATCAAGGCAACTCTGTACTGTCTGTGTAGAATTTACATGTCTTTCTCTGTATTTACTTGGATGTGTTATAATCCCTAAATCTTACAGATGTGCAAATTGGGTGGCCTGATCAAGGATGACTTAGTATGTCGTACAATTGGCTGATGCACTATCCAGGGTTGTGTCCAATGCTACCATGATACGTTGTGGCCCTAGAAACTCTGAACTGAATTAATAGGTCCAGTAAAAGGATAGATGGATACATGATGTTAATAATCAGTGAAGCTGAAGTAAACCATTAAAATAGGAACATGGATAACTCATAGAAGTTTCCCTTACAATTCAATTAAACATTTCTCATGCTAACAGAAACAGCTGCATTGATTGTTGTCTTTAAAAGACATAACAGTAATACATTCCAATAGCAAAAACACATTTATACAAGGTTTATATAGCACCTTTAAGTGTAATTCTGACGATGTGGTGCAGCCCCACACTACCAGGTCTTTCCGGGGAGCCCCTTGAACCTGCTACCGCTGATAACATACCTAAGGGATAACCTAGCAAATGAGGACACAACACACAAAGCAAGAGGTAGGTCCATTCAAGTGCAAAAGTGTTCTTATTAAAAACAGTCAAAACTAAACAGTGTTCAAAAGTGCAATGCAAAAGTTCAAATAATAAATAAATAATACAAGAAAAAGGTGAAGTTTAAAATGAATTAAATAAATAATCCGTTTAAACAAGGTTAAAAACACAATGCAGGTAGTTGTCCACAAAAACAATGAGCCCTGGTGCACTTCTTTAAAAACAGACGTCTCCTTAGCTTCACTCAATACAGTCTCTTGCAGCCAATTAGCCGCCTAATCGGCAGTTCAGCTAACCTTCTGTTCCTAGGATTTGTACCTTGCTGCCGTCTGTGGCCCCAGCAGGCCACCATGCCAAGTCTCTGAGTCCCGCTGCCAGGCTTGCAACCCAGCAGTCCATGGCTTCCAATGCAGGACGCCTCACTGAGCCTTCCAGTTCCCCTGCAGCCACACTGCCTCTCTCTGGCCTTATGTGCTCCAATCAAGCACTTTCCAGCTCCCAGCTCACTCAGCAGAAGTGACCTCCTTCACTCCCTGAGTGTCGGCCATATGATCACCCAAGGAATTTGCCCCGCCTTCTTATCTTCTCCCTCTCTTGTTCGCTCACTTGCACTGGCTCTGTCTGCCTCCCGCCTTCTCTCCATTCTTTCCTTAACCTCCTTCCTTTCTTTTCTTTTGTTCTTCATTCCGTTTTTTACATTCCTTTCCGATATTCTTGATTCTCCCCTTTCTCGCCACCATTCCCTTATATGCCTCCATGGGCGCAGTGTCTCAATTGCTTACTGCAAGAAGCTAATAAAGCAATTGAGACAGACCACACCCTCATGTGTCTCGCCTCAATTACTTCACCATCTTCCACAGCTGCACAATCCCACACACCACGGAGATCAAGCCAGCCAATTATTTATTTAGTATTGTTAAGCCACAGATCTGCTATACCATAGTAATACCGTACAATATTTACATATTCTTACAGATTGCCTCATCGGGAAATTGTTTTCAAAGAGTTAAAGTGGCACAGTACTGGGCAGGGTATAGCAACAACAACACGTCCTATAACACATTTTCATAGAAATAATGTAGCTCAAAGTGCTTAGCAAATCACAGAAAGAGTGGGAAAGATGGAAAAAAATATACCAACAGTGGTATTTCTTGTTCCATATGCCAGTGTAGGAAAATGGGTACTGCCCTATGCCATATGTATACTGGCAGCATCAGAAAGTGTAATATGCAATGACTATGGTGAAAGAGACATAGAAATAAAATCACTGAATGCTACTGTTATGTTTCTTGATGATTCACCAAACTCATATTGAAGCTTTGCCTCCAGAAGTAGGCATCAAGACATCACATAGGCCTACTATGAAATGGGAGCCTTATCTCAAAACCTGAAAGCAGGCTTTTGGCCTGCATTGGCTCAGCTAAAAGGGGTGGAAGCTCCAATCTTCAAAAATCTAAGAAATTAACAGAGGAACTACACAAACTCAATGGCAAATTAACAAAAAACAATGACTTTTTCCATCTAAAGAACTGAACAAAATAAATAAAAAACAAGAACAACTGAAAGATGAATTTCAGCAAAAATAAGTTTAACATCCAAAATCCTGTCATTTAACAAAGCCAATGTCCAATCACCAGATAAAGCAGAAAAAGAAAGACCCTTACAAATTTGAAATCTACAGATGGAACCAAAAGAGAGAAGACTTTCACAAATACTGGTGCAAGAGACAATGACCTCTCAGTTGAATATAAATGTTAGCGATAATCCATCAGCTGCAACATCAGGAGAGTGACCCCACTTCCCTCAGCTCCATTTTAAGTTTGCAGTGCACATAACACAAACCATAAATAATAGTATCACAAGACAATAATTTTCAGAAAATATTCATTAAGAAAAATTACACACAGAAGATAATAACTCATTTGCAAAATAATATGTTAAAAGCAACCAAAACTTTAATACAGTATATTCAATCCAGGGTAACAATTCTTGCTATTTCCTAACAGCTACAAGGCAGGCAACCAACTGCAAGACATGTCTGCTAGGTGGTCCAGAGATTTTACATATAAAATTTGAGGACTGGACTGAAGTTATCATGTGTTGGGATTTTAAAGCTGCTGCATGGCAAGTGGAACCATGAGCTTTGAGTCTGGAAGTGTGTTGTGGCAAGGCTTCATTAGTGGGAACAAGGGAATTCAGAATAGACAGTGCATGTGAAAGAGAGATGGGGATACCTATTGTAGAATTTGAGAGTTAGAAAAGTGGGTGGACCCCCCAACCTGCTAAACAAGGTGCACGACTTATAAAGGGTCTATTGTTTGTCTTCTGATTGTGATGTACTTTTGTGTTCACCCTGTTCACTTACTTACCCTGTGCACTTTAAATTTAATAAAAACTAGTGTTTTTGTATATTTTACACTCTTTGGTATTATCCTGAATGGGAACACCATTCCTTGCTTCATTATGCACTACCAAGGAGTGTTCATATATAAAGGGTCTCTTTACCTGTTCTGGGGACATCCATCCATTACATGAGGGCAATGATGCAAAGGCAGTGAGTACTTGAAGTACAAGGTTCCTTGCTTAAATGTACTGAAGAAAGGAAATCAGTATTGTTGAGATAACAATACCAGGAGGTACTGTAGCACAGGCAGGTTGTCAGTTGCTTTCAGAAATAACAGCTACCAGCAGAATTAACCATGTGGATGCAAATTAATGGCAGGACTAAATGCAGAAACACTGAATTATGGAGAGTGAAGCTGAAAGCTTTTGGTGGGTGGAAGTGTGGCCAGAGTCAGAGGAGTAGACAAGAGAAACTACCGTTACTCAGTTTAACCCCATGCATACAGTAAGTTCTAGTGGATCTGTGCAAGTATTTTTTGAGAGGCTATGTAGCACACAGTGAGATTGATACATCATGTAAAGTTTTTGCAGTCTAATACAAAAACCTGCTTTTCTGCTACAGGTTTGTAGAGAGCCAGAGAAAACGCTTAAAACTAGGATGGGATGCCAACAATCACAGAGAATTCCTGCTCACATGCCTGAGAGGGAAAGAGAAGTCACCCGAGAAAAAGCTACTCAGAAAGTGGAGAGTCACATAAACTCTACACAGAATGCCAGCTCGGTAATTAAACCCAGGTCTCTGGAACTGTAATGTTGGAGAATTAACCTTTGTATTACCCTGGAAAGTCTATTTATCCTTCCATTTTCTAAATTCAGCATCATCAAAGGGAAGGCAGAAAACAACTATGGACCAAGTGCTGGTTCATCACAGAGTACACATTTATAAAGAGCAAATTTAGTGCTGTAAATTTACCAAATATACATGTTGTAGTTTTAGTCCTCACTGACTTGAAAACTTGAAACTTAAAAACGCTTTTACCATTTCAGGAATTTTACATCCACTCTCACGTTTTCAGATTGTTTTCAATAACTTTGTGTTCACTCTCAAACACCAAAAACACATAAATATTTCTTAGTTGGCATGCAAGGTTTTTCAGTCAAGACTGATGTTTGCTAGAGGACAATGGGAAAAAGATCTCTCACACAACATATCAGAAAAGTAGTGGAAGGTAGCAATGCAGATAATTCACTCAAGCTCCATATGCACAAAGCATACAGTTATTCAGCTTAAAATGATATATCGAGCACATCTGTCTCGCTTAAAACTGTCCAAAATATTTCCAGGGCAAGATCCAACCTGTGAATGCTGCAATCAAGTCCCAGCCTCACAGGGTGACATATTTTGGACCTGCACCATATTAACACATTAATATTCTGGACCGAAATCTTTAAATGCCTTTCAGACAGCCTTGGGGTCACAATCCCTCCTAACCCATTAACAGCTGTGTTTGGTGGGCTCACAGAGGGGGTTAAAGTGGAGAAGGACAAACAAACTGTGATTGCCTTCACTACACTATTGGCACGCAGACTTATTTTGCTAAATTGGAAGAATCCTAACTCTCCTCTTTTAAGTCAGTAGGTAAATGATGTTTTATATTATTTGAAATTGGAAAAAATCTAACTCTCAGTTAGAGGATCTGTGCAGAACTTTTTCAAAACCTGGCAGGATCTAATCAATAATATTTTAGAATAGCTCTTAAAGCACTGAGGAAATAATTCTCTTCGCATTTCTTTTTTTTTTCTTGTTTTTTATCCACCTATTAAACTTATCAATAAACTTAAACATATGAATTTATGTATTTTGACCAGCTTTAAGTTTTACTCTGTTGGCCATGCTCTCTTTCTCAGGGGTGGGGGTTGCGTTGATTTGTTTTAAATCCTATTTTTTGTAAAAATGTATCTATCTGTATGGAATGATTACAATAAAAGCAATAAAATTAAAAGAAAAAGGAAAAAAAAAGATTGATGTTTGCTTACAGAGCAAGCTCAAATAGAATTGAAATTTTGAAAAAGCAAGGAGGGGCGGCACGGTGGCGCAGTGGTAGCGCTGCTGCCTCGCAGTTAGGAGACCCGGGTTCGCTTCCCGGGTCCTCCCTGTGTGGAGTTTGCATGTTCTCCCGTGTCTGCGTGGGTTTCCTCCGGGCGCTCCGGTTTCCTCCCACAATCCAAAGACATGCAGGTTAGGTGGATTGGCAATTCTAAATTGGCCCTTGTGTGTGGGTGTGTTTGTGTGTGTCCTGCGGTTGGTTGGCACCCTGCCCAGGATTGGTTCCTGCCTTGTGCCCTGTGTTGGCTGGGATTGGCTCCAGCAGACCCCCGTGACCCTGTATTCGGATTCAGCGGGTTAGACAATGGATGGATGGAAAAAGCAAGGAGACAACACCACATGGCCAGTGACCAGATCAGGATTTGATTTTGTCTTCTGGAAATGTGACATAGTGGCTGTAATCGCTGTGTCACCATGCTGCTCAAGATTAATTATTATCACGGAAAAAGGTTTCACACAAGGAGAGCTTTTAAACACCACCAATTTGTGACAAGCATACCACTCCATCATGCTGCCATTTGTCCTTTATTATCACAAGAAAAGAATGACCATTCAGAAATAACCAAGAGAACGTTTTCATCAGGTTTCATATTTCATATTTATTTCTAATATTTTATACTTTATATTGTGCTCTTTGCAATGGCTAATAAGTTTATTTGAGTATCTTAATGAAATTAAATTAGAGTTGGCCTGTGATACACCAGTATCCTGTACATAAAGCAGGTCATACGTTAGACTTAGTGATTACTAAAGGACTAAAAGTTGATATAAAGCAGGTCATTGATATTGGTCTATCAGACCACTTTCTTTTACTATTTAATATAGAAATAATGATAGAAAACACCCATGAGAAGCATATTATTAAAAAACGCTTCTTTGACTCATCAGCAGCTTTAAAACTTACAAACATTTTAAGCAATCAGTTCTCTTATAGTGCCAACTATAAAAGCGAGGATAATGTAAATAGTAAGGTGGAAAACTTTAATTCTAAAGTAAGAGCTGCTGTTGACATAATTGCACCTGAAAAGACAGTTAAAAAATCTTCTAGCATTGTTATTCCATGGAAGACCCAAAGAGTGTCTGATTTAAAAAGAAAATGTCGTAGAGCTGAGCGTAAATGGAGGAAAACTAAACTAACTATCCATTATGAGATATTAAAGGTTAAAATAACAGAATACAATAACACAGTCCGTCTTGAGAGGCGCTGCTATTTCTCTAAGATTATAAATAACAATGCTAGTAATCCCAGAGTCTTATTTTCTACAATTGATCATCTGTTAAACCCAGGTAACACAAAGGAATGCCCCAAAATACTTCCAGTGAAACCTGTGAGAACATTGCTGTATTCTTCAATCAAAAATTAATGATAGAAATGTTAGAAATAACATAGTATATCTCCCCAACACTGCGGAACCTCCTAAGCCCCAGTACTCCTGTATAAACAAATTAAGTTCTTTCACCAGGATAGATTTACCTGATTTACATAGAATAATCTCTCAACTGAAACCCTCCACCTGCGTCCTTGACCCAATACCAACAAGGTTTTTTAAGGAAGTTTCAGGCGTGCTAATTGATAATATTCCTGACATAGTAAATTCGTCATTAAATATGGGGGTCTTCCCAGACTGTCTTAAGACTGCTGTAGTTAAACCCCTGCTCAAGAAAAATAATCTTGACTCCTCTGCTTTGAAAATTTTAGACCCATCTCTAACCTGCCCTTCTTAAGTAAAATTCTAGAGAAGGCAGTCATTTTGCAATTAAATGACCACCTCAATAAACATGCTATTCTTGATAAATTTCAGTCAGGTTTCAGAACAAATCACAGCACAGAAACTGCACTTGTTAAAGTAGTAAATGACTTGCGGGTAAATGCAGACAGAGGCCATTTATCTGTTCTCATCCTCTTAGATCTGAGTGCTGCATTTGACACCATTGATCACAATATTCTTAGAAATCGCCTTAGTCAATGGGTGGGCCTCTCTGGCAGTGTCTTAAATTGGTTTGAATCCTACCTGGCAGGGAGAAAATTCTTTGTTAGTTGTGGTAATCACAACTCAAAGACACATGATATCCTATATGGTGTTCCACAAGGCTCTATCCTGGGTCCGCTGCTCTTCTCAATCTACATGCTTCCGTTAGGTCAGATTATCTCAGGTTACAACGTGAGTTACCACAGCTATGCTGATGACACACAGCTGTACTTATCAATAGCACCTGATGACTCCGACTCTTTCGATACACTAACACAATGTCTTACTGGTATTTCTGAATGGATGAATAGTAATTTTCTCAAACTAAATAAAGAGAAAACTGAAATTTTAGTGATTGGTAATAATGGATTCAATGAGGTTTTCAGAAATAAACTTGATGCATTAGGATTAAAAGTTAAGACGGAAGTAAAAAACTTAGGGGTAACTGTTGACTGTAACCTGAATTTTAAATCGCATATTCATCAGACCACTAGGACAGCATTTTTTCACTTAAGAAACATAGCAAAAGTTAGACCTCTTATATCATTGAAAGATGCTGAGAAATTAATTCACGCGTTTGTTTTCAGTCGACTAGAATACTCTAACGCACTCCTCTCTGAACTACCCAAAAATGCATAAATCATTTGCAACGAGTGCAGAATGCAGCTGCTAGAATCCTAACTAGGAAAAGAAAATCCGAACACATCTCTCCAGTTTTGATGTCACTACACTGGTTACCTGTGTCATTCAGGATTGACTTTAAATAATCTCGCTCCACCTTATATATCGGAATGTCTGACACCCTATATCCCAAATCGTAACCTTAGATCCTCAAATGAGTATCTCCTTAGAATTCCAAAAGCTAAACTTAAAAGAAGTGGTGAGGCGGCCTTCTGCTGTTATGCACCCAAAATCTGGAATAGCCTGCCAATAGGAATTCGACAGGCTAATATGGTGGAGCATTTTAAAACACTGCTGAAAACATATTACTTTAACATGGGCTTTTTATAACTTCAATTTAACTTAATTTAACTTAATCCTGATACTCTGTATGTTCAATTCATCATAATACCCACTCATGGTGGCTCTAAACTCCGTACTGACCCCTACTCTCTCTTCTGTTTCTTTTTCCGGTTTCTTCGTGGTGGCGGCCTGCGCCACCACCACCTACTCAAAGCATCATGATGCTCCAAAAATGATCGACTGAAAGCCAGAAGTCTACGTGACCATCATCATCAAGTCCTTCCGTGAGAACCCTAAATACAAAGAGGACTGTTTTATTTATGTTAGGTAGAATGCCCAGAGGGGACTGGGCAGTCTCATGGTCTGGAATCCCTGCAGATTTTATTTTTTTTCTCCAGCCGTCTGGAGTTTTTTTGTTTTGTTTTTTCTGTCCACCCTGGCCATCGGACCATACTTATTCTATGTTAATTAATGTTTACTTATTTTATTTTTTATTGTGTCTTTTATTTTTCTATTCTTCATTTTGTAAAGCACTTTGAGCTAATTTTTTTGTATGAAAATGTGCTATATAAATAAATGTTGTTGTTGTATAGAGGTGTATTCTGCCTTACACTTTACGTTACTGGGATAGCTTCTGGCCCCTCGGTGACTCTGAACTGGAATAGGAGGGTGCAAGAGTATTAAACTAAATTACACTATATTATACTATACTATATTATGGTGCTAAAATGTATGATGGACGTGACTGGATGCCTACCAAATTCCTAAAACCCCACAGTTTTCTTTATTTAAACAAATTTCATTCCATCATCCACCCATTTTCTGAACCATTATAGAGTTGCAAGGAACCAAAACCTATCCTTGCATTATCAATGCAGCAACTAACCCTCAATGGCATTTTACTGCAGGCCACGCTTACATACAAAGTAATAACCTGGATAATTTGAGTTTCCAACTATCATAACCTGCTTGTCTTTGGGATGTGAATTGACTGAAAAAAACCAACTCAGGCACAGAGAGAACATTTAAACTCCACAGCGGCTGTGACCAGAGTATAATCTGAACCTCTGCAACACCATGTGCCAACACCTGCCCATTATGGTCTCAAAAAATTAAACTATGACCATCAAGAAATAACTCATTTAAACAATTTCTGCACATTTCAGATGTCTCTCTGAAGTTTATTTTATGCTATTTGTTCCTTAAATCTTTTTTTAGCCTTTAACGTAAACTGATTTTTCATCACTTCTTCAACCTCTGTCTTGACAGAACAGCTGCTGTTAATTATTTTCCATCTCCTACAAACATCCTGAATGCTTGAAAAATTAAGGGCTGGTTATTTGTATAACGATATGCTGGAATATTTATAGCTTTTAATAACTCTCCAGTAACTACTGAGTTGATTTTTTTTTAATTATGCAAAGGTGAAATCAGCTTAAGTGCTTTCTTTTTTAAATGTCTCTTCAGCTGCTTCACCACATCTGAGCTTGGATGTACACTAGAAAACATTTTCTTTTTAATTTCCAACCAGCGCAACTTTCAGAAACCAGATGCTTCATTTTCCACTTTTTTTTTTTAGAAGAGGAAACTGGCTTGATTTTTCATGATATTCTGCATGAATTATGAAGTGTCTTAAACAAAATGTGCTTGACCACAAACTCTCAGCAAAAAGCATTTGATATATTTTAGTTACAGGCTGGATCTTTGGTGATTTTCCTCCATTTCCTCCTTCTCCCTGTTCGACTCCCTCAGAGTTGCAAGCTGTCTGTAGACTTTCATTATTTGCACTTCACTACATTGGGAAAAGCTCTGCATGCTCCCAGGTAAAGAAATCAATGTACAATTACTCTAGTCTTCTATCTAAGCAAACATGTCTAGGAGCTCAGCGTGTGTGGCACAAGTACATACTTCAGAAGAATAACATCTTCTTTTTGGGTTCTTTCTCCTGTGTATGCTGTCTAAGAAGAGTGTTATTCTCATAACTTTCCATTTTACCAACATTGCTGGTTGTGACTATGTACATAGTTTGTTGAATAAAACTTTTGACAAATTGGGTTCACAGCTATTTTCAATGAAGTTTTAAATTCTTCTTTTTTACAGTTGTACCTTTGCCCACCTGCACACAAACTCTCAGCTAGTATTAGTAATAGTAGTAGTAGTAGTAACATCTGTTGTTATGAAATTTGAGGAAAAGATTGTTGTTGAGAGGTTGTTGTCTGAGGCACAAGCAGACCAGGACCAGTTCGCTTATAGACATCAATGATGATGATGCCTATAATAATGTTGTTCATCTTATTGTTACTTTTAGTCAATTTTCAGTTCAGCTTTTAATACTTTGTTGTTCACCACATGAACGTCAAGTGCTTTTCAGAGTAAGTCTCTGGTTGTTAGAACCTTATTTATTTAATTATTTAATTCCTTAGGAGTGTCAGGGGTTGCCAATTCAATTTAAATTATATACAAGTGAATGTACTAGAAGTACCTCAGATATCCAGCTTATAAAATACTCTGATGATATTGTAGGCCTCGTCTGTTTGATAAGGACTTAGAAGTGGCCACATATAAAACAGAGATTGAAAGGTTTGTTCAGCGATTTAAGGACCATTTCTTCATTCTAATGTCTGGAAAACTGTGAAAATAGGTCTGTTGGTGATAATTTGCCAATGCCAGTTTATGATCATAGCATAGCACAGGTTAATTCATACAAATGCTTAAAAGTTCATATAGACTCTAAATTAACACCGCGCATAGAGGTGGATAATGTCAAATTGTGACGATTCGGGTTCGCTGCATGCTCCCATGGTCTGTCCTGGAGCCCTTGAACCCTGCACTGTCGGTAATGTTATAGATGAGCTCAGCAGTGAGGACACTACAATGGAGCTTTTCATGTTGTCTTCTTCTTTCCTCCTTCACTCCTCCCATGCAAGCTTTGTCTTTTATCCACATGATTTCAACTTGCTTTGGTGAAGTCGAGCGGCTTCTTTTATCAATGATCCGGAAGCACTTGCGGTAATAGGGCATGGCCCACTGGAAGCACTTCCAGTTCAAACAGAAGTATGTAGAAACCAGAGATTTTGAATTCTGGCAGCTCCTCTGGTGACCGCTATGGAACCCAGCAGGGTTACCCCCATTAGACTACAGGTCCCAGTATGCCCAGCAGGCATCCATGTAGGAATCCTAACCCAGGTATGCTACCATCTAGTGTAAAGGGGCAGCAAACAGTCTGAGCAGAATAACTCTCTCGAGTCTACTATCATATTGGCTTCCTGGCCAGACTCTGTAAGACACCTAACACTATTCCGGAAGGGATGCCAATATAAGCAGTTGTCTGGCAGAGAATGTCTTTTCTTTCTTCCCGCTTTTTTGTTCCCTTGGCATTCTGGACAGGCAATTAACTACAATCTATCCCAGCAGGGATGCCAGCCCATCTGTCTATTACAACAGTTGGCTATGAAAATCATTGGAGTATATCAAACCTACTTTCTAATATCAGAGTATGAAGAAGTCATCGTCAGGCAAGTCCGAAAAGTCATCTCTAATCTCACATGTCTTCTATTCTGAGTATCACCATCTTCCTTCAAACAAGTGTTCTTGGGTCACCTACTGTAGGCTTAATCGATACATGCTTTTTTTGTACTATTGTTGATTAAAACTGTTAATACTAAGCAATGTGTACAAAGTACAAAGTGGTCAAATTCTTATTTGCGTGGATTACTCTATACTGAATAATTTTACTATGCAAAGAATTAGAGAATGTTTACTAAATCAAAGACCAAAAGTGGAAAAAAATAAAATATGCACCAATTTGGATTAGGAAGACAATGCTTACTATAAATTGATTCTGGATAGCATGAGGCAGTGTGAGGGATGGCCAGCATCCTTGCCTGGCCAGGACACCATTAGGATGGAAGGACAGTGGGGCACAGGTTACACAGGGCTTTGTCTCCCCCAGGATGTTAGATGGCAGTGAGCTCAGGCTCAGATACCCACATGGATGACGCAGGGCATGGTGGGTATTGCAGTTCCAGGGGACAGTCCTGTTAGATCCCATGGGGGACTGCCTGGGGTAGCTGCAGGATTTAGCTGTTCCTATTCCATGGGGCTCTAACCACACCCGGGCGTGCTTTGAAGCTGCAGTATCATATCACCAGAAACACTCCCAGGGGATTAGATAAAAGGATCTGCCTGCCTCACTTCAGGGAGCCAGAGTTGGGAGGAGGTGGACAACGTTTGCATGGAGGCGTAGAAGAGGCAGTGACTAAGAGAGAGAAAGTGTGAGAGAGAGAGAGAGAGAGAGAGGGAAGAGAGAAGACAAAGTATCATAGCTATATTGTGATTATTGTGCTTCTGCATTGGGCTGTTGGGGGAATGCTTGGTTCAAAGAGTTTCCCACGAAATACAGACTTTGAACTTGTGTCCTAAGCCTGCTTTTGCTGGGTGTTTGGGGAGCTGGAGTGCCCTTTACTGTCCACAGCAGCTAATACAAAAGAGTTACCCTGGCATAATAGGGTGCCTTAATTTTACAAAAGGTGGCATATATGAAAGCATGTGAGGGCTCCCAGAAGTCAGCCTAAAATAGGCCAGGAGTTGTAAACAAAGCCCAATGACAGCTCAAGCAATATTTATTAAAATGGCTGATTTTCATACATGAAAGTAGCTCAAAGCACTTTATAATAATAGCTAAAACAAGACAGTTACAAAATAGTTTACAAACTAAAGAACAATTATTTGTAAAAGGTTTTTCAGAAAATAAATGTCCATAAATAATTAAGTTCTATGAACCCATAGCCAGGGAGGAGAGAAAAACATACTTCAGCCGGTGAGGACACTGGAGAAAATAAACCTCTAGAGCTATATCAGTCATGAAAACCTGGAACGTTTCAGCTGCCCTGCAACATGGACATTGACTGTCTGACTTTTATCTCTAGCTGATCCCTTTGGATATACTGACAGACAGGGAGAGATAGCAATGACATAGATTTAAATATCATAAGGCCAGGAGATGCATGTGTCTTTTTGCCAAGACACTGAAAGCAAAGCAGGTTTCTCAAGTGACTTTGATCTGCTTTGAAAAGCAGATATCTAAACTTTTATCAGGGTTGGGCAAGAACTGCAAGTTGTTTAGTACAGTATTATTTAACCAGATTCAAAACGCTAAAACAAAGAGCTTAGTCGAGACAAGAAAACATGTTTATTGGTCAAAGCTGTAATTTTGGACAAAGGGCTACTGGTGCTGCACTTTAATTTACAGTATAGGTGAGTCTTTGTGGCTCAAATCATGGTGCCTGTTGAGAGGCAATCTTCAGGAATCAGGCCAGGTCTGTTAGCAACTCATTATTCAGCTTCGGATGTTTTATAATGGAGGTTTAAAGAACTTAAAAAAAATTAAACTGCAAAAAATTGAAAGATTTCTCAGGCAACAAAATGAAGAACATATGAAAATCAAGCTGTAAAATTCAGTAAATCTCATATACTGAAAAAAATTATCTAAAGCAAAAAAAAAAAAAGAATTTGTAATGGGTCGAAATTGGTTTTCCAATTCTTTAATGCCCAAGGCTGAAAGACCACATAGCCCCCTCTGGGCATTCTAATAAACATTATTAATTACTGAAATCAACAGTATGAAGATAGCTCAAGTATAGTAGTTTTTAAATATATATAGTCATAATGGCAATTTCAGAATATTTTTTTTCTGCAAGGTTAATTCCATTAAAAGTATTATGAAAAACTGCAAGGTGTTTTAAAAAGGTGCATTTACTATAAAAGGAAAGACAGAAGTGGGTGGAATGAGTAGTTAGAGCAACAAACAGGGCCTTCCTATACGCAAAGTCCCCAGTGTGTTAGGCGAATGGCTGGTCCCACAGAACACCACCAAACATCACACCTCCCAATCTTCCTTTCCACCATTGGCACCACTCCCAAGTTAGAATTTGCAGTTGTTTTATACCTCAACAAGACCGTGAAAGCTATCATCCTGGAGACCATACTCTGCAATCCACACTTTAGCTGTCATTCAAAGGATCAGGGAAATGCTCCATATTGCTACACCCTCCAAAAAACAGTTATTCCTCTAAAATAGGTAGCAGGGATCTGCCAATGCCGATGTGGAACTCCTTCTACTCTACACTCACCTAAAGGATTATTAGGAACAACTGTTCAATTTCTCATTAATGCAATTATCTAATCAACCAATCACATGGCAGTTGCCTCAATGCATTTAGGGGTGTGGTCCTGGTCAAGACAATCTCCTGAACTCCAAACTGAATGTCAGAATGGGAAAGAAAGGTGATTTAAGCAATTTTGAGCGTGGCATGGTTGTTGGTGCCAGACGGGCCGGTCTGAGTATTTCACAATCTGCTCAGTTACTGGGATTTTCACGCACAACCATTTCTAGGGTTTACAAAGAATGGTGTGAAAAGGGAAAAACATCCAGTATGTGGCAGTCCTGTGGGCGAAAATGCCTTGTTAATGCTAGAGGTCAGAGGAGAATGGGCCGACTGATTCAAGCTGATAGAAGAGCAACTTTGACTAAAATAACCACTCGTTACAACCGAGGTATGCAGCAAAGCATTTGTGAAGCCACAATATGCACAACCTTGAGGTGGATGGGCTACAACAGCAGAAAACCCCACCGGGTACCACTCATCTCCACTACAAATAGGAAAAAGAGGCTACAATTTGCACGAGCTCACCAAAATTGGACAGTTGAAGACTGGAAAAATGTTGCCTGGTCTGATGAGTCTCGATTTCTGTTGAGACATTCAAATGGTAGAGTCAGAATTTGGCGTAAACAGAATGAGAACATGGATCCATCATGCCTTCTTACCACTGTGCAGGCTGGTGGTGGTGGTGTAATGGTGTAGGGGATGTTTTTTTGGCACACTTTAGTCCCCTTAGTGCCAATTGGGCATCGTTTAAATGCCACGGGCTACCTGAGCATTGTTTCTGACCATGTCCATCCCTTCATGACCACCATGTACCCATCCTCTGATGGCTACTTCCAGCAGGATAATGCACCATGTCACAAAGCTTGAATCATTTCAAATTGGTTTCTTGAACATGACAATGAGTTCACTGTACTAAAATGACCCCCACAGTCACCTGATCTCAACCCAATAGAGCATCTTTGGGATGTGGTGGAACGGGAGCTTCGTGCCCTGGATGTGCATCCCACAAATTTCCATCAACTGCAAGATGCTATCCTATCAATATGGGCCAACATTTCTAAAGAATGCTTTCAGCACCTTGTTGAACCACGTAGAATTAAGGCAGTTCTGAAGGTGAAATGGGGTCAAACATCTTATTAGTATGGTGTTCCTAATAGTCCTTTAGGTGAGTGTATATATTCAGGTGATTCCAAAGAAATTACCCAAGTAAGTAAACTACTTCTTTCCCACTAGAGTCATTATTTCCAGAGGGCTTTCTTAAATTTAGGACACACTGCCCCGATGGTGCTCTATTTTCTGTCCTGGCACAATGGCTATTGTTCTTCCTGCCGGAGTTCATCTAAGGTCACTACCTCATACCACCACCACTCATCTACTGCCCCACCACAACCTATTTAATGTGTGGTTATAAATGATGACAAGAAGAAAATCCAAATAAAAAAAAACTTTCTCATTAATAAATAAAGATGCTCTTTTTTATACTGTACCAATGAATCTGGCAGTAAAAGCATTTCATCACTGAATCATGTCTTCACTTTGTGTTTTTCATTGGCAAACCTATTTTAGAAGCTGCCATGGTCCACATTCTAATGTACTGCATTAACTGGGAGTTTCAAAATAATGCATTTCATTTTTAAACTCAGACTCAGTCAAATTATATTTGCCACTACGTCTTTGTGATATAAATGCATTTCATATTACAGTTGTTAAAATGTGTCATCTGTGTGGAAAAAGAATATGGGATGACAGTTATGCCCTTACAACATTATCATTTTTAGAGGAAAGGGATATGTACAATGAACAAGACAATGCATCAAAACATTCCTAGAGGCTGTAAAAAAAAACAATTTTCTTCCATTATAAAATCAATTATAAAATCTTACTTCTTTCCTATCATGTTTTGATTGTTGACACATCCTTGCATTTTCATCAAAAAATGTTGTGATGCTGATCACTGTCCATATCACTGTATAAAACAAGGAAGTATTGATTATCTGAGATGATCTTAAACCCCAACATCGCCAGATGGTAATTCTACAGACAATGGCTGACATATTTTCATGTGCACGTGAGGCAGAGTTTCTGTCTAGAAGGAGTAGCATCGGCTTGAGACAGTACTGGTGTACAGTAGATAAGTTTCTCACATCCATATACAGAAAGCAAATTAATTTTTAAACTCTAATTAAAAATATTAAAGGTAATGCAGAAAATATTTTAAATAAAAATATAGTTGTGTTAAATTTTAAATGCATACACTACTAAACTTATTTAAATTTAAAATAATATATTCATTCATAAATTTATTTTAATGGCTCCCCAGAAAATCAGCAATTTCAGACTACTATAATTGGACAAAACCTGTTTTTATTCCTTGCAGAGAGGATGAAGACAAAAGTGCAGGTACAGCAGTGATGACAAGGGTCAGAGGTGCAGAGAAGAAATCCAAAGAGCTGTCACTAAGTCTGGCTTCTGAAGGAGCCTCACTGGCAATTAAGAGGAACATTTATGAAAGATGTTTGAAGAGTAGTGAGCATTAAGGGAATGAGACATGACTGAAAAAGTTGGAACATGAAGCAGGGAATGAGACATGGCTGGAGAAGCTTGGACATGAAGCAAATCTTGAAAGAACCAAGATGACAGTGATCAGGTAGATGTTTGAAACGTTATGGAGTGAAAGGAAAATGAATGCTTATGCAGAGGATGGCAAGGTGAAGGGGTGCTCCAAATGAGGGTACATCGGATGAGGCCAAGAGGGAGATAAAAGAAGAAAAGGTTAGAGGTACTGTCCAATAATTTGAAAAGAATGGGTCATGCCCTATAGGATGTCTAGGACTGTGGAATGTGAAGGAAAAAGGTGACAACTTGCCAAATGGGTTAAACCCAGAAATTGTTTGTTAAACCATTGATGAGGATGTGATAATGGACACCTGTTTACTAACATAAAAAGACTGGATTTCTCAATGAAGCTTATATCCAAACTTTAAATGCTGGACTTCATTCTTTTCTTGCAGACAGTCATACAGTGGTGCTTGAAAGTTTGAGAACCCTTTAGAATTTTCTATATTTCTGCATAAATATGACCTAAAACATCATCAGATTTTCACTCAAGTCGTAAAAGTAGATAAAGAGAAACCAGTTAAACAAATGAGGCAATAATATTATGTTTGGTAATTTATTTATTGAGGAAGATGATTGAATATTACATATTTGTGAGTGGCAAAAGTATGTGAACCTCTAGGATTAGCAGTTAGTTTGAAGGTGAAATTAGAGTCAGGTGTTTTCAATCAATGGGATGACAATCAGGTGTGATGGGCACCCTCTATTATTTAAAGAACAGGGATCTAACAAAGTCTGCTCTTCACAACACATGTTTGTGGAAGTATATCATGGCATGAACAAAGGAGATTGCTGAGGACCTCAGAAAAAGAGTTGTTGATGCTCATCAGGCTGGCAAAGGTTATAAAACCATCTCTAAAGAGTTTGGACTCCACCAATCCACAGTCAGACAGATTGTGTACAAATGGAGGAAATTCAAGACCATTGTTACCCTCCTTAGGAGCGGTTGACCAACAAAGATCAAAGCAAAGGTTCACATACTTTTGCCACTCACAAATATGTAATATTTGATAATTTTCCTTAATAAATAAATGACTAAGTATAATATTTTTGTCTCATTTGTTTAACTGGTTTCTCTTTATCTACTTTTAGGACTTGAGTGAAAATCTGAAGATTTTTTAGGTCATATTTATGCAGAAATATAGAAAATTCTAAAGGGTTCACAAACTTTCAAGCACCACTGTATGTGGAATTGGTTCAGAATCAAAGATAATAATTCTCAGATGAGGATGGCTCGGCCACATTCAGACGCCTTCCTGATCGCTCTGTCTAGACTACGTTTTTTTAGTTTATTTCCCTTATTTATTATTTCTTCAATTACAGACAACATAGGGGTTGGTAATTTATGTATTTATAGTAGAAAACATTTGGAATTTGGAAACCGGTTCTCTACTTTTCTTTCGGACACTTTTAAGCCCAATCTGTCATGGCCGGCTGACATACTCCGCAACCCGGACGACAACAATAGATCCGATGCTGACCCGCGGTGACAAACAAAGAATCGCCATGGGAAACGCGGCGGCATCCGAAACAGACTGAGACAATAAGCACATCACCCACCACTGCCTAGCATCCTGCTGGCTAATGTTCAGTCACTGGAGAACAAGCTGGATGACCTGAGAGCAAGAGTTACTTTCCAATGCGACATGAGGGACTGTAACATTTTCTGCTTGACAGAGACATGGCTGACCCTGACAGTGCCGGACCAAGCCATAACACCATCAGATTCGTTCTCTGTGTTTCGCATGGACAGAACGGCAGAGTCTATCAAAGCTAAAGGTGGGGGACTCTGCTTCATGACTAATAACAAATGGTGCGATGACAGGAATGATTCCATTCTCTCTGGCTACTGCTCGCCTCATCTGGAGTATCTAATCGTCAAATGTCATCCTCACTATTTGCCTTGCAAGTTTATCTTGGTCATTGCTACAGCAGTCTACATCCCACCCCACGCGGACGCAGGCACACCTTTGTCTGAACTCCACGATGTTCTGTGTATGACTCAAAACAAACACAAAGATGCAGCATTCATTGTTGCAGGGGACTTTAATAAGGCAAACCTCAGACAAGTAATGATGAACTTTCACCAACATGTTACGTGTCCAACTTGGGGAGCCAGAATTCTGGATCACTGCTACACCCTGTACAAGCAGGGCTACAAAGCTGTTTCACATCCAGCATTTGGAAAGTCTGACCTTAGCACCATTTTCCTCATGCCGGAATATAAACAAAGTTTTATTCGTGAAGCTCCGGTCACGAGGGAGGTGAAGCGATGGTCTGCCCAATCAGAAGCCACGCTGCAGGATGCGTTCAATGGCGTAGACTGGTACATGTTCTGAACATGAGCAGATGACATCAACGAGTTTAAGGAAGCAGTAGTTAGCTTTCTTAGTATGCTTGGTGATGAAGTTGTCCCCATGGCTAGAGTTCAATCTTTTCCCAACCAGAAACCGTGGGTTGACAGATCAATCCGCGGGTAGTAAATGCTTGAACTGCTGCTTATAATGCTGGACTCACTACTGGCGATATAAGCACCTACAAAGTGGCAGTGAAAGTCGCCAAACACTGGTATCAGGAGCAAGTAGAGCTGCACTTTCAACAGGCGATGTATTTAGCATGTGGAACTGCGTACGATCATGGACTATAAAGGAAAATCTCACGCGACGGTAAGTGCAGACTCTGCATTTGCATTTGCTAATGAACTCAACGTTTTACACCTGTTTTGAGGCTGATTATGTGCTAGCACTAACTACTGCCTGACTACAGAGGTCGGTGATGTCATCAGTATTGCAGAGCTCGATGCACGTATAGCACTGAAGCGAGTAAACATCAAGAAAGCAGCATCTCTGGACACCTGCTGTGTTGCTGCGCTGACCAACTGCTGGAGTACTCACCACCATCTTCAACGAGTTTCTAGCTCAGTCTGTTGTTCCTATGTGCTTCAAAAGATCCACAATCGTTCCTGTTCAAAAGAACAATAAGCCCATGTGCCTGAATGACTACCGACCTGTTGCACCGACATCAGTAGTCATGAAGGTGTCCAAGAAGCTACTGAAACACATCATCTTATCCTCCATCCCAAGCACCGTTGACCCACTACAGTTTACCTACCATCCTAGCAGATTGACGGAGGATGCCATTTCCCATGTACCTGCACACCATCCTCAGCCATGTGCAATTAAAACAGGGGAACTATGTGAGATTGTTGTTCATTGACTATAGTTCAGAATTCAATAAAATAGTGCCCTGTAGGCTGTTTGTGAAACTGAGGGACTTAGGACTCAACAACTGCAAGTGTACGTGGGTGCTGGACTTCCTCACTGGTAGAACACAGGCAGTGAGGGTTGGTAACTGTGTTTCCAACACCATCACCATCAACACAGGAAATCCTGAAGGGTGTGTTCTTAGCCCCCTGCTGTACTCCCTCTACACCCATGACTGCATGGCCACATATTCCTCCAACACTATCGTGAAGTTTGCAGATGACATGGTGGTACTGGGATTCATCACGAACAACGATGAGACAGCCTACATGGATGAAATTGCGAACCTGACATTGTGCCGTCAGGAAGACTGCCTCCAGCTCAATGTCAGCAAATCCAAGGAGCTGGTGGTGAGCTGGAGACCAAAAGGGCAAAGTGGAGACTTTACCATCTCAGACAGCTTAGGAAGTTTCAGATCTCTTCAGGGATTCTAAAGACTTTCTACTTTGAGGCTGTAGAAAGTATCCTGACACAGAACATTGCATCCTGGTTTGGAAACTGCTGTGTTCAGGAACGTAAAGACCTACAGAGAGTGATCTGATCTACAGGTCAGCTCTACCATCTATGCAGGACATTTACACCAGAAGTTGCAGGACCAGAGCTCTCAGGATTATCAAAGACTCCTCTCATCTCAGCAATAGCCTGTTTCATCTGTTAAAATCAGGCAAAAAGTTTTGTAGCATCCTGGCCAGGACAGAGAGACTCAGAAGGAGTTTCTATCCTCAAGCCATAAGACTGTTAAATCAAAACATGTCATCTCATCCATGACCCTCCACATACTTAGACTGGACTGTATGTTGTACTATGCCATCTACCCTTACCTTGATTTGGGATTGGTCTGTCATTTTAACTATGCACCTGTCTAACTTTGGTTTTGCACAATAATTACTGCACTATTACACCTTAACAATTAATTCTACTTTATTCACATAATTTTACTTATTTATTATGTTCTATTATACTGTTATCTTTCAATCTATGACTTTTTGTTACTCTAACTCAAGAGTTCCCAAACTTTTTTTGGCCGCAGACCCCTTTACCAAAACCTTTTAAAACCGTCGACCCCCTAGTCATTTACTTTACTTACTCAAATTAATAAAGTTATACAGTACTCGATATGAAATATTTCACTAGATATCAAACTTTTCATTTTAATCACTTGTAATTAACGATTGAAAAAGATAAAAGGACTACAGAATATGGCATTATCTTGTGCAACATTTAATATCGAAACCTGCACTAATGAAAATTAAAGCAAAAAAATATACGAGCAGAGTTTTTTTTAACATTTTTGACATTTATGAAATAAAGATGTAAATTCAAAATAAATACAAATAGTCCAAGCTGTACTGTCTGCATTTCTTTTTTGGTTCAGTCATATTATTATCTGAAGAAATAAAAACTTTTATTAGCTAACAATTTCGACACCCCCTGTAATAAAAAAATACATAAATAAAGTATGTACTTAGTTGAAACAAAAGATTTTTGTTCAAATTCGAATAAACTGTGTCCTCTGATTTTCTTTTTCGTAGTACTGCTCCTCTAATAATAATAATATTCACAGTTCAAATTACAAATAAATACATGTCACATCAAACAAACCAATTTATATTGTTTTATGAAAGCATGACCGTACAAGACTGATAGATTATGCTAATATGGAATATCCGTCTTCTCATTCCACTGCGAGCAAGTGCGGACATGCAACTTTCACTTGCTTTGATACATTCGATAAGACAATGCACAGACATGTTTGTGCTAAATGTATTTTCATGCATTCTTACGTGTGACTCTTTTAATGACATATTTTACCTTTTCATTCGCAAGTTTGGTATGTAATGTGCTTTTATCTAAAAAGTGTTTTTTTGAATTATTTTACTTCTTAATTAGGTACCTATTGGAATCATAGATATTTTGAAGTAACAAACAAATAGCAGTAGTAAGGGGGTCTATTTTTGCTGTTGTCAACCCCCAAATTTTTTTATTGAAACTATCGACCCCTAGAAAGTTCAAATCGACCCCAGGGGTTCGATATCGACCACTTTGGGAACTCTTGCTCTAACTGATATTCTTCTAACGTTGCACAGTTTTTGATAAGCAGATCATGATGCATTTCACTGCCTATTGTCCTGTATAAGTATGCATGTGACAAATAAAGAATCTTCAAATGTAATATGTTATCTAATGTACACCAGTACTAGCTCAAGCCAATGCTACATCTTCTAGACAAAATGTCTTCCTCATGTGCACATACACTTCTGTGACTCCTTTTCTGTAGAATTACCATGATGTTTGTTTTTTATGATGATCTCAAATAATCAAACCTTGTTTCATTTTTATGGATAGTGACCAGCATCAGTACATTTTTTGTTATGAAAATGCAAGGTTGTAACAAAACCTAGAAACCAACATCAGTAAGACAAAAGAACTGGTGGTGGACTTTCAACTTGCCAAGAAGCCTCTTAGACCAGTCACCATTCAGGGAGAGAATGTGGAAGTTGTGTCGAACTACAGTACAAGTACCTGAGGATTCACATAAACAACAAACTGGACTGGTCTGACAACACAGTAGTGCTGCACAAGAAGGGTCAGAAAAGACTGCACTTGATGTGTGTAGCAAACTGCTGGAAATGATTTACCAGTCCATAGTAGCCAGTGTGGTGTTCTATGCTGCAGTCTCCTGGGGAAGCAACCTGGGCTCAAAAGATGCAGACAGCTTGAGCAAACTTATCAGTAAAGCCTGCTCCATGACAGGGTAAGCTGTTGTTGAAAAGAGGATAATGGCAAAATTGGAAGCAATCATGAAATATTCTCTCCATTCCCTCCAGGAGGTGCTCTCTTGGACCATTTTTAGCCACAGGCTCATTCTACCAGCAGCTCTGGGGGCCTTTTCTGTCCACTGCTAGCAGGCAATTCACTGCTTCCACCCAATTAACTCTATAACTTTATTGATTGATAGACTAATTGATTAATCAGTTTGATGTTTTATCTGCCCTTTGAGTCTGTATTCTTGTTTTTTATGTTTTTGCTGCTGTATGAATGTGAATTACCCCTTGGTATTAATAAAGTTTATTTTATCTAATCTAATCTAACAACAATCAACACATGACAGGAAAGAACTAAGATTTGTTAATGGAAGAAAAATGTTTTTTTTAGATTATAGGGACATTTTCTACTTTTGTAGATGGGACATGTAAAACGTTGTGGGGTTTATTGCTGGCCAAGTGTTTAAGTAAACTATTGGTAGCAAGTGCCATGTCTTTTCTGTTAATTCTTCTCACAAATGTAACCGTGTTTCATACCCTCTCTCTATCACTGTCTCTCTCAGGGTTTATGCTCATCCCTCCTTGGGTCATCAAACTGAAGAATGATGTTCAGGAGCATCTTTTATTTTATGCCAGGTTGATGGTATAATACTTCGTCTTCTAAAGGTGAGATGTCATCCCTACATGTGACATAGTAAGGCTCCATTTTCTGCCTCACTCAGTTTGTTCATCGCAGCCGTAGAGAGCTTAAACAACTCAGCACATCCACATAAAAATGACAAGGGTGTGCTTTCTTGAAGGCTTTTACTGGACGTACCTCTTTGTAAAAAGACAAGTGATTTCCATGACAAAAGGAAGTGTGTAGACAGAGGTTTAAATTGCTAGATACCACTAATAACCAGACCCAGGGGTTTATATACCTTAAAGATACGTTTCAGATGTGACCGAAACAATAGATAAATTAGTGTCTACGTGACACACATGTGGTAAGTTGTATTTAAATATTCAATATGGGACCTACGTCCTTTACTTGAGTTTCATAGACATTTATAATACCACTGTGAGTGTGGAACCTGACTGACAGGTGTGTTAATAAATAACTAGACAAAGGGGGAGCACAGCTCAACACATAACAGTAATAGTTAACAGCATGTGAGGAAGTACTCTCCGTATCTTCGTGTCCCCTTAAAAGGCATTATGACCACATTCTTTACACTGAATGTCTTTCTTCCACATATATTTTCAAATTTTGCAATGTATCTTAGAAATGCCAGCCCTGTTCAGTAATAAATCTATAAATATAAGCTAGGCTAAAATCAAAAAAATCTCCAGGTCCAGATAATATTTACCCTTGAGTTCTTAAGGAGATTAGCAAATACATATATAAACCTTTGATGGATATTTTTAGAAAATCACTGCACTTTGGGGAAATTCTGAAGGACTTGGCAAATATTATGCCATTATATAAAAAGGGTGACCGGGCAGATCCAAGCAACTATTGGCCAATAAGTTTAAACTGCATCACAGGAAAATTAATGTAAGGAATTGTTAAGGGTATGATTGAGCAGCACATGGCAAGTACACAATTTTTCTGAACAGTCAGCATGGGTTCAGAAGAGGGAGGTCATTTTTTACTAACATGCTGGAAGTCTATCTATGATCAAAGTGGAGCTTATGATATTATTTATCTGGACTTTCAGGAAGCATTTGATAAGGTGCCACATGAGAGTTTGGGCATCAAACTGAAAGAAGTGGGAGTTCAGGGTATTGTCTTTAGATGGGTGCAAAATTGTCTCAGACAAAGGAAGCAGGGAGTTAAGGTGTGAGGAACCCTATCAGTATTGGCTGATATTAAGAGTGGTGGTCCACAGGGTTCAGTGCTAGGGCCGTCATTATTTTTAATATATATAAATGATTTGAATAGGAATATAAGTAACAAGTTGGTTAAGTCTACACATGATACCATGATAGGCAAATTAGCAAATAATCTGGAATCTGTTAAAACATTACCGAGGGACTTGGACAGAATATAGGCTTGGGCAGATTTGTGGCCGATAAAGTTTATTGTCAGTAAATGTAAAGTATTTCACATAGGAAGTAAAAATGTTAGGTTTGCAATACACAATGGGAGGTCTGAAAATTGAGAGTACATCTTTTGAGAAGGATTTAAGAATTTGCAGTGGACTCATTCAACTCCCAGACAGTGTTAAGAAGCCATTAAAGGCTAAGAGAATGTTAGGTTATATAGCACAAGGTGTGGAGTACAAGTCCAAGGAGGTTATGGTCAAGCACTGCACTAGTGAGCCCTCATCTTGACTACTGTGTATAGTTTTGGTCTCTAGGCTACAAAAGAGACATGGCAGTGCTAGAAAATGTCCAGAGAAGAGCAACTAGGCTGATTGCAGTGCCACAAGGGATGACTTATGAAGAAAGATTAAAAGAGCTGAGCCTTTTCAGTTTAACTAAAAGAAAATTAACAGGTGACATGATTGAAGTGTTTAAAATTATGAAGGTAATTAGTACCGTGGATTGAGACTGTTATTTTAAAATGACTTAATCAAGAACATGGGGGCAGAGTTGGAAACTTGTTAAGGGTAAATTTCATACAAACATTACAGAACGATAGACATTTTTAGGCATCCAGACTCATTTGACACAAAGAAGGACCCAGCACTAGGTTGGGTATCAAACAATCACAATGCTCAAACATGCATAAAATTTACGCAAATTTGGGAATTTAGAGGTAAACTTGATGGGAGGGTAAACCTAAGTGGACAACAAGCAAACCATACACAAAGCTAGAAATTGAACCCAAGGTGCAAGAGATGCAAGGTACTAACACTGGTAACTGTGTCACCATATCATCTGATATGTTTTTGTCTTTTAAAAAAAATAAAAAATAAGTGCAAATATTTTAAATAAAATGAAGTAATGGGTATTTTATCTTTTCATTTAGTAAAAACATAAATAAGAATGTCACCTTTCCCACATTCCCACTCCTGCCAGTAGGGATCCCATGACTCTACCATTCCATAGACACACTCGCTCCCTGCAGTCCAGTCTGAATTAACAGCAAGCCACCATTCTCACCATGTCTGCTGCTATTTACATCCCCCCAGCTGAGTTCATATTTGCACAGTGAGTGGGTGTTTCTTGGCTATTTTTCACATAATTAGAATTTAAAGACATTTTCCCCCTAAACTTATATAAGCAAAATGAAAATTAATGTTTAAAATTTTTGGTGTTTAAAATGAATTAAGAAATAATTAGCATTTTCAGTGTTGGTGACAGCTTGAAGTTCCTGAATTTAATTTCTGGAGTTTACACTAATTTTATTCTTTACCAATGTCCCTTTCAGGCAATTTCTTTCTTAGTTCATAACAGAACTGTATCTACTGACTATATTTTTTAATATATTATGTGCATTTTTTGTTCATCTTAAATCATATTTTTGCTTGTTTCAGTTATTTGTGATGATAGTTGTAATGAAAAAAAAACATTAATAAATTAAATGTTGGGGATTATGATTTCCATCTGCTTAAGTGATATAAAACTTTTTCAAGCAAAAGTTTATTATTTTTATATATGCTCTCAATAATAATATTTTACACTTTATTTTAAAATTTTTGCTGCATATATCTATCTATATAATGGAGGGCTCCCCTCAGCCTCTGTCAAGGTATGTAATAATCCGCCAGGGTGATAGGATGCACTGCTGCTAACACTGTCTTGTCTTTCTTCCCCTACAGTGCCAAAAAGCCACCCAGTGAGGGCACTTAGCCCCACCTCTCCCGGTCCTGGTGACATAAATCCCGAGTATCCCAGAAGGAGGCATCGCTCTTGGCTTGAGCAAGCCTCAAGACAGAGCGCTGTCAAAAGCAGACCACCGTATAACCTTTTTGAACTCTCTTGAAGGGATAAATACCAAGATGCACCACTTAAATTCATTGCTTTATTATTTTTCCTTGTCCTTGGACAAATACAGGGGACGAAGTAGTTGATATCCCAAAATTTCTCACTTGTCGAGTCTGCTATTACTGCAACCAGCCATATAGTGGAAAAATAACTTTCACAAACGATAATAAAGAGTTGGGGAATTGCCCCTTATATTGCTTTGTCGCAAAAGTGGTCAAAAAAATGCAAAATAGCAAACATTCGATACAGGATGATTGTAATGGTGGCTATTTATACAAGAAAATGGCTGCCGGACATGATTAAAGAGGAAGTGATGTCATCGTGGGAGGACCGGAAGTGGCATCATCATCGGAGGCCGGAAAGGACATCATCATTTATGGACCGGAAGTGACATCATCATCGGGGGCTGGAAGTAACATCATCATTAATGGACCGGAAGTGACATCATCATTGGAGGCTGGAAGTGACGTCCTGGATGAGGAATTGGTTGTCGCCATTTTCAGGGATGTGGGTTATTGCAGGTAGGATTGGATTATTTGTCTTCTTTGTTTCTATAAGGTCAGAAAGACAGGCATTAATTCCATAAAACAACCCCCCATCTGTTAATAAATCACTCACCTCTGGGTTTGTTGACTGTCTCCTAATCGCACATGTGTAACTATATATATATATATACAGTATATATATATATATATATATATATATATATATATATATATATATATATATATATATATATATATATATATATATATATATATATATATATACATTCACAAGCACTAAAAAATTTAATATATATATAGCTTTTCAAACCATTCTAGTGAGTAGCTTATTGGAGTGACCTGGATTCTATGGAGGCAGCATTGGATATAAGACAAGAAACAGTTTTAGACAGGGGCGCAACTACGTTGTAGGGTAGGTTTACACACCTGCTCATATTCATTCCTGGTGGACTTTCTAGAGTTGACAAATAGTGTAATATGTAGTGACAGTTGTTAGTGTGCAATACAAACCTGGAAAACTTGCCCAGATGTGTGCTCGGCCCTAGACAGCTGGCCCTAAATTACACAGGCAGGAGTCAACCTACCAGTCTCAAAAAAGGGAGAGCTGGCTTTAAAAGTTGAGAAATATCTGAAATGTTGCAAAAATGTGCAAAAATGCCCATTTAAATAGTGGAATCATAACACTTGGCTTGATAATACAAGCCCCAACAAGGATGGGAATTGGAAATAATCTTTTAAAAAATCGTAAAAGGCAAAAATAGGCCAGTAGGTCAAAAGGATACAATACAATACAATACAATTTATTTTTGTATAGCCCAAAATCACACAAGAAGTGATGCAATGGGCTTTAACAGGCCCTGCCTCTTGACAGGCCCACAACTTTGACTCTCTAAGAAGAGTCAAGAAGAAGGAAAAACTTCCAAAAAAACCCTTGTAGGGAAAAAAATGGAAGAAACCTTGGGAAAGGCAGTTCAAAAAGAGACCCCTTTCCAGGTAGGCTGGGTGTGCAGTGGGTGTCAGGGGGTCAATACAATACAATACACAGAACAGAACAGATCAAATCCTCAATACATCCATCCATCCATCTTCCAACCCGCTGAATCCGAACACAGGGTCATGGGGGTCTGCTGGAGCCAATCCCAGCCAACACAGGGCACAATGCAGGAACCAATCCCGGGCAGGGTGCCAACCCACCACAGGACACACACACACACCAGGGCCAATTTAGAATCACCAATCCACCTAACCTGCATGTCTTTGGACCGTGGGAGGAAACCAGAGTGCCCGGAGGAAACCCACGCAGACACGGGGAGAACATGCAAACTCCACGTAATATGATTTGGATTTGTTTAGAGTCCTGGAGAGCTCAGCCAATCAGATGAAAGGACCCCTCTACCTGACGATTCCTGCGATCCTCCATCAGGGATGACTTTACCTTAGGCAGGCAAAACAACTTGGCAGGTTTGCCAAGCCATTTATGTTTTAGTGCTAATGACTAACAATAGAGATGCAGTCTGTACAGTTAATCAGTAGCTCTAGTAAGAATATGCCTAAAAAGAAAATCAAACAAATTTAAGAAGAAATTTAAACAGCAACACTGAAGAATAGAAGAAAGATATCCAATAAAGTAGAAAGTGAAAGAAAAATAATACAATAATAACTTACCTCTGAATGTGACCTTTTAGCATGGTGGTCGCACCTCTTGAGGTCTCATCCACAAAACACAAAGAATGTAAGGGAACTTAAAGAATGTTCACAACTATTAAATAATAAACAAAAATGACATGATCCCATGAAAAATAATAATTGAAAAAGAACATCAAAATAGAAACTACACATAAGCCAAGGAATGAGACCTAGCCATAACTTAACAGTGAGGAGCAGTGAGGCTCAAAAGGCGAGCCTGCTACAACACTTGCAGGGCCAGACATGTGTATTATATGTGTGGCGACAACAGTTAATGAATTTGACTTAAATGTGTGACATTTCTAAAGCAATCTAAAGCCTCCTGAAGGCAGAACTCAGACTAGGGGCAATGATTTAAACAGCAATTAGCAATCATGCTCTTGTCAACATCATCCAACTGATAGCAAATCAATGGTTTTAATGGATAAATTATCTATGGTAGAACAGCCTCTCAAAAAGACCCCTGGTAAACATATAAATAAATGTGTTTACTGTGTGAAGAGAACACATTATACATGTTAAAAATAAAAGCAACACAATATTCTAAAAAAACAAATTATACTTTGGCATTTGAAGATATCACTGGATTGGTGGTAAAGTGAACAATACATTGCCACTGGCTGTGTGTGGCTGTGTGTGGTCTCTGTTGCTCATATTTGCAACGATACAGCTGGAGTCAATGAGAGTTTGAAATAACATGTAGCTACATTTGTGAAAAGATGAACTCTACAATGTACAGTCAGCTAAAAGGTGAAAAGAACTCCCATTAAGCAAAGTTGATAATGAAGAGCCCCAGGAGATGCAGACTTCTGTGATCAATACATCCAAAACAGAAAATGTGCTTAACTACTCTTATACCAGCAGAACCATTGAGAAGGCTGCAAAGAATTCAAGTTCTGACTGCACATCTTAATAAATAACTAAAGTAAATTAGGATTACTGTCTAATTGTAAATGCCAGATATGCCAAGCCAGATTACAATTAAGTCACAATTCTGAAACAAGCATTGTTCTTAAGACTTTTCCACTATCCACTACAATGTTTTTTTAGTTGTCCCCAGGCATATATTCTCATTTCCAGAATCATGTCTGGCCCTGCAAGACAACCCTTTCAGTTACTGTAGTAGTCAGAAGCTTGTTTGCTCACTTAGGTGGAGGCAGTTCCCTTCAGATCTAATGGGTAAACTGTTGATTCTGATCCAGACGTTCTTTGTGAGAATATGAAATAAAGAGAGGCAAAGCCCTGAGCAGTTTCCTGCAAGTGACATCTGGGGACTCAGGACCACTCTTGATGGGGGTGAGTGTACTGACAGGCAGCCAAATTCTGAGAGAGAGCCTGCTGCTATGTATGATCATGCCCCTGCATTTGTAATAGAAGTCAGAAGTGTATTTTGTCACTTGGATGGAGAAATCTCCCTGTGGTTCATCTGGTTATTGTGTCAGCGGGCACATGGTTCATGGACAGCATCTTTGTGAGAAGATGTGAAATAGAGAGAGGCAGATGTGATAACACATTTTTTGAATGTAGAAGAAAAACTGGAATGAGGAAAATGCACACCCTCAATAGGGAGAACCTTTCTGGAGTGGTAAAGAAGTAGCACTAACCACTAGGCCACGCAGTAATTTTTCTTTTTATACTTTTTGTTGTTATTCATAGAAAATATTGTTGGCCTCCAGAAAACATCTTGCTAAGACATTTCTTTTGATTCATCTGTGATGTTGAATCTGTCTTTTTAGGACCTTGCATAAAACTCAGGTTTCACCTTATTCATATACAGTAGCATTTTTAAACTTTGCCTCTTCATCTACTTTGATGAGCTATATTTAATTAACGTAGCCAGAGGCAAATTTATACTCTAGCAACAGAATTCAGAACATATGGCATATATATCGTTACGGTAAAGAATGAACTGCAACAATTTTAAATCGATAGATAGATAGATAGATAGATAGATAGATAGATAGATAGATAGATAGATAGATAGATAGATAGATAGATAGATAGATAGATAGAGATACTTTTTTTAACCCTAACCCTGGGAGGAAATTTTGCTTTTTAATAAAAAAATAAATATATACACATACATTATGGTCTGAACACTTACCAGAATAACTAAAAAGGAAGAAAGTTAAAGCAATAAAAACCTCTGACTTTGCTGTCACAGTCACAGTGCATTGTGTAGGCAAAAAGAAGCCCCAGTAGTGTTTCTTGCCACACTTGTGATGAATAATGTACAGTACTGGCTAAAAGTCCTCAGTGTTAGTATGTCAGAGATAGTATGAGCAGCTTTGTTCAAAATGGCACTCAGTTTGTTTCAATTCTTTTCTTTGCTACTACCTCCAAGAGGTTCAGAACATGTTCTGTAACTGAGCCTGCCCTTTTAATTAACTTGTTGATTTGATGAGCCTCTCTTGAAATAATCTGGTCAGCCCAGTACACCACAGCATAGTAGAAGATGTAAAGAGTCACTTCCCTCATTAAAGGAATGATGTTTCCTAAGGTAAAAATAGCCTGTTCTGCCCTTATTTATAACAGTCCAACCTGTTATTAATGTGGATCTCCAAGTATATGTAGGAGTGGACCACTTCTACATTCATTCCTTGAATAGTGACTGGACATAGAGGCCCTTTGGTGCAGAACAAATCAATAACCAGTTCATTGGTTTTGCTGAAGTTATGATCCAGACAATTCTCTTTGCAGCAAAAAGCAAAGATCTCCACCCGATTTCTATACTCTGTCTCATCCTCTTTATCAATACACCCGTAAGTTCAGAATCAGCTGACCTGGGGCCTCACGTATTAACGGTGCGTACGCACAGAAATGTTGCGTAAGAACTTTTCCACGTTCAAATCGCAATGTATAAAACCTACACTTGGCGTAAAGCCACGCACTTTTCCATGGTACCTCATACCTTGTCGTACGCAAGTTCTCCGCTCGGTTTTGCAGACTGGCGGCACCCAGCGTCAAAGCAGTGCTACTGTTCCTGTGTGGTTACTCTTTATTTTCCTGACGCGGCTTTATAAATACACTGAAACTAACCGCTGTGGCAGTAGGGGGCAGTAGTGCACCCTTGAACCCTCAGGTACAACTCCAGACACCAGGTAAAAGTCCAAGACCTTTTTATTTTCGTTTAACACCGTGCACAAAGCACCTTCCACACTACTCAAATTATTAACTATAATAAACACAATTCCCTCAACAATAAACTCTCATCCTCGCCCAGACACTTGCTCCTCTCCCTCCCAGCTCAGCTCAGCATCTGGACTGAGGCACTGTCCTTTTATAGCCCCTGACCCAGAGGTGTTCCTGTCCCAACTGTCCACAGTTCCTTATTTCTTCCGGGTCAGGGCAAACAGTCCTTTTCTTCAACCCGGGAGCATGTCGTTCCTTCCTATCACGTGACCATGACGTACTCCCGGGTCATAGGGCACAAAAGAGCCCATAAGCCCCCCCACAGCGACTCCTGGTGGCCCCCAAGGTATCCAGCAGGGCTGTGTATAAACACTACAAGGTCAATAAGGCCCTGCTGGACCTCGGGGCACGATCCTGCTGTCGGGAGAGCTCCTCCTGGCGGCCTGGGGGTGCGGACCGGCATGGAAAGCCGGCAATCATCCACACCGCATATTGTTTATTATTCGTTTATTAGTGTAACGAATCTTACAAGTAATTAACTTGTAACAATATAATGGTCCAAGGAACAGCCATAGTATTCCAAATACCATAGCCGCTTTAGCGTTGTTACTCTCACCTCTCCTTCTTCTTCTTCTTCTTCTTCTTTCAGCTCCTCCCGCTAGGAGTTGCCACAGCGGATCATCTTTTTCCATATTACTCTCACTGCATCACTCGGAGTATTTATATCACTGTATCTGAGTGTGAATCACAGCAGCAGCTGATCGGAAAGAGAATTATCGGTATACAGTTTCATGGACACGCTGTCTCAGCCACTGCAAAACATTTTAAAGCCTTTCCTGTACGGACCTCGCGGTTCAGAAACAGTTTAATCCCAAGAACTTTAAATGCACTCAATCAATTGCACCTTGTAGAACTGTTTGTACTTATAAGTATAATCACCCCACAAACTTGCACTATAGTTATAATATCGCACAACCTGAGCCACTTTATAAAGCACGTATTTACATATGATGACGATATCATTTGTAAGGTGAAATGCAGCAAAATATGTTTATTAAATTATACAGATAAAACTTTAACTTCATTTAAATAATCTATATTCTTCACTGGGAGTGTCGTGAAGGATAGAATAATTAAACATGTACTACAAAAGTATTTCAATGTTCCTTAAACGTTTTGAAGAATCGGCGCTAAGCTTACAGATGGCTTAACTTCTATTACAAAGCTGATTGTGTGGCGATTTGGTTTGGTATTTGGGGAAAGAAAAGCAAGGACTGCAGTGGCGGCTAAGCCAATATATATTGAATATAAAACAGAAAGAGAAAATAACAACACAGCTAAAAACGCAGCAACAAATTTCGGCAAAAGTTAAGTGCTTGTGTCATGAGCACGAGGCGGCTATGCAGTGTCTGCAACGGACACGGCCATCCACCGTGCATAAGCTACCTTATTGACATTGGTGGGGGAAGGAGCCACCGATTCTTCCTCTGCCCAGTGCCACCACAAGCCTATAGCCGCTGAGTACTGCTGCAATAAATTATTTCATCAAAGTGAAACCCATGTTTAATAACGTGCTTTAACTCCTATCATCATAAAAATGATATCAAAAATGAAGATCAAATACAAAACAAAGCATTTAATGTGCTACTTTAATTACAATGTGATTTGAGAAACTGGTTAATTAAACGATTTTAAGATGAAGTTTATGATGTTCTACTTTAATGACAAAATAAACTACGTGATTAAAGTGGAAATGTCGAGATTGAAGTTGACATTTCGTGCTTTTTCCCCCCTGTGTGCCTTTTGTTCTCTGTACCCTAATAAGCTTTCATATGACACTCAGACAGTGGGCTACAACTCGGCTTTTCACGGCGACTTTGATATGTGACTTCTTTTTTATTTCCGGCACTGTGCGATTTTGTGAACATGAGCTTTCAAGATTCTCCAACACGATATGTCACTCGATCAACTTCTTTTTGTTGATTATACCACGGTTTATTTGAACAAATAGTATGTTTTTCCTTTGCCTCCATTTAGTATTCGCTGAAATTCTTATATTTTCCCCCGTGCTTTTCCCATTGGCTTTTCACAGAAGGCTGAGCTTAAGGGTGATTTATATTCATTTGCATATTCAAAGAGGCGTAATTCTGGGAGGGGTTGGGGCGTTGCATAAAGCGCATGCACGAGCGTTAGTTTTCACGCTGATCGGGATTTATGTAGTGGAAGAACGTGGAAGTTGGAGTACGCACAGATTCCTGCATCTGGATTTTTCTGTGCGTAAACACATTTCGGCTTTTGTGCTTACGCCATGTTATAGTGCAAATTCTACGCACGGCGTTATACATGAGGCCCCTGGTGTTTTATTTTATAGTCTAAGGTGTACAGAGAGAAGTGAAAAGGAGACAGGACTGTTCCTTATGGTGCTCCGTTGTTGCTCACATCTGTATCAGAAACACAGCCTGTGAACCTCACAAATTGTGGTCAGCCTGACAGATAGTCAATTATCCAGGACACCATAGACTGCAAAACTCAGAGTTTACCCCTTAACAGGGATGGCTGGATGGATGAAGCACTGGGTAAATCAAAAAACATAATCCTCACAGTGCTGCCAGCTTTGTCCAGGTGAGAATAAGCAGAGAATCTGTGGAGCAGATAGATAATTGCATCCTCTGCTAAAATTTTATATTTTCTATTGCTCTTTTTTGGAGTAATATCCATTGGTTACATGTAGCATCACATCTGATAGGTGCTGGGGGGTGAAGGGGACATAGCCAGAGGGATTTTATATTTTTTAAACTGATTAATTCAGATTAAAAGTAATATAACGTAAGATACAATGCCTCAGGAAAAAGATGTGCTTATTGTAAAAAAAATATACATTCAGCCAAAAAGACTGTTTTAAGTATGCAAAAACACATACAATAATGTATAATCCATAAATTCCAAAAGTGCAAATGGTACACGTGAGTTAATAATATGAAATGTGCAATGAAAGGTTTGATGCTCTGAGCTGCTCTGTATAACTCATGTCACATCCTTCACCTGCATGCATGCGCATATACTGTATCTAATAATGCATCCCAAGCATGCTAAACTGAAAGAAAATTATTTACAGTAGAGTCTCGCCTATCCAACCTTCACTTATCCAACATTCTGTATTATCCGACGTCCCACCGCAAAAAAAACCCAAAAAAAACACATCAATCGGCAACAAGAACTTCAAGTTGCGAGCATGAGCGTAGTCTATTTTTAGTTGCTAAGTTCATTTTTTCAGTTAAATGTTTCTGTTGTTTTGTTGTAAAACATGATTACAGTGGATTATATGGCCAGCCCTCTCTGGCGTGTGTGTGTGTGCGTGTGTCTCTCTTGCTCGCGTGTGTGTGCGCCTGTGTCTCTCTCATAGGTGTGTGTGTGTGTGCGCGTGTGTGCACCTGTGTCTCTCACGCGTGTGTGTGTGAACGCTTGTGTCTCTCTCGCGTGCCTGTGTGTGTGTGCATGCGCCTGTGTCTCTCTCTCTCGCGTGTGCGTGCGTGTGTGTTCATACGCCTGTGTGTGTGTTTCTCTCTTTCGCACGCGTGCGTGCATGTCGTGTTTGCGCACGTGTGTGTGTATCGTGTGTCTCTCTTTCTCTCATTCGTGTGTGTCTCTTTCTCGCGTGTGCGTGTGTCTGTCTGTGTCTCTCTCTCGCGCTCTCTTTCTCTTGCTGCACATGGAAGAGACTGAACACGTGCGGAAATCATTGGCACGCACAAACCGAAAGGGAAACTGGCTTTTTCGTATACCTAGTGTGTGGTAGTGAACAGATACAAAAGTTTGGCGAACTTTTTGGTCATAAACCGATTTGTACGTGTCCAGAGACGTTCGTGAACCGAGGTTCCACTGTATTGGGTTCGTAATGTGTAAAATTATAACATAGTTTGACGTTTAATAGGCCTCCCATTATCCGACATTTTCGCTTATCCGATGTTCTGCCGGCCCGTTTATGTTTGATAAGCGGGACTCTACTGTATTTTGAAAGTTATAACTGAAATGTTTAAAACTCAGCAATGACTTTGTAAAACATTATTAGTTTTAAGTTACAGTAACAACAATACTCTGCAGACTCTCGCCTAAGGTGCATTGGTGGGCTGTAAAATGTTGTTCTTAATTTTTACTGGATGTAATTAGAAATTGGTTCAAATTGGTTTACCAGAGACTGCTTACAAAATGCCTTGGCCTTGGATCCCCTTCAGATTAGACACAGAAATGAACTTGTTTTAAGTCACTGTAAACTCATACAACTCTTCTGGTGTAGAAAGGAAGGGTGTAAAGTTACATTTGTTATGCTAGCTTATTTAATTTATTCTGGATTTTATACCTTTTTCTTTTCTTTGGATGTCTAAAACTAATCTTTTACTGTTTTGATTTTAGTTGTGTTATTTTACTTTTTTGTTCTTTCTAGTTGGACTAATTCTTTAATTACTTTGATTTTGGTTTTGTATTGTGCTTACTTACAACTTAGTGTGTTTGAACCCTGCTTGCGGTTCTTTTTTTCCTTTTGTCCTTGTGGCCTTCCAGTTTACCAGGTAGAACAAAATAGTGTTTCTGAACACCTTACTAAATTTATTTCTGTATGTATTTTAACACTTCCTAGGATATCTGAGGAAGCCCAGAAGTCTCCTTCCATGATCACTAGTCTTTCCACAGGTGCACAGTAGAATTTTATACTCATTGGCTGCTTAATGTTGTGGTATGACACCATCTCAACTCAGGACCACAAAACACTTCAGTGGGAGGTGAATAGCTATTCTTCTACAGGAGTCAAACAAACATGTTATGAATTTAACTTAAAGCTTTAACTTTCTGTGATTGGCTCTTACAAGGACTGACCAGATACAGTGGTGCTTGAAAATTTATGAACCCTTTAGAATTTTCTATATTTCTGAATTAAATATGTCCTAAAACATCATCAGATTTTCACTCAAGTCGTAAAAGTAGATAAAGAGAAACCAGTTAAACAAATGAGACAAAAACATCATACTTGGTCATTTATTTATTGAGGAAAATGATCGAATATTACATATTTGTGAGTGGCAAAAGTATGTGAACCTCTAGGATTAGCAGTTAGTTTGAAGGTGAAATTAGAGTCAGGTGTTTTCAATGAATGGGATGACAATCAGGTGTGTGGGCACCCTGTGTTGTTTAAAGAACAGGATCTATTAAAGTCTGCTCTTCACAACACATGTTTGTGGAAGTGTATCATGGCATGAACAAAGGAGATTTCTGAGGACCTCAGACAAAGAGTTGTTGACGCTGATCAGGCTGGAAAAGGTTACAAATCCATCTCTAAAGAGTTTGGACTCCACCAATCCACAGTCAGACAGATTGTGTACAAATGGAGGAAATTCAAGACCATTGTTACCCTCCCCAGGAGTGGTCGACCAACAAAGATCACTCCAAGAGCAAGGCGTGTAATAGTTGGTGAGGTCACAAAGGACCCCTGGGTAACTTCTAAGCAACTGAGGGCCTCTCTGACATTGGCTAATGTTCATGTTTATGAGTCCACCATCAGGAGAACACTGAATAACAATGGTGTGCATGGCAGGGTTGCAAGGAGAAAGCCACTGCTCTCCAAAAAAAATTGCTGCTCGTCTGCAGTTTGCAAAAGATCACAAGGACAAACCAGAAGGCTATTGGAAGAATGTTTTGTGGATGGATGAGACAAAAATAGACCTTTTTGGTTTAAATTAAAAGCGTTATGTTTGGAGAAAGGAAAACACTGTATTCCAGCATAAGAACCTTATCCCATCTGTGAATCGGTGGTAGTATCGTGGTTTAGGCCTGTTTTGCTGCATCTGGACCAGTTCGGCTTGCCTTCATTGATGGAACAATGAATTCTGAATTATATCAGAGAATTCTAAAGGAAAATGTCAGGACATCTGTCCATGAACTGAATCTCAAGAGAAGGTGGGTAATGCAGCAAGACAACGACCCTAAGCACGCAAATTGTTCTACCAAAGAATGGTTAAAGAAGAATAAAGTTAATGTTTTGGAATGGCCAAGTCAAAGTCCTGACCTTAATCCAATTAAAATGTTGTGGAAGGACCTGAAGCGAGCAGTTAATGTGAGGAAACCCACCAACATCCCAGAGTTGAACCTGTTCTGTACGGAGGAATGGGCTAAAATTCCTCCAAGCCGGTGTGCAGGAATGATCAAAAGTTACTGGAAACGTTTAGTTACAGTTATTGCTGCAAAGGGGAGTCACACCAGATACTGAAAGCAAAGGTTCACATACTTTTGCCACTCACAAATATGTAATATTCGATAATTTTCCTTAGTAAATAAATGACCAAGTATAATATTTTTGTCTCATTTGTTTAACTGGTTTCTCTTTATCTACTTTTAGGACTTGAGTGAAAATCTGATGATGTTTTAGGTCATATTTATGCAGAAATATAGAACATTCTAAAGGGTTCACAAACTTTCAAGCACCACTGTAGACTTAGAAACGTCAGTTCTGATTCTTGATAACTGCAGAAGCAGTACATGTTCTCTTATCGTCTTCAGTCTTATCCAGAGATAAATTGTCATTTTTAATTGATTTTGTTACTAATATACTGCAGTGCAGATGTGTTCTTGTTTCTTTTTCTCTTATAAGATTGATTTGCATTTCTCTTATCTCTTCAACTTATCTGTTCTTCAGCTTATTTGTTACTATATTGTAAATTGATAAACCAATGGACATGAGTACATACTGAGATTAGAACTAATATTTTCGGGATTCCATTCCCTTCTCTGGTAGGCACATTCTCCAAACACTGTGTCCAAATGGCCTGCTGCATTGTGCAGGTCTCTTTTCACTCCTCTCATGGATTCTTCATTCATTTGCTTATATGTAAAAAGACATTACAGCATCAGAGCCAGATCTGTCAGGTCATGTGATAGCTTTACCCCCAGGCTGTAAGACCTCTTGGCACAATGTGGCTGTCCATGATCTTCCATCTTACCTTAACATTTTAGGTCATGATCTCTCCCTCCAGTTAATGCACAAGTCATTTTAACTTCCATGTCAAAAGATCAGTCACTTCAGTGATCTGCAGAACTTGCATTTAATGTGTCATATTGCCTTTGCAAATAGTATGTTGCATGGTTTTGTCTTATTTGTATTATGTGCATACTGTAAAATCCTGGGCTTTGTCATGTTGTCTCTCTTTATGCGTGTATATAGCTGAGATGACAATAAAGTTTACTTTGACTTGATTTAGCGGAGGAAATAGAGGCAGTTAGAGGCCTCCTGAGTAGTTGCATGTGCAGTCAATGGCAGCTGATCACAACTGGCTGCCTTGCTTGGGTTCATTAAAACATGAAAAAAAAACTGATTATACTGTAATCCTCCTTGAATTTCTTTATATTATGATTTATAGTGAATGTTAAATGACAAGAATTTAAGCCTCCTTGTAAAAATAGCATTGAAAGACTGAATAAATGTTATCCTCAACACTTACAAAAAGAAGTGATACACATAATTTACAACAGTAATTGATTTCATTTTTAATTTTAATTATTTGCAGAGATCTGTTAAACTTTGACATTAAAGAATTGGTTTTGTTGATCGATGTCAAAAAAGCTATATTAAATACACTGTGATTCAATGTTGTAAAACAATTAAATGTGAAAACATCTTAAATTTTTGCCAAATAATCCCTCAATAAAATATAAACATAACAGTAATTATCATTTCCAAGCTGCCTAAAAAAATCTTAATAAAATACTTGGACATATGTCTCCCACAAACAACAAAGGCTCAATTTTTATTAATGTATTTCATGCACATTCCATGTTGTTATAATTATCTTAGTATAGCACAAAGGGCTTAAACGATCTGTTTTAGACATTATCTAATTTTAAACATTCCTGTTGAGAAAAGAACATGTAAGTGTCATTAAATGCAGAAGTCAGTTTTCTTTGTATTAAAGACATGAGGAATTAATTATATCACAAGTTTTCCAGTTGGGGGGGTCTGGTAGGAGCTGCTACTGCAAGCTGTGCAAGACAATACAGAACATAAATGTTACTGTAAGACTCCCTGGTATTGAGTGCAGTGGCAATTGAAACAAAACCACCACCAACAGGGAGTGCTATGCTCAAAATTCAATGCCTATAGTTTCAATTAATTTTGCGACATAGAGATAGATCAAGAACATTGAGGGATCAAATGAAATATATTAGGAAATTAATTACATTGACAGGTGGCAGAAGGATGGGCTGCTAAAATCATCTGGGGCCTCATGTATAAATGGTGCATACGCACAAAAATGTTGCATATGCCCATTTCCATGCTCAAATCGCTATGTATAAAACCTAAACTTGGCGTAATGCCACACACATTTTCACTCTAGCTCAAACCCTGGCGTACACAAGTTCTCTGCTCGGTTTTGCAAACTGGCGGCACCCAGTGTTAAAGCAGTACTTTTGTTCCAGTGTGGTTTCCCTTTCTTTTTTAGAATCACATCCCTGACGTGGCTTTAAAAATACATTGAAATTATCCGCATACTGTTTATTAGTTTAAGGCATCTGATTTCAATTAACCTGTTACAATGTAATGGTCCACGGAATGGCCAAAGTGTTCCAAATACCATAGCTGCTTTAGTGTTGTTACTCTCATTGCACCTTCTTCTTCTTTCAGCTGCTCCCTTTAGGGGTTGCCACAGCAGATCATCTTTTTCCATATTACTCTCACTGCACCACTCGGAGTATTTATATCACTATATCTCAGTGGCGAATCACAGCTCTACAGCAGCTGAATGGAAAGAGAATTATTGGTATACAGCATCAAGGACACACTGCCTCAGCCATGTTGTCTGTTGAGCTGCTCTCTTATGGAAAACGCTTCAGAGCCTTTCCTGTAATGACATCGCAGTTCAGAAACAGTTTCATCCCAAAAACTCTAAACGCACTCAATCAGTCCATCAAGTGCTCCTTGTAGAACTGTTTGTACTTATAAGCATAATTACCTCACCTGAGCCACTTTATAAAGCGCGTATTTACATATGATGACGATATAATTTTTAAGACGAAATGCAGCAAAATATGTTTATTACATTATACATCCATCCATCCATCCATTTTCTAACCCGCTGAATCCGAATACAGGGTCACGGGGGTCTGCTGGAGCCAATCCCAGCCAACACAGGGCACAAGGCAGGAACCAATCCTGGGCAGGGTGCCAACCCACCGCAGTACATTATACAGATAAAATGTTAATATCATATAAATAATCTATATTGTTAATAATTAAACATGTGAGGACACAGTGTTGCAGCACTAGTAACTTCAGGGATTGTTCCTGCCTCACGCTGCATTCTTGCTGGGGTTGGCGTGACACTGGAAGGATAGATGGATGGAATAATTAAACATATACTCCAAAGATATTTCAATGTTCCTCAAAAGTTTTGAAGAATTGGCATTCTAAGCTTACAGATGGCTTAACATCTATTACAGAGCTGATTACGTGGCGATTGGGTACTTGGAGAAAGAAAAGGAAGGACAGGAATTGGGGGTTAGTACGTTTGAAAGAGACTGCTGCAATAAATTATTTAATCAAAGGTCGCACACAGCGCAGCAAGCATCTTGCGGGAGGCAGGAAAAATCTCTTGACAGGGCGCCAGCTCATCACTGTGTTCCCATGCTTAATAACATGAAAATGATATCAAGAATACATTTCAGTATTTTAATTATTCAGAGAGCTGTGATATCACGAATGTCAGAGGAAGAGAAAGCCTGTTTAAGAAGCATATAGTGATTCACACACATAGAGCACATAGAAGAACACATGCAAAACAAAGCATTTAACGTGCTACTTTAGTTACGATGGTATTTGAGAAAGTAGCAAATGATTTAAAGATGAAGTTTATGATGTTCTGTTTTAATGACAAAATAAACTACGTGATTAAAGTGGAAATTTTGAGATTAAAGTTGACATTTCGAGCTTTTTTCTCACTGTGTCCCTACTTTTTTTCTTTTCTCTGTACCCTAATAAGCTTTCATATGACACTCAGATGGTGGGCTACGCCTCGCCTTTTCGCGGCAACTTTGATATCTGAGAACTTCTTTTTTATTTCAAGCACTGTGCAACTTTGTGTGCTTTTGAGTTTCTCTGATACTCTATGTCACTCGATCAACTTCCTTTTGTTGTTTATACCACTGTTTAAACCAACAAATAGTATGTTTTTCCTTGCCTCCACTTGGTATTTGCTGGCTTTTGCCATTGTCTTTTCACAGAACGCTGAGCTTAAGGGCTATTTATATTGATTTGCATATTCAAAGCGGTGTAATTCTGGGAGGTGTTTGGTTGGGGCAGCAGGCATGTGCACATGTGTTACTTTACATGCTGACCGGGATTTATGTGGAATTTGGCGAACGCACAGATTTATGCATTTGGATTTTTTTGTGCGTACACACATTTCCGCTTTTGTCCTTATGCCATGCTTTAGTATGAATTCTACGCACGCCGTTTTGCATGAGGCCCCTGGTCCTTTAATAGAGGTTTGGTGGTCAGGCTGGCAGAGACTCCAAGGTCCATTAAGATGAGTTCAAGGAGGGCTACAGATGTTCCCCAAGACATTGCTGGCCCCAAAATTGGCTCTGAGCCATTCCCAGGAGTAGGTTCTATCCAGAGCTTAGAGAGAAGGCAAAAGGCAGAATTAGAATAAGCCTATTCAAAGTATTGCTTTGGTAGGCAAGTGGGCTAGACACCCTACCCAACAGGCAGAGATAAAACCTTCAATAGGAAGGCCCTAACTATTTTGTACCCTTAAGTTATTATGTTATCGTTAATAAACAACATTGTCAAAATAAGCAGTACAGGTATTGGTTTGCAGTAGTCCTCTATCACTGCACTGTATCACAAGCAAATCAGAACAAAGACTGACTCAATTTTGTAAGAAAGTAGCCATCCTCCGTTTCTTTAAATTTCAGTTATTGCAATTTGGTTGCAGATTTTGGTTTCCAAAAGTCAAGAGCAAAATATAAGAACTCTTTCATTCCCAGAGTTTTGAATTCCAGTAGTTGTTAGTTAACTACTGAGTTCTAAATTATTATTGAGTTCCATATTCATATCTGCAAATATGTTTTTGGTATTTTTACTAATTATATTAATTGTTATATAATTTCTCCTATCATATTTGTGTAGCAATGTCCAGTATTTTGTACTTTCCTGCTTCAAATTTCCATGCGGGATAATACATTTCCACCTAACGTTATCTAAACCCTATTTGTTTCATATACTTTGGCGTGTTTATCATTTTTGGATCACCTCAAAATTGCCCCCTTCTGGTTACACTGCTTATACATGTAACTTTTCAACAAAGCAGGAGATAAATTAGTTTCTATAGTCCTTTGTCACATTGTTTGGATGACAATTAATTGTTTTTAATTAAAATAATTTAAATATTCAAGTAATGAAGTGGTTTGAAATACATTTACATTTTATAAAATGCATGACATAACAAACATCCAAATTACAAGCGCATTCACATACTGCATGTCATGATAAATTACATGATGGCCTACTCAGCTTGAATAGCTACTGTAATGAAAAAGTGATTTCATAAAAATATAACAAGCAAAATAAATAGCAAGAAAGGTAGTATCACTTTACTTTAATTAGAACAAAAATAGACACAAAGCAGTGTGGGTACACTTAATTTTGTATTCATAAAAATTACTTATGAATGCCACAAAATCACTTTAATTTCTTTTTTTTCTGCAGTGCCACCTGACTCATTGGTACAAAAAACTCCCGCTTATATAAATATATATATATATATATATATATATATATATATATATATATATATATATATATATATATATATATATATATATATATATATATATATATATATATATATATATATATACTAGCTATGTAAGTTCGTCCTGTAAAAAGTCCAGGGTCTTAGAAACTATTGCGATCATCAGAAAAAAAAACTTGAGATGTAGAGATGTCAGGTAATTGAAAGGAACTACTCTGATTATCTCTCTCCTAGGGTTCGCCTAGCTTGTGTATTAGCAGCAGAGGGAAAAGTAAAAGGATTCCGTTTTTCCGATGTTAGCGGCTAAGCAACTGTCTTTCTTCTAAGATTTCATTTTGATGTGCTGGCCCCACTTGTGTTATTAGCGGCTAAGTGAGTTTTCTGTTTCCTCTGAGGCTGAGCCCTTACCCCAACTCCACCTCTCACTTCCGGGCCGGACAGATGCACACACTTCCAGGCGTAGCTGTTTATATATAAGATATATATGACATATAGGCCAACTCGTGTTGTTGTTCAGTTATTGGAGGATATCAAGGTTTTTGGTGTGCTCCCCTAATTTTGGTTCTCTAGACCTGAAAAACCCTCATCTTCTATGACATTTTTGCACCATATTTTGTGCAGGAAAGGACACTTTTATGATAAATAGTAAACCAATAGGCAGAGCTGGCGATAGGTTATTTTGCGCACTAGGCCAAGCTTACTTGTGTGCTAACCAACTGTTCGGTAACTAACCTGTGCATCTGTATACGTTACAATCTGCACCCTAGGCAAATGCCTAATTTGTCTTCAGCAAAAATGATCACTAAGGACTTTAAGTGATTACTACATTAACTGACTGGGGTCAACCAGGGGTTCACCCCCCTAATGGGATAAGAATGGTCAAAGGTATTCCTTTTCACAAAACTTTGAAAAAAATGGGAATTGGTAATTTAAGCATGTGGAGTGTCATATTATGCTATTTTGAGTTTGCTGTTCACAAATATGATAATTTGTTTTTTTATTTGATTCTTTACTGGTGATCCTGTAAAGAGCCACTCCCAGAAGGTTAAAAATGACATATTTCATACATGAGCATGTGGGTATAGTTTTTAGATTATTTAAAGTCATCAATTATGAATATAATGTACTTTTTGATGTTTGGTTCTTTACTAGGCATCCAGACCCCTATGGACCTCTATCAGAGGATGAGAAAATGAAACTGTTCTATTACAATTAAGATTGTAGAGAGTTTAAACATTTAAATTAATTGAAACTCACATTTTAATATTGCAAATATTTGATGAAACTATTCTTGTTTATTGTACATTTCTACACTCATGACGTAAATCATTATATTTCTTATAAACACCCCAATTAGGGTGGCTTATGCTAATTTGGACTTTTATTTCTAAAAGGTACCAAATATTCTAATATTTCATTTCAGTAATGAGCATGAAGAGAGTGATGCAGCATTGCTGTGGTTGATGCCACTGCCCCACAATACCAGTGGTCCGGACTTGAATTCTTCGCATTGTTTGTGTAAAGCTTGCATGTTCCTCCCTCATTTCCCTCCAGTTTTTCTCCTCATCCCAAAGAAATGGGGCTTCATGTATAACGCCATGCATAGAAATCACATTAAAACATGGCATATGGACAAACCTTGAAATGTGCATATGTACAAAAAAAATCTGATGCATAAAACTGTGCATAAGCAAAGTTCTACATGCTTTTTCTTTGTAAATCCCAATCAACATGAATTTTAATGCACATGCTGCTCCCAGAATTATGCCAATTTGAAAATGCAAATCAATGTAAATAGCCCCTTCCATTCAGGGTTTTGTTAAAAGACAATGGTAAAAGCATGTGAAAAAAAGGAGAATTTCAATGAATGTGAAATGGAGGTTCTGCTCAGTGAAGTGGACTATTTTGTGGTTTTAGCAGTAGTATAAGCAACAAAAGGAAATTGATGGAGTGGCACAGCGTGGCAAAGGCACTCAACAATTCAAGTTCAGAAAGTTACACAGTGACCAAAATAAAAAATAAGTGGTCAGAAAGTCTGAGTGTCATAGAGAAGTGTATTAGGTCAACAGAGAAGAAAAATAAATATGGGCACAGGGAAGTTAAAAAAAGGTTTCTGCTAACTTTAATATTGAAATTTCAATTTTAACCTAATTGTTTATTTTGTCATTAAAGAACATCATAAACATCATCTTAAAATTGATGTTAAATTTACTAGAATTTCTCAAACCCCATTGAAACTAAAGTAGCATGTTAAATGCTTTGTATTAGTATAAGTATTTTTAAATGGTCTTTCTCTTACACCGACTGGACCACGCGGGTAGTGATCGCCACACAGAATACATAACATTCATGATATTACAGCTTTCTCAACATTTTAGAATATTAAGATCTATACTTGATATCATTTTCATGAAGAAATGTATTAAAGTATGTGTTGAACATGTGCGGCAATGGTAGCACTGCTGCACCAGTCCCAGCAAGCATCAATCGCGAGACAGGAACAATCCCAGGGCAGGGTGCCAGTTCATCCCATGGTAAATATTAGCACACACATACAGTTGTACCGTCAATTTAGCATCGCCTAATACCCTATCCTGCATGCCTTTGAAAGGAAACCGAAGCATGCCAAGGACAAACAACAGGAAAACATTTAAACTCCATGCAGTGAACACCCAGGATGTAACCCCCTTCAGCTGTGCCATCACCACCAGTATACATTTTTTAAATGAAGTGAACAATGTATCTGTAAAATGTAATATACATAGTTTAATATATTTCATCATTAAATGATATAATGTCAAGTATTCTAAAAGCACACCGCTCCAAGAGGATAGCTCTTAGAAATCAAAATCAACTTAGAAGCCAGTCATGATCATCTGTAAATACACACAATCTTCTAATTCTTCTACTTGCGAAGTCTCCTAACATTGCTAAAACAGCTGGGCTAGTTGGATTAGTTTGTCCATTCTGCACAACCTGGCCAGCTTGAAGGCTGGGGGGGTGGGGGGGGGGTTGACGGTTGGGTTGATCGAGGGAGGGCGCAGTATAGAGCAGAACACTGACCGAAGGGTATGATTGACGCTGAAAGTGGAGGAAAGGAGGCTGTGCCCTGAACGGAGGGGACGGAGGCAGAGTTTTTTTTTTCTCTGGAGGGTTCAAGAAGGAAGTCGTTGTTGTAACTAAAATCAGCAGGTTTTTATCAGTTGTTTTTTTGGGTTCATAAACGGTGTCTCACAAGGCCAGAACAATGAGGGATTCATAGACAACTGTAAATATTTAAAACTCGTTTATTTTTTTGCTGTTACAATCCTGAATTTTTTTTTGACTGTTTCAGTAAAGTGTTCTGTGATCCCTACTTCATCCTTTTGTGTTTCTTTCTTTTCGAACCTGACATTGAGGTCAGTACAAAATTGTTACACTTTTATTACAATCAAGTGCCTTCAATTTATACACGATATGCAATTGATTTCAGTGTATTCAATAAAGCCTGGATAATGGATGCTAATATAAAAAAGACAAGGAGACCACACAGAAACAGCAGCACTGCTTTGATGCGTGTTGCCCATTTACAAAACCAAGCAGATATGTCCATATGCATGGTCTGAAGCTGCAGTGAAAATATGCATAACTTTACGTCAAGTTTAGTTTTTAAACATCTTGATGTGAGCATGGAAACGGGTGTAAACATTTTTGTGTGTACTCTTCATTTATACATAAGGCCCATTGTGTTAGGATTAATGGCAGTTTTGATTTGGCTCTGCGTGAGGGTATATGTGAGTGTATGGACCCCCATGTCTGTGAACTGGGTTAAACTGATTCAATAATGTTTTTTTAAATGGATGAAAGGATGAATGTTTGGAAGTCAATTATAATTTTCTAATGCCAGTTCATAACTGTGTGACTAGTTGGTGGGGATGGTGGGGTCTTGTCTTTTTAGTGATGACCTTTTGGCAGCATAATTCTTTCCACAGCATTCCCAAGTGCTACACCATTTGGCATCTAAATTATTGAAAAAGACATGCAAAAGCAACTCAGATAAAAGCAAGAATTACACAAAAATATTGCGAAAAAAATTATTCCAATTCTGAAGATCAAGAAAATAAATCATTTATTAATATAATTCAGCTTAAAATACTATATATATATATTAATGACAATCATTTTAAATAATTTTTCATTCCCACAGCGTATTAGCAGATGCCATTATATGCTAAGTGTGAATAAATCAAAATGCTTCATTAGTATGTAATAATGAAATCTGAATTACATCGTGTAGTTTACTAAACAAAGTGCCTCTTTGTGCAATTAGAAGTTTATTAGTATTCAGTGAAGGAGGTGAGATAGCTAATTAATCTAAAAGGCAGGAAAACTACATTTTGATGTTAACAATGTTACATTAATGCTTATAAAAATTCTGTTACACTTTGGAAGCAGTTAATGCTCTAAAACAGTTACACTGATAATAATTTGAGAGATACAAAAAGCACAAAACACCATGATTAAAATCAGCCCATACAGTGTATGATTTACAGGAGGTGACCACTAATTGCTCTTGTTGCACCCCAAAACCCAGACACAACTGCACAGAAGTCCCAGATTCAAATATAAGTTTCATTATATAACATACCTTATAAAAAGGTGTTGACAGTGGCAAAACACAACTCTTTCTCTTTTTCCTTCCACTGCTCCTGGGCAAGCTTTGTCCGTCCCCCACACCCAACTCCACTTGCCAGGTTGAGGTCGAGCAGCTTCTTTTATCTTGGACCTGGAAGTACTTCCGGGTCTATGGGAAGCCCCACAAAGTAGGGATCATTAATCCCAGCAGCTCCCCCTGGTGGCCCCCAGTGAACCCAACAGGGCTGCCCCACAGGACTAAAGGTCCCAGCATGCCCTTCAGATGTCTGTCTGGGAATTGTGACCCAGGGATGCTGCCACTTGTGTATCAGGGAACCCTGTCAGCACTATAGGCTATCTCTCCCAGTCCTTCTGTCACACAGGCCTCCCGGCCAGGTATTTTTCTTCAGTCCAACCCTGCTGGGATGCCAGTGTGCACACTTCTGCACTGCTGCACTGGCATCTTCTGCCATCCTCCTGGCTAAGGCAGGGAACATCCTGCCACTCTTTCTGCCCATTTGTCACTAGGGTCTTTCGGCCAGGCAAGGGAAGGGAGTCCATCCTGGCAGGGTCATTACATACCATCCATTACATTGCATATATTGTACTTTCTTTTAAGAGCTCTTTGTCTTCCAAAGAAAAAAATAACATTTCTCTGCTCAACTTTATATTATGTTGACTATTTGAGTTTTGATACTGTAACACATTAACATAAACTAAGAGCAGATTAATCGTTTTTTTCTTAAAATTTGTGTGTACTGTGATAAAAAAAGAAAGTTATAATCTGTGAAAAATATAGGAGAACATTTTTTACTGGTGAAACTGACAAGTGTTAACTTGAAAGGAACATAACATTCCAGCAAATTATTTATTCATCTGATTATGTGAATAAATGCATTACTTGAGATATGTGTCATTAACAGACTGAAAAAAAAACATACAATGTACTTTCCAACTCTATTAAATCTGAAAAAAAAATCTCATTAAATTATTAAAATGAATATGTTTATTTTCCAAGCTTTATTCTGGAGGTGCTTAATATGCTATCCAGAGAATCCTCATGCTTAGGTAAACCAAATAATGAACATTGATAAAGAAAAAATTGAGCTACACAAGGCAACCAATCCATCTCTTTCTCTGTATTTGTTGATATACTGTACATTGTAAATTCAGTATACCAAATTTTCTTTGCAGTCTAAATGTAGTGATAATATGCCAAGTTAGCAAGGCAGTGTTTTTTTTAGGACAGAATAGACAAGAAATTGTAGGAATGAAAGAGGTGGACTCAGTATACCCTCTATTTTCCTAATGAAATGACAGGGGGCAGTAAACTCTGAACTTCGAGTTTGTAGGTGTGGGTAAAGTGACTATCATAAATGGCAGAGTTTAAGTACTGTACCTGAACACATTATTCGCAAGTTAACTTAGAAAGGAAAATGTAAAAAACTAAGTTAAAGCCTGAAGCAAAGCTGGCAGTACTATTTTATCTAGTGATGTTAATAAAGTGGGGGCTAAATTCCCAGAAAAGGTTTTTAGTTTATCAGTCAATTTACACCATCCACACATATAATAAACACTGGATAGCTAGGGGTCAAAAGAATGGAATTGAGGAAGAAACCGGTCTAAATTAGAGTGCACTGCAGGGCTCTTCAGCTGATTGGTGTGGAATTTTCAAAGACGGTTTGGACACTTATTCAGAATTCACCCAGGTTCATTTCATGGCATATATACTGAACATGAAAGTTAAGACTAAAGGGAGGACCCAGAAAATGGAGCATAGTCAATTTTACATAAGGATTATTATATACAGTAGCATATGTATGTTTGACGAGTATGCTCTACTTGTTATCACTGTGATCCTCACTAGGTCAAAGTGACAGAGAACATGATTTTTTTAAAATATAAAAAAGACAGGATTCAGCTGGGGAATCATAATTTGCCTATGTTCGTCTACTGAATTTTCACAATCATGTTAATGAAAAAGATAATGTTTTGACATGTATTTTCACCAAAAATGAATATCTATAAACTGTATTGTCCACCTCCTTTTATACAAAATGATTCCATGACTTCAGGTTTTTGTATACTGCAATAATGGTAATAAAACAGCAATAAAGTATCCATGACTCATTGAATTTGCAATGAAATAAAAAGAAGAATACAGGAAAAAATAAATGAGTAACTTTGAAATAGCACAAACCTCCCAGTTCTTGAGTAAAGCAGCAACACAAAATGGTCAATATGCCCGTTCAAAAATGCAACACTGAATTTTTTTTTTTTTTGTACATCTTTTTGCCTGCTCCAATTTCACACTGGTTTCTCAGATGCATCAAATTTTATTGCAACAGCTTAGTTACCAATTTCTTTCACTATTTCATCCATCCATCCATCCTCTTCCGCTTATCCGAGATCGGGTCGCAAGGGCAGCAGCTTGAGCAGAGATGCCCAGACTTCCCTCTCCCCGGCCACTTCTTCTAGCTCTTCTGGGGGAATCCGGAGGCGTTCCCAGGCCAGCCGAGAAACATAGTCCCTCCAACGTGTCCTGGGTCTTTCCCGGGGCTTCCTCCAGGACCCTGCTAAGGGTGTAGAGCTGGTCCACTGTTCCACAACCAAGACAAAAGCCACATTGTTCCTCCTGAATCCGAGGTTCGACTATCTAACGGACCCTCCTCTCCAGGACTTTTCCAGGGAGGCTGAGGAGTGTGATCCCTCTGTAGTTGGAACACACCCTCCGGTCCCCCTTTTTAAAGAGGGGGACCACCACCCTGGTCTGCCAATCCAGAGACACTGTCCCCGATGTCCATGCGATGTTTCAGAGGCATGTCAACCAGGACAGTCCTACAACATCCAGAGCCTTGAGGAACTCCGGGTGTATCTCATCCACCCTCGGAGCCCTGCCACCAAGGACTATTTTGACCACCTCAGTGATCTCAGTCCCAGAGATGGGGGAGACCACCTCCGAGTCCCCAGGCTCTGCTTCCTCATTGGAAGGCATGTTAGTTGGATTGAGGAGATCTTCGAAGTACTCCCCCCACCGACCCACAACGTCCCGAGTCGAGGTCAGCAGCACACCACCCCCACCATATACAGTGTTGACATTGCACTGCTTCCCCCTCCTGAAAAGCCAGATGGTGGACCAGAATCTCCTCGAAGCCGTCTGAAAATCATTCTCCATGGCCTCCCCAAACTCCTCCCATGGCCGAGTTTTTGCCTCAGCAACCACCGAAGCCTTATTCCACTTGGCCAGCCGGTACCTATGAGCTGCCTCCAGAGTCCCACAGGACAAAAGGGTCCTGTAGGACTCCTTCTTCAGCTTGAAGCCATCCCTCACCGCCAGTGTCCACCAACAAGTTCGGGGATTACCGCCACAACAGGCACCAACCACCTTACGGCCACAGCTCTGGTGAGCTGCCTCAACAATAGAGGCACAGAACATGGCCGATTCGGACTCAATGTCCCCCACCTCCCTTGGGACATGGTCGAAGTTCTGCTGAAGGTGGGAGTTGAAGCTACTTCTGGCAGTGGACTCTGCCAGACTTTCCCAGCAGACCTTCACAACACGTTTGGGCCTACCAGGCCTGACCGGCATCCTCCCCCACCATTGAAGCCTACTCACCACCAGGTGGTGATCAGTTGACAGCTCCGCCCCTCACTTCCCACAAGTGTCCAAGACATGTTGCCGCAGGTCTGATGACACAACCACAAAGTCTATCATCGAATTGAGGCCTAGGGTGTTCCGGTGCCAAGTTCACATATGAACACCCCTATACTCGAACATGGTGTTCGTTATGGACAATCCGTGATGAGCACAGAAGTTCAATAACAAAACACCACTCGGGTTCAGATCGGGGGGGCCATTCCTCCAAATCATGCCCTTCTAGGTCTCACTGTCATTGCCCACGTGAGCATTGAAGTCTCCCAGCAGTACGAGGGAGTCCACAGAAGGTATGCCCTCTAGCACCCCCTCCAGGGACTCCAAAAAGGGTGGGTACTCAAAACTGCTGTTCGGTGCATACGCATAAACAACAGTTAGAACCCATCCCCCCACCCAAAGGTGGAAGGAGGCTACCCTCTTGTCTTGGTAAACCCCAATAAGCAGGCTCCAAGTCAGGTGGCAATAAGTATGTCCACACCCACTCGGCGCCTCTCATCGGGGGAAACTCCACAGTGGTAGAGAGTCCTGCCCCTCCTTGTCCCAAGAGCCAGCTTCTGTAGCCAAGGATTGGACCGCCAAGGTCCCCGCCTTTGGCCACCACCAAACTCACATTGCACCCGACCTCCTTGGCCCCTCCTATAGGTGGTGAGCCCATGGGAAGGGCGATCCATGTTGCCTCTTTAGGCTGTGCCTGGCCGAGACCCATGGGTGCAGGCCAGACCACCAGGTGCTCGCCATCAAGCCGAACCTCCAGGCCTGGCTCCAGAGGGGCGCCCTGGTGACCCACGTCCGGGCAAGGGAAAACGTCATCCAAATTTTTTGTTCTTCATAGGTGGTTATGTTGAACTGCTCTTTGTCTCATCCCTCACCTAGGACCAGTTTGCCTTGGGTGGCACTACCAGGGGTATAAAGCCCTGAAAATCAGAGCTCCTAGGATCATTGGAACACGCAAACCCACGATAAGGTGGGGATTTGAGGAGGGTTTTCATTATTTCAACGACGTTTAATTTAAAACCAGCTTCATATTTTCTTCTGATTGAACACTCCATCCTAGATAAGGGATGCTCTTACGATAAAGGTGTATGAGGGTGTCAGATACAAAAAACACAAATCAGTGCAAACGTTGCTTCAGAATAGTTTGGGTATTACTGTGTGGTCATGTAGGCACAATAGAGAGAGAGAGAGAGAGAGAGAGAGAGAGAGAGAGAGAGAGGGAGGTTAGGAGCTGTAGAAGGAAAATGTTTTTATATTAGCATAAAATAGCAAAATTACCATAAAGAGCCATAAAAAGTAATTAAAACCTTCTGAAACATTAGATTAAGCATAAATTAGAATGTTAAGAAAATAAGATAGGTCAAGGAAAGTCCAAGTGGGAGTAGGCTCTGTGGAGCATGTAGATGAACACAACCTCCATGCCTATAAAAGTATGGCTGGCAAACTGTAGAGGATCAGATATTCTAAAACCATGTGTAACTGGTTTAGGACCATTTTTTCAAAGGCCTTCATGACGTATGAAGTAAGCGCAACCGGTCTGAAGTCCTTGGAATCACTTGATTGCCCTTTGTTTGGGAACACACAGAGTGTTTTCCATAGCTGGCAAACATTACGCAAATTCAGGGAAAGGAAGAATGGGTGCTGAAGGACCCCACAGAACTGGCTGGCACATGTTTTCAGCACCCTGCAGCTCTTTCCATCTGGCAATAAAGCCTTGTTTCTGCAGAGCTTTCCCAGATTTCTCATCACTTGATCATCAGAGACACACAGACTATGGGGGTGGGGGGTGGGGGTGTTATGTCATTGTAGGGGAAGGTAGTGCAAGGTGCAAATGTCAGAGGGGATTCCAGAACCTTCTCAGCTTGCACACAGATGCTAGCAGTGTTGGGGAAGGGCTGTACTAACAAGAAAGAATCACATCTGTTGAAGAATTGGTTCAGTTCATTAGCTCTGTTCTTGTTCCCTTCCTCTGCATGTTTTATTGCCTGCTTACATCCAGTAATAGTCCACATCTCCTTCCACACTTCTTTCATGTTGTTTTGTTGTAACTTGTACTCAGGTTTGTCTCTGTAGTGGGCTTTTCCCTCACAGAGCTGCTTCTTCTGTTCAAGGTTCAAGGTTTCTTTATTTCATGTTTACACATCATCAGTTGCATCTAATAAGAAGATAGAAAGAAATAAAACAAAACAACTAGAGACAAGACAGGTTAAGGTAAGACAGTTTGATAGTGCATATTTACACAAAAATGGTTACAGGATACATATAATTGTCTTCTCCAATATTCGTTATTAAAATGTCGTATGGCACCGCAATGAAAGGAATTTCTGGAGCAATTTGTATGGGTTTTCAAGGCAACTATCCTTCCTGATTTACTGAAGTTAACTTCTATATGTAATGGATGTCTGTCATCAGTTGAGATGATTTCCAGTTTCTTTAGCATTGTCCTCTGACACACACTAATCATCTACATCAGCCCCAATAACTTTAGCTGCATGCTTAGTAATCTGCTGAAGCTTTTTAACATTTTGTTTTGTCAGACCAGGCAATGAAACTAAAAGTGATAATAGACTGGATAAAAGGACAACATATGGTCTTTATCTTTTTTAAATAGTTTCAGTTTACGGAGGATAAATAAGCACTGATTGCATTTAGAGAATTTTTATTTTTTATTTGCATTCCAAATACACCTGCATGATTCCATCCTGTTCTCCAAACCTGAAGGCTCTCTTCTTTATATTCAGAAGGGCTTAAAAATCTTTTGTGATCCATGGCCTGTTGTTCAGATTGTATTAATTACACTTGGCAAAGACAGGCTTTCTTTAGGAGAAGGTAAACAGAGTAGTTGTTTAGCCAGGCTGAGGTCAAAATACCAAGGAATACACAAACATATTGAACACCAAAATTCAAAACAGCAATCAAAACCCTAAGTCTAAGAAACTGAACCAAAAAATATCTGTTACTACAATAGGAAACATTACTATTTATTAAGTGACCCTAAAGATTTTTTTTAAAGGATAACATAATAAAATGATATATACACTAGGAATGCTCTCAAATGTTGTGACAAGCAATGGACATTTTTGCGAACAGCATAATGGCGGTGCCCATGAAATAAATTTAAAAAACAGCAAAAAAAAAAAAAAGTTGCCCAAGAAAATCAACAAGAGTACTTTATAAAAGAGGATATGACCATGACAAATAATACTGTAGATTCCAAGCTTAAGCCAGTGTGTTTAAACCGTGTCTGCTTAGAAAATCAGATTTTATAAATTCTTTCTTTTATGCAGCTCAGCATTACTGTCTTATATACAACCCACATTTATGTAGATTGTTGTTTGTCTCGTTTTCCATTTTCTGATTTCTCACTTTATATTTTACTGTTACTTTGAGAATTAAACACAAATGATAATTCCAGTGCTCTATTCACATGTGCAATAAAAAAAATAACTTAAACTAGCAGTCTTAGGGCACAAATGATGGAAATTGCTGTGCTGTTTTGAAACAGTTCTTTCCAGTTCATGCAACTTGCTTTTATACTGGACGCAGTTCTTGGAGCACCTCTGCAGCATTCATACATGTTAACTGGCTTGAAGACATTTTTGGAAATCCTGTAGATTACATATTTCTGATTTTTTTTTCAATACCAATTAAAGTAATGTAAAATTCAAGGATAAGTGTAAATTAAAAAGAAAAGTTTCTACAATTTGCCTGCTTGACAAGAAATTTTATCTTCTTTATATCTTGTACCATGTGCTTTATCTTTGTGAGCAATTCCGTTCCATGTCAGACCTTTTATTCTCACATTTTTGTCCTACAGACCTGAGTTTCAAAATGGGATGGATGACTGATTTCATTACAGATATAATTAAGAGAAAAAACATGTTGAACAGTACCATATTTTCATGTATGTTTCAGACAAATAGCTCTGTAGCATTTTCTGTGTAATTGAGTCAATGCTGCTCCTTCATGGCAGTCAGTCTGAATTTTAAGGTGCAGAAAATCAATATTGCATTCAACTGTTCATGAATAAATTTAGGTAATTCCAAAATTGAATTGGAAGTGCAGCTTCACGTCATTTTGCTCCATGGAGCGAAAAAGCAGTTGTAATTATACAAATCCTAGTGTTTAAATGTATATAAGTAAAGATAACTGCACTTGCAGTACACAGTGTGATCCCATTTTACTATTACGGTTGCCTAATGGACCATGACTTTTAAGATTTTTTTCAATTTATATTTACTTTCTATAGTGTATTTCATGGCTAATATCATCACCAAGCACTTTGTAAAAACAAAACTCACAAGGGATCCAAAGTCTTAGAAATGAGGCAAAGGTAAGTTAAGTGATTTGCTTAGGCCCCTACTGTGAGCAGGAGGTGGCTTTTAAACCTGTGACTTTGTGCTGGCAAAGGCAGCTCCGTAAACACTCGACTGTGCTGCCTGTCATGAATTTAAAATACAACAGAGGCATACTGTAAAACAGAAAATAATACTACAGTGCTTTGTATCTTTGTATTTTTAAATGAATTACAATTAACTGTAAGTATGCTATTTGACCTTTAGAACATTTAGATTTTCATACACGTTTTTCTTGACCAAATGAAAGAGGTGTTCAAAAGCTAAAACTACATAGCTTTGGACAGGTAATCTACAAGTAAGAAACACAACCGCGATGCTTAGATTTAATGCAGGTCTTAACTGTTCTCCTAGCTTACCTGCCTATTCAGTGGCATGCAAAAGTATTCCATCCCTTTGAAATTCATCAACATTTTCTACATAACAAAAGGTTAATACAAATTATTTATCCATTCAGTATTTTTAATGTGAACTCATGCAGAAAACCTATCTACAGAAGATGGTTTATAGTTCAAAATAAACCATCTTCTGTTGATAAGAATTTTCTGCTTAATGAGAATTATGATGACTTTCAAGTGGATTGGATACTTTTGCACGCTACTGTATATAGATGCATTTTTAACAAAGCTAAATGATACCTTCTAAGCCATCTTTAAAACTGGCAAGTCCAAATTTTGAAAACTAGCATTCACTACATTGCTCATCTCATTGTTGTTAAAAAATATTGACATTTTCAACACTGGAAAAACAGGAATGACAGAAGCCATTTGAGGATATCATCAGTATTTACGAATCATAGTTTCACAAATTTGTTCTTCTATATTCCCATTGGAAACCTTAACTGCTTAAAGGTTGATCTTTGATGGCTCATGAGACTTTAAACAGATTCTTATATGTGTTTGCAACGTCATTGAATTCCTTAGGAGACATAGCTTCAGACAAAAAGGAGACATGTGCTAAAAGGAGCCAAAATTGGGAATTTGGTTTAAAGAACTGTTTCTATGAGATCTCTTTCTAGTGTTGTTCTTAACTTTTTCAAGACTTCATATTTTTTCTTATTATTGCACTGATGCCTTTATCCAAGGTGACTTACAACATTTGACATACGATCATTTCTTTTGTTTTTCCAGATAAAGTGACTTGCTTATGGTCACACAGTGATGTCAGTAGTGGGATCTGAACCCACAACCTCAGGGTTTGAAGTCCGAAGTCTTAACCACTGTCTGCCTTTTCTTCCAGAGTGACTATGATCTAATTGGAACACGGCAATATAAATTAGAGCAAATAATAATAGCATTATTCAGAAGCAAGGACTACAGTTTTATAATCATGTTTTATTACCACAGACAGGTGTCCATACATTGTGTCATATATTGCTGAGTGCACAATACAAATACTTTCACATTGCAGCAAAATGCAAAGACTTTTCTTGGAAGATCTGGGCCCACTGTATGTTTTTGCTGAGTTTTTAACTGAAAATAAAGAGGGGACACTTGTGAGGATACTGTTTTTTTTTTTTCCTCAGGATAAAAATCTGAGAAGCTTGAGACAAAAGAAAATGTCTCCATTTTATTTTGTTCCATTCTCGTTGTTGTCTGGTTGAAACCAAAAACATATTAAGGAGATCTCTTTTATCACATTTCATTCATATGGGTTACTACTTCTAATTTTATTTCAGAGAAAAAAACTGCATATCTAAAGAACAGCATAAAGAATACGTAAAAAATTAATATGGGCTGAATGATGAGAGAGTGTTCAGATACAGTATATTGCTTACAGCGCAAGAGCTGCGGTTTAGAATCTTGTCCCAGATGCTGTCTTGTGGAGTTTGCCCAATTTTCCTTTGTTTTTTCTGTAGGCATTCAGATTCAACACTGAAATCTCAAAAATATGTATGTTAGGTTAAGTGGGAGGCAGCTTTAAGTTGTCCCTTTCTGACTAAAGGTGAGTGTATGCATGAATGTCCACTGTGATGTTATTTTCCAGGGCCGAGTCATGTCTTGTACGTGAAGCTGCCATGAGGGACTCTGACTGTCCACTACCCTAAACTCGACTAAGAAGTTTGGATAATGCATGTATAGCTCTTTGGTAAAGTTTAAACAAAGAAAATAAATATTTAATAGCAAGTTTAAATTGTACAGAGGAACACTGTTGATGTTCAAAGGTGATTTGTGCTTATAGACATTTGCTGTGTTTGTATGTACTCACTGATTATACAAGTTCAAATTATTAATACTCATAATTACACAGTAAACTTTGACTTGCATTTGACACAGAAGTAAAATAGATGAGGATAACTGGCTTTAAGCCGATGTTTAAACACATAAATTACTTCACTTTAGCTTTTAGAAAAGCATGCTGAGCAATGAATCTCAAGAAAAACAAAATCCATGAAAAAGCTTTTAAAGTCGAGAAAGCTAAAACAGCTAATGTTGTGTCATATAATTATTTTGTCTTGTCTGTCAAAAGCTCTGGTTTAATATTTGAACAACTATTCTTGTTCTCTTACCCTTGTGCTTAGCAATAAATCGTATTATTCTGTTTCTTAAAATATATTTAGTTTCTTTTAATAAACAGGTGCAGAAAGCAGATGTATTCCTGTTTTTTAAGATAAGTGTGATTCAGCTACATTGCTGGTAAATGAACCACATAAGTCAAATGGTCAGCAATGCTGATTCATACAAAAGGCAAAAGTAAAGTACATATCTTACAAAAAGCCTGTCTTAAATCTTTACTTTTTCAAAAGTAAAGGCAATAATTAATTAAATAATACAATACTGCACATTCCCTATGTGCAGTACTTTTTCCCCACCATTCTCTGTGGTCCATGGTTTAGTGTTACACTAAATCAAAAACAAACCACACTCATTTTAAGAAACAGAATAATTCCATTTATTAATGAAAATGCAGAGTATATATACAGAAATAATGCATCCAACATGGAAGAAGAGCTGAACAAAAGAAAGATTAGTTGACTGTGTTCATTTAGAGGTTTACTGGTTTTCCTAGAAGAACAACAGGGTTTAGTTGCTAATTGATTTTAGAAGCTTTTTCAGCTCTCAAGGTGAAATTGAGATTGCATTCATTTTATGCAAGGCACACTAGAAACAAAAATGCACTACCGTATATAGTCTTACTTTTTGATTCATCTGAAATCTGTTGTTAATAACATTATATTAAATTATCAGTCCAGCAAATGACAGATAAATTATTGACAATTTGAATAAAATGAAGATTATATTGTATTTGTTTTGGTTCTGGTTAAATGCAAGGAACCTCTGAAACTGTAATATTTAATCTTATGAGTTTTTATTTTGATTATAGGACTAAGCTGCTAGAAATACCTTTATAGTTGATCCTTAAAATGAAGCCATCCATCCATTATGTACCACCTATCTGGGTCCAACTTGTAAAACATATCCACATTTATTACTTTTTCATTTTCACAGGCAGGTGTTTTAGAGCTTAGAGTGGAAGCTTGTTTAGAGAAAGAGTATTGTGTACCAGGCTGGGGTTTCCTGATCTTATTACATTCCTCAACATGGTTAATTAAAACAAGACAGATTAAAATGCAAACTGTATGACGTAAACACAAGGACAAATGAGTAGTACATTAGAAAAATACACATGCAGGATGGGAATTCAAGTAAATAAATGTGGATCATATTCTGCAAATCTTTATAAATAAAGAGCAATGCGTACATTTAATTTACCAAAAAAGTGTGATGAGTTGTTTATTTGAGATAAATGTTATTGTTATGAGGAGATACGTAAAAGAGAAAAAGCAAGTGATAAAGGCTGAGCAGCCAAGACATTGTGTTGAACTCATTTCATTTTTCAGTGCAGAAAATGTCTCATCCAACTTTTTTTTCATCTGTGTCACTGATATGTGTGGGTGCTTATGTTTACTCTTCACAAGGCAATGTTGAAATAAAACTAATCATTGGTTTCAAGAAATCCAATATTTTACCTACTCAGATATAAACTGCTGAAAAAAATTAAATGAACACTTTGAAAACACATCAGATCTCAATGGGAAAAAAAACATGCTGGATATCTATACTGATATGGACTGGGTAATGTGTTAGGAACGACCTCGTTTGATGGAAATGAAAATGATCAAAATACAGTGGGCTGAATTCAAAAACACCCCAAAAATCAAAGTGAAAAAAAAAACGATGCGGTAGACTAGTCCATTTTGCTGAAATTTCATTGCAGCAACTCAAAATCGTACTCAATAGTTTGTATGGCCCCCATGTGCATGTATGCATGGCCTGACAACAGCGGGGTATGCTCCTAATGAGACAATTGATGGAGTCCTGGGGGATCTCCTCTCAGATCTGGGCCAGGGCATCACTGAGCTCCTGGATAGTCTGAGGTGCAACCTGGAGGCATAGGATTGACCAAAACATAATGTCCCAGAGCGTGGGGGCCAGTCAATGGTATCAATTCCTTCATTCTCCAGGAACTGCCTACATACTCTCGCCACATGAGGTGCCATCCTGAAGAAGCTGGACTACCTGTAAAACCTCTGTAGGGTCCAGATATCAGCTCATGCTACCAGTAGTGACACTGACCGTAGCCAAATGCAAAATGAGTGAAAAAACAGTCAGAAAAGATGAGGAGGGAAAAATATCAGTTATCTCCACCTGTTAAACCATTCTTGTTTTGGGGGTCATCTCATTGTTGCCCCTCTAGTGCACCTGTTGTTCATTTCATTAACACCAAAGCAGCTAAAACTGATTAACAACCCCCTCTGCTACTGAACCGACCAGATCAACATCCCACAAGTTTCATTGACTTGATGCTATACTCTGATTAAAAAGTGTTCCTTTAATTTTTTTGAGCAGTATATACAGTATGTATAAATATATATATACTATATATACACACACACATATACAGTATACATGTTTATAGTCACACATGGATGTCTGTGGGACACTGTCTGGGCTCATCTGAGGTATGTATTACCGCTCAGGGTTGAGAGGGGGCTCTGCCACTTACGTTACGTGATGCAGAATGAGGGCAACTGACTCCACCCCTTCTGGTCCCTGGCCTATAAAAACCTGCTGCAGTGGGAAGGAGACTTTCAGTCTTTTGCTGAATTAACCGCATGATTGACTTTGTTATAACTCTAAATTTTTAAAAGGCTTATGATAATCTAATATTTTAAGCATGTTGTTGTTTTTATTATACAGTACAATGAACACATTCATTTAAATATATTTGCACATTGCTTAGGGTTTTAGTTTAAAATCATCAGTTCTACCCCTGTCACTACCAGAAATCACAGGTAAAAAGAAAAATGTAAATTTCTTTAAAACATATCTCCAAGCTACCAAGTTTCCCCCAGTAACAAGGGAGACAAAATGTGAGTTCCAATCCTTTTATTGACAGTTTGTTTTCCAATTGGAGAAAAACAAAAGAACTGTAACCAATTGTATCTCAAATGTTGTAAGTCACCTTGGATAAAGACTTCAGCCAAGTAATAATACCTTGATTCCAAAATATATTGGAGCTTTCTTCACCCTCTACCTCAACACAATGGGTATAAGTACCTGTATATCTTAAGTATTTCTTAATTGAACTAAACCCCACCGTGCTAAAAAAGAAAATGCAAATAACTTAAACAAAAGGAGCACAAAAGCAAAAGTCATAAAATGTACTAAGAAAATAATGTGCAGAATGCACAGACACAGAAGTTAGCGTAAAAATGAACAGAAATCAAATTTTAAAAAAGTAACAGTCTAGCAATTACAAAGGATCAGAGGAGCAGATCATTTTCCCTGTGCCTAGGTGTGCGTTATATAAAGAATGAAAATGGCCACTATGACCACATAACCACACATCTGTGGCAACAGAGACATCGTCAATGACCACAACCCTGCAACATCGTGGTATGGCAACTGTTGTGGAATCCCTGAAACTATCTACAATCTGCAGCAAAAACAAAGCAAAAAATGAAAAATATTGAACAAAGATATCAGGAGAACATTCTCAACTGGTGGCCACACTTAACAGCTTGTCTACATAGCCATAACAGTCCCCTCATTTTTAAAAATGTGATGATCTCATTTTTAGATGCTGAGAGTAAAATTTTGGTCAAAAGTGAGAGAATCATTTTGCTCCAAAAGCTGTAGTAAGGGAGATAACCTCATAACCATTTTTATACTTATTTACAATATATCTGTGTAGCATTTGCATGTTGTAAAGAGTGTGTACAAGTCAGTGGGACACTTAGAATCTCACACACCACTCCATTATCTGAGAGCTGCACTGTGTAGTACACTGCAGCATGGCTGCTGCAATAGAAGCAGCATGGAATTGAAAAAGTTAAAGCATTTCTACTAAGATGGCAAGGACAAAAATCCTCCACAATTCTGTTAAAGGCTGATCAATAACTACATGAAACGCTTGCATGCAGTTGTTCTTGGTAAATGTGGCATATCCAGTCATTAAACCCCAATTATGTCTTCCATGGGATGTTACAACTTGTGTAAATTTCTTCAATATTGTAAATGGAATAAATGTGAGCATTGCATGTTATTTGTTCAATCAGTATTCTTTTTACCTAGTAGTAATAGTAGTAATATTATAATATGCATAAGGTACTGTGAAATTCTTACTTCTTCAGCCAACATACATCATCTCAATTCTCTGGCACCATGATACACAATAATAAATTAAATACATAAGTTACTTTGACTTTGTAGGAAACACAAATCAGCTTGCCCCAATGTACTCCTTATTCCTGTTTCTATTCTCACATTGCCTGAAACCTTGCATAGCAATAGATAAAGATCATATCTAAAACATACAAAATTGTGTATGTAGTTCTTCTGCTGAAAGGCTGCCTGTAAAAAAAGATGCAATTCTAGGACATTTATTTACCTTTAACCAATTAGCTTTAAAGTTAGTTCCTTATGACCCACTGGGCTGGCTACTTTGAGCACTTGTTCAAAGCTGATCCTCGGGCTAGGACGTTGGATATCTCTGGGTCCACAGTTCTTGAGGCTGGTCAACCAATTAGCTCTGAACCACCCAATCTCACTGAGATTGGACAGGTGGTAAACCAGCTTATTGTTAAGGCTGCAGGGATCTGTGGTATCCGGGGTGAACTTTTCCAGGCTGGTGGTAAGGCTGCCCTCCTGGCATTGCAAGCAAGCTTTGCTTCCATTTGGGAGACTGGCATCATCCCAACTGACTAGACAATGGGACTTGCCATCCCTATCTGGAAAGGGAAGGGTGATCACCTGGATTGCAGCAACTATTGGTAGATAACACTGCTCTTGGTGCCTGGTAAGGTCCTTGCTAGGGTCGTCCTCAATAGGGTCCGTGATCACTTGCTCACCTACCAGCGACCGAAACAGTCTGGTTTTACGCCTAAGAAGTCTACCATTGACCATATCCTGGTACTGAGGGTTTTTATAGAGCGCAAACACAAATATCGGCAGAGTAACTTTACAGCCTTTGTCGATGTTTGCAAAGTGTTTGACTCAGTTAATCAAGCTGCCCTGTGGGACATCCTGAGGGTTCGCGGGATCCCCTCGAGGTTGCTAGATATCATGGCTGGCTTGTACACTGGTACTGTGAGTGCTGTGCAGAGCGGAGGCAGGACCTCTGCATTTTTCCCAGTTGATTCTGGGGTTCGTCAGGGGTGTGTTCTTGCTCCTACTCTGTTCAATGCTTGTATGGACTGGGTGTTGGGCAAGGTTGTGGGGTCCAGTGGCTGTGTAGCATCTGTTGATGAAGAAAGATTCACAAAACTTGACTTTGCTGACGATGCTGTGATCTTCGCAGAGTCAATGGAGGCTCTGATCAGGGTGCTCGAGAGACTGAGCAAGGAGTCTGAGTGTCTGGGCTTGTGAGTGTCCTGGATAAAAACCAAGATCCAGGCCTTTAATAACCTCTTTGGCACAACTATCAGCAGTGTGTCTGTTTGCGGAGAGGGTATTGACCTTGTTGGGAGGTTTACTTACCTTGGCAGTAACATTTATGTCTCTGGTGACACTTCCTGTGAAGTCAGTAGACGGATTGGGAGAGCACGGGGGTCATGAGGTCACTGGAAAGGAATGTTTGGTGCTCCCAATATCTATGCAAAAGGGTGAAGGTCCAAGTCTTTAGAGTCCTGGTGCTTCCTGTCTTACTATATGGTTGTGAGATATGGATGCTATCCAGTGACCTGAGACGAAGACTGGACTCCTTTGGTACTGTATCTTTCCGAAAAATCCTTGGGTACCACAGGTTTGACTTTTGTTGAATTAACAGTCACTCATGGAGTCCTGAATGAAGCCCATTACCTGCATTGTGAGGGAGCATCACTTACGGTACTATGGCCATGTGGTGCATTTTTCTGAGGGTGATCCGGCTCATTAGATCCTTATTGTTGGGGACCCAAGTGGCTGGACAAGGCCAAGGGGTCGCCCACGTAACACCTGAATACGGCAGATAGACGGTCATTTCTGGAGGGTGGGATTGGACCACATGTCTCCCCAACTTGACTTCACTTGATTTAGTTCCTTATCTTATAAAGCAGAGAAAGAATGAGGTGGTAAGCAAAATCCTATGTTGTTAAAAAAAGAAAGACATCATTTTCTAGCCCTGAAATGTTGTGCAAAAAATTCCAAGAGCTTGGAGCGACCAAAAAAAATCTATAGTCATTTACATTTCTAGGGTAATCAGGTTTTTATTAAAACATAGGAAAATACTAAATATACCCTTCTGCATGCAGTCCTTGCTTTTGATGTGTCTAACTTTATCACTGATTTGCTGAATGTTAATAACTATTATGAACTGATAACTTTGATGTAGATTCAGAAACCTGAGGAATTCAGTTTGATCATATTCATCCACGAGCCAACAGATTAACATCTAGCTGCAGGCTAGATGCAGTGTGAATTACAAATTAACAGCTCTACTACATACAGAGCTAGCTACTTTATGTGTATTTTGCTATACATCTTTTTATTTGTCTGCAACCACACAAAACAATAAAGTGTTAAAACATTAGGTTGTAAGAAACAAAAAAGTACCTGGAGAAAAATACATGCAGACATACAGTCAGAGAATCGCCCAGAACTTGCATATCCACAAGGCAGTCGTGCTAATCATTGTGTTCCTACACCTCCCTAAATATATGTTGTAAGAAAGGGGATAAATTGTTTCATATGTTTTGCATAAAAATACATTACAAAGTGTAAGGGCATAAGAACTATCTGTTGAAATTTCTGAAATTGATGAAGCATATACTAGATTACTCAAACTGCACTCTAGAAATCAGTATCATTGTAAAGCAGAATTCAATACTTTGACCATATGGAGCAACTAATTCTTAAATCACACTATTCATATTATGAACATGTAGAAAAGGCCAAAAGGATTTTAATTTAACAAATACAAATGGAACATATTCAGAAAGCAGCTGCAGAGGCTAACAATCTTTTTTTTTGCAGTTTTTCCTTTGTATTTCTATTTTTTGTTTCTTTTCTTTGTATTGATTTAGAAGTAAAAGGTTGCATCTATTTTGCTATTACTGTATATGTTTGTTGTTGGGTTTAAAGTTAATGAATGTAAAGATATAACCTATAGAGTATACAGTATAAAAAGAATGCTATAAGACTTGGAAAATCTTTAAATCTATGAAAATCTTAAATCTCCTACAAAGCCTTACATTAAGATGGTTATCCAGAGAAATTTTATAAACATCTAAAAATGTATATATATAAACTTATATAAACTACACAGAGAAGGGGCAAAATAGTATTAAAACAAGAAAAGAGAGTTAAGCATTTAAAGCTGTAGCAGAAATAGAAACATTTTTAAATGTCATATTAATGTAATATTATTAATAGTTATTACAGATTGTGAATCTATTTGGAACAAAATCCTGCAGCTACAGTGGGTCCCCAGGACCAAGTAAGGGATCCGCTGCCCTGCCCAGAACACCAATCCATTCACAGACACACACACACACACACACGCACACACACACACACACAGGCACACCCTCCACACATAGTCATTAGGGCCAATGTAGTATCGCCAGTCCATATAACCTGCATGTCTTTGGACTGTGGGAGGAAACCAGAACACTAAAAGGAATCCCACACAAACATGGGCTGAACAGGCAAGCTTCACACAGGGAGGGCAACCGCAAACTCCTTCTTGTGAGGCATTAGTGCTACCCCAAATACAATTTATAATATTTCAAAATGACTTCCATTGAAATTTTCCTGTTTTTTCAATGTAACTTCCTGTCATTGTTAGATATCTTTAATTACACAGGAAGTTATTTCAATGTATTTTAAGTTATTTTAAGATATCTTGAAATTAAACTGAGACATCACAAAATGAACAGAAAGCTTGTTAAGGATACCTGGGATTGCAAACAGGAAGTTATTTTCAGAAATCTAAAATACTATTAAAGATTCTATTAGAGATACTTCAAATGGGTTTCCAGATATCTCAAAATAATTCCTGCGCATTTTCAATAATCTAAAACTCATTTCAAGATATTTCAACATAACATTCTCTGCATTTTGAGATATCTGAAATGCATTTAGAAATACTTTCAATTAGATTGGAAGTCCAATGGAAAGACAGCAATAGCAATCTTCAATAGCAACAATACCGTGCTTTCGTGTTGTAGTTAAACCTTCTGTTATGGCACTTCATGATTTCACTTTTAGTGATTAGTTTTTCAATTTTTGTGTGTGGACTTTGGCTTTGTTTAAAACTCCTAGATTTCAGACTGGTTTTGATAATGGTTAGGTTTGCATTTGGACATGCCTTACCTTTGATTGTTTTTGTTCTTGCTTTCAAATTCATGTTAATAAATTTACAAATATGATGAAACACTGCTTTGTTATTGCTGACTTCATATTCCTTTCTCTTAATTTTGACATTTTTGAATTTTAAGTTTTTTCCCTTATTTGTTGTGCTGGTGGTGGCCAAAAGCCTCCTTCTGGATTTTGAGATTAAGGCTTATTATGTTGTTAGGCCTCACTCTGACTTTGAGGCATTCATTTTTAAGATACAATAAATTTGTGGGACTAGGTAGAATCATAACAGTATGCAGCCAGGGGAATAGGTCCCCTGATGCTGCAGCACTATTTAAGGCCAAGGAACCCAGAATGATCACTATACATTTTCCCCACTTCAGTTGTTTAGCTTATTTTTGGATTTACCTTCTGAATCCCATAAGTTTACTATTCTATTTTCTACTTATTGGTCTCTCAGGTTGGATCTAAATTTTCAGTATGATTTAGTCTTTAGATTTATTTTCCTGCTGTTACCTTCTTGAGGTGACATTTTTGAAATTCTCCATATTTTAATTTAAGATTTTTTATTTATTTATTTATTTTTTTAATAAACAATATTATATGAAGGCCTGACATATTCTTTGTAATAGGGGTTAAAACTCCATTCTCCTCAGTTTTGGGGCTGGGCTTACTTAGAATATGTGAGGCCTATTGGTATACAGTATTTCAGGCCAGTCTAGGAGTTGCATCCTGATTTTTGAGATCTGAGGCCTCTTTTCGAATTTTTGATCTTGCATCACAACACATCAAAACTCCTAGATCTGCATTTTTCAGATGCCTACATTCTGAACAATGATTTCAAGATCCTCATGAAAGCCCTAGTAAAACAAATAGTTCTACTTCAATAATATTACAAGATGAGACTGTATTTCCTAAAGAAAGACATCTTTTATCAAAAATGTTCACTGATTACAAAGTAATCACAGTTCAGAGCATTACAAATTGTAAACAAACTTCTTTTGCCCTCCAATACTACAATATTTATCCTTCTCTATTTCTGTATATGATGTAGGGAGGATTTTTTTAAAAAGTTGGCAAAAGTTTATTAATGTTGTACAAAATTAAAGACACTGAGCTCCTATTACGTTTTCTGGTGTTTCAGCATATAGGCCATACTAGACATACTACTATATTTTGAAATTTTATTTTACAACTCCATTAATTTAGTAGTGAAGGAGAATTATTGTTTGTTGATATCCTCCTTACAGTGGGATGCAAAAGTTTGGGCAACCTTGTTAATAGTCATTATTTTCCTGTATAAATCGTTGGTTGTTACGATAAAAAATGTCAGTTAAATATATCATATAGGAGACACACACAGTGATATTTGAGAAGTGAAATGAAGTTTATTGGATTTACAGAAAGTGTGCAATAATTGTTCAAACAAAATCAGGCAGGTGCATAAATTTGGGCACCGTTGTCATTTTATTGATTCCAAAACTTTTAGAACTAATTATTGGAACTCAAATTGGTTTGGTAAGCTCAGTGACCTCTGACCTACATACACAGGTGAATCCTATAATGAGAAAGAGTATTTAAGGGGGTCAATTGTAAGTTTCCTCCTCCTTTAATTTTCTCTGAAGAGTAGCAACATGGGGGTCACAAAACAACTTTCAAATGACCTGAAGACAAAGATTGTTCACCATCATGGTTTAGAGGAAGGATACAGAAAGCTGTCCCAGATATTTAAGCTGTCTGTTTCCACAGTTAGGAACATATTGAGGAAATGGAAGACCACAGGCTCAGTTCAAGTTAAGGCTCGAAGTGGCAGACCAAGAAAGATTTCGGATAGACAGAAGCGACGAATGGTGAGAACAGTCAGAGTCAACCCACAGACCAGCACCAAAGACCTACAACATCATCTTGCAGCAGATGGAGTCACTGTGCATCGTTCAACCATTCGGCGCACTTTACACAAGGAGATGCTGTATGCAGAGTGATGCAGAGGAAGCCTTTTCTCCGCCCACAGCACAAACAGAGCCGCTTGAGGTATGCTCAAGCACATTTGGACAAGCCAGCTTCATTTTGGAATAAGGTGCTGTGGACTGATGAAACTAAAATTGAGTTATTTGGGCATAACAAGGGCGTTATGCATGGAGGAAAAAGAACACAGCATTCCAAGAAAAACACCTGCTACCTACAGTAAAATATGGTGGTGGTTCCATCATGCTGTGGGGCTGTGTGGCCAGTGCAGGGACTGGGAATCTTGTCAAAGTTGAGGGATGCATGGATTCCACTCAGTATCAGCAGATTCTGGAGACCAATGTCCAGGAATCAGTGACAAAGCTGAAGCTGCGCGGGCTGGATCTTTCAACAAGACAACGACCCGAAACACTGCTCAAAATCCACTAAGGCATTCATGCAGAGGAACAAGTACAATGTTCTGGAATGGCCATATCAGTCCCCAGACCTGAATATAATTGAAAATCTGTGGTTTGAGTTAAAGAGAGCTGTCCATGCTCGGAAGCCACCAAACCTGAATGAACTAGAGATGTTTTGTAAAGAGGAATGGTCCAAAATACCTTCAACCACAATCCAGACTCTCATTGGAACCTACAGGAAGCGTTTAGAGGCTGTAATTTCTGCAAAAGATGGATCTACTAAATATTGATTTCATTTCTTTTTTGTGGTGCCCAAATTTATGCACCTGCCTGATTTTGTTTGAACAATTATTGCACACTTTCGGTAAATCCAATAAACTTCATTTCACTTCTCAAATATCACTGTGTGTGTCTCCTATATGATATATTTAACTGACATTTTTTATCATGACAACCAACGATTTATACAGGAAAATAATGACTATTAACAAGGTTGCCCAAACTTTTGCATCCCACTGTATTTGTAAAATGTTTCATAAATTTAATAATGCTAAAAAGTTTAAAGAAAACATTTTTAAAATGATAAAATTACTGCCACAATAAGCAGCATATAGCTTGTGTACAGAAACTTCACTCCCTGTAGCATAATTCATAATCTAGGAAACAACTTTGAGCATGAGGATATATAAATATCACAACTGGACTACCAACAACTGTGGCAGAATGAGCAGGAGAGCTGTGTAGAAGGACTGTAACCACCAAAATTCCAACTTGTAGTTTAAGGAGAAAAGTGCCAGTGCACTGTATCATAAATGTTGTAAGTTGCCTTGGATAAGGGCATCAGCCAAATAAGTAAATGTAGATATGACGAAAAGTATACAGCACCAAATTGTTGAGTTCAGGTGTTTCAGTCACTCCCACTGTTAACAGGTCCATGAAATCAAGCACATGACCATGCAATCTCCATTAACAAACACTGGAAGTAGAAAGAGCTCAGTGACTTTAAATGTGGCACTGCCAAAGGACTGCCACCTTTGTCACAAGTCAGTACGTAATATTTCTGCTGTGTTAGCAATGCCCCAGTGAGCTGTAAGTTAGCTCAGCTATGAAGTGGTAGAGCGTGAAAACTCACAGAGCGGGACCACAGAGTGCTGAAACACATATCCTGTAAAAATCACCTGTAATCTTTAGCTCACTCGCAGCAGAGTTCTAAACTGCCTTTGGAAGCAATATCAGCACAACAACTGTGCACTGGGAGCTTCAGGAAATGGGATTTCTATTGCCGAGCAGCTGCACACAAGCCTAGGATCACTATGTGCAAAGACAAGTGTTCGCTGGAGTGACATATAGCACGCTGCCATTAGACTCTGGACTGGAAGAAGTGTGTTCTTCTGGAGTGATGAAGCACGTTTCCCTATCTGACAGTCTGATGGACGTGTCTAGATTTGTTGGATTCCTACCTTCTGGACTGTATAGTGCCTACTGTAAAATTTGGTGGAAAAGGATAATGGTCTGGGACTATTTTTCAGGGGTTAGACTAGGCCCCTTGTTGTCACAGAAGGGTACTGTTAATGATACAGACCTTTAAGAAAATTGTTTGCTTCCAAATTTGTGGTAACAGTTTAGAGAAGGTCATTTTCTCTTTCAGCACAACTGTGCCCCTGTGAAAAGAGCCAGGTCCAAAAAAGACATGAAGGAACTCAAGTGGCCTGCACAGAGCCCTGCTTTCAACCCTATTGAACACTTTTGGGCTGAATTGGAATGCTGATTGCAAGTCAGGTCTTCTTGTCCAACATCAGTACTTGGCCGGACAGATGATCTTTTGGCTGAAAAGGCATGAATTCCCACAGACACACTCCAAAATCTTATGGAAAGCCTTCTCAGAACAGTGGAACTGATATAGCTGCAAATTGTGGTTAACTTAATATTAATGCCCATGGTTTGGGAATGAGATGTTTAACAAGTTCATATTGGTGTGATAGTCAGGTTTCCACAAATGTTTCGCTATATAGTAGACTGTTATTTGTTGCTGATGATAGAAATGACTGATTGTTAATAAAATTCTGGAAAGATTAAATGGTGCAAATATTGAATATAAATGTAGTTAGGGTTGCACATTTTTATTTTTTTTTTCTTTGTAATGAGTTGTGCATATTCTCACAACCCTAATATGAATGTTGAATGTGTAATAAAATAATTGATTTGGAACAGAACATACAGTGAAAATAGTATATACATTGAAATATTGAGGTAGACACAAAAATCAAGGTATAATTATGTATTACATTTAGATATTGAGTCTAGAGGAGTAGTTATTATGTCATGCCCAAGAGTAGATGGCAGTATAAGGTCAAAGAGTGTACCTTTCATTCATTGCACATTGCATGTCAGAGAAAGGAAGCATCAGTCCACATTATTTGGTGCAACTTATGAGGAGCTTATTGGCTTACACAAGTAGTAGCCTTAATTGATTACAATATAGGCCCAGGTTTTATTCAGTTTCTTCTGTCCAGCATTGATTCCTGTCTTTAACCAAATGCTTCTGGGATAGCCTCAGTTTCCATATGACAGTGTAATGGAATCAAAAGGTTCACGTGTTTTAATTAACTAAACAAAGAGGACCGAGTAAATAAACATATAATCTTTTAAATGTTAAAATGGTTTTTAACAAAGCAAAGTGAATTTGCCTATAATTAAAGTAAAGCTCTTAAAGCAGTACCCCTGGTTCATAGACCAATATTTGTTTTATCAAGAAAACATAAAAAGAATGCACATAAATGAGTCGTTATGAAACTCATTTATGAGAAATAATTTGAACGTATGATTACTTTGAGTATATGAAATGCAATGTCTTTGATTTTAATTTGAGAGATATAATAGGACAGTGGCCTCCACCTGTTAAACCATTCCTGTTTTGGGGGTCATCTCCTTGTTGCCCCTCTAGTGCATCTGTTGTTAATTTCATTAACACCAAAGCAGCTGAAACTGATTAACAACCCCCTCTGCTACTTAACTGACCAGATCAGTATCCCAGAAATTTAATTGACTTGATGCTATACTCTCATTAAAAAGTGTTCCTTTAATTTTTTTGAGCAGTATATTTGTTTAGCATCTTGTAAAGCACTTTAAGTTGCACCCTGTGTATGAAAATGCATGTTAGAAGTAAATGTTGTTGCTGTTTACAATTCCAGGGAACAAACATAAACGGGCATGTCACTTTAAATGTCCATGCTTTAGGATTGAGAATACTAGAAGTGTCTTTAGAAATTGCATTCAGCCATTAATATACATATTTTGGGCTGGCCTTTGCCACTAAAGGAGAAACAAAAAATAAAAATCACATCTTTTAACGAAGATCACCATTTGTTTCTTTATTGTGCCTTTTCAGATAAACATTTGATCTATCAAATTCATAAGAAAAAAATAACAACAAAAGTGGCTGCATGTATTATTTTCAGATTTTATATACTGTAACTTTCCAGGGGCACAATTTATGACTTTACAATGTGTACAGTTATAAGGACAGAAAAATTTTTTTATTATTATCCTTTTTAGAAATTAAATACGAAATTGCCACTATTTACCCATATATTTACTATAATAATTTACTCCAGTTTCAGAATCATAGGAGTCATTCACAGTCTGTCTTTAACATGGCAAACTCAGTTACACATCATATCAGTTTAAACTTGTCAATCAGCTTAAAACACACATCTTTTGGTAGTTGAGGAAAAACAGCATACACGTGTAGAGAATGTGCAAACTCCACACTCAGACACATGAATTATGCATAGTAATTACATGAAATATGTTGTCTTTAAATTCTCAGATGCAAACCAGACATATAGAAATAATGTGTTAATAAATATTAATACTGATGTTGGACTGTTGATGTAAAACGATAAAAAATGTTGCCTTTAAACTGTAAAACATTAACATTTTATATGCTGTATGTTGAAAATCTTTTGCTTATCAATCCAATCAATATAAAATATTGACAAATATTTTTAAATGCTGTGTGCTTTTAATATTGTTTTATATATTATATATGAGATGTTCAATACTGCAAGTTACTGTAATGTTTCTATCATTTAAAGATTTGATAGGTAAGTTAATAGATCATAAATCATGTAAACTGATTTAATATATATACCAAGCCTTTAGACTGGATTTTCACAAGAGAAGTGGAAAATAAACTGTTCACCTTGTGAAAGTAAATTAAATCCTGATAAGGTCACTGCATCAGGACAAGGGTAGGCTTATCTTATATGTCTTCTTAATAGAGGAGATCTTATCTTAATAGCACTTCTCTAATTCAAAACTGCAATTAATATTTCTGTGCTATCTGTTTGAATTTACAATGGAAACTTGAGTGCACCTTTCAATATACTTTTAATGCAAATGACTGCTTTTAATGAAAAAAGGCTATTACATTTTCAAGCCTTGTTTTCCCATGAGAATTCAAAACGTGAAGCAATTGTATCAGGAGCCCGGTGAATAATATAGTGGGAGGATAGCAAATTGGAATGCTTTAGACAAGATGAAGTCTGCTCAGATTCTCGTTACATCCCTGTGTTCGGAATGACCTGTAATTTTCCAGTTTGGCTGAAGCTTGAACTTTTGATGTTAAGACTGATTACCCTACATGCAATTTTCATATAGTTAGTAAGAAAAACTGAAGGCATGGTGGGATCGTATAATCCAGCCACAGAATTCAAAAGTAAAATATAAGATTAAAAAAAAAATCAAAAAGAACCCACAAAAAATAACCTTTTAGACAGGTTTGGTCTAATTTGTCTGCTATGTCATTTGGAAATATTGCAGTATTCATACATTTCATAAGTATATGAACTGTGCATGTTGTAACAGTTTTAACTGCATTCCCCTTTTTTGACTAGGTTGAAGGAAGGATGCAAATACTGCAATAAATAGTTCACTTTGATTAATTAAACAATCACGCTGATTGCTTAAGTGGGTGTAGAACTTCTTTTAAACTCACACAAACAGGTCATTAATTATCAATCATGTTTGAACATTTACACAAACTCTGTGTAGAGGCAAGAGACAAGAGATCTTAGGAAATTTAACTGAAGAAATGTATACGGTAAGGGAAATTGAAATTGATCTTTCATAGATTAGGTGCACTAGCCACAATGTCAATTTTAAGAAATGACATTATTAAAAATTAATACTGAACTGTAATAAAATTGAATATAATATACACATCCATTTTCATATCTCTATCTCATCTCATTTTCAAACCTACTTAATCCAATTCAGGGTCATAAGGGATGCAGCCAATCCTGGCATCTTTTGGCACAAAGCAGGAAACAGCCCTTGACAGGTCACCAGACTCATACATTCACATTCTCACTCAGGCCTGGTTAGTTTCAACAATTAACCTGACCAGCATAGCTTTGGGCATGTAGGAAGAGCAATAAAGTCTCTGTGGAAATCTACAGATTCCATATAAACAATGTCTAGGTGTAGGAGTCTAACCCACAATGCTGCACCTGTGAGTTGGCAGTGCTACCCATTGTGCCAACTTGTTGCCCATTTCTATATCCACTTAACACAATTCAGAGTCCCTTTTAGTTGAAACCAATAAGAGCAGCAACAAACCTGTGGTAAAGTGCCTAGGATAGACAGAAACTGTGTCTAACTGAAGGTGTACAAATATTAACAAACATATTAACTCACCCAAGGAATACTAAGGATGTTTAGATTAACTGATCTGAAACAAAATATATATTTCTGGATTATGGGTGGAATGCAGAGACCTCAGAAAAGGAAATAAAAGAAGAACATTTAAGCCTAACAAAACTAAATACTGTCAGATAGCTTCACTATGTCTTGCTCAGAGTGTCATATAGAATTTTTATATATTTTATTTTTACATGATATATTTTTGTGCCCGTTTTGGCCAGGATAGGCTCTGGACCCTGAGACCCTGAACTGGATTCAACAGCTTTTACAATGTTATGTTATGTTACTTTACACTGATTAGGTATTTCCAAAAATGGGTCATACTGTGATACTGTGAATCCAATTCTAGTTCACTTACATTAAGTTCCTTCATAATTGACAAGGGAAGTCTGGATTAAAAACAGCAAAACCATAAAAAAGTAGATAAATCAGAGAATGGTGAGACATGAATAAATAATTCATAAACAGGCAACTTTATATTCATACATTTTATATGACATAAAGCATTGCAAATGCATTCAGATGTAGTCATTCTTATATAGTCATACAGAGCTTTACTGATTGCATTATTGATGTGTTTGGACAGAATTATTATCACATCTTGTTGAAAAATAATAATTTCTTATCTTCCTTATGGCCATACTATTGGATCAGTGATAGACTTATCCTCTAATGGAAAAAATAGCATAACACAAAAGAAAGTTAAAGTGTATGAGCTCTGTGTTTTGGTTTTTTTTTCTTTACATAGTTCCACTAAACAGCTCTTTTTTCCTGTATAGTGTACATACGGTGTAGGAGACGTCTGGCAGCTCAACCTGGCCGGAACGCCCCTGAAGTGGAAGGATGGGGGAAGGCAGCTGCTTTTGGACACTGCCTTCCCCAGGACGCTATTTGGCATCTTCCCTGCAGCATAGCGGTGGCCCACATTCCCGCAGGGCACCATGGGATCTGGAGTTCCGCTTCACAGCCCTGCCAACCGTGAGTGCTGCCAGGAGATGCTGCAGGGACACTGGGGAGTCCCTACTGTTTACATAGCCCAGAAGTACTCCAAAGTCATGGGGACGGAATCACTGAAGTACTTCTGGGTTCTCCATCTGACCTGGAAGTGCTGACAAGTCATGTGGACAGAAGGACAGAAGCACTTCCGGGTCAAAGACTATTTAAAGGACTGATGGAAACCCAGCAAGCGAGCCAGAGTCAGGAGGAGGTGAACGCTTGCTGGGAGGTGTGGAGGAGACTAAATTGTGATTGTGATTGTTAATCTACTTGCATTCATTTTAGCTGTGGTGCTTTGGGCATGATTATTAAGGGGAAAATAATTAAAAGTCTTCTGGGTGCTTTTACTTTGTGTCCAGAGTGTCTGTCTGTTGGGTTTAAAGGGGCAACAGTGACCCCTGGCGTTCACAATGGCTGTTATTCTGCAAATGAACGATGACCTTGGTTCTTGGTCCAGTTGAGGACACCCTTGCTCACTTTTTTTCTTTTCTTTTTTGGAATATGTCTAACCTACTTGGCAAGATAATTCAGCTGATGCGTTCTGCATAAAAGATGATGTCAATTGCCCACTCAGACCATAATGACCTGGCCAGACTACTGTGTTACTTTACAGTGGCTCCCCATCCATGTTTTGTTGCTGCTCCCCACAATTTTGTACTGGATACATTAGAACAGGAGATGGATGGATGGATGTTATTTATGCAGGAACCTTTGCATTAGTAGAGTGCATATTCTGCTGTTAATCATTTATGGGCTGAATTGGAGAATTTGAGGAAAAAGCATTGAGTATTTTACAACACAAATATCTTAGTATTTTTAAACATTTCTCTCAACCTGGTTAAAAAAAAGAAAGAAAAATGACTGCTTATGTGACCCGACTAGTCTGTCAAAAGATTAAGTCTCATCTTTGTTTTTAATGACTATTGCAGAAGAAGGAGAAAAATGACAACACATGGTCAGATTTGATTTAAATGCCTGTGTCCTTCATCAACACAGATGTTGTTTCTGAAACATGTGGAGCTTTTCTTTTTATGAGGCTTTGATTGTCATGTTTAAAATAGACTGTAATATATCTTATATCCCTTTTGGTATACAGAAACTGATGATTGTCTTACTGTAATCTCTATTCATGAATATAAAATGAAAAGCCTGAATGCCACGACAAAACTAATCAGTCAATCAAAACTTCTGCATTATGCCTAATGAGATTTTTTTTTCCTTTTTGTCGAGTAGTCCCCATTTTGCCAACCCAGTAACTATATAATGGACAACAAACTTTATATAATTGTCTCTGTAATAAGGGAAAATTCTGGTAACCATGTTATGGGTTAAGCCTCTATCCACTGTCTGAGGTAATTGAAATAATCTAGTGAAATAGCAACCCTTAGCTGTTACAAAACCAAAAGACCTAAAGCCAAAACACACATTCCTGGAATATACTTCAAGGTATGATGACTGAAATTCAGGAGAGAAGAGTAGAGACATTAAGCTTGATTTCAAAGACTCTACAAATGGAGCTTGAAGAAAAAACTTACAGAGAAGGCAGCTAAGAGGAAGGATTCACAAAGCTGAAAGATTGCACCTGAGAATTTCAAAGGGGGTCATTGGAATTGTAACAAGGCTGGTGTGTGAAAATCTTAGTTGTCTGGTATGTTTGTAAAATGCAAGTAATGATTGAAGGAAATGTTGTGTGTTGAAATGTACAGACTTGTAAATCAGATGAATAGTTTTAAACATAATCCTGTAAAGTACAGGCAACCATTCTTGTTCATCCATATGATGGGAAATGTGCTGTGTTTGAGAAGAAATATATTTTAAAAACAGACTATAAAACTCAATTAGTAGGCGATTAGACCATGAAAAAGTATTTTTTATTATTCTATGTTTAGCTGATACCTTTATCCAAGATAGCCAACAGGTTATGTGACTGGCAGGAACTCACAATGAGGCAGAGATATAAGTCAGTCCTTGTAGATTATGATCCAGTGTTAGCCACTGCATCAATCTGCCTGCTTAGAATGTATTTTTGAACAGTGTTCCTTATGTCGGATGATCTGAAAAGTCATAACTCAGCTGTTACAAATAACACATAGACTGGTGAAACAGAACACAGGTAGTTGTCTGAAGGATTATAGGTTCAAATTGAGCTGAAAATACCACAAAAGGCAGTTCTGTGTTGTTTGACTTCAGGTTTAGGAAGTTAGTAGGCGTTGTCCCACATGTGCGCTTAGGGGGCACGAAAGGTATGAAAAGATCATGGATATGAACAGAGTACTAATGCCTTTTCTCCTCCCACAACAGAAAAACAGAAGAACAACAACCATAAAATACCTCAAATCCGTGCAACAACTATACTTCCGGCTCCCCGTAACAACTCCACTACCGGGTCCCTCTGCCAACAAGACGTCACATCCGGTCCACTACTGATGTCCTCACTTCCAGTCCCACATCGATGGCTTCCTATGATGATATCATCCCCGTCCCCAGATGAAGATGTCATTTCCATATCACTTCCTGTCAACTCAGTTCCGTTTCTTATTTGTTTCATTTCCTGTTCATCTTCCATAAAAGTACCTCAAAGAACCAATTCAACTGTCAAGTGTATTTTGTTCAATCCTTGACCACATTTCAGTCTCAAAAGATTACTCGTCAGCACCAAACATTGTACAGTATGGGGAATTCCCCCAACCCTTGAACTATTTTCTATGTGTTTTATTTCTCCACAACGTTCATGTATGTATGTACAGTATGTCATTTGGGCAGTCAATGAACTTGTTGTCTCATAGGAGTGACAGAATTTTTACCAGATGCAAAGAGAGTGATCTGAGAATGGTTAGAGAAGAAAGGATCTTTAAGGCTTCACATTTTAGTTTGAAACACCAATGACAATCCACTGTAGCAAGATGCCATCCTGTCATTTCAAAAGCAGCACACCACTCTTCCTGACAATTTATTGTCTTCCTCAGCAGAGATACTGCCAAAGAGATGGGGAAGGTCAAAAACACTTTTAACCTGTAACTTGCACAAAAGTGTCATTGATCTTCTTGACACACCAAACTGATTTAACCGTCTTACAAAAAAAGACTCTATAATGAGGTTTTTGTACACTACATTTACTTTGCATGTCTTTTTTCATAATATATTTTTAATTATTATACAGTGTGTTGGGCTCCTAAGTAGAACTGCACTTAAATAGAAAGTACTGAATCAAAATGAATGTTGATTTCCACCAACACTGAAGATGGCATTTCTGGGAAATTAACCTTCTCAACTAAATCTATAGCCTGGTCACTCATGTGCTGAGTGTACTTCTTCCTCTCTTAAAGTTAATTAGCGATTATTGAGTTTTATTGATAACTAGTTCCAAGCTATTTAAGATTCACTTCACTAGTTCAGCCACCTAACTCCTGTATGCAGTGTAAAATTAGTTATGGTCAGGACCTGAATTACAGTTTGCTGTATGTGGTTTGGACATGATATTTCCAGTGGGATGTTCTGGAAGAGAGGCCAGGGTCCTAAATAATGGATGTATTCCCTGGAAATAACTGTTCAAGGGAGAGAATATGATAGTGGAAGAAAAGGTGCAGAGGATGCTATACAATAGATTAGAAGTCCAGCAAACCAATAAATTGAAGTAGGAAGGCATGTTGATATATGTTTGGCCTCTAATAGTTCTGTCATATGCCAGGCCAAAATGTGACTTTTTCAGGGACTGACTTCAAGGATGCACTGGGAAAAAATTTAGATATGTGGAATAGGTGGTCCACAGCTGAGAAATTATTGGCCCGTTTATGAATAAAATTGAATCGATCTCTGTGGGTGTGCATGCTCACGCAACTGTGAGAGGTTGGTGAGGTAACTGGGGCGAAACGCACCTGCATTTAAGGGTGCAGTCCATCTCAATTGCTTCTTCAGCTTTCAGTGGTGTGCGACTGAAGCGCTGCGTCCACTGAGGAATTTAAGAGGGAGCCGCCATGAAAAAAAGGAAGAGAAAAAGCAAAGAAAGGATAAAGAAAGGAAGTTAAAGGAAAAAGGGAGAAAGACAGGAGTGAGAGAAAGCCAGTGCAAGACTGGAGGAAGCAGGCAGATGGGAAGTTGAGCCCCAGGACGAAGCGTGGGCCAACGATCAGGAGGAAGCAGAGGGTTGTTTCTGTTGTACGACCATGTAGCAGGAGTGGCCATTATGCCTGGGGTAGGGTCTCACTGGGAGGAGCCAGCGACTGGCAGCGGAGGGAGGATAGGGGCTCTCACTGGCAGGAGCCAGGTATCGGCGGTGGTGCGAGCAGAGCAGGGCTTGGTGACTCCCCATGGAATGTCGTAGGATTGGTGGTGGGGACACGGGCCAGGATAAAAGGTTATCTGTGCCTGCTAGATGGACATCTCTTTATTCTGAAAGATGGGGAGACATCATTTTTAAAAGGAAGACACCAGGGTTCAGAATGACAAAGGACAGTATCCTGCCTGTGGATTTTAACCCTGACAACAACACTCATTTTATAAGATTATTTATTTATTTATTTATGGACTTTTAAACACTGCACTGTTTTGGAAACTGATTTGTTTTTGAATTGTTTTCAACAAAAGCACTTGCACTATTTCACCTACCACTTGATGTGTTTTTTTGCTGTGTTCAAATTTGCTAGGCTCATCCCTCGTGTATGTTATCAGAGGTAGCGGATTCAAGAGGCTCCCTAGAGCAACTGGGAGTGTAGAGGCGATCCACACCGTCATAATGTGACACACCTTCTTGCTTGACTTCCTTTTCCATATCCAGAACCCAAACAGCAAATTTTAATCACCCCTTCTGGCCCACCTCTGATTACATCCCCTTTGCCTTCCAGTATAAGAAAAAGTCTGAACAGGAAGTGGGCATTCATTTTGGGAACTAAACGCTGAAGGAAGCACTGACAGAATCTCTAGATTTTGCCAGGCTATTGCTATTGACCTTTTTTTTGACAGCCTAACCATGTCATCTTTTAAACAGAGATTCCATCTAGATTTTTCACTTTTTCAGTTTTTTTGTCTACTTATTTCTTAATTTACACAATAATAATTAACTGTAACAATTGATATGACTTCATTACACTGCTACCACCATCTTAGCATACTCCAGTGAAGAGTCTGGTAGTCATATATGGACTAAATAATTCTGAGAGGGTCTGAGTCATAGATCATGATGACATTAGATGTAAGGGAGCTATCTGACCTTTTGCAACAACTCTGTGTTAAGAGGGGTCAAATTGTAAAGCAGATCATCTTAGTACCATTTATGGATCTGGTAATGCCTTAAGCCTCAGACTGACATTGCCTCTATCCAAGGTGCCTGTTAAAACAATTGCCATCACTATTTAGAAAGGAGAGTTACACAACCTGTGGTTCAGGAGTTTAGGGTCAAGAGTTTGGAGCTGACCTTTGCCCCAGAAATATATGTGACCTAAAATGAACCCAGACATTGCATAGATTGTTGTGTTCTACCAGGGAGAGTTGAATTGACTGCAGAAAGCAGAGGACACACTTCCCAGGGAGGGGAAGGGCAAAGAATCACAGAAAATGAGTGGTAAGAAGGATAAGCTTTGTGTTGGGGGATGCAGAACAGCAGCCTCAATATTTAAACAGAAAGGATAGCCTAGTAAGACCAATGGAGGAAAATAGGCATTATTGTTTGGTGTGCTTGTTTTTCCCAATAAAGTGCAATAAAGCCATATTTTGCCTTTGTACTCTGGCAGCTTTTTAATTCAAAATCCTGGGGAACACAAGGCAATAGCAGCATGACACCAAGAAGACTGGAAACCTTCCATGTGGCAGAAAAGCAAAATCTTGCTTGATCTTGATTTTCAGTACAAATACAAACCGTGAATGCCTAGCCTTGAAAATCCTTCTGACATGTTTGGTTTTCAGCAGGCGGTGTCAGAAAGTGTATCACAGTGATAACTGGATTGCCATGACCAAATGCTTTTAGATTCCTGTTGTTATATTATGGAGGGTAGTGGACAAGCAGAGGATTTCAAAACTGACTGAACCTTTCAATGGAAAATTCAAACTGAAAGGGAGTGTACTGTAGATTCTGGGACTCATTAGTGAAAGAAGCAAATGTAATGTTTTCCCTAATATACAGAAGAAAATGTTTCCATTTAAAAGTACAATTAAAAGAATGCTTTTCATGAATGAAAAACACCTTTTTGTATCTAACTGAAATAAAAATGCACAAATTAAAACCACAGAAAATTAGATATTTCTTTAAATATGTAGTTTTGAAAAATCTTATAATCAACTGATATCATCAAAGAGGTACTTTTATACAAGTTTGATTAAGCAGAGCAGCAAATTGCTTTTTTCAGAATGAAAACATGGATATTCCTATCTACTTTTATGTGTACAGCTTTAGACAAGGCCACCTATGAAGATTTCATTGTTAACTGGAGGAACCCATAATCTGGTGTCCTAAACACGATGGCAAGCAAGCTGAATAGCAGATCAATATACAGTAATATTGTGCTTGTTGGCTATCCGCACGTTGCCATATTGTATTTCTAGATCTGTGTCAACAGCAATGGTGAAAACAGCCTTCCAGAAAAAGTGTTCCAGTAAATGTACAGAGTATCTCTTATTCATATCTCATCAAGGGGTGACATTTTCATCCTCCACTTTACAGTTCTGGTCATTTTTATTCTGAGTGAAAGATCTGGATTCCCTCAGAATCAATTGCATTGCCATAAGAATCAGCGAAGAGCAAGATAATGTAGCCTGTAGTAGGAAAAACAATCAGTCATTAGATATAAACTTAGTGATGGCATCCACACCTGATGTAACCCACATGTAGAGAAAAAAAAACACTAACTTCATTTTTGCTCCTCTGTGTATAGAGATACTGAATAGTTTTTGATTGTTCTTTTTATTTTTACAGTTCTGTTACAATCTCCACTAAGAAATCTAAGAATATAGAAGGGGCCTTACGCATTTAGGAATGTTATGGGGTAGTGTTGGTGTAACTTTTGCTGAAAAAAATGCAATGCTAACTGTACAGCTTATAAAATGTTCTATATTTCCTATCCAATGGTGCTAGAGTTAGGACCAGGATATAACCTGAGGTTATCTTGCTGTTAAGATAAGAAAAATCTTAATTTTATTATATTAGATTAGATAAACTAGGGGAAATTTAGATGCACACAGCAGCAGAAACATAAGAAACAAAGATGCAGGCCCTCAGGACAAATAATACAACAACAACAACAACAACATTTATTTATATAGCACATTTTCATTCAAACAGTAGCTCAAAGTGCTTTACATAATAAAGAATAGAAAAATAAAAGACACAATAAGAAAACAAAATAAATCAACATTAATTAACATCGAATAAGAGTAAGGTTCAATGGCCAGGGGGGACAGAAAAAAAAAACTCCAGACGGCTGGAGAAAAAATAAAATCTGTAGGGATTCCAGACCATGAGACCGCCCAGTCCCCTCTAATATAATCAATCAATAGACAGAGGAATAAATAAATAAAAATATTTATTGTGCAGAAATAGAAAAACATATACAAGTGAATGTTAAAGAGTATACAGTAATAGTTAGTCTAGGACGTTAGGAGGAAGCATTGAATTGCCTGATAGAAGCAGGCAAGCAAAAATCATCCAGAGAGGTGCTTCTTAAAACACGGTGGAAGAATGAACCTGTGCTTTAAACTGTTCCAAGACAGACCTTCCTAGAGGGGATTTTTCATGATGGCATCCAATTTTGCCATCATTCTTTTTTCCATAACAGCTTCCAGTGTGGCCACGGTTAGCCCAGTGATGAAGCAGGCTTTCCTGATCATTTTTTCAGGCATTGTGCACCTTTTGACCTAAAGTTGCTTCCCCAGGAGACCACAGCATGGAGCAATACACTGGCTACTACAGTCTCATAAAACATTTCCAACAACTTGCAACATAGATCAGAAGGCCTGAGTCATCTCAGAAAGTACATTCTACTCTGGACTTTATTGTACAATGCCACTGTGTTATCAGACCAATCCAGTATACTATTTGTGTGAACTCCTAGGTACTTGTAGCTCTGCATGGCTTTAACATTCTCTCCCTGATTGGTGACTGGTCTCAGAGGCTCTTTGGCATGCTGGAAGTTCACCATCGTCTCTTTTGTCTTGCTGATGTTGAGTTGCAGATGGTTTTCCCTGTGCCATAAGACAAATTCCTCCATAAGCCTCCTGTATTTTGACTTATCTTTATTATTAATGCAGCCAATGACTGAGGACACATCTGAGAAATTCTGTAGATGGCAAGCACTAGTATTATACTGGTTGTCCAATGAACAGAGGATGAACAGGAAGTGAGATAGGACAGTTCCCAGGGATGTTCCAGTATTACACATTACTATTTCTGACACACAGTCCCTGGGCATCACTAATAGCTGTCTGTTGGTCAGGTAGCCTATGATCCAGAAGTGTGTGAGGGCATCAAGGTGCATAGCTTTGAGCTTTTTCTCAAGTCGATGAAACAGAATGGTCTATGATTATATTACAATGTTGAGGATACTCGTTGCCTAGGATGATGTACTTAAGTGAGAGACTGTGTAATGGTATTCGAGATGTGAGTCTTTTATGATGTAATGATGGCAAATAATAGTAATGCTAACCATGCAGACTTCGTTGCCCAAACAAAGTATCTTTCGTATATTTCCATTTCATTTTGGAGTTTTTTAATCTCTGTGTGGCAAGCACTATGGAAAAAATCTGTTTAAATGGTGGATGTCCTTTGTAAAGGTTGGAGAGGTTCAGTGGGAGAGAATGCAACAGCGTTGAATTTCTGAGTTTATTAAGAGAAGTTGCATCAATTTTAAAGAAAACTGAGATGCCAACCACCCAGGTTACAGAAAATATTATCTTATCTCAACCAGTTTATCCATTCTGTACCTTCTCCTAAATGTAGTTGTGGATACAAAAGCCAGGGTTAATTTCAGATGGGGAAGAAAAAGAGTAGGCTTCAAGGGGAAATCTAATTTTGTCTACAACAGTGTCAGTTCAAGGATATTCACTGAATATGGTGGAGAGTGTAATTCTTTTGAGATTTAACTTTTTTCATCATGACTCTAGGCTGAATATTTTCAGAAAAAAACATGAAAAATGTCAAAATTCTTTTTTATTATTGAAACTGCGGAAACCATACAACTAACAAATGCATACACTCTCTGTACATGACAATTTTGGAGTGTATGATGCTGTTCAAAGCAACCAGTGGTGTGCATTGGTAAGTCACACTGTTAGCAATACGTGTTGCATTGCTGATATTGTTTTCAACCACACTGTCATTGTCACTTTCTTCTGAGAGGTCAGCATTCTCATTTAACAGTGCAGAATATGAGTTATTAGCAATACATCAAACTTTCTCTTCAGAAATAAGTCAAACGTTCTGCATAGAATTATTTTGACAAGAACAACTGCCAGTATTTAATGCTGTGCTTAAGTGTCCATGACTCAATGTCTGGCCTTCTCCCCCTTGATATCCACTTTGTTAACACCTGCCTCAAAAGAGTTACTGTAAGTGGTTAAGTGTACCAGTTTCAAAGTGTAAGCTTGTTATGGTGCAATAATGGCACCACAGTTTAATATTTCTAAGATGACACCAATCCATAGAGCAGAAGAACTTTTTTAAGTCAGTCAGTTTGGTAAAATGTGTGCAGGTTCCGCAGAGAGATTCTATGTACCTGGCCAAGAATTCAATTCCAGTTAAATGTTGAGGCTCTGTAGCACTGAGTACAAAACTTAATCTTATTTACAAGTGCTGTCAGAGTTAGGGATATCCTTCGCAGAAACTTCTGAGTTTAAATGAAAGAGAAGGATGCAGTGTTGAAAGTGTGACCTACAAGTGTTCCTTTTTAACAGAACCATATAGATTGCTTGTTAGAAACAAACTAATTGCCCTTCTCATCAAGCTACAGTTCAACCTGGCAGTAGCTTTATCTACTCAATGACAGAACCCATAGCTGATATGGTTTGGCCATAACAGAAGTTGAAGCAATCCCTTTCCCCCAAAGGGGCATCTGTGCTGGACTGGAGGGGTGGAATACTTGGCTGTAGCGGAGTTAGAAGAGGTTGCCTGAGGAATAGCAAGTGCACAAGGGAGCAAGACCATAGGTAAAGCCATGCGCTTTCCCTGCTAACAACAGGAACTGACTGATTACCAGCCAACCCAGCAAGTGTAACTTAGTAACTTTGGCAGCCTACGCAGTCTACGCAGTGACCTCTCCATGCGACATGACATCGGTGCTAAATGTTTTGTACCATTGTCTGTGTTCTACTGATGTTTTATTGCCGGAGTGTTCCAGTATCACTCACGCCTGCATGTATGACCGTATAATTCTTCTACAATATTGAAAACAGAACAAAACAACACTGGACGTGATGTCCTGGAGAACATGTGGGAGTTTCGCTTGCTTTGCAGAACGGGTGATGGGACCTCGGAGCAGTGTGGGGCTGCTAGATGGTGAAAGTTGACCCGAAAGCAGAGTGGCTGAACAAGAAAGCATGGCAAGTGGGCAGGCCTTTGTACTAAACTAAGAGCAAATCCGACAAAATGGACTATTTAAAGATCAATTATACTACATGACGGGATGTGGAGGACTTTGTTTTTACTAAAACTTGGTTGCGTGACTGCATTTCAGACTCGGCAGTACAGCTGGCTGGCTGCTCTTTGTTCCGCATTGACAGAGGCAACTTGAGGTGGCGGTGTCTTCATTTGTATCTACCTGCCATGGGAGTTTAATTCAGTTGTTTTGTTTGCCATGTACTTGCTATCTAGCGCTAATACTGTACTAACCACGCACTGGTGGAGCTGTACAAAGCTTTAAACAATTTGCAAACTGCCCACCTTGAAGGGGCTTTTATTATCACTGGCGACTTCAACCATGCAAACGTTATATTAGTTCTACCTCAATTCTACCGACTAATGTATTTTGCAGTCAAGGGTGATTACTGTTTTGATCATGTTTACACCAGCAGTGAGCTGAGCCCTCACTTTGGCAACTCCAACCGCACATCTGTGAAAATGATTCCAACCTACAGTTCCCTGTTCAAATGTACCAAACCGGTTCAGAGAGACATCAGTGTGTAACCTGAGGGGGCAGTCTCAACACTTCAGGTTTGTTTTGAGTGCACAGAGTGGTTAGTGTTTAAAGAGGCTGCTACTCATGAGGGCTCCATCAACATGGAGCAGTGCATAGTTGTGACTGGCTATATTAGCAAATGCACTGAGGATGTTACTGTCTTCAAGAAAGTAACCCTAAGAGCCCTGGATTTCTGCAGAGGTCTGGAGGATGTTGAAAGCCTGGAATGCTTTTTTTTGGTGTGGAGATAAGGCTACCCTCAAAACTGCATGAGCTAACCTGGTTAGAGCAATCAAGCAAGCAAAGTATGCACATGTTCAAAAAATCCAAGGGCACTTTCAGAACATCAGTGATTCTTGGAGCATGTGGAGGGGTATCCATATCCTTACAAACTATAAGCCAGTACCTTCTTTCTGTGACAGTGATGCCTCCCTCCCTGACATTTTTAATGCCTTCTACATCAAGTTTGCAGATTAAACGACGGTGTTATGTCTCATTAAGAATGATGATGTCTCAGCATACATGGAGGAGGTGGTGAGAGTGTTGCCTGGTGTAAGTGTAACAATCTCTTTCTTAATGCTGAAGACAAAAGACATAATAATAGACTTCAAGAAATCCAGCTTTGCTAACCCACCTCTCACTGTCAATGGTGCTGTTGTTGAGATGGTCAGAAACACCAGATTCCTCTGAGTTCATATCACAGGTGACCATTCTTGGTCCCACAACTCCACCACCATAGCCAAGAGGGCTCTTCAGCACCTATACTTTTTGCAAAGACTGAAAAGAGAAAGCCTCCCCCATCAATCCTCACCACATTTTATTGGAGTACCATTGAAAGCTTCCTCTCTAGTTGCATCACTGTCTGGTATGGGAATTGTAAAGTTTCGGACTGCAAAACACTACAGCTACAGTAGTGAAAGCAACTGAGAAGGTTATCAGTGTGCCTCTACCTCCCCTGAAAGTCATTTACCAAGCCCACTGTTATAACAGAGCCAGTGACCTTTTAAAAGATCATTCCCACCCATTACATGGACTCTTCTCTCTACTACTGTCTAGCAAATGGTATCAAAGTTTCTTCTGATTCTGCAAGACTGAGTAACAGTTTCATACCACAGGCCATCAGAACTCTGAATGCTCAAAAATGTCTAGTTCCTTTTTAACAAGTGTCATTCCAATATAATACCTCATTTTATGCTTTATATACCTATCAAATTACACTTTGGACATTTTCAACAGCACCTGCACTTTATCTTCTGTTCACTGTTACAGTAGGCACACTTCTGTCCTCTCATGTTCTTTGATAACCTTATATTTTTCACACACTCAAAATGGTTCAATGCAGCAAATTGCGTCTGTACAATATCTTACTTATAGTGTTTTATTACTTTATGATAGGTTTAAATCCCTTTCACTCTGTAATGTTATATAGGTTGTATTGTCTCTTTATTGTATTGTTTCTGTCACACCTTGCACTTTGTTGTATGCTGCTATATATTGCACCAGGGCTCATAGAGATATGTTGCCTCATCACACTATGTACATGTACACAGTTGCCGATGACAATAAAGTAACCTTGATCTTGACCTTGAAATAACCAAAGACAGTGTGTGTATAAAACCCTCAAAGAGAAACTGTAGTACCAACCGCAACCAGTAGGTGCCACCAAAAGCGAAGAAGGTAACACACTTCTGAATAAGGAAAGACTTCCTGTGTATAGAGAAAGCTGACTAGGAATGGAGCATTGCTCACCTCAAACCATAAGTAATTCAATGATTCTGAGATTAATAAATTATAATTTAACAGATAGGACAAAGCCAGCTAATGTATTATAGTACTGAGGTCACTGTAACTGAACTTTAATAACCTTGAGAATGATAAGTTGTGACTATTATGAGTTCTTCTTACTAAATCCAGTCAAAACGTGTAGAGCAGCATCTCATTCAAACACACTCACACACATACGCACAGAGAACTCTGTGTGTTCAGGTTGTAGGTAACTCAGCAGAGACTGGCAGTGAGAAAATACAACGATAAATGGCACAATGCAAACACGAGTAGCATAATAACTAGCCAAAGAACTTGTACACCTTTAACACATAAACTTGAAACATCAGAATTCATATGTTATGTGCCTTTCTCTATAAGAGGGAAAAGATCTACAAAGCCAAGAGATAGAATTCATAAGTTATGTACCCTTTTTTTATAGGAGAGATAAAAAACTAAGCTTTTTGAATGTTTTGTTTGTTATTGTCTTTCTTTTATCTATCTATCTATCTATCTATCTATCTATCTATCTATCTATCTATCTATCTATCTATCTATCTATCTATCTATCTATCTATCTATCTATCTATCTATCTATGCTTGCATATATCTACTGTATGGTCTACTACCCTTATGTTGTAAATACATTTTATTATAAATTGTATTTTGTTAATTTCAACAAGAATGTTTGGGTTATTTGTAAAAATAAATCTATCACCACATAGAACCACAACAGAGAAAGTGAAAGTGTGAATGAAAACTTTTGCCGATTCGTGTAGGGTAAATGTAGGGTAATTGGAAGACAGAAGAAGAGCAGAAAGAAGACATAAGAGCAAAAATTAAGACATGATTAAAAAATAAGATATGATTAAGAATAAGCTGAAACCTTCTTGTAATCGTCATCTCTTAAACATCAACCGTTACTCAAATTACCTGTCAGTCTTTGCAGCAAGCACTGTGGAGCACACATACACATTTAGCAGAGGGTGCATTTCTAAAATATTATGCCATGATGCAAGCAAGCATTGGTGGCAGGAGGCAAGTACTAGCAATGTACAATAATTAACAAATCAATAAAAATAAATAAAGCATTCAGTTAATACCAACAACTGTTACATTATTTTAAACAACAGCCCTGACTTCAACATAATCAATTCATTTAACATCTCTGTTTTACAGCTCCAGAAAAGATAGCCATAATTCTATAAACATTGGAGAAATTTTTGACACTTGAAAAAGAGCAAATTGTAGTTTTCAATCATGTGACTTTTTATTAATTAATTAAGCTTTTTTATCTTTGTCATTTCTTCTTGGAAGAGTCAACAATCAAGTTGTTTCATTAATGACAAGATCACATATTTTAGTATACACACCAAATATTCTGACAAAACTCATTTAGGTGCTCTGCAAGTTACGTTTTTCTTTCTTCATTAAAACAACAGTCCTACATTCTGGAAACGCTTGGTTTACACTCTGACTACACAGTTTCAATGAGGGCCAAACATCACTTTCATTTTCTTAAGTTGCTCCCTTGGGTCCTTTTAGACTAGTTTTTGAATGAAGCTGTCCCTGCAGACTGCCTTGATTTGGCACATTAATATTTTCCAGTGATCCGCAGTAACACAATCTATTGTATGAATATTAAATGTAAGACCACTGCCAGACCCTTGAGGCTGCTAAGTATAAACCCTTCTATACGAAGGCGTGCAGGCTCCAGTGTCATATTAGAACTGCACAGTTTTAAAGAGCATCTTTCAAAAGCAAACTAGCTTTTTCACACTTCATTGACTTCAAAAATAACAGCAGAGTAAAGGTCAAGAATCTGGACTTTTCCATTTTAATATTTTAAAAATGTACTCACGTATGAAAATCTGGTGAGTTAACCTAGCATGAAATTGTTATGCAGTTATGAGACTTTAAAGACAGCTAAACATCAGTTTAATTCCTGGGCTAACTGCCATTATCAGTATTTTTCGTTAGCTCCTGTTTGTGTAAAGTTACTGATGCCAAAAATGATATACAAAGCAGTTCAAGAGCTCTTGTACTGTATTCATTCTGAATATTCCATATTGAAACAAAGTCATCCATTGCAGTTCTTGGCCTGTTTGGCTTAATATGTGTTGCCTTCCATTAAACAAATTAACATAACACATCAAACTTTTTTTTTAATTGAATTATAACAAATGGCAACCCCGAGTACTAATTCCTTAGCCACTTACAGGCCTTAACCTATAACATTATCCCCGAGTTTTTAAGATAAAATAATTTACATTTTAGTACTCTCAGTTTGGCAAAATGAATACTGAAGGAAATCAGAATCTGGCAAACATGTCTTTTAGTTTCCACTGCTTGTATTTTATTTATTTCTCAGAAACCGAAAAATACATTTTAACACTTGGTAACAAGTGAGTGCTAGAAGAGCTAGAAAAAAAAAAAACTACAGTAAACCAAGCACAGCCAAATCGGCAGTGTTGGCACAAGCAGCAAAGACCTACTTGTTCAGTTTGATCCCATAATTCAAAGCAATCAACATAATAAGAAGAAAGGTGCAGCAATATTTCTCCAGATAAATCAGTAATGTTTTATTTTCACATGTTTAGCATTCACTTACATAGCTCTGGTTCCACAGATTACATGTACTTTCCTTCAAGAATCATCTGTAACCAAAATATCAAATCACACTTATGACCTGCCTGCCAAAAAAAGCTGATATCATCACTTTATGACTGGAAGTAAAACTATCATTGAACGAGACTTTCTTTTGCAAGGCCTGCGTCAAAGTTCAGCTTGTCTCTTTAATACAAATGATATAATACAGTATTTGCATTATCTGGGTGATTTTTTTTCAGTAAGTATTTTTCAGTTTCAGTTCAACATCTGAAAGATGTGCAGGTTAGGGCAACAGATGACCATAAATTTGTCCCATATGAATGATTATTGCAGTGTAAATGAGTGGGTCCCCTCATGCACTAACACTTCTCCCAGGGCTGGTTATTGCTTTTCATCTGATGCTACCAAGATAGGCCGTATAATCAACATTACTTGTGACAGAACAAAGCAGACACAGAAAATGAATGAAGCAATATGTGCAAGATGGCATTTCAGGAGGTGCGACAGAGTGGAAGACTGCGTCACGATTCAGCAAAATTTAAGTTAGGTGCATTGTTCGACTTTATCGTGGTATGATCAGTGTCTTGCAGTGTGCCATCATCAGTTAGCGCTCCTGTTCTATGACATGAAAAGAATCAAGCATTATATTCACAAATGTCTCCTGTGAATGAGCCGCAGAAATGCATGATCTGATGGGTCCCTTGCTGCGAGCAGAGTGTTCATAAAAGTGAATGACATTTTATGAAGAGAATAGAATATGGACCTTGCAATGATCCGTAAATAAGGGTGAGGTCTAGTATTGATTTCTGTGCAAGCCCTGATTATCAAATGTCACTTATTTAGAAGTTTGACTGATATTTTTACTAGTGGTGTACAATCTGGACTGAACTGGTTGCAGCATTTGCTGCTTACACCCAGCCCATCTCTCCTGCTAGTGGTCCTGGCAGAAGCACAGCAATTTTAACAGTGTGGCCCATCTGTTTTTGAGCTCCAGTGCAGGGAACAAAGATTTTCAACAGTGTTTCATTGCTTAGTGGCACACTGTCACCAGTTGCTGCATGGGGGTCTCCAATCCCCCAAACACCCTGTTCACGGATCATGTGCCATTTCTTTGTGACACTTAATGCTTTGTTGAATACTTCAACCCCTGGATTGTCAATTGAGTGTCTAAGCAAAATGGAATAGACAACAAGATAATTAAGACTTATAAAAGTAAATTGCTCAGTTTATATTTAAAGCTTATTCATTGAGCTTATAATTTTGAGTTCAATTTGATCACCTGCAGTACTATATGCGGTTCAAAAATGAGAAGTTTGAATTCTTCTTCTTCAAATGTAATACTACTTTTTTAGGGGGTGTGAACGTAAATTCAAACATTTTCTGGGGGTGTAGGGAATAGAAAAGGTTGGGAACTACTACTTTAAAACAATACTGATTATCAAAAGGTAGTTACAGCTGTCACTGGATAATCTAGGCCCAGATAGCATTATTTCTTGTAAAACAGAGTATGGTACAAGACAAATAGCGCAGAATAATAATTAGGCTGGACAGGACTTGAAGGGTAAATGCCATCAAAATCTAGGTGTATGATTGGGCATTCATTTGATTAATACATGTCACTTGCTAAATGATATTAGTCAGCTTTCAGCTAATTTGTGGCTTGCAGTGTCTAAGGATGAATTTCTTCAAGCATATATCAAACTGAGACTTGCCCAGTGTCATATGGTACCTCAGTTACTAGACAGACTGAACCTTTCTGTTATTTTCTACTTCTTCTTTATTTTGGCTTCTGAAATTATTCCTTTAACCCTGGTGAGTATGTTTTCTAGGCCAGTAGTTTTCAACCTTATTGACATGTGGACCTTCTTTAGTTTGAGAAATCCTTTGTGGGCCTTCATGGAGAATGAGCATACCATGGTACTAACTTTACATTGAAGGGCAGGAGGGATTCCTCTTGGAGTTTTGAGCGGCCACTGGCATGTTTGCTAGCATCACATGGAAGAGACCATTTCTAAAAAATAAAAAAAGCACTTACCATTTTTAAGTTTCCAGATTTATTAGCAGTGGAGAATGCAGTGGATTAGAAACATGCCTTGCCTGCTTGTCACAGTCCTTCAATCAGGAATGACTGCACTAAAATATATGCCTTGCCTGGTTTTCATGAACCAGCAGAAATATTCTATGAACCAACAGTTGGAAAACACTACTCTAGACTACCAGCATGCAGACACAGACCTGCCTGCCATACATAAAAGCTCCAGAAACAGTTTTTCAACTTATAAATGAATGGTTTATAGGAGGGAAAAGAAAAGTTATTTTGATTTGAATGCTGCTAATCATTGACAAAGATTAAGGGGTGCCCTGAGGGGTCTGTCCCCACACAATCAATTTTATAATTGATGAATACACCCCAAAGTAAAGAATCTAATGTCTGTTGCATGTTGCCTATCCTTTAAACAGACAGAAGAATAATTTATACAATTTCAGTTAAGATTAGTTTTCTATTTCAGATTTAGCCGGAGAGAAGTTATTTCAACTTATATATTTTGTGTACAGTATTTTCATCAAAACCTCTATATTATAAAATAAAAAAGAAAAATGTGATATATGTCGCTTTGATGAAGAAAATAAATAACAGAAAACACTCCAATTGTTAAATCAGTTAACTAAGTCTCTGAACACACCCGAATGTTACACTATGCATGTATCTATCTATCTATCTATCTATCTATCTATCTATCTATCTATCTATCTATCTATCTATCTATCTATCTATCTATCTTCTAACTTGTTAAAATAGGAAAATTCTTAATGCCACAATTACAATATAAAGACAAATGTAAAAGAAGCAATGTCATCTGTCATTTATATATTGTTAATGATACCTGTGTGCATTTTTGAAATATAGAAGTTTCAAATATGTAAATGTGAGACTTACATCATATTGTACATTTATATTACGAACGATTTACCATATTTGACATGGGATGTGATGTAAATATGCAGCAGTACAGGTGTGACACTAAAACATACAACACAGCTATTGTTTCTGGTTCATCTGTTTCCCTTCTCCCGCAAGTCTAAATTTCATACTCCACCAATAAGGGTGTAGTGCATGTACTATAAGCTTTAATGCAATGTATAGCTTATGTTGTAAAGCTTTAGTTGATAAAAACGTTAAGATATTTCTGTAAGCAATCAAAGATATATAAGGGTTCCATGCCAGGCCCAGAGATGTCATGCAGTACATATGTCACATTTAATTGTTTATCAGACATCAGTTACATTCAGTCTCTCAAGTCAGGATACAACATGACTGTGTGTTAAATAAAGTGCCAGGTAGAGCAAAGGTCTTTAATTGCGCTCTTGTAGCAGTTTTAGTTTTGCTTTGTTCTGTGTGGTATGACTGTCTTACCTACCCACTGAACAATGTATTCAAGGAGTATCAACTTATAACAGACATAATACCAGTCACATTCCTTGACAAACTCTATGTTCTTCAATATAACCTTTCAGTGTTCTAAATTAATAATGGATTTAAAAATGAAAAAGCTTGTATTTCATATGCAATAAAGAAAGCAGTTGTCATAGCAACTTCGGCTGAAATATTATGCTTAATTCTGCTTTAGACAAAAATGTCACATATGGTAAAATTCCATCATAATAAGGAATTTACATATAAATCTGATTGGATATCTCTTTTTATGTTTATATTACAGGGTGCATACAGTATATACTCAATGTCTTCAGGGATATTTGTAATGATTACTGTTATTAGGTAGAGGCGTAATTCATTGCATTAGTATTAAAAAATGTTTGTTGAACTGGACTTACTGTATGTTTTAGGTAAGATTTCTTTCAGCCTTTACTACAGCAACCAGAATAAGCTCTGGGTTACCCCTTAAATCTTAAACTGGATGGCTATTGTGCATAACTTCGAATAAAACAAGCGAATGAAACAGTTGAACGTATCAGAATATGTTCTAGAATTTCAATAAAATGTCTTATAGTTAATAGCTTGGAAAAGTGTATTTTTTAATGGCTTTCATTATTATAACTATTATTTTTATAGTTGAGTTTTAAATTCAACCTTAAAATGGACGTTGTGTCAAGAAAAAAATCATGAAATTGATAAAATACTCAAAATCATTAAAAAGTTGATCTTTATGTGTCTTCTTCTATAAATTATTTATTGAAGTTTGATCCTGTATAGACTCAGAACAGACATTAATGAAAGACATGTATAGCACAGCCACATCAGTGGGATTCCTTTTGATTGACCACAGAGAAACTAAACTGCAGACTTCATCAATGATTTGTCCTGTGATTTCAGATCTCAGCATGTCTGGTAGAGGCAGTTTAAATCCTATTGACCCTTAGAGGAGGAAGGCCAGCTTTGTAGATGTACTCTTTTCTAGGAAAGCATATGCACGTCAATTTAGTAAAAGCAATGTGAAGATTTTAAACTGATTCCTTAAGTTATTACAAATAATATAAATGTAAAATGTAGAATTATAGATAGGTTATAGCTATTTCACAAAGTAAAAACACAATCATGATTACTGGAAGCTAAAATTGTTTGCTGCAGCTGTCATGCATCATTGTTTTTGTTCTTATTACCCATTTATTTTTTAAACTGTTATTATTACTAACAATAACATGAAGCCACAAAAAGTGTTACCATTGACATCCATTTTCAAAACCATTTCTATTGTGATAGAACAAATAGTCTTACTACCTCATAGTTTTTGAACTTGGGTATTTTATCCACATTAAGTGGATTTTCTCCATCATCCCAAAGCCCAGCTATTACATTGTTGTAGAGAAACAGATTATGAGTGAGGGAGTATGGTGTCTTAGCTACTCTTGGTATCATTTAGTTGAAATGCTGTTTACAAAATGGTGCCAATAAAACACCATAAAAAGAAATAAAAATCTATGCACACACATTCTCCCATCTTCTCCTCTTTGTAACCACAATATTCTAGAAAGTCCTTGATTATATGAAAGATTTGACCTAACTGTATATTCTCTTCCAGTTATCTATGTATATTTAGTTTTTAAAATGGCATTGCTTCACAACTCATATAATGTAATTCAAGATATTCAAAGATTTTATATCTGTGGCTAAATACAACGTAATCTTTTTGTAAAAATTATGTGTATCTGCATTACCAAATAAAGCATAAACCATTGCTACAAATTAATTATTGATTTTATTTGCTGTATACACTTTGCTCCCATTGTTTCTGGGATATAGTCTGGCTCTTTATGAGTTGGGCTCATAAAAGACAGCATTATTATTATTATTATTATTATTATTATTAGTAGTAGTAGTAGTAGTAGTAGTAGTAGCATTAAAAATAACAGCCATTACTATTTACTATATAGAGATAATCTAACAATAATTTTGAGATAATATAATTTTTTATAAAGGAATGTGTGTGTTACTCGTCCTAGGAAAACAATATCTTGATAATAAAAAACAAATATGCTTATTCAGTATACAGTGTATTTTGGACCTTTACAGGAAATTATTTTCAGTATTTGAAAATCTTATAAAAGCAAATGTATGCAATATTTTGCATGCCATTTACTGCTATTGTTAGCATGCCACTTACTGCATTTTAGCAGCTGATTTGCCTTATTGCTACCTCCAAGCATACAGTGTATTTTTTCATTTTTTTACATGCACAACCATGAGAAGATACAAGAATGAAGGCACAATGTTTTGCATGTACATCTTTCTGTTTACAGCAAATCTCATGATTATTATGATAATTTAAAAAAGATAGATTGAAATGTTTTTATTTATGATTGAACTAATCCAAATGTAACAACACTTATTCTTCCTTCTTTTTCTTCAGTCTAAAATCATTTTGCTTCTACTTGTTTAACTTTTTAAGAAAATTTCTTTGATGCAGTTAGCAGAGTATCAGACAAAGCTTGCTTACTTCGGTTGCTATGGAAAGATGCAAGAATCTTCCCTCCATCTTTCTTTTTAGACATTTTCATTCATATTCTTCTGCAGGAACTCAAAAACACTATTAAAACTTTGTTTTTTAGAAAGATTTACAACACAATCCAACTTTTTTGTTTCTCATAGAATATAAGAACAGAATATGTCTAACAAAGTAGAGGGGATCATTCAATTGATTGAGCTTTTTTGGTTAAATTGCTCCAAATTTTTTTCCAGATACCTTTTAAAAAATTTGTTAAGATTCCAGTTAGGTTGGTAGTTTGATCCAGATTTCCAGGCATTTTATTTATAGTCATATGGTGGCAAGGTCTGAATATATTTTAAACTTTTCATTTTGTAGAGTTGTTAAGGCTCTACTAAGTTCTTTTAATGCCAGCAACTTAAAAAAATAATAGATTCAATCCACTGCTGGGGATTTAATCAACTTCCTTAGGTTGTGCACCCTCTTTATTAATAATAATGAGCTGCTGTGCATTTTTTAATGTTACTCCATCCCAGGAGCCCCCGCATCAACCTTTTGGGCTCTTCAAGATGCCCCCATGAAACTGATAAACTATTCATTTTGGCTTATTAGGGATTTGATTACGTGAGTACTTAAACACTGGTTGCCTAGAGCTTTTGGAGCGTAACATAATGGCCTGGAGGAATAAATCCGCAGGACTACATTTTCATTTGGGTCATTAAGATACAGAAATCCCTAGTTGAATATTTAGCTTAATACCCATGCTTTGTAGTGACAGTTGATTCTTCAGCACACACGGGACCTCTCAGTGTGTTTCATGCTCATCCAATTTCATTGCAAGTTTAATTTATTCAAGAACTTCCAGTTCTAATTAAAACTTAAACAGAAAGGTGAATGACGACTATGCAAAATAAAGAAAACTGAGTAAACCAAATTATATTAAAAAGTTGTGTGAGAACTAAAATTTTACCACAATTTTAGTTTTAAGGTTAATTCATCAAAAACATGGAAACACAAATTATCATGTGAATTTTTTAATGTAATTAGTCTTCAAGTGCTATGTGACAGAGTAATTTCAAAGGTTATTTTATACCCCATTTCATGCAGCACAAAGTAATTGTGAATCTTCATTTATACTCTATATTATGAAACATAGCTTTAGATGTTTTGAATAAATAAATGCTTCCAGATTCTTGAATTCTACTAGTGAAGAGGATTGTCCACCTCCTATTACTTTATGAAAGACAATCTAAAAGAAAAGAGAACAATGTAAACTTGTATAAAACATTTTTTTCTGGAAATACTGTTTGGTGTTCATAATACGTTTTTGTGCTTCTGTATTATACTTATAACGCACTAAAGGATCCATCAAAAACCATATCTAGCTTTTTGTATTTCCTGTCTTTACCAGATAAAAATCAATATCTGCCTATCACTTAATAAGAAACAGTAAACAAACCATTTGAATCAGATCTTTTTATATATTTTTGTCATAACTCTACATTCATATATACTTTGTATATATATATATGAATATACAGTATATATGAATTTATATTCTTTTTTAGAGAGAGAGAGAGAGAGAGAGTATGCTGCAGGAATTTTGATATATTTAAAAGAAAAGGTGAAAGACAAAAATAGAATAGTACATCTGATCATTTACATATCAACCAGTTAGCAATATGAAATCAATTTCTATCTTTTCTCTTAGAAGAGACAACAGGAAATCAATGGCATATTGATTTATCATCTTAAGCTAGTTAGAGGCTTCAAATAAATCATCATTCTGATGTTTAGTGACGGCAGCCTGACATTAATATAGACAGATGTGTTATCTATAAGATACTTACGGTCAGTAAGAGGAAAATCATTATCTATCTATCTATCTATCTATCTATCTATCTATCTATCTATCTATCTATCTATCTATCTCCAATGCCAACATCAATTTTAATGATAGTTTTTTTTCTTTTTTTTTTTTTTTTTTTGTTTAATTGAAAAGATGCAGAAGGTTATCATACCCTGCAAGGTGACTAAACCATTAAGAACTTTAATTTTTATTATCTTTTCCTAATATTCTTTGGAAGCTTACGCAACTGTTAATTCAGAATCCATCCCGACACTGATCTATACCAACTCTTTTATTTTATTAGGTCTTTTCAGATGTTGAACATTTGTAAAGCTTATGAGAAAGACTGAAAAAATCGATTCTTGTCATTAATCACGTAACTTTCTTTCAAAAGGAATCTATAGACAAAAGCCCATTATAAGACGAAAAACACTACACAAAGGCGCCAGCTTAATCTAACGAGGCTTTCGAAGATTCCCGTACATTACCTGCCAGCAAGAGTTAAACTGACCGCCAGAGGCGAGACTTGTTGAGTAATACAAACCCGTTTCAAGATTCTTATTGGAGAACTAAAGCGTCATCTGCTCTGCTCTTTGATATTATTCGTAAATCTTAGTGCCAATCTCCTTTTTGGTTCCGCCTCCGGAATACCTTCTATGGAGTGAATAGAAGCCGCTTCACACAACACTTCGCTGCTTCGGCAGTGAAATTAGTTGAACTGAGCATCTGAAATGAGCAGGGAGGGTGAGAGTGCTGCATATTAACCGTTTCCAAAAGAAGAGACGTTATTGTTATTATTAATATAATTATTATTACCATTTAAATTATGGAGGTTTTAAAAAAGGTAATATTGGTCGCGTGGATTTTATTATTGGAACGAAGATGCTGCACAACAGAAGAAGGTAGGTGTCTTTTGTAAATTCTGTTTTGTAGTGTAAATGCCAATATTGTTGTGGGGTGGCATGCTGCACGCCGCGTAACGGGGTTTGTTAAGCAGTTGGTTGCAGTTAAACACAAGAAGTTGAATCAATCTATTTTGAAGTAAGTAACTAACTAGCTTTTAATTCCTTTGCTACAGTATATCAGCTAAAAGCAGAACCCCCTGATGTCAACATTGTTTCCTTAGGAAAGCGACTGGAGGTTGAAAGTTTAGAAAAGAAAGCGATGGCAATGTCATGTCATCTCTTCTAAATAGTGTACCAGTATATTAGATAGAACCTTATACTGTTGACGGTCCCGCATTTATTCTTGCTAGAAACTGTCGTTTTTTCTTGTTTAAAAAATATTGAAAATTGAGAAGTAAAAGCAGTTGTTTCTTTAGTAATCCTAGTAAGTTTTTAAAAGTTAAATCAAACAAATCCTTTATGCACATGGTCCTGGGGGCTCAGGTGACCTGAGCGCATCCTTTGTAATATGCGATGTCAGGTGCGCCAGTCTGTGAGCTGTGCCTGTAATACTATATGCTATAGAGGTACAGCGCCACCGTTCACACGCACATTCATCGCATTTACGTTGTGCAGATCCAAACCCGACATTCAGCTGAAATTCACAGTGCGTTCTCTTAATTTGCACGCTTGACATTTAAAACGCATATGCAGTGGCGAGGTCTTCACATTTGCTAAGGCAGAAATGGTGAATGAGGTGCATGTTTTCTTGTTTACATAGCGGTCAAAATGAAATGTAATTTTTGACTGAAGTATAATTTTGGGAATTCTATCTGATAATAGTAATGATAGTAATAATATCATTAAAGACAAATGACACAAGATTTTCAAAATAAAATATGTCTGTATATATCTGTCTATGTAGTGAATGCTAATAAATATTAATCACGTGGTGCACTTTTTAAAAAGAGAAGACGAGCAGCTACTGAAGTATGTATTAAACAAAAGTGTAGCATTACACAATTTGAAGCTGCATATTATATCGTCCATAACAGTGTAAAGTTTACTTGAAAAATGTTTAGAAAATGTTAAGATGTATGCTAGTAATATATTAAAATGAAAAATAAATAGTATGTTTCTAATAATATGGTATATTTTATTATATTTTTACAGGGCAATGTGCTTACAATACACAAATTGTAACTTTTCTGAGTTATTTACTTTAGAATATACTGATAAAAAAATAATACAAACAGCAAAACATCACCGTTAAACTGACACATTTTCTTAAAGACAGACATTGAACTGACAGTATGTGGCAAGTTCTTTTTTCTTGACCAATGATATGAGGTACTGCGGTCTTCATGGAATTTGCTATTGTCAGACCTTCAAAGATCTAGAGTATTACATTAAAATTTTGCCAAGCTGCAATAAATTAAATATATTTGAGCAAGTGAAACTGGGGATTTTTAAACAAAACATTAGACATTTGTCATTTAAACTGTTTTACCTGTGCACATTTTGAATTGAAACATCCATTTTAGTTAAGTAAGTTTTAAAATACAATATATATGTGTGTGTGTATGAATATTCACCACTTTTTTCTCCTATCACCAACACTCTTACCCTGTGCTTTTGACTTGTATTGATCTGCATTCATTATTTTGTGAAGTTTCAAGCTTTTTTGTGACATTCCCTCCTACACTTAAGTAACATGTACAGTGCATCTCACGGTAGATATAATACCTCATTTATGTTAAATTACTGTAGTGTAATGATTTGATTTTAAAGACCAATTTTCCCTGCTTTACCTTGTGAGTAGCCTTGACAGCTGCCATCTTCTGATCGCCGCTTACCACTGCAGCATTTTTGCCTCTGACAGAGAGATTGTAGGTTTGATCTCATGTTATGCCACATCCACAGTAATACTGTATGGTTGCTCGTTAATCTGAATAAGTGACTGTACCACCGACAGCGTTAATGTTTTTCACTTTAACACATGCTACAAAGGTAATTTTGAGTTTTTGTCAGATTGTGTGTTAAAAAACTCAGTAGGCTACTGAACTGCCTTTGAATTTGTATTTCAAGGTTTGAAAAATTGCTTATGATTTTACAGCTGATTTTTAATAAATGGTATTTTAGTTTAGACATTGAACTTTAAAATGAATAGAAGATAAAACCCTTGTATAGATAATTAAGAAAACTTTTTGTTCTCTTCCAGTACATAATGAAAACTTAAAAGGAATGTACAGTATTAGGGCTTTACATTGGAATGACTCATACTATAGAGTAGAAAGATTTACATAGTTTTATTGAGAAAGTGAGTAGAGAACAATGATTTTAATCATACATCCCTCAGAAACAGGCGTCAAGAGTACTTTTAAGTAATATATGAAAAAAAGCTTAGTTTGGTATTCAAAATGGGCTGAAAGCCGTGCAATGTCAGCCTTTTAAAAGGTTGCTTTGGTGACAGTGTTTTAAGACTGAGGGAGATAACATGGATGGTGGGTTTCAGAAAGGATAAATGGTCTGAGTCTTAATGCACTTTCTTAGGTTTTAAATGTAATCCATATTTTAATTATCCTGTACTGTAACAGAAATGAGAAGCACTCTATTTCATGATCAGGTCTTTCCAAATTGTTGCTTCATAATCACTTGACCTTTTCCTGACTTGCTTATTCACTTCAGGGTTGCAAGGAGCCAGTACCTCACCCAGCAGCATTGTATGGAGTCTGGAAACCAGACCTGGAACTGGCACATTCGTGCACATAGCTGCGTGTTTATTGTAGGTCAGCTAATCCAGAATTCTTGTCTTAGGAATGAAAAACAGAGTAAGCAGAGGAAAACCAGTATAAACACAGGGAGAGCATACAAAGTCCACATAGGCAGTGCCCTGGTCAGGTTTCAATCCCAGAACTGTAAGGCAGCCTTACTAAATACTTCATCACAATGCGATCCCTTGCTTTTGAGCAATTTAATATAGTGCTGCAAAATTGATTTTGCTGAAGATTGTTGGCTTGAGGAAAAAGTCATGCAGATCTAATTGTTTTGTGAAAAAAAAAATATATTTTTATGTTTCTTCTAAAAGATCAGGGGCACATATTTTAAATACAGTAGGCACGTCATTTAAAGCTGGCTCAGCAGCCCGTATCTCTTGTACATTGTTTGCACAATCTGGAACTAAGTCTACCAGCAGCAGTAGGCAGTGTGCCGTTGTTATTCTTGAAGAGCACACTTCTCTCCTGAGACAAGTATTAAACAACTGATATCAATCATTGCACTCAAACCAAAATCGCTCAGACTGGGGACAGGGTTAGTGATGCACAGATAACCTTGCATCGCAGTGAATAGTGGAGCAGAATGTCTGCCCTTAGATATTGCTTCCTAAACATGCATGAAGAGCGCAGCTGGTGTCAGGTAAAGAAATAATGGATTTCTTTTTTTTTTCTTTTTTCTTTCAACTGAGTCCTCAGAGTTGGACATTTCCTAAAGTGAATATACTCTGGACTGATAACGTGGCCAGGGGACTGAGAAGAAGGTGGGGGGAATGGGCGGGGAAGAGGCATGGCATCACTTGTAAAGCTCTGAAAACAACATGAAAGCTTACACTATTATAACAGTTGAATCGACAGCTCCCAGTTACAGAAGAACAGCAGAATGCTCCAAGACCATGGAGAGCAATCCTTGCAATTGCAGTGCCTCTGGGAATATGTGTTTTGCATATGTGCCAGTCACCTTGGATCACCTCCTATGCCAATAAATCTATAAGCCATTTCTTTACCCGAGGTGATTGAACATCACACCTGCTTTCTTCAGCTGCTGATATTATTTATAAGGCAGGAATAATGTATGGGATACATTTTTATTCATTTTGCCTATTTGCTGAGACCTTTCAAGGAGTGTTTTACTAAATATTCTAAACAGAAAAAATTATTATTTAAACTTTTAGCCAAACCAATTCCTAGAGGCTACAGAAATCCAGTTGTGATGGGCAACAACATACCAGAAGGTTTTTGAGGCAGTTGAATTTTTTAAAATTCTAGGTAATATGCTGAGAAAATTCAAATATTTAGGAAAGAATCCATCAATCCATTTTCTGAATCTTGCTATTCTAAGCATATCGTTGTAGAGGGCCAAAGCTTATGTGGAACACACATTTTATTTTCACTTTTATATACAATAAGCATCATAAATGAAAACAACTGCATGTTTTTTACTTGTAACCAAATGAACTACTGGGTACTATATTGTAAGGTGGTGGTCTTTGGCACTGTCCATTTACACAGTTGCATGTTCACCCTTTGTCTTCACTGGTTTTTCTCTAGTCGTCATTCTCATACAGTATATACCCTTAATAAATATGCATATGAGGCTGGCATTGTGTGTGTGTGTGTGAGCGTTTTTAGATGGACGGGTAGCTCCTTTAGGGTTGGGTCCTGCATTGCACTATTTTATGGCTGAAATATGATTACATCTGAAACATGACCCTCATACAAAACTGGATTAACAGGTTCAAAAAAGGATAAATCGACCTTAAGTAGCATCAACATAATGCACAATGGCTGTTTATTTAGATGTAATATATAAATATATAAGCTACTTCTTAATCAAGTTGATGAAGAAAAGTAATACAAAAAAACTACATTTGTTTCAAAATATGCAAAACGGATGACTGTAAGAAAGCATTGCACTGTATGAAAGCATTTAAATATTTAATTATAATTTTGTGATTATAACACAACATAACATTCTTGCATATGGGGTATTTATGGTTGGTTTTTGTGTACACAAGAAATGATTTTGTTTCTTATATTGAACCTCTTCTATTCTATTGTTAGTGGCTCCTGTTGTGTATGATGGTTGCATTTTGAAGCATTGGGTACAAGGTAGGAATCACTCCTTGATGGATCAACATTCCTACTACTCTTACGCACATTACCAAGTTACAATTACCAACTAACCTAGCACACATGTGCCACACCAGGCTCAATACAGACTACATTTGGGATTTGAACCCAGAACATTGGATTCAGGAGACAGCAGCACTAACCACTTTGTCACTGTGCTGCCGAATTGTGAGGCATTAATGCAATAAAATGACATGTTTTTCAAATTCCATGTATCTCTTGATGCAGTTGTTGTGAATCTCACTATTTGGAGACCGATCCATCATAAATCTCACATATACATAAAAAGCACCCCCACATTTTTGCAAATTTGGGCATCTAAAAGCATAATGGAGGAAATGCGTACAGATGTCTCTGTGAACATGAACATCTCACAAACTCCCAGGCTTGAGCATTAAAAGTGATGATAAATTTCAAAAGTAAAAATTACAAGCCAGTATTTTAAAGGTTAATGGCACATTTGTTTTTGTATGTTTTTAAAAAAAAATATATGCTAATTCTATGTTATGCTAACAAGTTAATACTAAGGCATTTAAAATTTAATTCTAGCACTTTTAAGATTGTGATCAATATGTAATCACTTCAGGTTTTTTTAACTAAACTGCAATTTAAAGGCAGAATCTTTCAGCTTGTTTATTTAATTTTTAAGTGGACACTTATGTTTGTGTGGCATATTGATACTGTATATAGTTCATACTTCACAGAACATCATTACTATCTTTTTTGATTTAAGGCAAACTGTTGTTTTCAGGAAAAATTAACTTTTGTTATTTCATGGAGGAGGATTTTGAGACTCGCTGACACAATTTTTTTATTGGAGGGAATTTCTAATATTAATATTGTGCTGCCATATCCTGACTGACATCCTGTTCAAGCTGTCAGTTCAAGACTTTTGATGGGCAAGTTGTCACCCATGAGGTGGTCTTGACTTTTAAACTGAGACTTTAAGGAGATAGGGTCTCCCACTGGGGAAATCATTTTGGAGAGTAGTTGCTGATTGTATATGGCCAGAAATAAAGCTTTCTTTTCCGCTGATCCTGTTACCCCTCTGATTTTGTTAATTCAAAGCCATCACTTGAATTATTTTCAAGAAGACAGTCATGATGTGAGGGTGGGAGTGAAGGGGGTTACATGTTCAATGACAGGGTTGTGAAGACGATCGGTTTTGTAACAAATTTGTCATTGTCTATTGAAAGCAAGAGGAATCCAAAAGAGACGATGCTTGTATTTTTCTTCAACAACATTAGTGACATCTGTGTTGGGCAATGAAAAGCCAGCAGTGTCATAATGAAGCTGAACAGAAACCAAGAGGCCTTTGAAATTCCCTGGCTTCTGTTAGCCAGGCAGCTCCAAAGTAAGCAAGAGAGTGTTTCTGTTAGTATTCATATATTCATCATTTTTCTATTTTTATCCTTTGGACCTGGGAGCTTTGTCTGCTCTCTGTAAATAAAACTATTAGGTGTTGTTAAGTTCAGTGGGTTTCTTATCCAATAAACATGCCTGAGCAAAGAAACATTTAAAAAGGTAAGAGTTAATATGAAATCATTCCGAAAGGCATGCTATATAAAGATTTTTCCATGCCATTTATTAACTTTATTTTATACTGATTAAGTGGTTAGTACTGCTGTCAGCCAGCACTTAGGATGCAGGTTTGAATCCTAGCTGTGTGGAGTTTGCACAAGCTTCATGGAGTTCTTCTCCAGGTACTTCTATTTCTCAACACAAATTGGATAGACATGCATATAAAGTTGCTTGATGTCTGTCATTATGGAAGCTAGGAAGTGCTTATTTACACTAAAGCTCATGGGAATTAGGAACAAGCTCCATGACATGCCATCTGAAGCAGAAACCAGAGCAACTTTTAAAATTAATCAGGATAGATATTGAGATATTGGAAGAACTTAGCAGTCAGCAAAGAAGCAAGTTACATAGACCAGATGGTCTCCTCTTATTTTTTGTACTTGTTCTGTTCTAACTGGCCTGGTGTGGTTGTGTTTGTGAATGTGGCCTGCAATGAACTGGCATCTCATCCAGAAGTGATTCTTTCTTTACAAACGATGCTGTAGGAGTAACTTCTGAATTTTGGTAACCCTAAAATGAAGAAAAGAAGATTGGATAGATGCATACATTTCTTAACAGTAAGAAGGAAACAAAAAATATTGAGAACTTGCAAGCTTCACATAGAGAGTAACTTCAGACAATGTTATTAACCAAACTCCCTCATGCTGTAAGCAACATTGCTAACCATTGACTACAGTTTTGCTTGTGACGATTTATTACCTGCTAATTTTTATTTCATATATGGAGAAAATTATAATATACAGATCTTCACAAAGATTTTTTTATATTTTTTGTAGACTTTTAGTAACACTGTAAACAAGTGCATGGTATCACAGTCATTAGTGCTGCTACTTTACAGATCCAGCATCTAAGATTCAAATTCCAGTTCTCATCACTCTGTGTTCAACCGAAGGGCTTCTGATTAAAGTCAATTGGTATGGCTGCATGGATTCTATGATAGACTGGTAACTTCTGTGGGTTGGTTTCTACCTTGTACCTATTACTTCCAGAATAGGCTTTGGTCTAATGTGACCCTGCATGGGATTAAGCAGTTTTTAGAATGTCAAAAATTATGCAAGCAAATATATTTATTTTTGTTTTGAAACCTGACAGTCAGACCAACATTGTGTTTTCAAAATACCTATCATCCTCCAATGAGAAAATCATCTGTGCAGAAAGACTGGCAAAGATATGACAAAGATGCTATAACCACTAAAGCCACAATGTGTGTAGTGCTTGTTTTAAGAAAGTTCAAAAAATGTGCGAAAAAGAAAGAACTGCTGCCTGAAGATGTGCGTTTAGCTGGGGGTTCTAAATGCAAATTCTAAGCAGATGGCATAGGATATCTTTGTGTGAAAAGACTCAGTTGTCAGGACATGTTTGTGGTTGTGTGGTTGTAGTGAAATATGGTGATTACATAATTAAAAAATATATTAGTCAATCAGAACACTTTAGCTGATTTTTCTGTGTCTAGTTTAGATGAAAGTGCAGTGTTTCAATTGCAGATGGAGCAAAATCTTTGCACGTTTAAATAGAGAAGACATCAAAATGATTTTGCAGAACATTAGGGGATCTCAAGCAATTTGTCATTTTAAGGCATCCTAAATAAAGGAAGTTCGGCATTACAGCTGTACCAGATGCATTTCACTAAGTACACTCATGCTTGAGCTATCCTTACACAAAAACTGGCATGTTACATCAGCACTCTTTAAACTGAAAACAGGTGGCAAGAGTGGCATCTCATAAGTGCGATTTGTACTCTTTTTTTTTTCTTTCCCCTTAATGCAGTCGTGCCATTCAGAGTAGGCGTCATGTGTAATAGCAGACCTTTCAGGCCTCCTTACACCCCTGGGCAGTGTGGTATTTCACACACACCTCCTACCCTGTTAGGTGGCAAGATATCCTGGAATTCTCTTGATTTCTTGTTTTTGAAAACTTACATTTAGTTATTTTGGCTGAAATATGTCTTTGTGTTGCCAGTTTGATCAACAATGGTAATGAATGCCTTAGTTGCATAGTGCTTGAGTTTCGCTGGTAGTTTCTTATTTATGGTGGGCTTTGGTAATTTTCTAATACTGTATTTGGGTAGCTTTTAAGCAGGAATGTTTTGTGTAATTGTCTGCTGCAGTGGCTTTTATTCTCCTAATGGATATTCATTTAAGTATCTCCTTGAGAGGTTCTTTGATTCTGAATTTAGAATTTAGATTTTAATTAAAGAGTTACTATTTCTGATTGAGTTAAGAAAGATGATTTATTTTTGCAGCAAACATTAATTCTTACCAGATGTTTCTGAAAAGGGCTATTTTTAATATATGAAAAAAGATGCATGACTGTTTTGAAAATGAGCATAGTGGAACCTAGCAGAAAATAAGAACTTAAAGATGGTGTTGGTGATACTTACTAGGATATTGTATGTGTATACAAGGTTAATATAGTTAACGAAAACTAAAATCAAAACTGAAACTATTATTAAAAAAACATTTTCGTAAACTGAAATAAAATAATTAACAAAACCGAAATGAAAAACTAAAACTAAACGAAACTATTAAAGTAGCTGGAAGGACTAACTGAAATAAAATAATAATTTAGTAAAATAATTTTAGTTTTCGTTTTTGAATGAATATTCTTGCCGTTATTCTTTAACCCTTGTAAGTTTGAACTCTAAAACAAAGTCATCCACCACGAGCCGCCCGCACATATTCATCCAGTGAACGGCGGCTGACGGAGGGCGGGTGTTAACACAGCATTTGCGCTGACAGAGCGAGCTGAATGCGGGTGCACAAAGCATGTGAAATAGAAAGAGTTTTACGTGCCGACTTTCGTTGCGCTTGTTGTATATCAAGATGTAATTCAAATAGCTGAAATCAAAATGTGCTGGTCAATAAAACGTTTACCATATGGTTAGAAAAATCACGAGTGAGTAACGTTTCAGTTTATTTCTCAGGTGACTGCTTTTTGTTGACAGCAATTCACCTGTCACTTTGCACAGGATAAATCGTTTTTACTTTCTCATACACGAAATATAGAGAAAGTATAGTAATCATGAAAAAATTAGGCCTCGATATTTTGCTGAATCTTTAAGTTATAGACTTCCCAGAGTCCAAAAATACCGTTTTTTGGAATTCTGTGTGTGCGCGCGCTTTTGCATGCGCGCGCGTGTGTGTGTAAACACGGTAACTCAAAAACGCAACTAGATAGACGGATGAAATTCGGCATGTGGTTGTTACACCACAGTTGTTGCTCTGTATTAACTTTTGGGCCAAATCCATCACCAGGAAGTGGTACTTTACCTGAACACAAAATCGATTTTTTTATTCATTTTTTTAATTCATGCAGCTGCAGAGTCCGATTTATTCCACTTTACTTTTATAATAATTGTTCTATGTATTATTAATTTGTTTTGATTTGTTGTTGATGGTTCCCTAATGTATATAATATAAAAATATAATCATTGTCTTGCAGTTTATTCTTCAAATATCCATCCCCATATCTGAGTACATAAGAAAGTCTAGGGGAGACCACTCCCGGTTTTTGAAAATAAAACGGCACTGATCGAGAGACTGACGGTCATCGTACAAGATCAGCATATTGTTGCTGACCAATCACTTTTGCTTTAAAAACATTGTTTAACAATGAAGCAATATAAACAAAGGTAGGTAGGCGAAGAGAGTCTGCCAAGTGATGAAAAACTAAACATACTAATGGGTTTTTGTATTTATTCAATATTTATTATTTTATGTTTTTAGTTCATATTAACAACTCAAAATACCTGATATTGTGAAAGTAATCCATTAGCAGAATTATATTTTTAAATATTTGTCTCCCTTTTTCAATGTTTTTCTCTCTCTCTGAAAATAGTTGTGATCCTACTCTGGATAAACAGGTTTAGATAATGTATATATTGTTCTTAATCTCAGATGCTGTCTCTTTTGTTTTATGCCTGTCTGTACTCCTATTACCTGCGCTTGCTCTGCTCATTATGGGTTTACTGTCCTTTATGTTGGGTTATTCAAGTCTCTCTGCCCCTAACCTTGACACTACATGTTTGTTTTTCTTTGTTTCCCCCAATATAGCTAGGTGGGGTCTGCACACTGATTCAAGTCTAAGAGCCCTGTTCTTCCTAAGTCCCTGTGATTTTCATGAAATAACATTTTAAAATTTATAAAATTATGTAAAATTGTTCATATTCAGTATCTAGTTTTTAATATGCTTGTTATCAGAAAAATACAAAGCCAGATAGTAAACCATGTAGTGTAGTAAGCTTCCACTAACATTAAACTCGTATCTGTTAAGTGTACAGTTCTGTCTGATTGTGACGCAAAACTTAACTCCGTAGGAGCTCTATGTCATAATTACTAACACTAAAAGATATATAAAAATGAAATAGAAATGTCTTTGTGAAATAAAAACTAAACTAAAACTAAAAATACATGATGAAGGAAAACTAAAACTAAACTGAATTTCCAAGTAAGGTTAGAAAAAATATAGAAATAAAAACTAATATAAAAAGGCAAAACTATAATAACCTTGGGTATATATATACTGTATATATATATATATATATATATATATATATATATATGGAAGAGAAGGTCTGTGATACGGTTTGCATATTTGCAGCTGGAGATCCACAAAGGGAGAAAAAAAAGAATCACGTATCATAAAGTAGTTTTTATTCCTGCGCTTTCAACCCCTGCCAGGGGCCTTCATCAGAGGATAATGTTTAGACTTACAAGAATCAAAGGCAATATATAGAAAAAATGAAGTTGCGGGGAGGTGGCTAAGTCAGTGTGATCAGGGGGTGTTATTAGGTGCAAAGTTTTGTTTATTATGAACATGTTCTTCTTAAATTTGCATATGCTGGATTTATGTCCAAGTGTCTGTTGATGGTGTTCTCTTCAGAGTTACATCATACCTGATACAACTATGGAGGAAGAAGAGTTTTTCATAGATGTGTGTTTCATGGATTGCTGCAGTTTGCCATCGTCTAATACATTGGAGGGCTTCTTGCCTGAAGGTTGTACGAATTTTGCTATATATTGCCTTTGATTCTTGTAAGTCTAAGCATTATCCTCTGATGAAGGGCCATGGCAAGGGTTGAAAGCTCAGGGATAAAAACTACTTTGTGATACGTGATTAATTTTTTCTCCCTTTGTGGATATATATATATATATATATATATATATATATATATATATATATATATATATATATATATATATATATATATATATATATATATATATATAGTGTGATACCGGGGCATGCAGCTGCCCTAAGCTCAAACACAGTCACAGAGACACAAGTCCAAGGCAACACACATTTATTTCTTGTGGGGCAGCACTTTTCCCTCATTTCACACCTCAATACAAATGAGTACAAGCACTAATGCTCAGCCCCTTCTTTCTTCTTCTTCTTTCTTCACTCTTTCTCTCTCTCTCTATATATATATATCTATCTCTTTTGTGGCACGCGGCTGGAGGTGGTACCCAGCCGGGATGCCCAAGAGGACCAGAGGAGGGCTTGTGCCTCCTCCAGACCACGAGGGGGCGATTGCCCTGGTTGCTTTGGGGAAGCTCAACCCGGTAGGGGCCCATGGTCACCACCAGGGGGTGCCCCCGATGCCTTTGGAACCCTAGACCTCAGCACTTCCGCCACACCTGGAAGTGCTGGGAGGAAGAGAAGCAGGGACACCCAGAGTGCTTCTGGGGATACAGCCAGCACTTCTGACACACGGAGGTGTGGCGGTGGAAGATTGCTGGGAGGCACCTGGAGCACATCCGGGAAGTATAAAAGGGGCCGCCTCTCTTCATACAATGGCTGGAGTTGGGTAGAAGTGGACAGACTTGGAGCAGAGGAAAAGAGGCGGCCTGAAGAGAGGAAAGGCATTGTGAGGGCCTGGACTTTGGGGTGATTGGTGCTGAGGCACTGGGGTTGTGCAATTATTATTGTAAATTTATTGTAAATAAACGTGTGTGTGGTGATATCAAACGATGTCCGTCTATCTGTGTCCGGGCCAGGTTCCACAATATATATATATATATATATATATATATATATATATATATATATATATATATATATATATATATATATATATATATATATATATATATATATATATATATATATATATATATATATATATATATATATTGGTTAAGGTTAGATAGATAGATAGATAGATAGATAGATAGATAGATAGATAGATAGATAGATAGATAGATAGATAGATAGATAGATAGATAGATACTTTATTAATCGGTTAAATTCCAAAATAAACAGAAGTAATAGGCTAAAAATTTTTCTCCAGTTGTGTTTGTGCTTTATGAATTATTTATGTTGTGGCTCTAATCTAGTATAACTTTCTGCAATTTCTACGGTTGTTGAGACTACAGGTCACATATCTCTCTGTGTTACACCTCACACATCAGCATAAATGCATGATTTGAAAGCCAGTTTTGGTAATGGAACTTGTCATTGACAACTTTATTGTGCAAATTTTGCTTTTCAGAATTTGAGTTACGTTCAAGAATATTGTATTTTATCTGAATGATTTTAATAATTGGTCTAATGTTGTAGTGTTGGTTAGGCTTGGCTGTCCGAAGCTCCTTGATACTGGGTTTTAAATATAAAACTGGTAGTTGACTGCATGGAGTTGGAACATTCTCTTTATGTCTGTGTTTATTTTCTTCTGGTGCTCCAGTTTTGTTACCACATGCCAATCATGTACGTGATAGGTTGAGTGGTGACTCTAAATTGGATTGGTATGACTGATTGTTGGTTTGAGAGAGTGTGTCCTGCAAAAGGCTGGCTCCCATCCAGGCATGGTTTCTGTTGTGTACTTGATGCTGCAAGGAAAGAGCCCACAGTGATCTTATAATTTGATTAGTAGCTTAAGGCAATGAATGGGTAAATGGCTTCCTTTAGACATGCAGCATGATGACACAGTAGTTAACATTGCTTCCTTACACCTCCAGGAAACAGCTTCAGCCTCCTCACTCTATGTACAGAGTTTTCACCGTGGATCATGCTTTCCTCTCATGTAAAAATATATTAGGTTATTTTCTGTCTCAATACTGGCTGAGAGGGAGTGATTAAGAGTGTATGCATGTGTGTGCCCTGCAAAAGACTGGCATCCCATTCACAATTCTGTCTTGTACATGATACTGCCAGAATAGGCTCTAGCTTTTGGAAATATATAATTGGCAGGAGTTGGATGGCTTGCTGAAATTGGCAGCATGGTGACACAGGTGCTAAAGTTGTTACCTTATATCCCCATGGGCCTGGCTTTATTTTGAAACCAAGCCAACATGTGTTTGTAGCTTACATGTTTTCCTTGGATAGCTGTGACTCAGGGTGGGTCTGTAAACCTTGTGACAGCAAGATCTCCTGTTTAGTGTTGTTTCATGTGTTGTGCACAGTGCTGAATGGACAGGCTTCAGCTTCTTGCAATACTGGAATGGAAAATAGTGTGTTCAGATAGTAAATAGATGGTTGTTTCTTATTTTAGTAATGGAAAACACAACAGCAGTTTAGACAGATAGATGGATAGGTAGCTTACTTGAATATTTCCTAAGTATCTATATACTGTATATAATACACTAAGGGCACGCAAGACAGTGAGCTCAAGCAAGACAGAGAGCGCACACAAGACAGCCACGCCTGCCAACTCACAGAGCCCCGCCCTCCAACTCTAAGACCATGAGATAGGCTCGACAGAGCCCTGCCCGCCAACTCTAACTAAGGGCAAGCAAGACAGAGAGCCATGCCCGCCAACTCTAACTAAAGGCAAGCAAGACAGAGAGCGACGCCCGCCAACTCACAGAGCCCTGCCCACCAACTCTAAGACCATTGGATACACATGACAGAGCCCCGCCTGCCATCTCTAATCCTACTTCCGCATCCACCGTCCCTCTCGATCAAACAGCAGTTATTAGCAAACAAACAGATAACTGCCAGTAACAGTGCAAAATTCACAATTGGTATGCCAGTTTGAAAAGATAACTTTTGAGGGTAGTTTTAAAATGTGTTATTGAATCGAGCTGATGTATATGAGAGAGAAGAGAATTCCCGAGTTGAGGAGCACAATGAGAGACGCTCAAGCTCCCATAGCACAGAGTTTGATGTGTGGTACAGAAAGTACAGCTGCAGATGAGAATCAGAGTGAGCGAGATGAGTGTCAGTCTGTAGGAGATCAGTGATGTTGTGGAGAGCTTTTAACTGTTTCAGGGCTGATATCGACTTTTGTCAAAAGGAGGAGTTGACAATGGTAATCAACTGTAAACTGTGACAAAACCATCTGTTATGTTGGACTCTCATTGCTAGGAGGAAAGTTAGATTCATTGGTTTGACCGAGATTCCATGCGCTCATGTGAGTAGCAAGGTGCACACAATGGCAAAAATGGCACTGACATCTGCTGAGAGATCAAAGCAAATGCAAAAATCTAAATAGTCCGTGGATGACGTCCTGCCTATTATCTTTGAACTGGACTATGACTTGTCAGATTTTGATTTTGATATAAGTCTTTGAAAACGAATGTGAGGTTCCAGCTTCAGCTGATCAGTCCCTAGCTAGTCGTGGTACTGACAATGTTCGCCAGGGAGGACTGCCACTAAAAAATCTAATTGTAATGCACTGCAACCGTGACTGCCGCTGCTGCTGTCCCAGCCACACAAAGGCAGCCTCGCAGCACGCCTGCCACTCATTCTTGACAAACTGGCAGCCACAGCATGTAGCAACAGATGTTTTATGTTGATTTCTGTGTGAAACCATTGTTTTTTTGGAAAAAATATTCAGCCCTCAAAGAGTTGTTATGAGCAGTATTTAGTATTGTATTGTCAAGTTAACAGGGAGCCAGTGAAGTTGAGAGAGAATAGGTGTAGTATGTTCAGTTGATTTAGAATAGCAGGTTATTATCCTGGCAGCAGAATTTTGAATATATTGTAAGCGATGGCTACGTTTTTGTGGGATGACAGATAGAATAGCATCACAGTAATCTATACATGAGGTGACTCGGGCATTAATCAATACTTTAGTACTGTGTTGCGTAAGAACAGGACGAAGTCTAGAAATGTTTCGGAGATGGAAGAAAGCAGTCCAAGAAATGTTACTTATACGGGAGGAATTATTTAATAATAATAATTATTATTATTATTGTTATTATTTAATAATTGCCATTATTAGTGTATAAATGGATATAAATAATTGCATATAAACGATTTGCCAAAATCTGTTGTATGTAAACCATACTGTTTAAAACGTTATCATTTTTTCATCAGAAAACCCGGTTTCCACGTCTGTCTGTTTTAGTTTAAATGGCACTTTTACCACTCACAATAGGGCGGACGCGCTGACTTATCGTGTCAACTGAGCAACACAGTTAATGTGGCGTCTATCTATATATGTCTATGTTTTCTGTAGCCTGCAACAGGAAGGTACTCTCTCGACCATTGGCATTGGTTTCCTAAGCCTTTGTTATACTGAATTCCTTTCTCACCGTTTTCCGTTCCTATTCTTATACCGCTGTATGTTCGGCGGGCTTCGGGTAGTTTCTGTTAATATGATTCATAACCAAAAAAGAATCAGAGGCACTGAAATGTCATGAAGGAAAAGTGAACTATGCAGACATGTAAGTGCCTTTACTTATTTAAAGGTCAAATACTTCAGGAAATGAGATGACAGAGACTTTCTTAAAGCAGCTTTACAATTAGGTTGTATTTATGTATAAAGCCTTTCCTCTTATATGAGGGGTACACTAACACTTGACTGTAACAACTTCTGACACTGGGCATGTAATGAGAGTTAAATGTAACAAGAACAAAGAAACTAAAAGAAAATGCTTCCACACTTAATTTTAAATGCAGCAAGCTTAAGCCTGGAGGGTATATTTTAAGTTGAGCAGATAGAGAGACACTTTGTGACTGGTTTAGATGTCCTGTCTGCCAAACTGGCTCCCAGACATGTGACCAACAGGCAGTTGGGAACATCAACTGAAATATCACATTGTGAGAGAACACTTGCTCATTAGTGGAAGGATGATCGTCATTGGTGATTGATTCTAGTCATTAAGAAAATACACTATTGAATTTAGAAGAAAAAGTGTACAGTTTTTTCATTGGTGGAAAAATGTTATTGAAAATTTTTTAATTTAATTTGAATTTAATTTTGTAATTTTTCAAATTGATAGATACATTTTTACATAATAAAGCAAAAAAAAAAACTAACAGATGGTCTTTGTGTTGCATATAATTGGGCATCCACTCTGCTTACCATTATACATACTGTACTAAATGTCTTATGTGCCTTGTCTTTCCTTTTGTGGTGATTCTAAATTAGAGGCTTCAGTTACTTCTTATTTACTTATCTTTAGTTATGTATCAGCCTTAGGATTTCATAATTCAAGACATGAATGAAAGAGAACAACTGTGTGTCTTCATAAACATATTGCATTTATTTTCATACTACATTACAAGGTCCAAGCACACGTGCCATTTCCCCTTAATCCATCACTTGGCAAACTTTAGGTGGTGGTTTTGCTGCTCGCGCAGTGCATTGTCCCTTGGGCGGCTCCGGTCTATGAATGGGGTGGTGGGGACCGCACCCCATTCATTCTAAGTGGGCGGCTGGGTGCACGGCACGAGCTTGTGTACAGGACAGAGGCTTGATGGGGCGGAGGGTGGCAGTTCTCTGCTTGCCCACCGCGCTGCCGCTGTTACTGCTCCTGACTGGACAGGCTGAATGGGGCAGAGGGAGGCATTTCACTGTCCGCCCACCACACAGACTTGCAGTTTTTCTCAAATGGCTGCACCGTTTGTCCTCAGTGGGCGGCCGGTGATGCTGCAAGTGATAACCCAGTTGTGGCTGAATGGAGGCCATTGAGGGTGAATGGGGTGGCAGGGGCAGCATTGTAGTGTGCCTCGGGTGGCTGCCTGATGAATGGTGGTGGTGGTGGGCAGTTCACTACCCGCCTTTGGCCATATCCTGTTCGTTCTTGGTGGGCAGATGCTGCAGGCAGCATACTGTATGCAAGAGGAGGTGACTGTGTGGTGGGCGGGTGATGAACCGCCCCTCGCTGCCCCCATTCATTCTCAATAGCAAGCCTGCTTGTACTGTTACATACATAGCAGGAAGTTGTCTCTCGTTCTGTACACCAGACGTGTTGACGACGGGTGCCTTCCTGCTGTGATAATGTGTACAGTGTTATACAGAAGAGCTCATCTTAACCTTTTGTCTTCACCCTTTAACAATGTCTCTGAAACACAAATCTGATGCAAGTGCTGGTGATACAGTAAAGAAGAGAAAAACCATCCATCCATCCATCCATCCATCCATCATCCACCATGAAAAATAAAGTAGAAATAATAAAAAGGTCTGAGAAAGGTGAAACTCCATCATTCATTGGCAGAGCACTTGGTTACAGTCGATCAACAAGAGGATTTATTAAAATAATGTACCTGTTCTGACTTACATACAAATTCAACTTAAGAACAAACCTACAATTCCTATTTCGTACGTAACCCAGGGACTGCCTGTATAGACAACAAGAATATAAGCATGTATATATAAAAGCATGTAAGCAAACAAGTTATTTATTCATTTTCTCATTCTTCTTTTGTGCTTATACCTGTAAACACTGTGCACCCATCTAATATTATAGCCTTCACTCCACAGATGGCAGGACGTACTGCTATAGCTAGTATATTCATCAAAATTTGTGCTATTGGGAAGCATGATGGTGTAGTTGTTAAGCTGCTACTTCTTCAAGTATCCAGCCTCCTGCGATTTAATTCATCATTCTGGTTGATTGCTTAAGATTTTCCTCTGGTTTTCCTCCCACGTCCCAAAGACATTAGTGTCAGATTAATTAAAAAAAATGTAAATTGAACCTGGTAGAATACAAGTGTAGTGATGTGTTTGAGTGCGCCCTACAATGAAACAACATCCTGCTTGGCACTAAGTATTTACAGGATGGGTTCCAGCCCCCTGTTTTGAATTGAATTAAGCAGGTTTGTTATGTTATGTATATAAACACAAACAGGTATATGTGTATAGTGTTATTCAAATACATATGTAAATGTTTAAAATGCTGCACAACTTTACATGAAAAACGTAACTTGTAGTCACTGTGTAATGTCATTGACAGGTCTGGATGTATGCCGTTCTTATTTGAAGATTTATACTGCTGCATCTTTTCATAGCCTTGCTTTACAAGACATGATACAGATTTGAATTCAGAGAGTGCTTGAAGGGGCAGGAAACAGGGTTTAGTTCTCCTGTGACTTTTTGGAAGAGAAAGCCATTCATTATACACTGAAAAAAGAAATCACAGTTGATGAACGATTGACAACCTGAACTCAAGTCATGACCCAGTCTCCACTCCATTGACTAGGATATCTATGCATTATGCACACTCACCTATAGCAGGAGATTGTCCCAGTATCAGTGGAGAATGTTTGCAGAACCTGTAACATCAACATTGGCCAGCACAGAAGCAGGCTACTGGTTGTACAGCTAAACTGAAAAAGTAATGAATATCTTGTTAATTCACTTAACCCCCTTAACCTTTCCTTAATCCTCATCCACATCTGAAATAAATAAGTACTATTAATAAGTAATGAATAAATCTGATATTAAAAAACATAAAACTAATTAAAAATTATATAATATCTGCTACTGTGGACAATCACACCACCAGAACAATGACTTCTGAGAAAACAAAACCAACAGTTTTCTGAGAAAAACCGTGACCACTTTGCTGTGGCTCCACTTGCAAAAGCTTCACTTGCTGGAGAGACTGACATGTTTGAGATATACTGTACATTATTTGCACTATTTAGATTTTGGGCAGGGATTCTCAGCAGATGCAGCTTGGCATCCTCAACAGCTATGTATCCACTCACTCATTCTCAGATTTAACAATCCAACCAATGGTGAACAATGCTGTTCTGAGAAGTAGAATCAGTTGGCTGTGGATCTAGAACTGAGACTTCTTACTAAGCTAAAAATATATACTCACATTAAGGTAATTTAAGGTATAACTTAGATGTTATACAAAGTATAAATAGGATAAAAAGTTTGTTGCATTATTAGAGAGATGTGACAATTTGAAATGACTGATTTTTTTCAATAGCACACTGAATTTCTGCATGTATGTGTGTGCATATTGAATACTGTACAGCTTGTTCCATGCATTCATCTAAGGTGAATTTGTGACTTGTTCTAAGGAGAAAATATGATGTAAATATGTAGAAAACCAAGCCACCTTCAACTTTTTGTAAAAATGCATTTTTAATGAAAGAAACATATAACTTTCCTTTTTTCTCCATCTGTTCCATAGCTACAATAAGCAGGGTAAACCATTTCCCACTGGTGATGCTCATGTCTAATTGATGTTCTCAGGGACTTACAGAAAGAGAACCAGTCTTAACTGTGCATTTAATCATCTTGAGCACAAAGTGCAATTATAACACTCATCATGTGCAATCAAGGAACATAAAACACTGTGAATGATTTAAGGCCAAGAAAAAAAAACCCATTATACTGAAGAAATCATCAAACTTAAAATATATATGCACACATATACACAAAAGTACATTCCATTAGGAAAATAAATTGCCTGATGAATGAGATAATAAAGAGCTGTCTGCGTGCGGCTGTGTGTGTGTATATATATATATATAGTATGAGTATATATATATATATGTAGTGATTTCCCCTTGGGATTAATAAAGTATCTATCTATCTATCTATCTATCTATCTATTTATATATATATATATATATATATATATATATATATATATATATATATATATATATATATATATATATATATATATATATACAGTATATATACTGTATATATATATATATTGTAGAAGCTAGGCCCCAGTCACAGACAGACAGGCACCGTATGTCCAAAACACACACGTTTTGTTAAACAAAGGTCCTGCACACATCACACTGCTCCAGCATAGTATTCAGTCCTTCTCTTCCCTTTCACTGCCTCTACCCCTTTCTTCCCAAGCTTCGTCTTCCTCCTCCCGACTCTGGCCCTGAATGGAGTAAGGCAGCCTCCTTTATAGTGCACCCGGAAGTGCTCCAGGTGTCTCCTAATTAACCTCTGGCAGAACTTCCAGGTGTGGCAGAAATGCTCCATAGGAACCCCACTCCTCTGCTGCATACCCAGACTCTGGAGTTGTCCAGGTGCACCCTGGTAATGGCCACGGACCCCCAGGAGGTTGAGCTTCTGAGCTCCAAACCCGTGTCCCGGGGGGCTGCCCTCTCGTGTCCTGGAGAAGGTACTTCTGGTAGTACGCCCATTCCACAAGTCTTCTCTTATAAAGGGCGTCCGTCCCGACCCAGGATCCCCGGTCATCCAACAATATATATATATATATACACAGTAATCCCTCCTCGATTGCGGGGGTTGCGTTCCAGAACCATATGTTTGTATGGTTATTTTTATATATTTTAAGCCCTTATAAACTCTCCCACACTGTTAACATTATTAGAGCCCTCTAGACATGAAATAACACCCTTTAGTCAAAAGTTTAAACTGTGCTCCACGACAAGACAGAGATGACAGTTCTTTCTCACAATTAAAAGAATGCAAACATATCTTCCTCTTCAAAGAATGTGTGTCAGGAGCAGAGAATGTCAGAGAGAGAGAGAGTGCACGACAGAAAAGCAAACAATCAAAAAATCAATACGTGCTTTTGGGCTTTTAAGTATGCCGAAGCACTGCGATAAGGCAGCATTTTTTAGAGGAGCATCCGTATCTTCTAAGCAAACAGCCCTTCTGCTCACACCCCCTCCGTCAGACGCAGAGAATGTCAGAGAGGGTGAGAGAGAGAGAGAAAAGCAAACAATCAAACACCGTGCGGGGAGCATATCTTATATCATTGAGGAGTTTTAGTTAATATGTAATACATGCTCTGATTGGGTAGCTTCTAAGCCATCCGCCAATAGCGTCCCTTGTATGAAATCAACTGGGCAAACAAACTGAGGAAGCATGTACCATAAATTAAAAGACCCATTGTCCGCAGAAATCCGCGAACGAGGGAAAAATCCGTGATATGTATTTAGATATGCTTACATTTAAAATCCACGATAGAGTGAAGCCGCGAAAGTCGAAGCGCGATATAGCGAGGGATTACTGTATATATATGTATGTTTGGTTACTTTTTTTCTGTGACTTTAGAGGTGGAATGCTCCATGCATAATGTGATTGCAAAACTGAAGTCAATATTGTGTCAAAGAATTACATACATCTCTTATATAGGGGATTTTTTTTCTCTTGCTATTTTCTTGTTGTGTTCAGTTGAACTTCTTATAATAGATTCAGTGGAGGTAAGCATGAACATTTTGAAGCACCTACGTATATTGATTGACCATTAGTAAGTCTTTCTTGTTTTCTTTCTCTTCCTAGTGCCCATGGTGCCACATGTTATATTTTAGGGCTAGATGTGTTGTCATATATAGTGGATATATTTTCATATTTAACTGAAACTCTCAGTTATTTTCTGTGGGATCTACTTCAAACCAGTAAACCCTGACTAAATATACTGTATTTGTAATTTTACATTTATATAGGATGATGTTTCTTTGTTTATGTTTCAACATTACAGTATGTTTTGTGTTTGCTGTATGTTGCATGGGTGCAGCCCCATGGATTTTGTGATAATTAAATAGACCATTTTCAAGAAGTTTTACATTTCTGATAATAATGGATATATATATTACTGTTAACCTCTCCATAATATTTTTTGCTATCGGAAATTCAGCTATGATTTGACTAAGTGCTAATTTCAGGTTATTCTTTCTGGATGGAATGTCTTCAAATCCCCTTTCTTCCTTTTACCTTCATGGTGATTTTTGGGAACAGATGATGAAATTTACAGCAGTTTCTATCCTTCTTTCCATATCATTACAGACTTCTTGAATGTGTAACTTTTGATGATTATTAAACATTTTTGGACAAATTTTATAAGCACAGAATGTATGCACAGGTATGAGGATTCCAGATCATCTGCAATTCCTCGAATAGTTAATTATCTAACATTTCAATTGCTTTCTTTCACCATAGTAACTGCTTCATCATTTTATGATGTCAAAAGTCGCCCTGAATGTGTGTCACCTTTGACTGATTCTGCACCATCTTGGAAATGTTTTATCCAATGACAAATGACAACCTTACTCATTTAATCATCTCTACAGCCTGCTTTTACATTTGGATGATTTCTTTCATTTCTACCATTTTTCACAGAAACCTGATATATGTACATTCCTCTTTTTCTCTATCCATGTTTATTAAGGTGGGGCAGAAGATACATCTGTCTTCATACACACCTTCCTGAATACTGGTATGAACAATGAGGAAATGGCTTGCTCTTGGGATAGGTTCATATTTTTTATGCATCAAAGTGTAGCTCAGTAACTTTATAACAGCTTATGTAATTGAAAGTCATGGATTTTTTTATGAAACCTTATATAGTGACCTTTATAACAAGAAATTAATCTGAATTGAATCTTATATTGGAGAAAAATTTAGTACCTTAGAAAAACTGATATCAGATACAATTAGAATGTTCAAACACAACATAGAAACTTCCAAATGTGACAATTTGAACCCTGGAATGTGGAACTCTCCAGCAAGACAGTTATAGCTGTGCTTTTCTGTCATGTATTTACATGACATGATTGTGTAGCCTGCAGTGGGCTGGTGCCCTCCCCGGGGTTTGTCTCCTGCCTTGTGCCCTGTGTTAGCTGCGATTGGCTTCAGTAGACCCCTGTGACCCTGAAGTTAGGATATAGCGGGTTGGATAATGGATGGATGGATGATTGTGTAGCTAATAAGAAAGAATACTATAATTGTCCATCCATCTATCCATCCACTACTTCATGGTCATGGGGAGCCTAGGCATATCATGGGGGATATAAAGGGCAAGGTGGAATGACTCTAAAGTTGCCAAGTATGAATTAGTGTATGTGTTCAAGTGCTGAATGAAGGACTGTCAATCCCATTGAAAGCTGGTTGCTGTCCTAGTATTGTCTAAGTATTGTTACATTTTTGCATGAGACAAATACAATACTTTAAATTTCAACATATATTGCAACTGTCTTTCAGTATCTTCTTGTTTTAAGGCTGTAAAAGATGTTGAAACAGAGTACTGTAATTACTAAATGATGGATTAAAAACATGTTGCAAGTGACTTTTTTTTTACTCCAGCATTATAGCCAAGCAATACCCTCTCATATTTGTTTGTCTATGTTTCAGAAGTCTTTTATATTTTCAAAGCCTTTTTTTCAGTTTAATACTACAGTCTGACCTCTATGGTTTTAAGCTAAAATACTGCTGATGAAGTATGCAGCAGGAAACCACATTAAGTGCTCTGTATTAAATGGTACTAGTTGTCGTCTTGGCAGTTTTCCGTTGATAAACAGCCCTGATTGATTGTATAGAAGTGCAAAAAACACAGTGTTCTAAATCACCAAGTGTAACAATGGCATTAAAAAAAGAATAAGCCATTAAAACTTTAAAACAGCTGTTTCAATAAAAATCAGCTTTACTTTCATTTTGCATTACACTTGAAGACAGTTTCAAAATGTACTTGATTATTAATGCTTAATTAGTTGAGTTCATTAAGAATTTTACATTAAGCTTCTTATATGTAGTGTAATAGATAGCCCGGCCACAGTCAGACACGACACCAATGTCTAAAACACACGCGTTTATTTCTGCAACTCTTTTACAACTCTTTTCCACACTCACTCTTTCTCAGTCATTATCCTCTCTCTCTTTCTTCAGCCGCCTCCACTCCTCCTTTGCAAGCTCCATCTATCTCCTCCCTACTCCGGCTCTTCAAAGGGAGTGAAGTGGCCTCTTTTACCATGCCCCGGATGTGCTCCAGGTGCTGATGGTGGTCTTCCGGCAGCACTTCCTGCTGTGGCGGAAGTGCTGCCCTTGCACCCGGAAGCACTCCTAGCATACACAGTTCCTGGAGTGGCAGCACTTCCTGGTGTGGCAGAAGTGCTGTCCTCCATGGCTCAGGAACTTTCCAGACAGCCCCTTGGTTGGACCACGGACGCCTACGGGGTTGCGCTTCCTAGCTCTGTAGTCTTGGTCCTGGATGGAAATCAGGGGGGCTGCCCTCTTGCGTCCAGGGAAAATGTTGCCCCCTTCCCGCTCCTTCCTTGATCCAGGCGCCCCAGTGGGGCAAGGTCCCTGGCCACCTGCCACAGTAGTTATAATGTGCAGTCTTTAGTTTTGGCAGTATCTCATCATTGTATTTATTATTAAGAAAATATTAGAAACAAGATTTTAACAATTTGACTCTTAGCTGTTCCATTTATATACCTGTAGCAGGCAAACATGTATAATCAGAGGTTATTCAATAACTCATAGTTATTCAAAATGAACCCTGTACTCTGCTAAGCTTCACATTAGTGCTGATCTTTTTAAAGAACCAAAACACAATCTTCTTTACCCCTCCTCACTTGCTTCCCTCCTGTCTGTAAGATTACTTGCTGTTATTGGTCTTTTAATGTCCCCTTTGGGCTAGTATGAACTGAGCTATTTGCACATTATTCCACCTGCATTATCTTCTTAGTAGGTGGATGACAGAGATTCATATTATATATTCTGAATGTGTTTTCCATCAGCCCTCAGTGTAGTTATAAGCACAGGGTCCTTACTGTAGTCACTGAGATTGTCATTCATTAGAGGCTTTATGGATGCTGAACCCTGGAATCTAATGTGTCTGGTTTCTGACACATACAGTGAAACATACTTGTACTACAGAGTAGCGGGTGTAATTTAAAGGAGTGTAATTCTGAGAGGAGGTGGGGTGGGGTGGCAGGTGCATGCACATGCATTACCTTTCACGCGACCAGGATTTATGGAGTGGAACTGTGTGGAAATTGGCTTACGCACAGTTTTGTGCATCTGAATTTTTTTGTGCATATACACATTTCTACTTTTGTCCGTACGCCATGTTTTAGTGTGAATTCTTTGCAAGGTGTTATACTGTATATGAGGCCCCAGGTCATCCACCTAAAGTGAAATATTTTCGAGCCCAGCCAGTACTTGGATTGCAGACCATCTAGGAAAAGTTAGGGTTGCTGTTGCAAGAGATGTTGGTGAGGCCAGGAGGGCGGGTTACCCTGTGGTTTGTGTGTGGATCCCAATGCCCCAGTGCAGTAATGGGGACACTGTGCTGTAAATATGGTGCCATCCTTTTAATGAGATGAAAAACTGAGGTGCTGGCTCTCTGTGGTCATTAAAGATCCCTAGGCATTTTTCAAAAAGAGAAGGGTTTATCCTGATGTCATGGCTAAAAGTGCTGATCAAGAAAATTACCATTGATTTACTTAATTTTAACTTAAGTACCATTGAGAGAATAGTTTAATTGTATTCACATCCTCATAAGATAGATAGAGAGATAGATAGGGTTAGGCTTAGGGTTAGGAGGGCATCTCGTAGGCCAGACTCAGAACACAACCACACCAAGTAAATCTCTGGTCTGAAAAGTCCAATTTGTTTTACAAAATACAGTACCTTCATAACAAGACTTCTTCACAATAAAAAATATTGTGTTCCTGCTCCTCCTTCACTTTAGGTGAGCATTTTTCTAGTATACTCCCAACTCAGATTAATTTGTTAAAGAAGAAGAGGCATCTTTTAAAACAGGGTCTGGGAAAATTTGCAGTGCCTTGGAAGCACTTCTGGGGCAAACTGATAAGGGTAGTGATGCCCCTAATGTGCTCTCTCCCCCCAAGAGATCCATTCATCGGTTCTGGAAATCCCCATAAAGGCTGCTCACTCAAACTATATTTTCCATGCAGTAATGTATGAATCAAACATGGAGTGATATGGGGAGTTTTCTGGCATCCAGTATACCAGGAGAACCTATGGCCCTGGCAGACAGTCTTTCACTGTCCCTCTATTATCCTGGCTATTTGTCTGGGAGAGGTACTGCCAGCCACCCTGGCTGGGTCACCAGACCATTCACACCTTCCTCTACAACAGATAAATAGATATACTGTATTCCTGAGTACCAGTTGAATAGATAGATGGATAGATAAATGTGAAACTGATTTTCTTTTCACTTACTTCAGCAGCCTTTAGAAAACTTTTTGTTAAACTGTCCAGTAGTGAAAGGGCACCCACAACATGACCCAGACCAAGATAATATCTACAGGAAACCTCCAGGAAAGAGCAATACATGACTATACAATCAGTGCGAGAACTTCTTCACAAGCCACAATTGGAAGTCAGGGACTGTTTGAGGAAGGTATGTCCCCCACATATACTTAGTTCTCCATAAGGACAACAGGCCAGGCCTTTTGTGTCCTGCAAAAAAGTGCACAATTTTAACACAGGACATTTGGGAGTATGTAAAACCACACAGGATAGGTATGCAACTTTTCATAAATAGAGTGAAGTCAGGAAGAAAGCCACAAGACTTCTAGGAGAAGAGGAGGAAGAACCATACACTAGTTTAAAAAGCATGTGCCAGTCTGTTCATCTGAGGAGACTGTTTATGGCAATTGAAGACCCAGAGGTGCCGGGACACCATCACCTGTTAAGTGGAAGTCTAGACTGGAGTTTCTGTCGTAAAGTACAGTGAGTGCAAGATTTTATTTTCCTCTCTTACACTGGTAACTGGCTAAATCTCAATTCTTATTTTAACAAGACTTTAAATTATCTTGATTTGTGAATGTTAATTATTGAAAGTTGGTTCTGTTTTACTGTGATTTACTCTTATTTGTGTGTTTATACTGTGTATGTAAATGTTATATCATTTAATGAAATTGTACTATTATCATTAAAGTTTTAAATATTATGTACTCTGAGTCTGTATTCAGTGAAGAGAGCTTTATACAGAACGGTCCAACCATATACGCCAATTCAGGGTATAAAGCTGCCATTTGACATAAGTACAGTTGAGCCCAGAGTTACAAGATTTGGGGATAGTCCTCAATTGGAGGGAGACAGGAACAGACCAGGACAGAGACAGAGACATAGACAGAGACAACTTAGAGACAGAGAAACACTGAGAACTCTGAGAAGGATTAGTGTTTGTTCTACTTCTGAACTGAGCAAATGAATGAACCGCCCAATTTATAAAGAAGGGTATTAAAAGCTGAATATTCCTGAATTATCCCTTTCTTGGTGCTTTATTATTGATTATTAAATACATTTTTTTACTTTTTGCGTCCTTTGCCTTAATTGCACATGTGCGTATAAAACAAATATCCATCCTATCACACTTAACTGTGAATCCTTAAGCATATTGCTAAAGTGAATTCAGAAGGCTTAACATTGTCAGTTCCACTTAATCAAATCCAGGATCACAGGGAGACAAAGCTTATCCCACATGTACGAAACAGAAAGCAGAAAACAAACCTGGACAGTGTGCAAGTACATATGAGGACCGACTACCACATTTGTATGCGTTCAATTTTGCAGATTTCTACTAGATATATAGTACTTTACTAGAGGATAGCAACCAAGACTAAAAAAACATTTAAGACAGAAAACAGAAAGTGCTTAAATATACCAAATTAACGGATAGTTGTTTCATCTGCTCAGTGGATATGCATCTGACATTTAAAATATGATTGGAGTAACATGGTCTATTTATTAGCTGGTAAAATAGGTGAGTTGACTACGTGGTTCTATTTCCTGTAATGTATTTAAGCAACACTAGCTGTTTCTACTGACTTACTCTGGCTTTAAGGCTAGGTGGGTAATTACAGAGCAGAAAAATCTTGTGACTCCTGTCTAGGAAGAAAATGAACCTCTCATTCATTTTTCAAGATAGGAATCAGTGTTGCTCATTTTTAAGCCCCACTAAACATTACTTTGTACTTACTAATCTAATGTGCAATTCAGTACCGAGAAAGGATTTGATCACTGTATCTACCATACTTTATCCCTGCCATGAATAAAACATGCTAGTGCTTTTTCAGCCAAAATAAGACATCTGTTAATTTGCACATCTAGCCTACTGGTTATATACCACTGCCACAAAATCCAAAACATTTGAGAGCTGAGGTCCATCCCTGTATCTAATAAAAAAAGAATATTTCTTTGCCTCAGTGGTAGCTAATGCTATTGACCAATGAGAGTCAACTTCATTCAAATTGTGCAAAAATAAATTAATCTGCTTTTAAAACTTCCTAATATAGATTGTAGGAGCAGAGGCATATCCTGACAGCATCAGATTAAATCCATCACACACACACACACTCCAGCTGAACAGATTTAGACCTGCCAGTTAACTTAGAGCATATGACTTTGGAATGTGTATCTTTGGAATCGGGGAGGAAAGCCTGCGTACCTGGAGGAAAACAGACGCACATAAAATATAGCAATCATGCAATCAGGATGCCTTTTTATTCAGAACACATACTGCTTGTGGATAAATCTGATTTTGAAGCTATACATCTGTACTTTGATGGTATGGTACCTCATGTTACACCCTAGAGATGAGGATATTTTGCATTTTACTGGAGTTATATATTATGGTATTGGCAAGCAATCATCACTGTTGATGACAGTTCTGCAGCAGAGTTTTTTTATGTGCTAATCTTACATTATACTGTACATTTTATTTATATAAGTGACTTCAAAGTTTCATTCTAATTAAAACATTACAGATCTGTAAGGCATACAGTAATACATGGTGGACCAGTGATTAGTGCTATCAATTCATGCAACCAGCATTCTGCCTTTGAATTCTATGCCTTGTTCTTTCTTTTTGTATACTAGGGGGCTCCACCCCCTGCTCACTTCGTTCACCAACCCCTGTGTTTGGTTAATCGGATATACAATTTTAATATTTTTTTTCTTTGGAATTGTTTCAATTTCATTATTTGCACTTTTACTTTAAAGCTTCATTAAAAAAAATATTTTTTGGAGGCACAGTGTGACAACACAACGTATAATTGACTGTGTGTGAATATTGTTTCTGTTTCTCTAATAAATAATCCGACTTCTTCTAATGTTTGTCCCTGTGATTTATTGATTGTCATAGCAAAAGCTATTCTCATGGTAAACTGTTAACATTTTAATACGAATGGCATATCACAATTTCCTTTGGTGTCTAATGTTATTCGCGAAATATATACATTACCTTTCTTGTCACCTGTTAAAATTTGCATCGCTTCTCCGTGATCATAAATATACACCTGACCGAATTCTGTATTCTGTGAAATTAAACTTGTCATTGCTTTAACTGTTGCGGGACCACAGATTCTTATAGCGTATGGTCCATTATTGTGTAAATCCACGTTTTGTGCATTGAATGATGCGAAAGCGAAAAGACTTTGTTGTCTAGTCTTTGCCTTTTATTTCTGACATCGATTTGTCCTGCTATTTTTTCAATTACACCTGGTTCTGATGATTAATCACCTTTTGTTTGCGGTAAGGCGATCTTTACTAACTTTTCTTTGATACTGTAGCGACTGACGTGATAAAGTGTCACAAAAGTTTTACTTGAACAATCGCCGACTTTGTAACCCCAAGCACAACTGTCTAGTGTCGTGGCGAAAAATTCATCATCAGAAGGCTTTTTACCTAAAAATAAAGGCTATTAGGACTCGAGATAGACAGACAGAATTTTAAGGCTTTATTGCAATAAATCAACCACACGGACTCAACCCAATTCGGCCGAATGAGATTGAGCCCTGATCATTACAACAATTGAAGTTTTTATAACAATTTCTTATCATTTTGGCTGCGTTCGATTAGCTCATTCTGCACCTGGTTTTACTGTCCATTGTTCCTCTTGGTGTCTGTTTGGCTTATTTTGATTGGTCTAAGACTGGGTGGAAGGCTTCCTCTTACCATCTTTGGGCTACCCTATGTAATTTCCTATCTTTTCTGACCTTGCTCTAATGAGCTCTTTTGCCCGTCTCCTCTGACTCCCTTTTTACTCCTGTCTGGCCAGACCTTGAGTTTCCATGGGAACCCTTATTATCTCCTTACTTTTCCTATTACTGGCCCCCTTATGGAATTTGTAATCTTTCTATGCTGTTCCCATTTTCTCTAACTGGCCAAGGCTCCAATTCCATATATGGGTTTCCTCTCATCGTTTCCTCTCTTAAGTCTTCCAAACTTTTTACAATAGTGACCTGAAGCTTAAGCTTTAATTAAAAAGAAGCATAGTATGTGCTTTCATTTAATCATCACTTGGCATGCTTGATTTGTCTTAATTTCTACACTAAAGTTAATTGCTAATATATTCTTATAATATTTTTGCTAATGCCTGCATTTACTAAGATTTTCTCTTCATGCATTAGGTCAGCGTGACCCTGCTTATAGCAAAAGCCTTTTGTTGCCTTTCTGCTGATTCATCAGTCCAGCTGCTTTCAGAGCCATCTTTATCTCTTCCTAGCCTTGAATCACGAGTGTTCTCAAACTCTTATCCTGTCCAAAACTGGTCTTGGTGTATCAATTAGCTGTTCTTTTCTTACTTTGGAAATTTTAATGTAAGCCTAAAAAATAATGTAATATAACTGATTTTTTAGTTAACTATTTGCTAGACCTATCGTATTTGCTTAAATATTGTAATTTATGCTTAATCTAATGTTTTAGAAGCTTTTAATTACTTTCTATGGCTCTATATGTTAATTTGCTATTCTCTTATGCTAATAAAAAATTTTCCTTCTACACTAGCATCCTCTCCAGCCCCTCCTCCCCCGGGTCTTAGCCCCCCTTACTGCATCAATCAATACCCTGCTATCAGTCTTCCAAAAGGCTTCAACCTGGCTGGGACGCTAAAATACTTTCGAATTTTACTGCTTTCATATTTTGTACCTTTCTCTGCATGTGTATCGCGCCATCGTTTGTTTGAGCATTTTGAATTACACTGCTTTCATAATCTCTTATCTGCCTTTTTTCTCTCCAACGCTGTTGGGTTTCTATTCTCTGTATTGTCTTTAGACGCTTTATATGTGCTGAGTGCACAGGATCTGTGTGTGCTACGTGCCTTTACACGACTGAGTGTTTTTTGATGGGTGTGCTCTTATATGATATCTTTTGTAAGTAGGGCGTGTCTTGCAAGAACCTCATGTTCTACATAAAAGCGAGATGGCCCTGGGACAATCTCTTGGCACCAAGTCCCCATGAGACGCTCCATGGCCAGTCTCTTTTGTCTCGCGGGTCTTTTAAATGTCTTCCAAGAACTTCTGAGAAGATCACATCTCGTCGCCCTGCTTTTCCTTTCCAGTATTTTTTTTTTATAATAGAGAGATTTGAACATTCTCCCCATGTCTTTGTGGGATTTTCCCTGTGTTCTCTGGTCTTTCACCCACCAACCCAGAGATATTGATGGCTCCAAATAATTACTGACATACTAAAATAGGCAAAAGTTTAGCAATTGTTCTGCATACTTAATAAACTGAGACTTAGCCATCTAGATCATATGTCTTTCTGTGAATCTTACTGTACTGTAAGATTTTCATTTTGTGTCTTCAGATGTTACAGCACATTTTCCACCAGCTGTATTAAAGCAGAGCAAAGTAGCATTTTTTTCTTGTTCAGTTAAGTCTCTGGTTCTTAGGTATTGAAATTTAACATGATAAAGCATATGATATCAGAAAAAAAGTATTACTATCCTTTTGTATTGCCTATTTATATCTCAAATTGCCAGGCTTTTCAAACTGGTGATTCTATTATCATTTTTTAGGGCCCCTATATGGTCTGAAATTACAGTTATTAGACAGCTTACTGTACATGTTAGTTCAGGAAAATTGTGTTTTTATTCTTTAGATTGTGTATTAAGAGAAAAGTCTTTTTACAAAGCAATGCTTCTTTGAATTCAAGAAAGCATCTGACCCAAAGGTCACTGCATGATGCATCCTACTGCTGAGCACATTATCCACAGTAAATGTCATGTTCAGATGAAGATAGTCCATTTAAGGTTTACACTCTTCTTCTTAAAGTATGAGATGGAAATGAACTGCAATGTTTCTGTCAGCTGAAATAGCTGAGATAACATACTTTGCAAGTTGGCAAAGTCTGGGTTGATTATTTCATGGTAGCTGACATTACGCGACACCGACTTGCATCTTACAAAATGCGCTACAAGTTGATCTTTAATATCTTTTAAATTATACGGCTGTCTAAGACTCTCTCCCAGTTCCCTTTATAGACATTGAAAAAGCCAGACTTCCTAAATCAGTGACAGCTGATTCTGCAGCCAGGCGAATCAGAGAAGAAGGAACCTTCCTGTCTGTAAGATGAGCTTTACATGGATTTTATGTGCTATCTCTTAAAGTTTGTGTTATTTAGTGACACTTCAGTTGTGACCTGAGTCTCTCTGTTCATCTGGCACTGACATGAGCTGGACTCATACCTGTTAGAACAGAAGGGATTCCTCCATCAAATGAGTTTATGAGATTCTTTTTTACTTAAACATGTCATGTTTTATGTGTAAACATAAAAGCACATTTTTCACTTTTGTTGGATCCTGATTTCTCTCAGCAGTCAAAAAAACAAATGGCAGAGTTAAGTGTCAAATATTCATCATGTGTTCAATTTATTGAAAAAAAGATACTCTGACCAAGAGTGGCATGGTGGCACAGAGGTTAGTACTGCTGCTTTACACTTCCATGAGGCTCAGTTTAAATCCTGGCCCCCTGACTATGTGGGTTGACTGTGCATTTTCCACACAAGTCTTCGTGGCTTTTTTTAGGTGTTTTGGTTTTCCACCAAACACATGCACATTAGATTAATCAGGATTGGTATGAGCATGCCTTGTAATGGGTTGGATTTTCATTCAGGACCGAGTCCTGCCTTTTTCTTGATGCTTTTAGGATAGGATTAAGGATTCAATAAATTATTACAACTTTATTCATTACATACGAGATAATGGTATGATGTGATTTTAAATATATCCTATTTTATTGTTACATGTTTCATTGACATTTAGTATGCTCATTGTTAAGTGCTGTTTGAAAGGTGCTGTATAACTTGCTATATAATAAGGATAATCAAATCCAATAGAGAAAAAAGTGAAGGAAAAACAGATTTGTTGTGATTGATTATTCAAGGAATATTTGTAAATATTTGCATAGATTACTAAAATCTTACAGATTATAAGCCAATAAAAGCTTTAACCTGGACAACATGATTTTGATTATTAAAACTTAATGGACTGCTGCTTTCTTGGGTCAACAGTTTGTTCAACAGAAAATGAGTGCTGTTTGCTACACATTTGTGCTGTTTTCACGAGAGGTCACCTATTGCACCACATATGTGTTTATAAATGTTTGTTAATTTGAAATTTTAATTCCAATTTTATTTAAGTGAAAGTTCCCTTATATAATATATGGGGTCGTTGTAACAGTCTTTGTTAAGACCCTTGTATTTTGTTTGTGCAGATTGCTTGTAAAAAAGATGTACTTGAATAAAATTAAGATATTTACCACTTCCCACAGGTACTGAAAACATTATTTTTAGGCATATCCCTTTCCTCCAATGTCTGGAATATTCCTTGCAGATCTGGACCTTTTATTTTCATAAGATATTTCAGCAGTTGAAAACTCAACTATATTTTGTTGTTTACAATTAGAAATAAGTTAATGGAGGCGGCAGAGTACCACAGTGGCCGGGGTTGGTACCTAAACACGTTGGATGCTGCCGGAAATGTCCCGGCCCCGTACAATGCATAATTTGATTAAGATGAGATGAAACATCAGTCCATTACAGTGCACACCCTCACACCCTGGGTCAATTTAGAGCCACCAGTCAATCTATCATGCATTGTTATGTGTGAGAACACTGAGAAGATCAAGAAGAACAAACTTGTTGTTAGGAAAGACTAAGTGACCCAGGACTCTAGAGCTTTGCTTCAGTGCTGCTCTCATCTATACTTCACAAGTAAAATCAACTGTTCTCCCCTGCCTCCTGCATGTATGGAAAAGAATGGCCTAAGAGTATATGGCACACCTGCTCTGTCAAGAATTTTTTTTTAATTGATGAAATGTAAACATTTTTTTAACAAATATAATTTTAATGATGGGGACTGCAATGGCTCCAGGTTTTCATTCCTGCCAAGTTCCTAATACAGTTAATTAACCAATTACTGCTGCTAATGGAAGATAGTCTATTCTCTTAATTTTATCTGTCGTGGTTTTTAAAATTCAGAACCCTTAATTGCATCCTTTCCCCTTTACCAGCAGCCATTTTATTGACAATAAATAAGTCAACAGATGACCAAGTCATGTGACCTCTTTTCCATGTATGTTTCCATCATACAAAAAAAAAAAATCAACAATTTTGAAAATGTCTGGTGTGGCAGGATAAGAGAATTAAAGCAGAAAGAATTGACTTAATAAGAAATTGGTTGGTGTGGAAATGGTAACAGAGTTTGAGATTCATGAGTGAGGTAGTAGGTGGTCATCTGTTGGATTACTTTGTATTTCATCTTTTTGGCTACTGGTTAGATGAAAAGACAAACCAGTTAAAGGCTCTGTATATTAAAAAGCAAGTCAATTAAAATTAAGGCAAAAGAAGTGCATTCTATTAACTGTGGGAGTTGGTTACTAATTAAGAAAGTGGCTAGAAGGAAAACCTGCATCTGCAGTGGCCCTCTAGGGTATAGGTTCGACGCCCCAATCGTAATGTTTGATAGTGTTAATAACATAGCCAATTAGTGATATTCTGTGTGTATTTTGGGCTACTTAAAAAATTCACATTTTCGAGGAATAAGAAAATGATTAAAATTCAAGAAACAAGTATAAAACAGCCATCAGTATGGACACAAACTTTCTGATATGTTATAACGTATACATATACGGTGAACTCCCCTTTAAAAATAGGCGTTGATTTTATATTGAACCTTTATGGGGTGCGTGGGAGCACAAATTAACAAAACCATGGCCAAGACCATTGTAATCTGGAATAAAGCTGCTAGATTGTTGACATAAGATGAGAACAAGCTATGTCATCTTCCTCTTTACAGAGGTTAATGTAAGATATGATTTTTCGTTTTTTCTGTCATTCTTTGTCTATATTTAACTTCCACCTTTTCTTTGCTTCTAGGCCAATTTCCTTTAATTATTTTTATACTGGATTAGCTGTCCCCCGTGGCTCTACCCGTGTAGTGGTGAAACAGGACAAACTTTAAAAATCAATGAAAAAATAAAAAAAAAAAACAAGTAATTTGTATTGAGAACAATTTATATTGATAGGCTTCATATCCGAGGGCCTCTTGATATACAGTACAATATTTTTGGTTTTGTTATCAGGGGTGAGGGCATATAGGTTTCTTGGGGAACTAACCCGGCAGAAAGCAACACAAAGCTGAGATCAACCCCTGCTAACTTGAGTGTTTGTCCCTGGGCCTTGTTAATTGACACTGTAAAGCAATGCTTCACTGGGAACTATATCTCTTGAATTGAAAGGACATTTCCGTCTTGATTAGAGGAATGGATTAAAGGATTAAAACCCTCTCCGCAAATGCCACATCTTGTGATGATTATCGTGTCTATGATGTTGTTCTGAAGCTGACAGACCTGGGGCCTCATGTATAAACGGTGCGCATGCACAGAAATGTTGCGTAAGAACTTTTCCACGTTCAAATCGTGATATATAAAACCTACACTTGGCGTAAATCCACGCACTTTTCCACGGTACCTCATACCTTGTCGCACGCAAGTTCACCGCTCGGTTTTGCAGACTGGCGGCACCCAGCGTCAAAGCAGTGCTACTATTCCAGTGTGGTTACTCCTTATTTTCCTGATGCGGCTTTATAAATACACTGAAACTAACTGCATATTGTTTATTAGTGTAATGAATCTGATTGTAATTAACTTGTAACAATATAATGGTCCAGGGAATAGCCTTAGTATTCCAAATACCATAACTGCTTTAACGTTGTTACTCTAACTGCACCTTCTTCTTCTTTCAGCTGCTCCCGTTTGCCACAGCGGATCATCTTTTTCCATATTACTCTCACTGCACCACTCTGAGTATTTATATCATTGTATCCGAGTGTGAATCACAGCAGCAGCTGATCGGAAAGAGAATTAACGGTATACAGCTCCACGCACACGTTACCTCAGCCACGGCAAAACGTTTCAAAGCCTTTCCTGTGTGGACCTCGCGGTTCAGAAACCGTTTCATCCCAAGAACTATAAACGCACTCAATCAATTGCTCCTTGTAGAACTGTTTGTACTTATAAGTATAATCACCTCACTGTAAACTTGCACTACAGTTATAATATTGCACAACCTGAGCCACTTTATAAAGCGCGTATTTACATATGATGACGATATTTATAAGATGAAATGCAGCAAAATATGTTTATTATATTATACAGATAAAACTTTAACTTCATTTAAATAATCTATATTCTTCACTGGGAGTGTCGTGAAGGATAGAATAATTAAACATGTACTATGAAGATATTTCAATGTTCCTTAAACGTTTTGAAGAATCAGCGCTCCCCAATTCTGATTGGGTATTTGGGGAAAGAAAAGCAAGGACTGCAGTGGCGGCTACGCCAATATATATTGAATATAAAACAGAAAGAGAAAATAACAACACAGCTAAAAACGCAGCTACAAATTTCGGCAAAAGTTAAATGCTTGTGTCATGAGCACGAGGCGGCTATGCAGTGTCTGCAATGGGCGTGGCCATCCTCCGTGCATAAGATACCTTATTGACATTGGCGGACGAAGGAGCCACCGATTCTTCCTCTGCCCAGAGCTACCACAAGCCTAGAGCCGCCCCTGAGTACTACTGCAATAAATTATTTCATCGAAGGTCGCACACAATCAATGCGCCGTGAAACTCATGTTTAATAACGTGCTTTAACTCCTATCATCATGAAAATGATATCACGTATACATACGTATTTTAGTTATTCAGAGAACTGTAATATCACGAATGTCATGGATTCTGTGTCCAGTTGGAGGAAGAGAGCCGGTTTAAGAAGCAAGTAGTGATTCACACACATAGAGCACATAGAAGATCAAATACAATACAAAGCATTTAACGTGCTACTTTAATTACGATGTGATTTGAGAAACTGGTTAATTAAACAATTTTAAGATGAAGTTTATGATGTTCTACTTTAATGACAAAATAAACTACGTGATTAAAGTGAAAATGTCGAGATTGAAGTTGACATATCGTTCTTTTTCCCCACTTTGTGCCTTTTTTTTCTCTGTACCCTAATAAGCTTTCATATGACACTCAGACAGTGGGCTACAACTCGCCTTTTCACGGCGACTTTGATATGTAACTTCTTTTTTATTTCCGGTGTTCTAACACAACATCCTACCCATCGAAATGATCTACTCACTGATACTATGCATGCGCAGACCAAAATTGCGCAACTTTCCTCGAAACTTGTGTTACTGTATTTCAGTAATACGTATGATTTTCTTAGCCTTACTACATTAAAACATTTATTCCAGTTTACTGCATAGGTATTTACTGTCAACACTTTATAACTTGTATATTTTGCATGTGTGACTTTTAATCTTGTACAGGCCATTGTATCCATGCACGAGTAATGGCCGTCTTGTGAAATCTTTACATCAGGCTCTCTTTCGGACATTAAATAAACTACGGTAGGATACTTCGACAAAGTAGGACAAATCGTCAGAACACTGGCACTGTGTGATTTTGTGAACTTGAGCTTTCAAGTTTCTCCAACACGCTATGTCACTCGATCAATTTCATTTTGTTGATTATACCACGGTTTATTTGAACAAATAGTATGTTTTTCCTTTGCCTCCACTTGGTATTCGCTGAAATTCTTATATTTTCCCCCGTGCATTTCCCATTGTCTTTTCACAGAAGGTTGAGTTTAAGGGCGATTTATATTCATTTGCATATTCAAAGAGGCGTAATTCTGGGAGGAGTTGGGGTGTTACATAAAGCGCGTGCACAAGCATTACTTTTCACACTGATCGGGATTTATGTAGTGGAAGAACGTCGAAGTTGGAGTACGCACAGATTCCTGCATCTGGATTTTTCTGTGCGTAAGCACATTTCGGCTTTTGTGCTTACGTCATGTTATAGTGCGAGTTCTACGCACGGCGTTATACATGAGGCCCCAGTTGATTAATTTTATGCCTCACCCTTCTCTCGGCCCACAGCCTTTCTCTTTGTTTTGCGCCTATAAGTTACTTATATATATATATATATATATATATATATATATATATATATTCAGTTCATAAAGACGTGTGTCGCTGTTACTTAGGCAAGCTGCTCCAATTCACTGCTGCTCTACTCATTGTTGCTCCAATGTTCTTATTGTTTATATAATATTTTTATGACTTTTTTTTGTAAACATGTAATCTATTTACTGTTTCTTGCTTCATCTCTTTCTTTATTTATCATTACTTTTTTTTTTTTTTTTCTTTGGTAATTTCGTTTATATTGTATATGTGTATCTTTCTTAATATGTTTTATTTTTTATTTCCCTCTTAAGGCTTTGCACTTTCCAGGCCACAGTTGTAAATAAGAAACATGTTCTTAATCTGTTTTGCCTGGCTAAATAAAGGTAAATAAATAAATAAAAAAAATAAAAGTTTGATCCCATAGGCTTAACATTTAACACTGTTTGGGGTATGGTATTTTAATTATCTGCTGTCCTTTTTCTTTCTGTCCTATTTTTATCATAGCTACTACTGTTACTTTGAATATTTTGATTTTTGACTTGTTAATAAAAGAAATCACAATGAAATGTTTTGCTTTTTCTGAAACCATCTTGGGAGAAACCGAGATTGAGCACATTTAAAATGGAGAAACATAATGATTTGTTCAGGTCATGCAGTGAGCCAGTCTTGGGGATTGAAAACCTGTCATCTGGTTTCAAGTTCAACTTCTTAGTTATTAGACAACATTGAGGTTACAATAAGATGTATTAACAGTCATAGATTTGAGGAAGATAGATGCAAGTGTATTAGACTTCATGGTAAGTGTATTACTACTGTATGTTGAATTGCATTACAATTGAAGATCATTTAAAAATATAAACTCTGGAAAAATTATTTTAAGTGTCTTATTACATTAAGCATGCAAGACACACAATATAAGGTAATTTATAAAATATTATTTCATTCATCATTTTTGGGGGCAGCAAGTTGAAACAGTGTTTAATGTTGCTTCCTAATGAATCTTGTTCTGGGTTTGAATATTATCCTGGTCACTATTTGCATACACTCTGCACATTCTCTCCATTTCTCTGTGGGTTTATCTCCAAGTGCTCTGGTTTTTCTCCCAAATCTCAAAAAGTGTGTTTAATTGTCAACTCAGAATTAGCCAAGAGAATTAGGCATGTAATAAATACATATATCCCAGTCCTATCTATACTAATAAAAGGCAAAGCCCTCACTCACTCACTCACTCACTCACTCACTGACTCACTCACTCACTGACTCACTCACTCACTCACTGACTCATCACTAATTCTCCAACTTCCCGTGTGGGTGGAAGGCTGAAATTTGGCAGGTTCATTCCTTACAGCTTCCTTACAAAAGCTGGGCAGGTTTTATATCGAAATTCTACGCGTAATGGTCATAACTGGAAGCAGTTTTTCTCCATTTACTGTAATGGAGATGAGCTTCAACGCCGTGGGGGCGGAGTTTCGTGTGACATCATCACGCCTCCACGTAATCACGCAGTACATAGAAAACCAGGAAGACCTCAAAAGCGCTGAAGAAAACATGCATTATATAATTTAGAAGGCAGCGAAACAATAAGAAGCGAGCGAGTGACATATACAACCATATTCATGAGTTCTGCTACTTCGGAAACAAAGCACGATGTAAACCTACACTTTAAATTAAGTTCATAGACAGGCTGCGCTGGCGTTTGTAATTTAGTGCCTGCCCATATAAGGCCGTCCGTCAGCGGCAATCCAATAGCAAACTGCCACGGGTAAATATTCACGGGTGAAGGACTGTGTTTATGGAGAGGAAGATGAGATGGTCAGGGTGGTGTTTGACACAAACTCAGCGAAACTGCGAGAGAAAGTTTTAAGTGCCAGGACTAAGGTAACATTAAATACAGCCATGGACATAGCACGAGATGGCACCAGCACAGCTGGGAACCTTCGATGCATGTACACCGAGTGGCTCACGTGAACTGGCGCAGTGCACAGATAAAAGCAACAGTTCCAAAGAGCTGAACAAAACCGAATTACACAATTGAAAAGGCAGCAAAAATATGAAGCGTCTCATACATACAAGCATATTCATAAATCCAACTACTGCGGAAACAAAGCACACGTTGGAAAAAGTCAATGTCCCGCTAAAGGAAGACAGTGTAAAAAACCCGTGCATGCAGTGTGTCAGGTCTCAGATAAAGAAGAAGACGAGCTGTTTATTGATGCAGTAAGAAACGAATCGATGAATGAAACCTGTCATCTTTACAGCGATTGACAAACACGGAATGTAACTTGAACACAACACATCCTACAAATACGAACCTGATTGAAAGAAATAATGATAATCAAATCCTTGATGACAGCAACACTCAGTAACACTCACAAAACAAATACTGTATATTGACAGTCATGTTACGTTATTTTTAAAATGTTCCCTTTTCTTTTCTAGCTTTTTAACACACTACTTCTCGCTGCGATGCGGGTATATATATATGTATATATATATAACCCGATCTACATACTCGAATAATGGATACTTTATTAGCCATCAATGATTGTTTTGGTAAAGCCATACTCAGTGTATTCATTAGATGAGCGGTAAAAAGTAAGGGAAGGGAGGATGACTTATTGAGGCATGCAGGCTGTAGTGCGTCAACTCTATCTGAATTGCGATCACATTTGAAAAAATATATCTTTTCAAGTTCTATTTAGTCCATATGTGTCAAACTCAAGGGCGCGGGCCACATCCGCCCGCGTGTAATTATATCCGGCCCGAGATCATTTTATATACTGTATTATTGTTATTAAAGCCGGGTATATGAAGCGCTGGTAACACAATAAACTACAGATCCCATAATGCAGCGCTTCAGCTGCCTTGCCGAACAGTTACGCGTTAATCAAGTCTACCTTAAGATGCTGCAAGTTATTGCGAAGCTAGCTCACACGATGCTGAAGAGAAAAGTTGATTCTGAAAATAGAGCCTTTAAAACCGATGGGAGGCTGAGTATATGTTTACTGAACCCGTGTGTCTCATTTGTGGAGCTAATGTGGCTGTAATTACAGAATTTAATCTAAGGCGGCACTATGAGACAAAACATCAGGGTAACCTGAAAGACCTGAATGCAATGCAGAAGATACAGAAAGCAGAAGAATTAAATAAGAATCTGACACTTCAGCGGACGTTTTACCCGTGCACAATCACAAAGTGATTTCAATTGAGCTGCTTTTATGGGAGACACAACCACTTGCCCCACTTTCCCTGTTGCCAAGTAATGTTAAACCAAGTCGTCACTACGGTGTTCCCAAATCGCACTTTGCTGATAAACTGGCGCACTGAGTTTGCACGGCGCTTTGGTGACTTTGAAGAACAAAAAGTCCGTCTACATGCGGCTCGAACCTTGTGCATGTTTGGTAGCACATATCTGTGTGAGAAGCTCTTCTCAGTGATAAAGACTAACAAAACAGCACACAGGAGTCGCCTCACTGATGAGCACCTGCAATCCATCCTGAGAATCTCCACAACACAGAACCTCACACCAAACAGAAACGAACCTGTGCCAAAAAGATGCCAGGCGTCCAGCTCTAAAATGACATATGAGCAAAGACAACTGAATGATTTGATTTGTTATTGCTGAAAGGAACACATTTTATTTATATTTCTAGGTTTTGTTATGCAGCATGTTCATATTTGAATTTGTATAATTTTGACAGGATATATTTTTATGGAGAGCAAAATCTTTTGGGATATTTAAAATCTAAGTTTATTTTTATATATAAAATTACATAAGAGTAAAGAAATTTGAATGTTTGTTCTTTTAATGTTTACTTTATTTCTAACTTGTATAATTTAGACAGGATATATTTTTATGGAGAGCAAAATATTATAAGTTGTTTAAGGTTTGAGTTGATTTATTCAGGAATAATATTCCTGTCTGTTTTTACCATTCCTACCAAAGATATTTCTGTCGACTAAATAAAAATTCCTTCTATTTAAAATTTAAATAGAACTTGAACAAATCGATAGTTCATAATATCCACGCAGACTTGCGTAAGAGCGGTGTCATCCGTTTTAACAAACAGCGTATTGCACTGATCTGAAATAGCTGTGTGTGTATATATGTAGATATGTATGTATATGTATATATATGTTTATATATGTGTGTGTGTATGTATATATATATGTATTTGTGTGTATATATGTGTGTGTATGTATGTGTGTATGTATATGTATAGATATGTATATATATATGTTTGTGTGTGTGTGTAAATATATATATATATATTTATATTTATATTTATATATATATATATATATATATATATATATATATATATATGACAACAACACTCATCACTCACAACAGTGACAAAACAATAACATTGACAATCATGTTACGTTATTTTCAAAATGTTTCCTTTTCTTTTCATTGCTTCTTTAACACACTACTTCTCCGCTGCTTAGCGCTGGTATTTTGCTAGTTATTAAATAAAAGAGAGTCTTCACTGTCTATCACAGGTTAGATAAAACTGTGCATAAACCAATGTAATTAGTTCACAAGTGCAATTGTAATGTTCGTTGCAGGCAACTATAAGAAATTGCCTGTAAAAACACATGAACGATTAAAAAAGAAAGGAGATTGTTCAGTTCACTGAATTTGTTTGTTGTCTAGATTCTAATGAAGACATTTTTAGAACTTTCCAGGTTCTACTGTTTATCTATATACATTTCTTACTAGTTCTTTCCATATACCCATGATCCAGTGTGCGAAGTACAATATTTTTCGCTGCTGTAGTAATTTCATAATATTCATTGGTTTTCAATTTAGCTTAGTCAGTTCAAGGTCACAAGGAGTTGGTGCATTCCAAGGTGCACTGGACATAAAATGAGAATAAATCCTGGATTAGGCAGCACTTCATCACAGGGTATACACATACAGTTACAGTAGGTCCATAAGTATTTGGACAATGACACAATTTTCATTATCTATCTATCTATCTATCTATCTATCTATCTATCTGTCTGTCTGTCTGTCTGTCTGTCTGTCTGTCTGTCTGTCGTAAAATACTTACCTAAACATATGGAGACTGTGTAAACTTTTTATGTACAATGCATGGAATGAAATTCAAACCCAGGACTCTTTAGCTATGAAGCAGCAGCACTAGTCCTGTAACAGAATACCAGATAGTTAAACATGTATTAACTGGGAAAAATCACTGTATGACCAATACAATTTAAAAACTTTCCTTTTTATGGTTCTGTATGTGTGCCATGCAATAGCCTTGTCTAGTCTGGTTGGTTACTGGTGCTGCTTGCCTGGGCTTGGATTAATATGACTATATAAATTAAATAAGCAAGTAAGGTACAGGAAGGAATATGCAGGTAATAGTGAACATATTTGATTATTGATCAAGCTAAGTGATAGTCTTTAACAATAACATATCAATAAACTACTATAAAGTGTAACTACCAAATGAAAGACTGGACTGTTTTGTTATCAAAAGGTTATTTCTGATTTTAAAGCAAGAAGCATGATATCATACAAAGTATGTATTGTATATTGTGTCTAAAAATGACATTCAGTAGGGGCTTCAGTAATGAATTCTGATTAAATTGCTGGTTTTGCTTGTAGAACACTGTCTAAGGTGTTGTTTGTATGTTTTCTCCACTATGAATTCATTTTTGTTTTGTTTTTAATCTCCCTGGACACAAAGATTTTCATTTTTTAATTTGTGAGATATAGCAGTCAGACAAGCAAAAAATATTTCCTTATTGAGTGGTAAATTTCTACTCTGTTTTGATTAAGGTCTGCTAAGATTCATTATCAATAGTATTACCTGAAATGCATCAAAACCTATTTCAAAGAACAGAATCAAAGTCATCCTGAACAGAGGTATCTGCTAACCACTTCCAGCCCACATTCACCACTAATTAGGGTCTGCCCTGCTTACATTCTCACTACCTTCTGGAGGGGTTTGTAGCTGGAAGCTGTGACTTCTGCTCCTCCATTGAAGTGAATATCCACATTCCGTAATGCAGTTTTCTTTCCCAAAGTCCAATCTGTCTGCATTTGGCCTGTATATGCTTGTCAGGAGCCACCTAAGTCTTTGAATGGTGAGCCTAAAATGTGCTCGGTACAGCTTCTTCATGTCAAACCTATCCATTCTCTATGGATTAACTTGTCTCTAGCCACTTGCCTTCAAATACAGTACCTTTGCAAGGTCAGGCTACTGGGTTGCTTTGCAGTGTTGTTCTATCTAATTCCTTTATTAAACTATTATGCCAGTCACAAATTGGATTGATCTTTGGTACACATTGATAAACATTGATCCAAGAGATCCTTGTACTTATAAGCCCCTGTGTTTCATTTAGAATTCATATATTTGTCTATTCTGCCTCCTAAAAATACCCATTTTAAATCAATGTAATAGATTTACTCTTTACCAGTCAAAATCCACTTTAAATCTATTTTGAAGGTAAGCTAGACTAGTGAGCTGAACTAATGTCCATTTGACCATAAAGGTTTGAATTGTAGCCACAATTATTAAGTTCAACTGTGAACATTTATAATTTTTTAACATGCATTTTTGAAAAGCTTTTCATTGTGATACATGACACTTGCAGAAATGGGCAATAACTGTATGCCAATGAAGCATGATTCTGCATAGCCTGTCACATTAAACGGTAAAATTTAGAAATATGAATATACTTCTACTATTTGCACTTAAAATGCAGGAGCCTATTAGTTTTCTTCCTAGTCAAGCTTCAAATTCAAATTGCATGGCTGCACAGTGTCTGGTAATGAATAGCATCTGCCGACATCGTTTCACATGCAGCAGGCTGAAGTGTTTTTGTGGTGATTTGTGATGCCAGCCCCAATCAGACTTCCAGTATCCAAATGTAGCCTTGTGGGAATTTTGAAAAGACATTTTTATTGGATGTTCTCTACTGTTATCATTAACTTTGGTGTTCAATGGTGACCAGACAGTTTTTGGCTTTGAAATCAAGTGCTTACTTTAAACTATGATTTCTGGTCTTATTTTGGGAGGATGATTGCATTTTAGAATCTAGAATAAAACATTAAAGTGAGAAAGTCATTGGAGAAGGCGATCAAACTGCAGTGTTGTTCATTTGATTTGATTTGTATTTTTGAATTTTACCCAGTTTTTTAAGTTTCTTTCCTCCAACTACTGGCAGATTGATTAAGTAATCAAGTGAGTCAATGGTCTTTCGAATGGGCAAGCAACATAAAAAAGGCTGAACCCATTGGACACAACAATTTGGAAATGCATGCCATAAAACAAAAACAAAGGTCTAGAGTTTTCCAAAACAGGAAATGTTTACAATATTTTTCAAATCTAGGTAGTGTTTTAAACATGACAATAAAATGAATGAAAGAGAATTGAACTTAAAAGTAGGGCTACTGTTCAATTAAAGATTTTTATTGCAAGTTATCAGATTTCTTTTAAGCGTGACATTTTTATATAAAGCAGAAATAACATTGGGATTAATTTCTAATGCAAAAGTTTTAATAATCACTTGCATATGCATATTTAATTATTCCATTTAGTTTATTAGACTGTTTTCTGTAACAGAAAGAATACCCAACAACCATGAAACTTCCACTCCTAGGGGATTGCTATAATATTTTAGAAAATGAATATGTATGGTTTGAACTACTATGTTGGAAGAAAGCATACCAAAAGCAGTAACAATTACACAAACCATTAAATATTAAAAAGCAAATGTAAAGTCATGATTCAGCTTTTGTGCACAATTAGCACTGTTACAGCTCAGATTGTGCTTATCTATGTGATTCACTTGACTCACCTAGAGAGGAGATGTCATTAGTTAGATTGAAAATGTATATAGATTAGGCTTTGAAAATAGCAAAGGACAGACTGAAAAAAAGGGTAGGGTTGTTTATTTAGATGTCTTAACTTGCACATTGTCATAGAATGTACCTTTAATGAATCTGTATTAGAAACTGTAAAACCAGACCTAATATGACTGATTGTACAGCACAACTTCTTGTCCAAGCTTAGCTCTTGTCCCATCTGGATTACTGCAACTCACTACTAGCAGGAGGACTTACATGTGCCATCTATCCTCTGCAGATGGTCCAAAATGTAGAGGCCCATCTTGTATTAAAGCAGCCAAGATTTTTGCAGGTCAATTCTCTCTTCAGGTTGCCTCATTGGCTTCCTCTAGCAGCAGATATTAAGTTTAAATCCTTGCTGCTTGCCTACACTGTAGTCAATGGGTATATGGAGAGGTACTATACTCCTTCTTGCCAACCCAGGTTGGCTAGTGAACAGCGCCTGGTGATGCCTTAAATTTTAATCCAGACTCTTCATTTGTAGCTCCTACTTGGTGGAATCTGCTGCCCAACTCCATCTGAATTGCTAAATCCCTCAGTATTTTTAAGAAAATAGTTTTTTCCTCTGTGGATATCTGTGATATTTTTAGTTGTTTTTTTTTTTGTTGTTATTCTAGCTTTATAGCTCTTCACTTGTAGTTATCAATTTTTGCATCCTGTCCTGCTACACTTGTTTAAAACAGCGCCTAGACTTGTGTTATTCATTTATGTTGGATAAAAGTGTCTGTTAAGCAAATAAATGTATATATGCAATGATCCCCCGCCTATCACGGAAGTTATGTTCCAGACCCATCAACGATAGGTGAAAATCCGAAAGGTATAGAAAGGTATGCGATACTTAGAGAACTGAGATCCGTCGGGGACCCACGCTTGCTATTCTTGCGAAATTACACCATGTTAGCAGCAGCCAATCAGAGCTCAAGAGAATGAAAATCCCGCTCTGAATGGTTGAGTCTGCTCTTTCAGCCAATAACGGACCTTGTAAGGAATCATCTGGATACTGTAATGCGAAACTATTTGTCTACCGTAGTGACTGCTGAAAACCGTATGCTATGTTATGAATTGGCTGCAAAGTACACTACAGATAGGGTGTACTTATTGAATTTTTCTTCGATATAGTGGGGGCGGGATCACTGTAACATAAAAATAATAACCTTCAGCCCAAATGGATCGAAATATTAGCATGGTCAATTTGCAGTGATTTTTATTGCCTAGTTTTACTGGTTACAGTATAATAGGCTAATGTAGGCTACAGTAAGTAATGCACAATTAATTAAACAACATCAACATACCATGTCTGCTTTGGGGAAAGTTTGAGTGAGGTATAAGGAACCATGCAATCCCCACTCCGTGTCATCTTGTATTTAGCTGCTCAGACATGGGTATCACCTTCACTGTGCAGTTTAAGGTCAGATGTTCCTCCATGGGCAATTGAATAAGCTCAAGGGCAAGCACACTCATTAACAGGGACACAGCTGACTCACTGAAATTGTCTTCCACACACCTACAGTATACTGTACCTCAACAGCCTTTTATTTCGCAGGCAGACTTGCATTAGCAGACAGCACTGCAAGTAACGCCTTGTTCAGGATGTTCCGCCATATGTGTTGGGATGTGAGTTTTTTTTTGGAATCTTAGGGACTTTGTAATTTTAGTAGGTCATTGGGGCAACTTTTTATGTTGGCACAAGATTTAGGTTTCCTTTTCTTTGGGGTGCCAGTTGTACTGTAAGTAAGAGGTCAGTTACAGGTTTCTCAAGCCCATATTTAGTTTCCTTTTTCTTTCACATTTATTTTACTAATTCAAGTGCTACTTCTTCCTTTTAAATTGTTACACTCAAGTTCATGAGAAATACTGGGAGAAACTCCAGGCTTTGATTCCCTTAGGGTTTCTAAAAAGGACAGCCCCTCCATATGTGACCTGTTGAGTGGGATCTATACACCCAACTAACTGTCAAGGATGCATAATATGGGCAAAAAACTTTTTGTTTGTTCAATGCAAAAGACCAGCAAAAATGTATGACAAAACAGAAATCAGAAGGAAAGTAACAAAACTCTACAGCCTTCCTGGGCCTAACTAATTACATCAATCCACTCACTTACTACACCATTGAGTTGCTACCAAAACCTCCATTGTTTAATGTCCAGTACCCCTCTCTCTCTCTCTCTATCTATATACTGCCCTGTCTTCCACCCACAAATTTAGTCATTGCTGTTGATTCCCCTGCTAACTCCAGTCTTATATACTAAGTGAGGAGAAGGAGGCTTTATGTTTCAGGCAGGATTTTTTTTTTTTTTTGATAATCCCAGAGACTGCTTCTAGGGTCTGGAATGCTTCATTGAAAACCTGGAGTTGTCCTTGCAGAGTTTCCAACTATTATTTAAATTGACAAATAACCCTATTTTAACCAATATAGAACAGGCAACCCCCCTACCTCAGGTTGCTGCCAGTTGCCCCCCACTGTCATTTACCAGATTTCATGCCCCAGGAATAACCATTTCTGTGGCACATATTACTAAAATTGAGAATGACACTCTCAACTGGTATTCCATTCTTGACTCTTAACGAAGTTCCAATTTGCCAGGCTCAGTACTTTTCAAACTATCTTCATGTAATGGCCACATAAGAAGTTATCTGTTTAGAAGGAGCACATCACCACTGAATCTATTATCGATACCTCTAATGTGGGTATCTGTTTTGTACTTTGAAATGGCTTGTTTACCCCATGATATGTTGAGCAAACTGTGACAAACAGATGTGCATAGAGTTAATTTACAAATTCAGACACTAGCATCCTATTACCCATCAGATGCATGAACAGCATCTTTGAACTGAAGGACAGAGGAGATTTTTCTGAATAATAAGCTCCAGCTTGGCAAAACCACAGAGAAGGAGTGGAGCTTGACTTTGCTGTTGTGTCAAGTTGAATGGCTTAAAACACACACTTCTTTTGTGTTCGCTAGATAATTAGCCTGCATCTGTTACAAAAGCAAGGTCAAACTGAAGAAAATAATAGCTTACTGTACTTAATGTTGTTAGAAAAAATAATACTCTTTCTTCACCGACTTGCATAAATCCACAATATGGCGTATCTGGCAGGGGGTACAGAAGAATTCATGATGCAAGCATTATTACCAATGGTCATATTCACCAACATCTGTTAGGACTACAGGAAGCTGCAACTGTAATGTACAGCTTTACATTAACTATAAATTATAGTTTAAATGTACCTTGTCAGCCATTTCTTTTCCTTTATGGAGTGGTGCATGACAGTCGGATTCTAGCTCTGGTGCATGAAGTGCCAGCCGGCTCTGTCTCTTCTGCTCATTTACCCTCTCAGCATGTCTCAGTAAATGCTTGCGGCAGTCTTTGCTTCAGGCAAAACATGTTGTAGCGGTAAGTCATTGGCTTTAACCAGAGTGAGTACCAGACAATGAAGTTGGTTACAAAAAAACTCTTTCTTTTTTTTGAGATTAATACAGAATGTCATACATTTTGGTTGCAAGTGCATATGATATTAAATAGCTCTTTGTGTATATTTTACTTGCCTCGTTGATGCAATGTTCAGCTACATTTCTCCTCAGTTTGTAAAGCAATGCTTTTGCTTTGGTGGCAAATTGAAATGGTTTATAAACTGCTTTGTAAAAATGATCCGTAACGGGAAAGGTGCTATATAATATCAAAATGAATCAATTAAGTGAGCTTAATCTAGATGCATGACATTTGGCAACATATCTTCATGGGGTCATGACTTGTCTATAATTACTAGCAGTAGAATAGCCTAGACAAGGGGTCCTCAATCCCAGTCCTGGAGAGCCGCAGTGGCTGCAGGCTTTTGTTCTGACCTGGTTGCTTAATTAGAAAGCAATTCTTGCCAATAAAGCACTAACAAGCTATGAAATTAAATTAACTCTGCTATGTCAGGTCATTCTCATATCCTAGATTTTCTTTCCCTTTCTATCATGCAAATGATTTGAAGGCTAAAATGGACGAGTAATTCTCAGTCCTTCACTTTTTTCTCTTCATTTTTCTTCCAAGTATTTAATTAAACCCAATAGTGCAGATAAATACACACAGGTGTAAATGTAAATAAGCTAAATGGAGAAATGCTGCTCTCTCTTGTCATTTGCATGTTATTGATAATAAGGAGCAATTAAAATAGCTGTTTAAGACAAAATTAAGCAATAAGGGCTCAAAATCACTAAAGTGAAGCAGAAGTGTTACTTTAGCAATAAGTGCTTTTTATCAAGCAACTGGGTTGGAGCAAAAACCTGCAGCCACTGCGGCTCTCCAGGACCGTGATTGAGGACCCCTGGCCTAGACTACCACCCTTGATCCCGCATCTTAGATGTTGGTTGTCACAACACATATTCTCCTTTACCACAGTTGCTGTTAATGCATCAAATATCGGAGCCAGGTTATTATCTCTGTCTACCAATACCTAGAATAATACTTTATATGAATTTCAGTTCAGTCAATTAAAGAAACTGTGTAAAAGCAGATCTTGTGTTCTTGGTTAATGTCCTGTTTTGTTCTCTTGTTTGTCATAGAAGCCTAAGTGCTGACTTAACATTACACATTGTTAACAATTTCCAGCAGGCTGCTGCCAAACAACACTGAGACTTCCATCAGATTCATCTATATCTGGGAAAGGTGCTGTATATCCCATAAAACACCCTTCTTAGCCCTCTTCCATACTTCAGCAGCGTTCCCAAGATTTCAGAAGTGACTCTACAAATTTGAAAGTAGAAGTCATGTGAGATTTTTCAAGCATGACTTAGGAATCCCTTTACCTTATAAATCTAAAGCCATTCCTTTTGTATGCTTTTTCATATGTACAGTATATAGACTAATTAAGACATCTGAGATTTATTGTACATGCTTCAGTCACATATTAAGTACAAATGCACTACATAACAACTCCATTTAGTTTAGGAGTATCTTATATATATATATGTCAACACACACGTGGAAGTTTGTGAGAGGTGGAGTCGGGGTAAGGGCTCCGCCTCCAAGGAAACAGAAAATTCACTTAGCCTCTAATAACACAAGCGAGGCCAGCGAGTCAGCAAAATGAAACCTCAGAAGAAAGACAAAATCGCTTAGCCACTAACATTAGCAAAACAGTATCCCTTTTACTTTTCCTCCCACCAATAATACACAAACGAGGCGAGCACGTCTGCAAAGCAAAACCTCTGAAGAAAGATAAATTCTCTTAGCTGCTAATATCGACAAAATGGTATCCCTTTTACTTTTCCTCCCGTCACTAATGCAAACGCGATGCGAGCATGTCGGCAAAATGAATCCGTCTAGGGAGAAAGAAGCCCAGAGTAGTTCCTTTCAATTACCTGACATCTCTACATTTCAGTTTTTTTTCTGACGATTTCAATAGTTTCTAGGACACAGCACGGGCTTACGCAGCTAGTTTGTTTATAATTATTTAGTTAAGTGAGTAACAGCCCAGAACAATTGTGGTTATCACTGCCTGCCTTGCAAATCTTGGTTCAGTTATTGGTTTAGTTATTGTCTGTGTGTAATAGCCATGTATTGCCCATCTCTAGGCTTGACTAAGCCATCAGGTTTGTAAATAAAACCTATCCACTGCCCCCACCCTCTGCACTGCAGGCTAGCTCGTGTTTGGAGGATGGAAAGCCATCTTGAGAAGATATACCTGCAGTGCTTACATTGAAACATTTATTTATTTATTTGCACATGCACTCTTACTTCTGCTTGTTTTTGCATTTCGTTTGCACCTCAGTGTTTTTGTTTATTGTTGTGTATTCTTGTTTATTCCTGTAGGACTTGCAAAATAAGATTTTCTTTGTACTGAGTGCATATGAAGTTGAAGTTGATGTGTCTTAGCCATGCTGTATGTGATCTTGGTGGTACCTTTGCCCCTGGAAACCTGTTGCCAGCTGGGTATTCACTCTCAAAATTTCTCTGTAAAAAATACCCCCCAAGACATCCCTTAAATTCTGTTTTTGTTTGCATAGGGATACATAAAGTCAGTCAGCCAATGTAGATGATCCCTATTGGGATACAGAGGAGCACAATAAAACAAGCTTACGTGGCTGAAGAATGCAAAAGAAGTCAATCTGAGATGCCTATAATTTCATCCTTTTTTTATTTATGGACCACAAATGTTTCTCTTAACTGTTCACCCTTCTGCAGTGAAGAATCTGTCCAGGACAAATAAAAAATGCTTAACTTTTTGTTATTTTATATTTAATGTGCAAATATTAAAACTAAGGCAATTAGTTAAATAATGTGAAATACTTTAAATATCAATTTTATTATAATGTCATTTTCTAAGGACTGGTTTTAGCTTTGTCTACTGATTGCTGTTTTACTTGTAATGCGTACTTCACAATATAGCCTGTGCGCAGGCAAAATCTGCTACTCAGCATACAAACTTTATGAGTAGTCCAAATTCTGGATAGTAAAGTCAATGTGAAATAAGATGCTTAGTTATATCTGTTATGGTTAATTATCTGTTTAATATTAAAGTGCTGCCATTCCAGTCCTTTTATATGTACTGAGTTGCATTGTTCAAATATTAGATCATTTTTGGTATTAAATGCTTGAATTAAATAAGAAACAAATTAATAGTGCTTTAACAAATATCAGTTAAATTAAACAAGATGATGGAAACTAGCATTTTTGTTCATATCATCACATTTTTAGTTCCATACAGGGTCTTCGTTTAGGATGTTTAGTACTTTATTGTCATAAGGCATAGAGTCTCCATTGTCGCTTTGTGCGGATTTTAGGAAAATCTATACTTGCATGTGCTAATATACATGGATCATGTACAGTAATTACAGTACTATCTGACACCATGATTAGTGAGCAAAACTACCTTACCTATAATTGTCTGCCTTCCTTCTGTGCTTACTTTCATTGATGTTTGATTGAAGTTAGTAACACCATCCTAGTTTATGGACTTTATCAGCTATATTTACTATATATGAGTCTGTGCTGCCCTTGTTTACCAACATTCAAATAAAGTATGTGCTGCACTGTGGCATCATGGTTAATATTCAAATATTGCTGTCTTGGCTATAAATATCCAAAGAAAAAAAGTAGAAAAATATAAGCATTCATGTGGTGCTTTGTGAAGTAGTGAATCTCAAGATAAGAAGACCAGGGACAATGCAGATGGTTATGAAATGCTTGCTTCACGGCTTGGGAGCAAGAACTGTTTATTCATTGCTTATTCAATAGGAAGCAGTTACAGTTATGAAACAGAATGGATAATTTTTGAAAAGAACATGTGGAGAGATCGGAGTGAAGAGCAAAGTCATGCAAGTACCTCTAACAATTGTGTGACAATATGTACAAAACTTTACAACGTTTGCAGGTTAATGTTCCCAGCAAAAGAATGGCATCCTGTCCAGGGTTGCTTCTTTTCTTTTTCCCATTACTGTCAGGATAGATTTGACTCTTCACAATCCAGTAATGGAAACATTGGTTTATGATCATAAATATATAATGGCACAGTAGTTAGCAGTACTGTTTCATGCATTGAATATGCTGGGTTCAGGTTATGCACCTGCTCACTGTCTTTGTGGAGTTGGCACAATCTGCCCTATTTCTGTATAGATTTTTATCCCAGTACTCATTTTTTCAATCCATATCCCAAAGATGTGCAAATCAGGTTAATTCTAAAAAAAAAAATCATTTCTGTCTTGTGATCAGTGTTGTAAGGACAGACACTGGTTCTTCTCAACTTTCAACTTGATTAAGTAGGTTTAAGAATATTTTGTTATAATAAATAGATAGACAAATTGTCCAGTGGCATTAGTAGGCTGTTATCCAAGAATGTGAAGTTCAAATATTGCAGCTGGACTATTTGCTTGCTTTGATATTTAACTATAAAATATCATATTATCTGAATCAGATATCTGTGATCTGAGTTTAAACAGTTATACATTTTAACATGCAATAACATTCGTATTAAAATGACATTGTGAATTTTAAAGTAGACATAACTAATTTAAGTAAGATTTATCTTTACATATTGAGTATTGGTCAACCACTATGCGTCACTGCCGTATTACAGCAATTTAGACCAAATTTATTAATATGGTGGACTTCTTCTCCTTAAAGATTATATAGGTTTCCCCCAAATTCTAACTTCTAGCAAACCCAAAAAACTGCAATTAAGCTTATTAAAAACTGAGTGTCGGTTAGGGAATTCACTTCCCTGTGATGAAATGGTATTTTGCTGCTTTTCAAGCTTCTTGTGACCCTTACTGGAATAAATAGAGTTAAGAAAATGGACAGATGAGTACTGAATTGTGACACTCTGCATATATCACCAAACTGTAAACTCTTAACCTTCTTAAGTGATGCATCCTGCTACTCTAGCAGTGTACTTTGCATTTTAAATGATTTCTAAAGCTGAATAACTATAATGAGACTGATCTACATATTTTCCAGCAGAAGGTTTAGCATTCTGTACACTACTGCAAAATGATGTATTTTTAAGAAAAATAATAGTGAGACATTCATATAAAAACAAGTTAACTATATTAACTCATTCGCTTTTTCAACATAGATTTTCCTCCCTTTGAAATAGTTTAAAAATGAATGAACTGAGACAGTAATTAGATTGTGCTTCAACGTGGAATCTAGGGCTACAACAATTAATCATCATAATTGATAATAATTGGTTATTAAAAATATGGTAATGATTACTTTCTCCGATTGGTTGATTATGTCATTAGGCTGAGTACGTTGTGCCATGCAATTGCCTCACTGTCATAAAAGTGACATAAAAGGCAGTGCGACCTTATACTTCAAGCTCAGAATGTGTACGTGCACACATTATGCCTGCCATGCATTCCCAGCGTTCATTTGACGCATCCTCTGAGCACGTCCTCAAAAATTAACGCGACATGTGCATGAGTTACAGTACCAGCAAAAAGTCAGGGAGCGCAGTGTGATAAAAGTCGGGATGTGACGTCAGAGTCTCTGTTTACTATCTACATGTGACAGAAAGCCACTTTGCGGATCTTACAGGATCATTGTGCATGCTGCAATATTTAATGAATGGTTCGATGTGGTAAAGAAAAATGCCGACATACAAATCCATTCGTTGTGCTTTTATATTCAAGAGTTGCATATTCCCCAACATAATGATATTTTAAAAGTCTCACATACTATCCTCTGTGCCTTCTTTTTTTTTTTTATTTTGCACCGTCAGAACAGTATCTGAATGTATGGCAGCGTATTTGAGCCACAGAGAGAAAAATGAAGGGCACAGTGAAAAGGTCTATTTTGTAATTAAAGTGGAAATTTTGGCTTTAATCTCGAAATGCCCACTTTAATCCCGTAGTTTATTTTATCATTAAAGTAGACCATCATAAACATCATCTTAAAATCGACCCAGTTATTAATCGCTACGTGGTTCTGGGGCTTCCTCCTGACCTGACAGCAACGGCAAGCAGCAATCGCCACACAAAACACATGAAATTTATAATATTCTAGCTCTCTGCACATATAGAATCCTTAGATTTATACTTGATATCACTTTTCATCATGAAATGCATTAACGTATGTATGTTATATTTTACAGATAAGTTGTTAACTTCATTTAAATAATGAATACTGTTAATAATTACACATGTAGCGGTGACACAGTGGCAGAGCGGTAGTATGGCTGCTTCGCAGGGGAGACACGTCCCTGGTCTTCCCTGGCTGGAGTTTGCATGTTTTTCTGGTGGGTTTCCACAGTGTGCTAAGGTTTGCTTCCAAAGATATGAAGGTTTGGGGATTTGGTGATGCTAAAATGACGCTAGTCTTTGTGTATGCTTGTGTTCACCTTGTGATGAGCTGGTTCCCAGTCCAGGGATCGTTTCTGTCTCGCACCTGATGCTTGCTGGATTGGGAGCATCTCTGGATTGATGAATGTAATCATTGAACATCCTTTTCAGAGATATTGTGGCAAGGATTTAATGGATGTTTCAGGACATTCACAACACAGTGAAGCCGAATGTGTTCTCACTGTGATGATATCTTGCACTTCCACCTGGTGAAATCTTCCAGATTTTTGTAAAGTACTCCCGTGCAAGTGTAAACAGCGCAATGCTTGCTAATGCAGTAGCACCCACTGGAGCACGTGTCGCATCGTGTCAAGTATAAACTCGGCCTAAGAGTTTAGTAGCACTTTAATCTGAACAAAGAAAAAAAGGCTCTGAGTTGCAAAATGTGTAGGACTGATCTCATATGATACAAGAGCACAACGGAGATGTACAAACATTTGAGTGGAAAACACACCTTTACAGGCTCTGTGGCAGAGGAAGACTTGCTGTCATCCGTGTTATGTGATACAGATATATGAATGCCATGTTTGCTAGGCTAGGCATAATGACATGAGTTTCGGTCTTAAGTGAAGAATAATTCAAGTTATAGTCTAGCCCTGTATAAAGGGACTAAAACATTAGCGTGTGATTCCATGATGCGGTCACTCTGCTAAATTATGGTGCTGCATTACATGCTTGGAAACATGTTTAATGTTAGTGTGTGTGTTTACAAAAAATGGTTGTAAAGAAACTTAAGTCCTTGTCCAACCAGAAAACTTTTTTTCAGAATTGTGTACAAAGGAAATCAAAAATTCAGCAAGAGAACGGCGGTGAATCTTGCAATACATCAACCGCGACTGAAGAGCGTGTTGCTTATTCTAAGTCAAAAGATAACAGCAGGGTGGAAAAGCAAAAGTTTCAGACTATTTGGCTTATCCGACTTCAATTGGCTTTTATGCAATCTGAAGGAAGACGCAGTGATGTGCAAGTACTGCTGCAGCAAGCCTAGTTTAGCCGGTAAAACACATTTCCCGAAACGCATTTCCCGAAAATTTTACACAGACCTCTTAACTGGCGAAAGGTTCCATTTGATGCGCTGTTTCATTCCAAATTATTATTATTTTTTATAGTCCAACTAATCAATTAATCAACAAAATAATTGTCAGTTTAGTTGATTACCAAAATGATAGTTAGTTGCAGCACTAAAGGAATCAGAGTAGAAAACATTTTAAGGAAAATACGCTGCTGTCTGCACTCCATTACAGAAAGTCCTGGAAGATACTAGACATATTAGTCTTCAGAGATCTTTTTATTGATAATATGTTTGTGTATTTTGATAAGCTCTGTTGCAAATATAGAATTCCTTCAACACACTTATTTTTCTATTTTCAAGAAACTTTGTAAAAAAAAAAGAATTTGCCAAACTTCCTTAATCCACTGCTAATACTCCAAAACATTTAAGCCATTGGACCGTAATTGTGAATGGTGTCAGACAGCTCTGGCCTTCCTCAGTCACATGTTTTGGGACTGTTTTTTCTTTTCTGTCAAATAGTGTAGGATTTACAGTCAATGGAAATGCACCTACAGCAATCTTTGGAGTTATTTCAAATGAGCATAGACTACCACCTGGTGATTAACTGAACATTCTTTCCTATATGATTACTAATCTTCTCAGTTTTAAGAAACCTAATGTACTGTATGTAACTCAATGGGAAAATATTTTATATTACGTAAATGCCCTCTCAAATGGGTAGAAACCTGGCTTAGAGGCAGTAATGGATGGACATTTATGCACGGAGGCATATCTCATCTGAGGTAGTTCCCGGTTACTATCCTAGTTGTGGTGAAAGAATATTGGATGCTCGGTGGCAGACTGTCTGGCAAGAGCAGTTCCTTTTGCAAAATGATGTAGAGCAGTTTTCCTCTGGCATGGCCCCAGTATGGACACCCACAGGGCATGTAAGGCACTGTAGTCTAGAAGAACAGCCCTGTTGGAATTTATAGGTGTGCCAGGAGAGCTGCCAGACAAAAAAACTCCCTGTTTTGTGGTACTTCAAGCTGACCCAGAAGTCTGTAAAAGTGTGTAAAAGGTATTTCCTTGAATAAAGCAATACTTGTTTTGCTTGTGTGACTGTCTTGGTGCACTTGTGTTTGGGGTTTGGGACTTGGTAGTGCCACCAAGTGGCCACAATTATCTAAAACTAGAAAAAAACATAATTTTCTTTGTGTGGAGCTGTGTAGAGCTCTTTTAGAATATGGCAAGATTTCCATAATGTTATTCTAAAATAAGTACCCTGAACTCCTGCCTGCATCTCCACTTAACTCTTTTTGTTTTAATTAGTTAGAGATTGTATAACACAGTAGGACTTTTTTATTACTAATTAGATTTCTGTTCTGGGTGAGGACGGGGTTTCAGTGGAATTTATGATTACTTTCTGTGATCTGTGGGATTGAATTTTTTTTCTTATTAAGCAGATTTTTTAAATCTTGTAATTTTGCTATACTAAACCTTATGTTTGACTGTCATATTAAAAAAACTTTCTGTAATGCATAGATATGAAACAAATGAACAAACTGACAGACATTGTACTAGTTTTCTACTTATTAACTAAAAATGGCTTGGCACCTCCTGTTAATTACATTGAACGATAGCAGTACTACGCATACGTTTTATACAATAAAGTGAAATTTCCACCTTTGGCTACATTTTTTACAAATGTATTTAGGCCTTTACATTTATTAGTTTATCTATCCTAATAAAAGGCAAAGCCCGCACTGACTGACTGACTGACTCATTTACTCACTCACTCACTCACTGACTCACTCAACACTAATTCTCCAACTTCCCGTGTAGGTAGAAGGCTGAAATTTGACAGGCTCATTCCTTACATCTTACTTACAAAAGTTGGGCAGGTTTCATTTTGAAATTCTACGTGTAATGGTCATAACTGGAAACTATTTTCGTCCATATACTGTAATAGACTGCAGCTCGATGGCCGTGGGAGGCGGAGTTGCGTCTCACATCATCACGCCTACCACGTAATTGAGTGCCTGCCCATATAAGGTAAATATTCGCGGGTCAAGGACTGTGCTTAGCATATTCATAAGTAAAAATATCTGAATCAGAAACTGATGTTAATTATATTTTGTCCATGAATACTTATTAAATAATTCCAAATAGTCTGTCTGCTTCCTTTCATAGCTTTACCGATGGTTGTGCTGCTGCCAGCCATGTATTTTCGTATTAAAGCATTTAACCAATCACATTTCAGCCATCATTTGTTGCCAGGCAGAGAGGCCTTCACAATCCGTTGTGTAGGCCCTGTAACACAGAATAAATGTCGATTAACCTGTTGCTTCAACCAATCAGATTTTGAGTTGGTGTCCTCTAGCAAGCATACAGCAATGTCACCGTATTCAGACTCAATGATTGGATAGAAGCCGATATGAGGAACTCTACAAGGCCACTGAACGCACCACAAGCGCTCCAAGTGTCCTTGCGCACACTACGGCCAACTCCATGGCAGGATTCTGGACAATATTATTTGCCAGACACAGACCAGATTTCAAGACCACGAAAACCTGATGTTTGTCACGCTCCTCAAGCCCCAGAAATTTCAGGAATACAAGAAAAATTTCATGCATGCAGCCTTCTCCAGTTTAACACAAGAGCCACGGAGCGGTTTTTGATCTGTCTTGGCTAAAAACAGAACTGACTGTAATGTATGCCATGGATGATTTTGCAGGAAAATCTCCCACTGATCTCCTTGACTTCCTTCATCAGAAAAATCTGAATGAGAGCATAGGGCAGCTGTTCACATTGGTATATTTGGCAGTGACCATTCCCGTGTACAATGTTTCTGTCGAGCGGATATTTTCAGCCCTAAAGCGAATTAAAACTTATGGGAGAGATACGACAGGGCAGGTTCGACTTTCAGCATTAGCTTCGATGGCGATAGAAAGGGACTTTTTGATGGAACTGAAGCGCATGGATAATCCATATGACAGAGTAATTGAACTGTTTTTGAGGAAAGAGAGGAGGATGGATTTTGTTTACAAATAATCCGAATTTTTGGTGAGTAAAATGTTGCAATTTTCCTAAATAATATTGCAAGTTTATGAGTTATTATTGATATTTTTATGTGTGTCGCGGCTGTGGCTGCAGTAGAAAGGAACTTGCTCACCTCTGGTTTGTCTATTCAATAAAGGCATTTATTGTGGATACAGGAATTATCTTATATATATATATATATATTCCCCGATCTACATACTGTCAAATAAATGAACCACATGCTGTGGCGCAACACAAGAGGCTTCGCATCTAGCACTGATGTCCGAGGTTTGATTCCCGAGAGTGGGTGCAGTGAGTGTGTACTCCTGATGAGCCCAGAAATAGGGCGAAACACGTGCCACGTACTCTTTGCATTATTTAACAGTAAAACTATTTCTATATATATATGTATATATACAGTACATATATTATATATACACACACACATACATATATATCAGCGCTTCCCGATTCATTTTACACTTGCACCCCCTTGGTTTGAGAAGAAGTATGAAAAAATATGTGGTTAACGCAGAAAAACAGATCACCAATTGAAGCTTTATGAATAACTAGCAAAATACCCGCGCTTCGCAGCGGTGAAGTACTGCTTTAAAATTTTTATTAAGAAGAAAATTAAATCTTTTTAAACTGAGGGAAAATATACCAATAATTATTTGTTAAGGATCTCTTTGTATACCACATTGTAAGTTCGGCCCTCCGGTTGTAATATGACCAAGCTGTGCGCTGAGCTTACTCTTGAGCATGCAACGTATAGTTGGCCATGTGAACAGTAATCTTGTTTCAAATCTCACAGCTTGGATTGCTGCTGTCATAATCGGTTTGAGTTTCATGGTTTGTTTCAATTACGACAGTATGCAGTACTTGTGTTGAAGTGACATTCAGCATCTGTCAAGCGTTGTAAGCATACAACCGATTTCATTGATAACTTCACAACCAGCTTTTGAGAGTTTAAACATTCATAAACATCAAAGTGTCCACTACTGAAATTGTCACCTGTGATTCTAAGATGTTTAAGTGGCATTGACGGTTGTCGAAAGGTGTAAAATATTTGGCCATTTCGGTACACTTGAAAGCGACAACCGAACAATTCAGCGGCAGCCATCAACTCACATACAGAATCATACGTGAAGGGCTTAAGCATTTCATACTTATAGTGCTCCTGTGTAGTATAATTATCTCCTGTACCGTCATCAGTCCACACCTTGAACCTGTCCCAGTCATTCAATACATAAGACACAATGTTCCTCTGGATATCAAGAGTGAGCCTGATATGGCCGTGCAATATGTAGCAAAGAGAATGGAATAAGGTAGGTCCCATCTCCGGGCATGGAAACCACTCGGTAAGTGACAGTTCTTTGATCGATGGTGATCACCTCGATAGACATGTTAATGGGGGTACGGTTGGAATGATAAAGGAAATGGGTACCTGAACAATGTAAAGTAAGTCTAAAATACCTACACAATAACTATAATCGTAATAAACGAACAATAAAACAGTGGAGAAGCTGTGGATTAAATAAAAAGGCTGTAGTTATCAGCAGGGAGACATGAATCCTGTGGGGAAGCAAGGAAGGGAATGTAGAGACCGGAGTGACGGACGGCATTATATAGGCATGCAGCCAACAACGTGGGAGGCGTTGGGATGAGGGACCCAACGCCACTTCACATGGTGACCGAGCTGCAGGCTATGGATGTATATATGTACGTAAGTAGGATTCAGTTAGCATTGGGAACCCGCGTACCAAATTTCTTGAAGATGGGTCCATAAGTAACAAAGACCGTTGAAAAGTTCAATATGGCGGCCGACAGTGGCATCATACCACCGAAATAAGTACGTACATTGGTTTCGGTTAGCGCAGGGAAGCCACCTACCAAATTTTGTGAAGATGGGGCCATAAATAAGAAAGTTCAGCATGGCCAACGTTGTCAACCGTTATGACCGTTACGTGTAGAATTTCGAAATGAAACCTGCTTAACTTTTGTAAGTAAGCTGTTTGGAATGAGCCTGCCAAATTACAGCCTTCTACCTACACGGGAAGTTGGAGAATTAGTGACATTGGAAAGTTCAATATGGCGGCTCAAAGTAGCGTCATACCACTGAAATAAGTACGTATATTGGTTTTTGTTAGCGCGGGGAAGCTGCCTACCAAATTTTGTGAAGATGGGGCCATAAATAAGAAAGTTCAACATGGCGGACGTGGTTGACCGTTATGACCGTTACGCATAGCAGTTCAAAATGAAACCTGCTTAACTTTTGTAAGTAAGCTGTAAGGAATGAGCCTGCCAAATTTCAGCCTTCTACCTACATGGGAAGTTGGAGAATTAGTGACGCTGGAAAGTTCAATATGGCGGCCGACAGTGGCGTCATACCACCGAAATAAGTACGTACATCAGTTTCGGTTAGCACAGGGAAGCCGCCTACCAAATTTCATGAAGATGGGGTAAGCCTTCTACCTACATTGGAAGTTGGAGAATTAGTGACGTTGGAAAGTTCAATATGGCGGCCGACGTACAAGATACTTTCACGTATGTACGAGATACTTTCACGTACGTATGAGATAGTTTTACATACGTATGAGATGTTTTTACATAAGTACGAGATAAACTCAGATTAAAATATTGCAAAAGTGTGCTTCGGAGCTACCTAATTACGCCTTTACCAAGGCTTCGGCGCTTCAGTTTGACATCTCTTCCATCTCTTGTTGTGCAGTGATATAAAAAAGCAGACGGCTGGGCTTTTATTTACTGTATTAAAGGAGTGTGGGACGGTTGGAAATGGGTTTAACAGCAGCTTGCAATACCTATGACGTACGTCAGGTAATGCCCAGAATGTCAGTCACAAAGTGCCCATCACATACCTCGTTACACTATGGTTAAGCTTAGGCTTGTGGGAGGGTAAGGGTTTAGGTATGTGCTTTATGTTTACAGTTATTCGTCTGTACACTCATACGGAGCACCTGAAGAGATATGGTGCTCTACAGTATTTCCTTCCTGGGAAAGAATTTGGTGTGTACAACTTACTATCTTGTGCTCACCATGTATATATTTCGTGCCCACCATTTACCATAGCATGCGCACCAGGTACTTTAAGGTCGCACTGGCCAATACTGCGTGTGCGCCTCATACATACAGATGAGCACCAAATGCCATGGTGTGCTACTGTACATCATTTTCTGGAAGCAGGACATATCACTGGACAGTCTTATGTTTTCCTCACACAGCTACAGTCCACAGAAATGGATATTGGCAAGTTTATAAAAGCAGGCTATGCATTCAAGCCCAGTTCGTTAAATCCGTGAAGCAGCACCACTAACCACTGCATTAATTTATAGTAAAAGGCAATGACATTAGACTCTTTAGCCGCACATTAAATCCCACAGTTCACTGGTGCAGATAAGCGATCGAGTGTGTCAGGTTTACCAGAGAATTAAATTAGTGAACCCACATTGGACTACGTAAACTTCACATGAACTCAATACTTGAAATATGAATTCCTTTCATAACTTGTATGAATAAGAAGCTGCGAGCTAGTAAGTAGATGGCTAACATCTATTTTCACGTACATACGAGATAAGGATTATCCCATAGTTTTTTTTCACTGTGCGGTTCAGAGCTTCCATACTTTTTCACCATTGCAATTTCACAAAAATCTCCAGTCCTCCTTCTGCTTTTTTCCACTTAGTCCAAACCCATCTAGGACTAGCATAGCATCTGAAATAAGAGGTGTAAGTCGATTCTCTGCAGTACCCAAAATATTATATGACCTGAACTTGCTGTATCCTATAATGAAATATGGTTCACACAACTTATATGAAAGCAATAGTACATTTCTCATTATATAAAGTCCGGCCAGGTCTGAATTCTTTCCACCTTACTTTTATCCACACTTATGACCTTCACCTCTTCCATCTTCAGACAAGTTTGTAGCTTTTATCCTTGTTCTGTATATTTACCCTTTTGCCCTTTTTATTTTTGGATGAGTAGCTCTTCAGATAGGGTGCAAAGGGGCTGTTAATGCAACAGTGATTGCAGTGCTACCAGGTGAATACGGAAATGTTTAATATTTCCCACTTTACATTCCTCAGTCTCTTATATTCTCAGATGTTGTAGGCACCCACCAGATCTTTTATGCTCACCATGTGACATATCTCAAATTTACAGCTTGTCTTAGAGGTAGATGAGGTGGTCCAATGCACGAGTCTCAGTTGACAGCAGTATCTCTTTAGTTTAATTTAAAAATTTATTTCAAAAATAATATATGTAACATGTCAGAGGCCAAATCTTAACATTATTAGTAATTACTTTAAAAAAATAATTAATTCTAATAATAATTAATTATTTAAAAAAAGAAGAAGGAGAGCTTCTATAAAGGCTGCCGCATGGCACAGTTCCCGGAAGTAGAAATGTAGGAGTGTAAGAGAAAAATGTACTTGAAACTGCTTGCCTGTTTATCTGGAACATCCTGACATTTGTACCAGAACACTCATACTAGAAAATAAGATCATATATAACTTTTTAACTTTATTTTTTGTTCTCTGTTAACAGATTACATAAAAGAAGTCTTATTTACTTTAACTAGTTATCCACCCATGACTCTTAATATGTTATACTATTTTGGGACTTTACATAATACTTTATACAGAGGTGTGTTTATGGACTATACAGTTTATCTGTATGCTGATTAGTGTGTTTGAAATGCTTCTTTGTCATTATATTCAAATGAATGGAGCTGATTAAAAGAAACCTTTTTGATAGATTTCCTCAGGCTACATTAACAAGAGCATGTAGGACTTCAGCATTTGGTGTAAATAAAGGATGTCTGTGTTTTAATTTCATTTATGCCAATGGTTCAAGACTCTTCTTTATTTACTGTGTATTTGCAACAAGCCCAAGTTGACACAAGGAGAACAATCAAATTCCACACAAACAGCAGTCATACAAAAATTTGGGCCTACAGTACAAAGCTGAATCTGTGAGGGAAGGGAACAGTGGTAACCACTGCACCACTGTACTGGAATAAGTTTGTTTGGGAAATGAATGGTTTATTGGTGGAATGAATAAATAGTGTAGCTTCTACTGTATTCTGCAGTTGGTGGTCTATTTAGTTATGTTAAATAAATGGTATAAACTATTTTTTAAAGAAACATTGTGTTTCATTGATTTTTTCAAAGTAAGAAATAAACAACAATATCTGATTATCCATTTTACAAATGTTTGTTATGATCAAGAGTGACAGTTTTCATTAAAGACAGTGATCCCCCAAACCACGATTTATTTTAAAGTGAAAGTGAACATGCAGGTGCAAATGACACTGAAGTGTCTATTATTCTGTGACTGCACAGTGTTGAGCATCATTTAAATATAAAAATAAGAAAGAAAATCTCTAAAAATATTATTGAGAGTACTTGCGTAACAAGTCACTCAATTAGACCAAGCAACAAGAACAAAGCTCTCCAGGAGTTGCAAGTGTGGTTCTAAATTTCGTATTTGAATGCAGATGACTTAAAAAATAAAAGGTTTCCTAATGAAGAATCTTCTTTGGAATGAAATTCAAATGAAATACATGGCAGTTAGTGGGTAGCTTTTGTGCAGTGCTTTTGTAAAATTGCAAATTTTCTTTAAACCTCGTACTTCTGAGTTTATCTTATTCCACCGCCCAGCTTGGGAAACCTACGGTGTAATGAACATGGATGGGTGCCTGTTGTGTTTCTCTCTGATGTGCAGGCATGGACAGAGAGGTTAAAGCAGTTTGGTAGGTGATTTAAGTGTCTTTCTAGGGCACATTTATTTGGTTGTAAAGGACAGACAGAATACTGGAAATTTGGTAAATGGCAATCATTTTTTATAGTGACCTGTTTAGAGGGAGGACAGCTTCTCCATTTAAGATGTTAAGCAGGGTGCTGTAGTGAGAGTTAGAATGTCACCTAAAGTAGAGCAATAGCTGCTTTAGAGATGTTACTGCATCCATCCACTTTTCAAAATGACATTTAGTCAGGGCGTACAATGAGCTAGAATGTAATTAATTTCAGTGAGTGTATGAAAGGACCACCCCAAAAAAAGCATTCATCATAGGAAAATAATTGATAACTATTAAAAACATGTTTCTGGATTGTATTAGAAAACTCAACAAAGTCAGTGTGGTCAGGTCAGGTCAGGTTGGGGAGCATGGTACAGTACATTGCCGCACCCACCACACTACGAAACAGCTTGGGATCCTGGTTGGCAACCTCCCCAGGCAGACATGTGGTCCAGTCCCACCCTCCAGAAATGACCATTTACCTGCCACAGCTAGGTGTAGGCGTCCCCTTGGCCTGGTCCAGCCACTTAGGCTCTCAGCAATGAGGATCCTGCGAGCCGGATAACCCACTGGGAATCATCCTACATGGAAATAGTGCCATAACTGATGCTCTGCTCCCTCACAATGCAGGAAATATGCCTCATTTGGGACTCTGTGAGCAACACCCCTTTCCAACGACCTCATGACCCCCCTTGCTCTCCCAGTCCATCTACTAACTTCATAGGAAGAGTCAACAGAGACATGAATGTCGCTGCTGAGGTAAGTAAACATCTTGACAAGGTTGACACTCTCTCTGAAGACAGACACACTGCTGATGCTTGTGCCCAAGAGGTTGTTAAAGGCCTGAATCTTGGTTTCTGTCCAGGACACTTGCAAACCCAGATACTTAGACTCCTCGCTCAGTTTCTCGAGAGCCTCAATCAGAGCCTCCACTGACTCTGCAAAGATCACAGCATTGTCTGCAAAGTCAAGATCAGTGAATCTTTCTTCACCAACAGATGCCCCACGGCCACTGGACCCCATGACCTTGCCCAACATCTAATCCATGCAAGCATTGAATAGAGTAGAGGCAAGTACACACCGATGACTAACCCCATCAAAACTGGGAAAATCTAAAATCAACTAGGAAAAACGCAGAGGTTCTGCCTTAACTCTGTACAGCACTCACAGTACCAGTATACAGGCCGGCCATGATATCCAGCAACTTTGAGGGGATCCCGCAAAGACTCAGGATGGCTCACAGGGCAGTTCGATCAACTGAGTCGAATGCTTTATGAAAATCAACAAAGACTGCAAAGAAACTCTGCTGATATTCGCGTTTGTGCTCCATGAGAACCCTCAGTGCCAGGATGCTGTCGATGGTAGACTTCTTTGGCATAAAGCCAGACTGCTTTGCTCGTTGGTACGTGAGCAAGTGATCATGGATCCTACTGAATATGACTCTAGCAAGGACCTTACCCGATACAGAGAGCAGCGTTATCCCCATGTAGTTGCCACAATCCAGGTGATCACCCTTCTCATTCTAAATAGGGACTACAAGTCCCATTTTCCAGTCAGTTGGGATGATGCCTGTCCCCAAATGGAGGCAAAGATTGCTTGCAATGCAAGTGAAATCTTTACCACCAGCATGGAGAAGTTCATCCCGGATACCACAGCCTTCCCTACCATCAGCTGCTTCACCACCTGTGCAATCTCAGTGAGATAGGGTGGTTCACAGATAATTGTAGGATCAGAGATGTGTGGGCCCAGAGATATCAAACATCCTTGCCAGATGATCAGCTTTAAACAGCTGCTGAAAGTAGCTAGCCCTGTTGATCACAACTGCTGTGTCATCCGTAAGGACCATTTCATCAGCTGCCCTGATTATGACTCTCCAAGGAACAGATTCGGATGTGCTTAACCCCTTGTAGGCGACTGTCGTGAAATCGCTTCAAATTGCTTCCAGGCTGAATGCAGCCGAGGTGGTGTATGTATCCCGTTAATGCCGGTCAATACATATTCAGTACGTACCAAGGATCAAATTGGAAGCACTGGTCATGCCATCTAGCTGTCATAATGGAAACTACACCCACCTGATGGAAGCGAAGTGTTAGTGTGGCCGTGCAAGTGGATTTTGGCTGCTAATTTCAAGAAATTGTCCAAATTTGAGTAAAGTTGTGCTAATATAAAAATACATGCCAGCTTATTGTTTGCTTGTGTGCTATATTCAAATTAACAATCTCCCCTTAATTTAGCATCGGCTTGAGAGCAAAAACACACATTTCTTTTTTTATATAATTGTAAATAAATTTAGGCAACAAGGGGTTAATGCTTTGATTCCTCCATAAGCAGGATGTGGATCAAAAAACCATAGATGGTGTGTCACTTGCTCACAGATTCCTCTAACAAACACTTCCTTTTCTGCCCTCAGGATCCCTCGCTGCTGTCCTTCTCAGTTCCCAGTACAGACAGGAGTTGCCATCAAGCCATGTGCTGTGACTCCTCTCGATGATATTCAGAGTGCCCTGTGAGATGAAACACCTCCTTCTAGGAAAACTAGTAACACCAAAACAGCACTCGGCAACCTTCATGATTTTGTAACTGAAGGTCTCCCTCATCACATTAGGATCAGCAGTCACATCCAAGTATGCAAGTTCCTAACAGAAACTCACACAAATGCATGCAAAACTAAACTAAACTAAACTAAAAATAGCCTGATCTTGGATTCTGGCCAGGTCTAGCCACATTCTCCTAGTATGTGGTAGCCTACTGGATCAAAGCTTGATCGTCAGAGTAGCAACAATTCTGTGGTCAGAATTCACAAACTGGGCACTTCTGTAGACCCTGCACTTTTGTAAGAGCTTCCAGAGTCTGCCCACAAGGATGTGATCGATCTCCTTCACTACACCACCAGTATTGGAGTACTAAGTCTAACAATGTAGCTTAGGGTGCTAGAACCAGGATCCAACAATCCGCAGCTCCTGACGTTTTGCAAAGTCAAAGAACATGGAGCCACTTTCACCATGGTCGCCTGACCCATGGGAACTGACACAATCCTCAAAGCCATCCCTGTCAGTGCCAGTGGTTGCATTGAAGTAACCCCATGATCACAAGAGTGTCACCTTACAGGCACCCATCAACCACCAAGCAAAGTTGTTAATAAAATGTCTCCCTCACCGAAAAATCACTCACCATGGTCAGAGCATACACTGAGACAACTGACAAGGCACCCAACGAGTCTCAAAATACACTCATTGAAAGGAGTGACAACGGACACCATCGGTAGGAGCCAGTACACCACAGCAACAGCTGCTCCCTGAGTATGACAGCCATCTGAGTGAACAGACCAATAAAAGGTTTTCCCACCTACAGAGATGTGACCAGTCCTAGGTCTGCACAACTGAGAAAGTGATGCCACTGAGATGTGGAGTTTATGAAGCTCCTCAGACAACAGAGGAAGATGATCATCATAGTGGAGAGACAAGACATTCCACACGCCTACCCGAATTGGCCGCCTCAAATAGGGACCGTAGTGCTGCCATGCACCAGGCGACAGCTCAGCACCACACAAGTTCTGAGCCTCAATAGTCCTAACCCCATTGGCTCTCCAAGGGAAGGGTATCATGAGGGCTTTCCCCCATCTGTTTCATAATGCAAGCAGCCTTCTTATGGGCGACTGCAGTAGAGCTACTCCCGCTGAGAGCAGAAAGGAGTCCTATCTGTCGTCTCAGAGCTGGGTGAAGTTTTTTTTACAGTAGCTGGAGTGCCAATCCTGCCACCAACCCCCATGATTTCCCTGCAAGATGGAGGACCACTTTCAGGGCCAGATGCAGCTTAATGTCATACCCAGGACAATGTGGCAAGTTGACAATAAAATTTATTGCCCACAGCATTGCTTAGTATGCTGGCAAGTGCTATTGTGAACTCTCTTTTTACATATATGTTCCTGTTTTTACCCCAAGCTCTTTAAACATTTAATCACTGAACTTATGAATATGCTATGGAGACTCCACTGGTATATGTTCTGAAAACTGGTGATGAATGAATGCATTCTTATCTTTTCTGAGATTCATCCTCTCTGGATGAGGCTACTCCTATTGGTAAGCTGTCATGAGCAATAATGGCAGACTAGTGTCTGCCTTCCCAAAGGATGCTTTCTTCAGATTGCTTTCCACTACCATATGCATCTCTTGAGATGTGGAGCCAATGGAATATTTATTCAGAGATAATGATCAGCAAAAACGACACTAAGCACAGACAATAGTCACTTTAACTTGTCTTGTTCATTTGCCAAGATCTGTTCAGATATTAAAGCTATAAATTAAATAGGGAGCTGTAGTATGGGAATTAAACAATAAGGAATTTAGCATGTAAAATGGCAGTTTTTTTAAGGAGTGTTAATCGAGGTTTGCTTAGCCTTAGTTACTCATCTTTAGCAATTCAGATTCCAGGTGTGATGTTTACATATTCTAAGAACTTTTTTCTTTATTAATCATGCAAGATTATTAACTGTGGATGAGAACTAAAAAAGCTCTTAATTTAAGGAAGAAATATTAAACACTTGTGAAGAAATTGGGTGATGTTAATCAAGAGTAGTTAATGGGAAAGAAATTCACTTGGGAAAATTCTGTGATCAAATGGACTCAAGCTGACATCATGGAATTTCAGATATTGATTATTCAGCAGACTTATACAATGAATCACATTCTTAAAATAATGAGATTTTTTTTTTACTATACATCTCAGTCATTACTTAGAATATGTAGGGAATACTAGAGGAGAAGCAAAATATTTTAGTAAGAAACACCACTATTAAAAAGTCAATATGCAGTCATATGTCTTGCTGCATATAAAGAAATGACAAGTCAGGGGTATCTAAACTCATGTTTTTATAGATAAAAAGCTACATATTTAATATGGTATGGTAAATGAATGTCCATGAAAAGATTTTAAATAGATAGATAGATAGATAGATAGATAGATAGATAGATAGATAGATAGATAGATAGATAGATAGATAGATAGATACTTTATTAATCCCAAGGGGGAATTAAGATCTTAATTTAATTAATTATTAGTGCAGAAACTGGTTTTGTTAGCTAGTACTTTATAAACAAGTATGTTGTCTTTTGTGAGATTGCTGATTGTATTCATAGGAATTACTTAAGAACACCTTGAAATTACTTCAGTTTTGTTTACAAGAAAATCCCCAGATATGATATACTGTTTGACATGTCTTGATATCTAGCTATGCAAGACATTGAGTTTTTTGGGGTTTCCTCCTATTTTAGGCCTTCTGAACCCAAAAAGCCCCCATTTCTAGACCATTCTGGATGATATTGTTAGCCGGAAATGACATCCTTATGGTAAAGAGTAAACCAATAAGTGTCTTCAGCCAAAATGAGCAGAAGGATCTGAAGTTGTTCATGCCACTTCATTTAACCCCAGTGGTTCATTTCCTAATGTGATGCTGGTAGTATAGGTATGTGGAATATCGTTTTATGTTATTTTTACGTTGCTGATCATGAATATAATATTTTTGATATTTGATTTACTGTATCACCAGTGGTTCGAGCCCTCTAAGAGCTGCTCCCAGAATCTTTAAAAATTACAAATTTAATACATAGGTTTATGGGGGTACAGTTTTAGACTCTTTCAGGGTCAGTGATTATGAACATGATGTTATTTTTTGATGCTTTACTAGAGATTTTTCCCTCTATGGACCTCTATCAGACTCAAAATGTAAAAAGAAAACTCAATTACAATCGAGAAGATTTAAACTTTAAATGTTTCAATTGAATCACATTATTTTAATATTTCACATATTTGAGACAACTATTCTTGTTATGTGCATCTACTTCATGAAATAAATCACTACATTTCCTATGAATATCCAGAATTATGGTAGCATATGCTAATTCAGACTTTTTAAATAATGGAATCAAAAAGGGGTCTTTGGGTAGCTTAGTTATGGCTGCAGGTGAGCTCCCTTAGTTAATACCCGGGTATTTAAGTTTTCTGTGCATTTGATTCACTTCTTTTTCTAGCTTGTCATTGTGGAAAGTTCCTTTGCTTCTAATTTTGTCTTTAATGCTTTTCCTGACTATCCTTGCTTCTTTACCTGTACTTTCTGCTGTCCTTAAGTCCTCACTGAAGTATGTTAAATATGGCTGCATCTGAAAAACCTTTTACTCTCCAAAATTATCACTATTACTATGCCATTTCAGCAAATTCAAGAAACATTATCCATAGTTCTTATTGTTAATCTATGCTCATTTCAATACATGCATTAATTTTAGAGTGTTACCCTGCCTTAATAGCACCATGGACAGCTATAACAGTGAATTTTGAAATCCAGCACCTACTATATCCTGAAGGTGACAGCTTTGACAACATTTACGGTACTTGTTATAAATATTGAGTGTGTTTATGTGAGCATGTTTCTTTGAGGTCAGGGTTAAGGTGAACTTGGTTCTCTTTGAATATGAAAGTAAAGTAGTCATAGACATCAGACTCAAGAAGGCACAATGCTGAATAAATGTAAATGCACACACCATCTTTTGTCACAGTATTTTGTCAGCTACTTTTTATCACTCTAACATTAACCAGCCTAATTGTAAAGATAAAAATGATATCTTGTATAACATTTTTTACTCTGCGTTGAATGATTCTTTTGCTTATCAAACAACTAAATTTATAGTGTAGAGAAAAACAGTTGATTAAGCTTTTTTTGGGCTGTCTAAAGATGTTTCACAAGTTTGATCATTAGCAATGACTGATCCTTATCAGACCACAAGTAACAGGTGTGCATTAGTTGGAACAAAAAACAGGAAGGTTTTATCCGCAGAAACACAAGCACTTCTGTTCCTTGGTAATATCTTTTTAAGAAAGCCTTACTCAAATAATTTACTGCTTTTACATCTCATTAGTTTCCTCCCCTTGGCTATTTTTTCCAGTAAAGAAACATAACAGGGACACATTTGTTAAAGTTAATTTTGGATTGCACCCTTCCAAGGTTCCTAGGTGCCTAGTAGTCTCCAGGGTTAACATTTGGACAACTAGATGTCAAGCCAGCTAAAAGCAGTGGAGGCGGTGAGATTGTCTAATTGTAAACATTGACTAAGGAACAACAATACCCCCTTCTAAATGATCACCAGTTCTTTGTTTTATTTTGTTTGGAGTTCTGTTAAGTCATTCTACTAAATCATATGTGTGTGTAATAAATGGCTGTCGTCAGAGCCTTTTTGAGTTTTTACAATGTATTTGTTTAGTCAGCTTTTACATGAGATGACACCCTGATGAGTCAGCATTTCATGAGAAATTCATTTGTGTGAAGACAGTGTGATCTGTGCTCTTTAAAAATTCAGTGTGCATGTGTATACATTATTATATATTATGTGTGTTATATATAAAATATATGTGTGTGCATTTATATAAATAAATAAATTAAATAAATAACAGTATATATATATATATATATATATATATATATATATATATATATATATATATATATATATATATATATATATATATATATGCACACACATATATTTTATATAAAACACACACACACATATGTGTGCACCTGGACCACCTTTCCAGGCTGCAGGGGGGAGAGGAAGTGATGGAGCTAACAGTATCTTCTCTTAACTCAGTAGTATCAAAAAGCCACCCAATGCCCAAGAAGTCTCTGCTCCTTACAGTATAGTCGCCATAAAACAGGGCTACTCCCAGAAGGTGGCATATGATCTTGACTTGACAATTGAGGAGGACAGAGCTGGAATGACTATTATGATTGCTCAAGGCTGGAGTACTAGGTTGTTGTACCGTGTTAGCCATTATGAATGTAGAGAAAAGCCAAGCAAAATGACACCTTTTATTGGCTAACTAAGAAGATTACAATATGCAAGCTTTCGAGGCAACTCAGGCCCCTTCTTCAGGCAAGATGTAATCACAAAAGGAGACAGAAGAAAACAAAAAAAAAAAACAGGCCAGACAAGTGACCAGATTAAAGTGCTCCCTGCATCGGCCGATGGATGCATTACGTGGAGAGGCTGCAAAGTCGTTGTTCCCTCAGTGACATGGTGAACGAACAACCCTCAACTGATGTGTCACCTGCATTTTGGGGGGCATCTTAATTTTTTTTTTTTTTTAAATGGTACCAGCCTAGAATAATGTGTAACACAATGCAGTGATTGCTATGTACTGATGAAATTTGCAAAGTGACATGAGAAAAAGGACTACCAACCCTTTGTAATATATTCAATAGCAAATCAGAATCTTTTTTGAGTTATTAACAGGGATTCACTTTGCCATCATAGTCAAATTTGTGTCTTGTCCACATGAGCAAAGTTTTCAGTGAAACTGAAGGAAAGTACGGTAACTCTTTCATGCCAATTATTGATGGTGTGTGTTGTTTCATTTAGCTGTTTCTACAGCAGTGTGTTAATGTCCCATGAGTATGGTTATGCATAATTGCACTAAATTCATATTACACAAACTTGTCATTTTTTGTGTATTAAAATCAAAACCTTCTGACAAAACTGAAATTGTAAACATGTATTAAAACACAAATTCATTGTGCTCCATTGGATGGCATACACCTAGACATACCAGCACTCAGCCACAGTGGGCAAATTTAGACTGCACGCTTAACATAATCTGAAAAGTGGGCTCTGGGAAATAGTGTGGGTGGGGGAACCCACATTGACACAGGGATCATCTGCAAACTTCACAAAGACACTGCTCAGGCTGTGCTTAGCTCTTTCAGGGCTGATGTTGACTTTTGTCAAAAGGAGGAGTTGACGATGGTAATCAAATGTAAACTGTGACAAAACCAACCGTTATGTTTTAGTTGGACTCTCGTTGCTAGAAGGAAAGTTAGCTTCATTGGTTTGATTGGTTTAGAATGGTTTAGATTTCCTGCGCTCGTGTGAGTAGTAAGGTGCAAACAATGGCAAAAATGGCACTGACATAATGGCGAGAGATCAAAGCAAATGTGTAAAGCAAAATATTCTGTGGACGAAGTTTTGCCTATTATCTCTGAACTGGACTATGACTTGTCGGATTTTGATGCAAGTGGTCGAAAACGAATGTGAGGTTTCAGCTTCAGCTGACTGGTCCCCAGCTAATTGTGGTGCTGAACAGGTTCATGTAGCTGACTTGCTTACCAATATTCACCAGGAGGACTGCCACTTAACAATGATAAGAGGTAGAAACCAGATTGCAATGCACAGCGACCAGTGAAGACAGCCTGACAGCAAGCCTGCCACACATTCTTGGCAAACTGGCAGCCACAGCATGCAGCAACAGACGTTTAATGTTGATTTCTGTGTGAAACCATTGCTTTTCAGAAACTATGTTTTTTGAAAAAAATATTCAGCCTTCAAAGAGTTAAAACCCAGAGATCTGGAGGTGTAAAGCAGCAATAATACTCACTCTGTCACCATGCCACTGGGTAGAGCTGAACAATTTGTTCAAGTTGAACAAGTTGTAGGAGCAGTGGTTGAATTCCAGCATAATGGTTCTGGCAATAGCTGCAATCTTGAAAAATTAAAATGTTGGATTACTGCAAGTCTTTCTGTTTAGGTACAATTTGGGTGGCCCAGGCCAGAAAGCACATTTAGCATATACTCTATGGACAGATATAAAAAGCACTACATATCTACCTTAATAAAATGACAAGTGTTAGTGTGTCAGTTTGTCGATCTGGTTGTTATATCTCTGTTATCTAACAGAGGAGCATCACAAACATTATCACTGCCTTTATGACTCACTTACTAAATAATATATAGTATAGAAATAGCACCTGCAAACATTAATAATGAAAACATCCAACAAAGAGTAACTGTCAGAAGGACAGAAATTGGCTTATCCACCTTAATAAAGGGCAAATGTCTATATAATTGTGTATCTGTCTGAAGCAACATATTTGTTTCATGCCATTTGGTATAGGTTTCATGAAAGCATTGCTAATGTTTGTGAAGCACCATCCGTTGGAATGACTGGTACAGTGCGTTTTATTACTACAAGTGTGTGTAATGAGCCATCTGTTGGAATGACAAAAGAAATGCATTTAACTACTACATGCATTACAAAATATGTTGCAATAGATAGTACACTGTAAATGTTAATACAGTTCTATATTGATTACTTAGATTTCAACCTGCCTTAGATGGATAGAATGGCTGGTAGATAAATAGATTATATCTTTCATTTTCAGACCAGCTGACTCTCTGATGGGGTAGGAAAATATTATAACAGAAGGAAAAGGAGGGGAACACAGCTCTATGAAAGCTGTTTTAAATAAGCAGCACTGTCCCCACTCTTCCACATTCTGTGGCTCGAGAATTGGATTCTTCTGATATCTGGGGCCACAAATATAAGCCTGATGGGTCTCAGTCTAATTTTGTTTGACCACCGGGAAACAACATACTGTAGATCATTTTTTTTAATCTGCCTCTCACAAGTATGAATAAATAGATATATTGCTTTAACTTTTTTAAGATTTCTATTCCCATCACACTTTTAGTGCACCAACATTCTTTATTTCTTTCACTTTAACTCATTTTCCATTTTATTTTGCGACTTTGTTTCTGCTGAAAATTATTAAAGAGCATGCAGAGCTCAAAATATCTATTCTTCCTGAAGACATCTATTTCAGTTTTATTTCCACCTCTGTGCCCATTATCAAGAGTCTTATTTAAAAAGGTTTTAAAACACATTTTTCCTAGGCAATATCATCTGAAAGATAAAATGTATGCCATAAAGGATTAGCTGTCCAAAATATTTTAAAATCTGAAGAACTCTGAAATAAATTGTAAGAAGGAGACCAAGGTTATTTGATGGTATAAACAGTATTACAGTAATTGTTTTTTTCTTCCTGGATTAGTTGTGTTAAATATGTTCTTCTTAAAGTTGAATATCTTAATGTGCAGCTACATGAAATCAGAATACACCAACTAGATATGCAGTTTAATACTGTGACCTGATTGATCTTAGGAGGCCATTATTACATAATTGTTTAGTGCTTTCACCACACTTGTACTTCATAAAGGGTTTAAGAAACATCATGTTCAATTTTTTTTCTTTAGAGAGAAAATTTGATAACATCATTAACTTTGTGTCCTTGTAGCAGTTTAGATTGTTTACAAGTCATTTTCTATCCAGTTGTCAGTTTGTTTACTTGCATGGAAATTGTCTCTTAATTATTGAACAGTAAATCCCTGCTGTCTTACATGAAGTTATCCTTGTGTGATGTGATACTGTTTCATTGTTTTTACAAAATAATCAAATATTAGACAGACATTAAGCAAACTAAGCTATAAACTGAGTACACATTAATAATGAGCATTTCATCCAAGGGTATTAAAATTTAAAGAGGCCTGGATATAAGCTGCACATCTATGCTGACACTCGCCTTATATACTGTAGATGTATGACTTGTTGAAGGTGATATGAGATTTTGCTAGTGATGTTGATTTTTTTTTTTTTTTGGCTCTTGATTTCTAAAACTGTGTAGTAGTCAAGAATGAGTTGCATACCTAGGTCAAAGTGAACAAGTTTTGAAAGGTTAATGATCAGAATACTAATCAGAATGCTTCAAAGTGGAGGATTCCACACAGTCCAACTAAAATATACTTGTCTCGATGAGTTCATTTCATTCATTTTCTGTTCCAGCTTACTCCATTACAGTGTAGTGGGGAGACGGTGTTTATACTGGCACTCTTTAGTGCGATGGCCTAGATGCCAGTTAGTTTGCTTGCTTATTGATTTCATCATTTCAGCAAGCATTTTCAACAACAGTCCCACCTCAAAATAACGCGGCATACTTTTCACACAATAGTTTAAATGCTACAGCCTTTGAAATGTCATATACATAAATTTGGGCCAACCTGTCAAATAGATCAGTGTGCTCAATTGTGTCACTTAAACAAATAATAACTGTAGTATTTCCTTCACCATAAGATATGAAGTTATTATTAAGAACACAAGTTCTTTCTCTATTGCAGTTGCTATGAAAACCCGATTATACAGAGAATAAGGTGAAGGTAAAGCTGTGGGACTACAACGTTTTCAACTACAGCACCATGGACAGGGCATGAGCTGCTTCACTTAACTACACTTGCAGAAACAATTCAAAGTCTGCAATGAACCTATCAAGCAAGTATTTAGTCTGTGGGAAGAATGAGGAGTTCTTCAATGTAACTTTTGGTGCTATGAGGGGAACATTCAATAACAAGCTTGACCAGAAGGTAGTTGGCAGTGAAAATGATTGTAATGATTTCTGTTATTGCTAAGAGGTCTCTAATAATGGTTATTATTAAGGTTGATTCTTTCTGTACTTACTGTATATTGTTTTGTTTTGCATAGTCTAGGTGGTTAGTGCTGTTGCTTTACAGTGCCAGGGATCGTCTTTTGGATCCTAACGAAATCACTCTCAGTGTGAAATTTGCTAATCTTCTTTTGGCTACTTGTGTTTCCTTCCAGTGCTTATTTTTTCCTAGATATCAAAGACTTGCAGGTTGAAATTGATGGAGACTGTAAAATGACCATGAAAATTAATGTTGAGTATATTAGTCAGAGTTTTCCGTAATGAACATTAAAGTATTGTTTTCTGCCTTGAACCTGTTGCTGCTTGATTTAAGCAAATCAGATTCAGAAAATTAATAGATGGGCAAAATGACCTACTTTTTATTGTGAATTGTACAGTAACAGAGACAGAACATTATATATTGCACAATGTACATCCTACACACATATATACTGTATATAATACCGTTTAGTTCTAATACAGCAGCCCCAGATTTGGAATGCATTTTTGGAAACTGCTATCAGCTACCCCAAAGCAATTTTGTAAGATATAAGACTAAATATATAAAGCAGATTCACACTGTTTTCTTGCAATCCTTCAAAAAAAAGGAATTTGTAGAAATCTGAGAACTGTGAACATTTTAATGGGACTTTAAGTACAATGTTCAATAGTTGCTGCTGTTCAGTAATTCTAGTATTTACAGCTGCTCTGCCCATTCAAGTCAGATCTGAGCAAAACAATCACAGTCAGTGAAAGAGCTGAAATTCTAAAATGTCACTTAACCAAATCTATTTTTCTGAATCTCTCACTTTCAAAAGTGCTTATGCATATTGATATTTTATATACATGGGCAAATATGGAAATTAAGAATTTTTTAAGGTGTCTCTTGATTGCAAAAAGATTTTAACAAATATTGATATACAACTAAAATTATTTAAAATACACAAGGGTCTGGAGCACATTTTGATAATGTAATTACATAATCAGTGTGTCCACCAATAGTTAAAGAGCATGCTTACAGTTGACATATCTTTGAATAAATTAGGGTCTTCTAACTCGTCATGCCATGCTAGTTTGAGGATCACGTCTCTTGATGTAAGGATTGGGGCTGGACAACGGATCTTCAAGTAGCCTCTTATCTGTGTACTTGAGAGGCCAGTTGACCACTCAGCAGTTGTAATCTTTCAAAGAGAGTGTCATTAGGGTAGGAAGCAGAGCCTTGCTCGTCCAAACCCCCCATTTTCTTAACAACTCTTAGGAGGTCATAGATATCTCCATTTAATGGGTCTTTTTGTTATTTAGACCTAAGGTTAGGGATGCCACTGTACTGTCAGCACAGTACCTGAATATCAGTAAACTATGGTATATTCCTATAAGTGTTGATCTGTGATTGCTGACAGATTATGTAGAAATGGGTTCTGTAATTTATATTTGCTATATATAATTCTAATCTTTGTGAGTCACGTTTCCTCACATTCTGCTTCCAGACAATATACTATACTCCATCCATTTCCAAAACCCATACTGTGTAGTAAGATGGAGAAGCTTATCTTGTACAGTTTGCATCAGGGACAAGGCAAGAACCAAATATTAAATAGGATGCCAGTCCTCAACTGTGCACAGTCAAACAAAATTGTACTTATTCATTCTAAGACCTTTCAGGTTTTTCACCAGTTCATGTAATGTGTGAAAAACATAGTCTAACCACTGTGGAACTATGCTAGCCAAACATACTGTTTAGGCTCCAGAGCTGGTTTCTTTCCCAAGCTTCTCTAACAGTCCTTTAAACTGTATACTTTAATCACTTTAAACTTCAAACTTTATAGGCGAAAGAGAGCTCAAAGGCTGCCTAGAGTTGCAGTAGTTTTTTCAGGGCCAATGATCTGTTAGACAGGATTAAAAAAGAAGATGGGATTGTTTTAACTGTTATTGATCCCTTCAGAAAAGTACATTACTTTTGCGCCAGTGAGTGCTAGAGTGCAACAGGCCAGATCACATTACTGAGGATGAATCTGAGAATTTTTGTTGCTGCATCACTGTGTAGTGTTCAGTTTTGATCTCTGTCTTTAAATAAATGAGCACAACTAGGAAAATTTAGTATAACATTCTTAAGCCTACATAATCCAAGGTCGGGGGGAGCCAGAAAATATCCTGGCAATATCAGGCACAAGCCGGGGAACCCTTGATAGTATGTCATATATCACAGAAAATACTTTTGGTATTACCCATTCTGAAACAGAATTAATATGTAACAGTGGGCTTACTGTAACCCCAGTGTTCCTGAGGAAGTGGGCAAAAAGTTATGTAGACATAGGCGGAAGGTGCAAAGGCCATACAACAATAGCCAAGTGTAGGATTAAAAGTCAGAATACTGAATTAGAGATGCAAAGAACTAACTACTGTGACACCTAGAAATACAGTACATCCATAGTAAATAACAGGGATTGCTCTTAGTGGAAGAGTCTATTGACTTAATGTCTATATAAATAGATGGTGGTGATGAATCTGTGAAGGTTGGAACTACCAAGAGGAAGAATCAATCAACAAATGTAGACTTTTCAGGTTACCTTCTGCATCCATTATTTTGGATACTTTGTATTGTATATGTCTAACATACCTCTCTACAGCCTGAGCTGGCAATGTCAGATATAAGGAAACCAACAATATTTGAGGCACCATTCTGTCACAGGGAAGAGTCAGGTACACACACATAGTTACTAACAAAAGACCATCTTAGGGCTTGCAGTTAATGTAAACATGAACTTTCTTGGGATATAAGAGAAATAAATCAAACTGGTACAGGGAGAACAGGCCAACTCTATATAGATGGATTCTGGGGCTGAGAGGCAGCAATGATGGATGAGTGTACGAGTCATCATGCCATCCACTCCAATATGCTACTTATCGTTTATTAGAAAAGACATAGTCTCCACTTAATGTCAGCATGTACAACTTGTAGCTGCCCTCATCCAAAATTGACATCTTCCACATTTTGACAGTTTCTCAGGTTTTTTTTTTCTGTGGTTAATTTAACTGCAACAGACCTTTTCGTCCTTTGCTCAACAATACTATAAATGCTGATAAAGTTTTGTCACCATCATTTGTTAAGATATTTTATTCATTTAATAAACCTTAAAAAGAAATATTGCCCCATAAAACTATGAAATTGCGACAGAGCTTCATGATGGTTAAGATAAATAGACAGCCGTCCTCCAGCTAAATGCTAATTTTAGGCATTTTTCAATGTATGAACCACAGAGCCAATGAGATCAAAAAGAAAATAAGATTCTGAATTTCAATAAAATATATTGTAAATTGCTTCCTGTTTTTGCCATAATTATTTCTTTCCTATAAATGGACAGACCTTTCAGCTAACATGATAGACAGAAACACTGTATGGAGCCAAAATAGATCATATTTGTTTTGCTGCTGCTTGTGTTTTTTTTTTGCAAAATTTAACTGTTTCGAGTAACTAATGCTGATACAATATGGTGTCATATTATATTACAAAAATAAAAAATAAAAATAAAATGAATAGTTAATTACTGTATACTTTACCAACCTGGTACATTTTTACAAATGTTTAGACATCTAGAAATAAAAATTAGCTGCTGTTAAGTTGTTAAAGTCTAAATTGATTCAGTGGGAGTAAACACTGATGCACCTGATGCCATCCTGCTACCTTTATAATATAGGTTCTTAAACTATGGGTTGCGCATTGTGGAGATTTTTGTCATGGATATTCATGATTTACTATATTTCAAAATGGGAAAGGGTCACCTTGGGTAGTATAAGCAAACGGCATTGATCCATTATGATCATTTTTGGTGATGCCCCTGGCATGAATGTTAGTGCTGATTGTCCTAGGAGTTAGGGATCATAATTGGTGGCATTTCTTCACACTTAATGTTTCAGCAGGATGATGATCAGTGGCGATTTTCGAAGGGGGATGCCCTGGCCCCCGGTATGATGGTCGACATAAAAATGGCAAAATTGGGTCACAAGAAAAAAAAAGTTTAAGAACCACTGCCGTGTATATAAAATATAGTTACAAACATTCTCAGATCTTCCTAACCCAATTCTTGGTTGAGGGGATAATTCTATTCATTGACCCAATTTTGTTTTGACAGTTCTTTAACTGTTTTGACAGTTCTTTAACTGTCTGTTAACTGTCCTGGCACTTACACTCTGCAAATTGTCTGCAACTACTCTCACAGCAATGCAGTATGTGTAGCATTCAGTCCATAGAAGAAGACATCTGTGAGAATGACAACCTTTAGCATCAATGGTGACAGACAGCACACCATCATCTATCTATGTAAAACGACAAAATGTCCTGCGCCTGTTCCTGGGTTTAATGTCATCTGGTGACCACAAGAGTGTTAAATAGACAAAAGCAACAAGATTCACCAGGAAAGAGTGGCATAAGGACTAGCATATCTGGTGAACAGAGGTTTGTAAATGAAAAATGTGTTTGAAACAGACAGACCATTGTACCATTGTGCTCATTTTAATGTACGAGTGTTTCGCTGTGTTAGTATACTTATTCTACCAGTGTGACTTCCAGCATTAGTTAGATGATATTGCAGGATACTTGAGACAGGGTAATCCAAAGGACATTCCTTGCTTTTTTTCCCCATGAATTCTGTCTACAGGAATGTATTTTTTCTTTCTTCATGGCCAAATGGAGAGATCTTCTGTCTACATGATTTCTATTATATATTTTCCAAAATTGACATAAATCTTTGTTAACAGGTGCCTTCTCACCTCAGAACTAGGGAAATTTGTAGTAAATGATAGTGTACCAGAGAACTCCAAATGCACTGCATCACTCTTCTTTGCACTTCCCATGTTTCCCATCCAGCACCTGTTGAGCAGTGGAAATGTAACACACAAAAGTGGCCATGAACCACAAGTGGTGTGGGGCCTACATCATGCAGGAACTCAGTGGTAACTGAAAACAATGTTCATGCGGTGGAGAAACAACTATACTTGGATGGTACGGCGGCACACTGGTTATTGATGCTGCCTTATGGATCCAATGCATCCAGGTTTGAATCATGCACTCAGGGTTAATATCTGTATGGAATTTGTATGTTCTGCTTGTGTCAGTATGTTTTTTTTTTTTGCTGAATGCTCCTTCAACATCCAAGAAAAGTATGATTTAGGTTGGTTGCTGCTTCTAAATAGACCTCTTGTAAAAATGAGTGTGTGGACACTGGGATGGATTGGCATCCTGTTCAGTGTTGGTTTCAGTATTGCACTCTGGATTGGATTAAGCAGGTCTGAGGAAGTTATATCCATTACTATTCATCAAAACCTTTATACAGTATGCTCTTACACATGTAACTGCTTCTTGGGTATACATATTATTGATATCAGGAGAAGCCTGTAGTTATACCTGAGTGTGAACTTTTAATATAAAGTACCATGAAGATATGTATTTTTTAATTAATGTAATGTAAGAATACTGAGAATAGAATAATGCAACAGTGATATAACAAATTAATGTTTTATTTAAAAACATGTCAGAATACTGTAGACATGCCACAATATGTTTGTAAGCCTTACTAGTCATTGTTTTTTCTGTGTGTTAAATTTAATTTATGAAGACTTTCATTAGATGCAACAACAATTGCAAATCTTGTTACAGTGTACAGTATAAACAAAATATGACATTTTGCAAGAGACTGTGGAGGAAGATGTTTGCCGCTGGCAAAATGACTTGGCTTGAACTGCTTTTGTTATGGGGAATGTTATTAGTAAATATATTCTTTTCAGACATTTTTCTGTGTTGTGAATTGAATCTGAAAACTTACTCATTCAATTCAACCAAATGAGAATGTGCTTAACTAAATATATAAAGTTGTTAGATCCCTTTCTTTAGCATTGTACAGTTATGCACCTCTATTTAAGCAACAAGCTCTGCAAAAAATGTATTCATTTTCTGAACCTGGTTATTCTGGTTTTTGCGGGGAGTCTTAGCCTGTCCCAAAAGTACTGGGTACAAGGACTTGAGAGGGGCTGTTTCTGCACAGGATACCAATCCAGCACAGGGCACGTTGTCACTATCATCAAGTTAATTAGTCGCCTAATCTTCATATCTTTTTTCCCAGTACTTTGAAAAAATGGTACTTGGAGAAACTGTCAGAAAAATATTACTAATCTAGAGTTGTGAAACAGCAGCACTAATTACTGATCTACCAGTTTTTTTATTCAGCAGTTAGTACAGTTGCACAAAAAAAAATGCATGGCTTCAGCTAGTTGGGCTCATTTTCATGAACTGAAGATGACTGGAGAATGAGTGTAGCAATATAAAAGCCCTCCAGACAGCAAATTACTTTTTAAAAGATGGGTCATCGTAAAGTGTTGCATTTTTTTCACTATATGTTCTTAATCTGAGCTCAAACCTAGTCCCAACCTACAAATAGGCCTCAGGCTGTTCATAAAAAAGACAGATGGTTAACAGTATCCACAAGGCTGGAGAGCCAGTCCTTTAGGCAGGCTAAAGATTGTTGAGCTGCCTTTGTTTAAATTCTATAACAGGAAGTTGGAAAAAATCAAATACTCACTTAGAGGATCCTTGCAGACTTTTTTCAAAACATGGCATGATCTATTTAGTAATATTTTAAAATAAGTTCATAAAGCACAGAGAATTTATTAATTTAGGTGTGTTTACAAGCCTTAAATTTTACGCTGTTTGGCTTGTTCTCTCTCTCAGGGGTGGGGATCGATCTGTTCTTAACTTAATTTTTCTCTTTGTAAAAACTTGATTGCTTTGTATGGATTGTAATAAAATTAATAAAAAATAAATTAAAAAAAAATTCTATAACAGATACAACATTTTAATGATAATTTAACTGTGCATGTAACATGATGTGGAAAGTTGTTGATCATAATTAGTGTAGTATCTCTTACCAGGCGGGCAAATAAATCTTGCAAGCAAGTGGTGGTAATTGCCCAAAAAAACTAAACAATGGTTTTATTTTTTACTGACTTCACAAGCCGAAAAAAAATCATAGTCAGGACAAACAAACAAGCACTGAACTCCAAACCATCCCACACCACAAGTTAAACACACTCTTCTTTTACCTGAACCTCCTTTCCAAAAGTTTCTCCGCCCCAGCACCCCAGAGGCTGCTTATAAAGAGTGGCAGTTGTGTCTCTGCCCGCCCCTCTCCATAGCACTCAGTGCAGCCCCCCTTTTTTTTTACTTTTTAGAACACACTGCCTTAGTGGCAATTTCTTTCCCAGATCGTTACAATAGTCTTACAGTATATACAGTATTATTTTTTCTGGAAATTGTCATCTGTTACTTTACCTTCTCTTAATAGTCACTGTAGGCCAGATTTCAATTTGCAGCATAGCAGGATTAACCATCTTTAGTATGCCACGTTTAATGTTTCAATCAAACTGTTGTCACGTGTCTCTAAAGTACTGTAATTTGCCCAAGGAATGTCTTATTGGGTCAGTTATTTAAGTAACTAACGATAATAAAATAAGATGATGATACAATGCCTGTAAAAGTGTTCACTCCTCATTGTTATGCAATGTTGAATCACTGCGGATTTAATTCAGCTTTTTTGACATTGATAAACAGAAAAACACTCTTTAATATCAATGTGAAAACAGATCTGTGCAAAGTGGTCTAATTGAATTGCAAATATAGAACACAAAATAGTTAAGTCCATTGTGATTCAATGTCGTATGATAATGAGACGTGAAAGCTTCCAATGGGGGTGAATACTTTTTATAGTCACTCAATGGCACTAAAGATGGCATAGGGCCACTTTCATTGTATGCTGTGTCCTTAAGGTTCCGAATGACATTTTGATAAATGACGAGTGCATGATATCTTTTATAATAGTATTAAGCAATGTAATGCTCGTTTTGTGCTTCATTGTGACCAAAGATTCAAACACAAGGTAATGTAGGAAGCAGTAACAATGACGAAGTCTGGGTACATGTAATGTAAAGAGAAACAATAAAAAATGAATGTTTCTTGGGTCCTTCCTAGCAGAGGTGTTCTGTCCCTGACTATTTTTGGGAGTGGCTAGTCTACTTACATATGTTCTCGTTAACCTTCCTATTCTCTCGCTTTCTTTTTCTGGCCACCCATTTCCGTGTCTTTACCAGCATGTGCTGAATCACCACCAGTTTCAGAGTAGCTCTTTATAGCATTGGCACTAGACTAGTTCTTCTTCTAGCGATGTCTGAAGTTCCTGCACCCCTTGTCACCTGAAACATCTAAAGAGCAGGAAATGTTGATTTCCACCATGTACTATTCCCTATGTGTGAAACTATTTTGAACTTAACTGGTTCTAGAATACTGAATTCCACTGATGTCATCTAGGAGTGGTGTCTTCTCACTTTTTGGTATCTTCCTTTTTACCACAGGTTTTGGTGCAGGTTGACACCTCCATTTTCTCTTTTCACTTACAATTCAACCCCACCAGAAAATCAAAACTACAAGTCTGTCTAGAAGAAGTACTTAGGTTTTCATGCATTAGTACTTAGACATATCTGAGTTATATGCAGTTAACAGGGGCAGTTACTGGACTACACCCTCAAAAAATTGCCCATGATCTTGCTGGCTTGAACCTTGAGTTTCTTTGTGTTTCAGAATGATCATGCTTAAATCATTTTTGTGGTTGTTTGGACTCTGTGCCATATTGATGTATTCAACAAATGCTTCTTAAACTGAATGTATTAGCTCAAGATTCATCTTTGGTCAATGGATGCATCATTTTAGGAGTCAACATTCTGAGAACACAACAGGAATAGTTCTTACTCTTGTTTAATACTTTATGAAGACTTACAATTAATACTCAACTGGGGATCTGATATCTTGTACATAATAATAATTCAATTCTTCCTTACAATTCAATCCTTGGCCGTAAAGTTTTTTTTGTCATCAAAGTAAAAGGCTGGTCAAACTTTAAGTGATTTTTGTCTATTTCAATGTCAGCTTAGTTTTGAAACAAAAAGAACTACTAGCATTTATAGTTTATATTGTAATCCATGTATTTTAGTACACGGGGCCTCACATACTAAAGCAGCACCGTAGAATGCCCTGTTCTGGTTCATGTTGAAAATATTTTCTATAATAAGAGAAAAGCTATATATTTTTGTTTTTGAAAGAAAATTTGTAGTATTAAGGACTATTATTAGATATCAATTAAAATACTATAAAAACTATAGGAGGCATTTTTTAAATCTAGCTGTAATAGGCAGTTGAAATAATTTTATTTGGAAGGTTTTAATTTCTTGCCTATATACCATACAATATTCTACTTCAGAAAATTAAAACTTTTCAAATTGCATATCATGTACTGTATATCCTTCTGGCGTTTTGATTTTTGTATTGTTTAGACACAGTTGTCAGTCCACTATGCAGTAGTTCAAAGCTCCTTATAAATAAGATAGACAGCTTATTTTTATTTATCCTAGGGTCATGTACTCTACAGTTTTTGGATAGTGAAATTGTGGTACAGTTTTTGGTGTGACTAAGAAATAACTGCGAATTCACAATGGGTTGGCTCCTACATTGACTGTAGCTTGAAGGGTTTTAGAGAGAATCTGGTTTCCTGGTGCCTTATTCATTATTAATGGTAAATTGTCTGATGTTTGAAAGTCTTTTTTTGGCTGCATTGCTTCCTACTGTATGTGTTGTACTACTTTTTTCTTACTACCATATGGGTAAACTCTGCAGCCCTATAAATGATATTTCTTTGCTCTTTGAATATCTTCCGTCAAATTGATTTTTTTAGTGGTAAGGAACTCACAGGGTTATCTACTTTTGTCAGCCAAATCTAAAAGACAAAATGATCATCCTTTATGAAAATGGCATACAGAAAGAAAAGAGACAGGAACGAACTTTAACAAAACGACTGGCGGCAGAAAATTACTTGCTGCAGTCTTTCTGTGATAGCAATCTGAAAAAAGCCTCAGATGTCAAACCTACTTTTGGTCTGCTTTAAAGATAAATCTGTGGTTTAAATATGTGAGCAGCTGAATCATACTTAAATATGTAAAGAGATTTATGTTTGAGAAGTATGAGAATGCTGCACCAAGGACAATGGGAGGTCTGAGTGTTGGGAAGAAAGGAGCCTGAGGTAAAATGAAGTTCACAGAGCACTGCTGGAAGCATTCTTGGGATGCTACTGAAAGAAATGAACAAATCAATGTTATAATTTAAGTTAGAAACCCAGGTTTCTCAAAGTCAATTGTTATTTATTCATTTATGTGTGATTCTCAAATTTTAAAAAATCCTTATGATTTATATTTGCTGCATACTCAGAAAGATATGCCTTGAAACTTAATGGTAATACATTAGCATATTCTTCCAGAAAAAAAATGACCATGGTTCAAAAGATTTTTTCATTCTTTAGGAACTAGGAGCAATGTTAATAGAACTGTACTCTTATTTCACATATTCATCATTCCGAGTTTGAATTCCACCCTCGTTGTTTTTGTGGAGTTTGCACATTCTTTGTGGAATTAGAGGTGGGAAAAAAAACACATGCAATGTTTCCCATGTTAGGTTAGCTGTTGATTCTGAATGGGCCCCGTGGGAATTCAAGAAAGCGTGTTTGCCTTAGTGACCCAGTATAGTGTTGTTCACTGTCTTGCACTCAGAACGGCAGAGGCTGCCCAACATAACTCTGACATATAGTGCAACGCTTAGGGAATGTGAATTTATTTTATGATATGAATAACTTTTTCAAACATTTAAAATATATCAAGTATTGAAGAAACCAGTAAATAAAAAAGATGTTGAGCCAAAACATGGCTGTCCTTTATTTGCACCTATAGGCAGGCTGAAAACTCTAACAGAAAACCTTTCTTTAATCAGCTATATTCATTTACACAACACATTTGCAAATATTTTATTTTTCACCAGTCAGTTTAAGAAAAATGGGATACTCCAGAAACACACCTCTAAAATCCCAAACTAGTTAAACATTAAAAGTCCCAGGTATAAGAAATGACTTTTTATATGTATACTGTTAGCAAAGAACAAAGTACAAAATGAAATGTGATATATAATATCATTTTCTAAGATAAAATGTGATGGTAAAAATAAAGTCAGGATGTCTTAGTTTAATAGGCAGTTAGTTTCAAGCACCTTTTTTTTTCTTTGCCCTTACCAAAGCTAAAGTGGAGAGAGATCACTTCACCTCTGGTCTTAACTGCCTTTTCATTTCTTATATTTCTACAGTATGTGAAATAAGTTATTTTTGTTTATTAAACACTTTTCAGTTTTAATTTTGTTTTTGGAAATTTTGCTTTTCCAATTTGGTGAATATATAGATCTTCAAGCAGCAACTGTTCACAGACAAACTTGGATCATTTGCTGTTTGCTGTTGAGTCATTGAACCATTTAAATAAAAGGTTGCAATAGTTAAAGTTATAGATTTCTATTTGAAAATAGTAATTTGGTATACTGTGCTTTTTATCATTTACTAAATATGCTTGATACAATTTAGATTCATGGGCAGTCCCATTAAAATCATTACTTCAAACATGTTGGATTTTTTTATTTGCACTTGAATATTTGAATATTACTAGCAATTTTCCATGCAAAGGATTGGTGTTCCATCCACTGCTGCCTCTTGCAGATTTTAGTAATGGACAGAAGTTAGGTATTTTATTATAAACTAGCTATGGCACCTGTTGAAGAAAGATAATACAATAATTTAAAAATATTTGCAGTCTCTTGCCCTTATGGATTTGTTTGTCTAAGCCTTTCTTCACTGACATACCCTTTCTCAAGTGTGTATGTGTAATTCCTTCTTCTCAGACTCTTGTCATTATTTTTGAGGTGCCTTTCATGCTTCCTGCATAGTTTTATGCTTCCTGTCCTTAAAGGCAACTCTCAGTGTGTATCCTACATCTTTACTCCTTCTCGTGCATATAACATTCACACGTCCTCTGTCGTTGTGCCAACAAAGCCAAACTAATTAATCACACCAAAGCCAAACTGACCAATCAGATTTCTCTGGGGGACTGGACGCACAGACCTTGGTGTTTTATTAGACAGATTACTCTTTTACAGCAGATGTAAACTCTAAGGGCTGGTTTATACTTTGTGCACAGAATGTGTATGCGCATACATCATGGCTGCCACGTGTTCCCAGCATTCATATGAAACCTCCTCTGAGCAACTCCTCAGAAATGAACACAACATGTGCACAAGTTGCAGTACCAATAAAAAATTGGGGGGCGCAGTGTGATCAAGTCAGAAGGTGACTTACTTTCAACATGTGACAAAAAGCCACTTTTCAGATCGTACAGGATGGTTCAATGTTTGATGAGTGGTTTGATGTGGTAATGTAAAATGCCATTATACAAATGCATTTGTGGTGCTTTTATATTTAAACGTTGCATATTCCCCATCATAATGACACAATACATTTTAATGGTCTCACATACCATCTTCTGTGCAGTATAGCAGCATATTTGAGCCACAGAGAAAAAAATTAGGGACACAGTGAAAACAACTATTTTGTGATTAAAGTGGAAATTTTTACTTTAATTTTGTAGTTTATTTTGTCATTAAAACACAACGTCGTAAACATCATCTTAAAACTGACCCACCTGATAATTGCTACGTGTTTCTGGGGCATCCTCCTGCATGGAGAGCAGCGGCAGGCAGTGATTGCCACACAGAACACATGAAATTTATGATATCCCAGCTCTCTGCACATTTAGAATCCTTAGATTTATACTTGATATAACTTTCATGATGAAATGTGTTAAAGCAAGTCTGATACATTTTACAAATAAATCGTTAACTTAATTTAAATAATAATACTGTCATTAACTACACATATGGGGGCGGCACAGTGGCAGAACAGTAGCGCTGCTTCCTTGCAGGAAGTCATGTCCCTTGTGTTCCCTGCCTGGAGTTTACATGTTTTCCTAGTGGGTTTCCACAGTGTGCTCCGGTTTCCTTCCAAAGACATGCAGGTTTGGGGTTTTGGTGATGCTAAAATGACGTTAATGTAGGTGTGTGCTTGTATTCACCTTGCGATGAGCTGATGTCCCATCCAGGGATTGTTTCTGCTTCATGCCTGATGCTTGCTGGAATAGGTGCATCCCTGGATTAAGGGATGTAATCATCACATATCCTCCTTTTCAGAGATATTGTAGCAAGGTATCCTCAGAATTTAATGAATGTTTTGGGAAATTCATATCACAGCAAAGCCAAACGTTTTTTGTGATGATACCTCACACTGCCACTTGGTGGAATCTTTCAGATTTATGTAAAGTATGCGCTCAAATATAAACAGTACACCACTTGTGTAGCAGTAGCGTCCACAGATGCACGCGTCACGTGAAGTATAAACCCGTGAAGTTGTGTTTTGTTACTTAACAATTATGCATTAGATAACATAAAATTCTCAATCCCAAAACATCTAATAAGGGTAATTCATTACCAGGGTTACATCAGCAATATTTGACAGAAAAGAGAAAGTATCCCCTTAGTAGGAGTCCATCCATTGCATCCATCTTGCACACATAATAATATGGTCAGAGTGCCACGTTGCACCCCTACCAAAACTAGACATTTGGTACAAGCTTAGAACAATGGATCTGTGTGGTAGCAGAATTAAGCCCCATGTCACCATTCTGCCTGGTTATACAGTAGTAAATTAATATTACACAATGTTTCCTCTGGGGACTCTTGGAACTAAATGAGAGTACTGTCCTTCTCGTTTAACTGCAACTTTAATTTTAACCTGGTGTCTGGTATCTGCCATTACAGGTTTACGTTCCCAGTGACTCTTTGCTGAAAAATGTGGGTTCAGTAAAGAAACATTTGGACAGAGAAACAATTAATGTGGAGAATTAATTTAGTTGTAATCATTTTGGAATTCACAAAGTAGTGCAGCTTCAGGTTACACAGGTTGCCATCCAGTATTTTAGGGTTAAGAGACTGTCATGACTTAAGGTTGAAAAGTGTTGGTGATCAAATAAAATATAGTGCAAAGGAGCAATGCTGCTTACCCGTGCTCAATGGCAGTGTTGATACAAACAGTATACAGCTAAAACTGCCTTAATGAATTGTAATGAATATTGCACCTGATACACTATCTTTTATTTAACTTTCAATCAAAATTCCAGAATGTCATGATATATTCGACACATGCAAAAGCTACTTAATCTGTCTTTCTCAAAAATACACATTTTTATTCTGGGCAGGATAACCAGCTGTTCCAGAGAGAAACCAAACTGTGCTTGCAAGGGTTGAAATCTTGGATCCTGAGTCAGCAAAGCTGTTGCTTTTTATGAAAGCATATATCATATTCAAAGACTTTGCCTGCACTGCTTGTGTGAAGGAGGCAAGTAAATCATTCAACTATTTTTTTTTTCTTTTTCCTTTAGCATTTTTGACATCTATAGTGATTTTTGACGCCTACTTTCCTCAGGTTTAGCTACAAGATCAAGACCTTTTATCCTGGAAAGAACTCATATCTTTATTAGTGCATAAGGGCAGACTGATCCCTTGTGAAACATTGATCTAGTACTTTCAAGCACAGTGGTTTTTAAACTCCATGCCCTCTAAGCATGTTTATTAAGAGTCAATTCGTCAAGCACATTTTCAGAATTAATGGGTGTCTCTGGGAGTTCTACAATAATGTGAATAAGTTACTAGCAGCACCAAGACAAGACTCACCATTAATGTATTACCAAAACTTCTACCACCTGGAGGTGTGGAGTGATCTTTCTAGTACTTCATAGGCAAATGTAAATTGCATTTCAATTGAAAGAAATATTCTGGACAATTTTTAAATGAATACATAATTGAAAAGTACAGCAACATAAAACATTTGAGAACTGTTAGAATGAGTGTTACACTTTTCTCCAGCTCCATGAGCTCTTAATATGATCTTTTTTACTTTAAAGTACAATAATCTGATCATGCAATACTCTAATCTGCAAGGGCTTCTGTTTGTGCCTTGTCAAATTATATAAACAGCACACACAATGTTGATCTTCGCTTTTACTTTTCATACTTTATTTTTAATACATTTAATTAGAATTGTTTTAGCCTTGTTCCATATATGAACATCTAAGGAAAAATACAATTCTAAAAATCCTTCAAAATTGAAGTCAAAGACAAAAACTATTTCAATATGTAGTTATTTCCAAAAAATTTAATTCGTGAATTTTTTTATGTGTTTATGAGCTTATATAGGTAATAAAATTTTTGTCTATTTTTCTTTGCTAAATTGCTGAAACTCCTTCATGTACCAACAAAAATCAACATATGCAGTACATATAAATCAAATATAAAGCATTTTTTTCATCTTCCAGGTGTTATTCTCAATGTTTTTCTTTTTGTTTCTGATTTATTTATTTAAAGAGCTACTGTAAAAACCCTGATTTCCTGGGGTTAAATTATCTATCTATCTATCTATCTATCTATCTATCTATCTATCTATCTATCTATCTATCTATCTATCTATCTATCTATCTTTAAAGGATATTTTAAAAAAATAATATTGTTATCCAAAGGCTTGGAAAACAAAGACTTAGTCAAGTGTTCAAACATTTCCAGGCATTTTTCCATCATAACAGCAAAACATTCAATCTTGCCCAGATGAAATTGATGTCAGTATTTCTTAATGCATTTCAGATATCAGTCCAGCATTTTACTATCTTGAAGTAAGTTCCACTATATTTTATATGCAAGGCATTTTGAGATGTCTGTGATTCATTTCAAGATATGAAATTGAAGTTTAGTATATTTCAGATTGACCTCCTCTATACTGTACGTAATCTTAAAGTGATTTTGAGAATCACTTCCTATAAAAGTTTATTTTTTTCAATAGGACTTTCTGTCTGTTTTAAGATATCTCAATATGTATTTGTTATATATTAGAAAAACAAAAAAGCAATTTTGAGATATCTGGAAACATATTTGAGACACCTTTAAGTAGCTGTCTCAAAATGATACATAGATCATTTGAAATTCCATCCTGACTTTTTAAAAATATCTTCAAATGTATTTCAGATGTCTTGATATTGAATTTGAGATATCTTGAAATATATTTAAAGATACCTGAAATGGAGGAGAAAACCATTAATATATAAGGAAGTTAATTTGAGATGGCTAGTATTACTGTTATTTTTTTCTAATGTGACAGAATCTAAAGATATCTGAAATGTGTTTTGAGATCTAAAAATGACATCCTGGGCAATTCAGGATACCTCAAATACAATTCAAGGTATCTTAAAATGACAGAAAGTCCCACTCTAGCATACTATTTCATCTCATCTCATTTTCTGAAACTTCTTTTCCTGGTGAGAGAAAGACATCACAGTAGCAGCAGGCTGAACAGATTAATCCAGACTTTCCCATCCCCAGCTATAAATTCTATGTCTTCCTGGGGAATTTTTAGGTGTTCCCAAGCCAAACAAGAGATATAATCATCCTGGCATGCCTTGGATTTACCGCAGGGTCTCTGCCCAGTAGGATGTGCCCGGAACAACTCTAGGAGGAGCATCGTTACGACATGCCCAAAACTACTCAACTAGCTCCACTCAATCTGGGGGAGCACCGACTCTACTCTGAGTCTCTCCTGAATCATGGAGTTTCACACCCTACCACAGAGTGTTAGCCCAGCCAGCCTTATTTCTGAAACCTCATTTCTGCCACTTGTACTTGTGAACTCATTCTTTTAGGCATCACCCTCAATTTATGAACATACTGTAGATACAGACAAGCATGCAGATCATCATGTAAACTGAGAGTTTTGCCTTTAGATTTTAGGCTTCACCACTATGGACTAGTACAGTACCTGTAGAAAAACTGCTGATGCTCCATTCTGGTTGTTGATCTCACATTCCTATTTTATATCATTACTGGACATGATCCAGAGATAAATTGCTTCAACTCCTCAACTAAGGGTGGTTGTCCCCCCAAAACCTGGATAAAGCAAACCAGCCTCTTTTGAGAGAGAACCATGACCTCAGACTTGGAGGTGCTGATTCTCATCCCAGCTGCATCACACTTGCTTGAATGTGTGCAGGAGGATGCAGTCAGATGAGACAACAGGGACATTTTTAGTTATCTTGAATTGCATTTCAGATATGTTGATCCCATTTAAATTTTTGCAAACAGAAAAGGATTATTGGCAAATAAGTGCTCCCAAGGCAATCCTTCATGCACTCCTGTGATCATCACGTTTATCACTATCACAAAAAACAATGGACTCAGAGTTGACCCCCGGTATAGCTCCATCTTCATCTCAAACTTTCACTCTTCCCATCTACTGTTCTGACCATCATTCATGCTTCCACTTATTTTTGACAACACCACAGACCCTAACTGTTCTGTTCCACCTAAATGTCTTAATGCTCATCTCACCATCTTTCACAGCACTGTGTCAGGTGTATTTTTCATATCTGCAATTGGAAAATGTTGCTTCTTTCCCTTTGCCAGATTCTTTTATTGAATTTGCCTAACAACAAAAATTACATCCAGCTTTCCAGGCATGAAGCAAAGCTATTTTTAGCTAACTTTCGCCTAATCCTGGATTCTTTTCTCTAGCACATTTTCAACCACCTTCATTACATGCTTCAAAAACTTGATAGCTAGATATGACCCTCACTTCAGTTAATCATCCTTTCCTTTTTATACTGGAATTCATACTCTTCTTCTGCAGTCTTTAGAAATCAAGCTTCACACACAATCTTGTTGCAGATTCCTATTAACCACTCAACTCCAACTCTTCATTACTAGTGCCAGAATCACTCTGTTTGGGCAACCGGCTTTACCTGTCTTCAACTTTTTCAGTACTTTTTACAACCTCCTCTTCCATAAATTTACTGCTTAGTCCTTCTATTTTCACTCAATGAACATCATTATGCCTTTCTTACTACTCATTCCAAAGCTTCTCTGTGTACTTCTTCTTGATATCATTAGTCCCATTACTATTAATCATGATGTCCCACTCAGCATTTTGCAAGCAAATTCACACCCAGTTTATCCTGTCTTTCTTTTGTCATCTGCTTCATATTCCTCAACACATTCCTCTTTTCTTCTTCATTCTGCTGCTCACTTGAAAGCGTCCATCTTTTAGCTTCTTACACCATCCCAAGGTCTTATTTTAGCATTTTTACAGTGCTTTCTTTATTGATCAAACTGTCATTGAATGCCTTTGTATTCTGTCACTCCTTACAGAACCTTCTCTTTTCTTCATCTTCATCTCTATTTCAGTAATCCACCACCACTTCTGTTGTTTCTGACCAGACATTCTTTTTTCTTCCCATATGCCATTCTTACTTAATGATTCTGTAACTCCATTTTCTCTTACTACTAGTGCTTCAGAAAATGTATTTTTCCGAATGTCCTCCAACTTCTAGACTTCCAGCCTCTTGACACACATCCTCTTAACTTTCTTCATGCTTTATAACTAAACAATCTCCTACAACGAAACATTGTTGTTGTTAAATAACCTTCTCCAGGGTTCACCTTCACATTTTTCATTGTGTCCTGGTCAGCTTTCTCACCCACATATCTGTCTGTTGTGTTCATGTCACCAACTTGTTTTCCTTCTTCTTTGTAGGCATGTTGTTACATGCAATTATTTCTGTCACATCACTTAATTACAGTATCCTCACAGCCTCAACATTCCTACTACTGAAGCAAAAGCTCCCACACAATCCCTTATAACTATTAGTAATGGCTCCCACATGCCATTCAAGTTGCTATCCATTACAGTTATCTTTTTCGAGGCACCCCTGATGTCACATCTGTCAACCTGTCTCAAAGTCATCTTTCTTTTCTTCACTTATGTCAACCTGTGGGGTGTATGCTCAAACTATACACTTCAGTTGTTTACCAACAATAAACTTCAAAATTCCAAGATACTCCTTCACCACCACTTTGTCTGCCTTTGTTTCAGACTCCAGCATTGTCATCACTTGGCCCCGGCTAGAAACGTAATTTTCGCCATTTCCACTATGTATTCTCACACCTTTACCTTTCCACCATATCTCCTGTATGCAGCACATACCTGTTCTTCTTCTATTTAGCACTTCCACCACTTCAAAATGTTTCATTTGATTTAGGCAGGAAGGAGTACCAGTGGTGTACTATGGGCTATACTCTGCCCATGCATGCCTCATAAACCACTTTCCTTTCCTGACACCAACATCTCTTACTGTCCTTTTACAACAATACAGAAGGACAGTAATCTTATTCTAATGGGGTAAGCTTAGAATGGCTGCTTGCTGTGCCACTCTGTAATAGTGGCTGTGTGTCTATTCCATGTTCTTGTGGCCTCAGAACCCCTACAATTTTTTTTTTCTCCAGCCCTCTGGACTTGTTTTTTTCTGTCCTCTTGGCCATTGGACCTTACTTTATTCTTTGTTGCTTAGTATTGCCTAATCTTATTCTCTTTCTTCATCCTGTAAAGTACTTTAAGCTACATCATTTGTATGAAAACGTGCTATATAAATAAATGTTGTTATTGTTGTTGTCCCTTTTCATAGTCTCTCCCATAGCTGGCACTGAATCTGCTCATTTGAAGAATGGATTGGCAGCTTATGCTGTTTCCCCTACGTGACACAGAACTGTTCTTCTTTCCTGCATGAATCAGTGGTGTTAAATATTTTTAAAACATGCTGTCTTTAACACAACTCTGATGCTAAAAGTGAAAAGGGTTATTTTTCATTCTCTGAACTTAAGCACTCTAAAACTAATGAAAGAAAAAGTAAAGTTTCCAGAATCTGTTTTTCCACATTAATGTGTTGTTTAAGACATTAAAGACCGTCATAATTGCTGGCCCATTAAACAACAAACTGTGTTATGTATAAAGGACAGTTTCCTAAATGAGTGAGATTAAAAACCTTTTATCCACAATCAAAAAATGAACTTGATAAGGAAATGTGAATGAAGACTTTTTAAAAAAGAGGCATAAAGAATAGGGTAGTTTGGGTAAAGCCAATACTATCATATGATTTATTTGGAAAAAGAATGTCTGGTCATAAAAAACTGTGGGTCCTAAAACTACTCTGAAACTGTCTGAAGCATCATGGAAAGAGGAACATTAGAATAATTGTGTGAAGCCTTTATCTCTTGATACAGTATGATTGTGGTTGTTGTTATGTTTCTGAAGTTGTTGAACATGCTAAATTGGTTCTTGTAATGATTGCTTATTTTTGCTTTCATTTTGGGGTTGTGATTTATTTATAACATCATTGTGCTTACATTTTACACTGCCATTTTGTGTAGATATTTGTTATAAGCAAAAATATTTTCTGTGTCAACCAGAAGTGTCAACATGTGATGTCATTGTTCCGCTCCTATTTCTGAATATGCCATCCAATCTTCTGCATGAGGATTCAAAAACCTTTTGGGTATTATCTGGCCAAAATCTACTTGGGGGTTATATTCTTTGTGTGCTCTTTTATTTTGAATTTTGATTTCTAGTGCGGTTTAATTGTTTTGCTTGTCTTTGATCACCTTATTGTAACCCTTGCTAGTTTTTAACTTTTGAACTTTTTCATCCCCTTATTCTTGAGAGTTTACTTTTCTTACCTGCTGCTTTTCTGTCCTTGTAGCAAAATTTGTGTGTGCTAAAGCAAGATCTCTGAAAGACTGTCTCCCCTTCCAGTGTTTGTGTCTGTTCCTAGGATAGGCTTGTAGTGACCCTGATTTGGGTTACATAGTACAGTATTGTGTTATGTTAACATCAGGTCCTTAAGCCTCCTGAGATTTCAAAACTTTTGTGGTGCTTCATTTCACCAAATTGTTGTCAAGTGTGGTCAAAAATGTTTTATAGTCTTTAATCAAAGCAATCAAAAGTAGGTTGTCTCCTTGTGAAAATGCTGGTTGGCTCACTCTGTATTTGTGCTTAATAGGCAATATCAACTCTAAATTGAGACTTAGAAAAACAGGAGTTTCAGGGTTTACAGGTAGGCTTCAAATAGAAAAATGTCTTATTTTAGGATTTCCCTAGATATAAATGAAACAGCAGTTTTGGAAAAATTGCACACTTGAAACACATCTTGAAGGTTTTATTGTTTGATACAAGTGAAAATGAAGGAGGCAATTCAAAAATGAATGTGATCATCAACTCCTACAAAGCTTCGTCTATGGTAGTACTGATTGTTTTGTTGCCATTCCACCCTTCACACAATTTGATTAAAAAAAGACTCTTTCTCACTCTCCAAGTATCATTCAGTAAATCTGTAACAAAGTCACAATATTACGCAGGATGAAAACCTTTTACTTTAAGAATTTTCTACAAAGCTACATATAGTTTTATCGTTTAAATATTGAAAACATTATAATGACTGTAGTTATTCTAAATATGCTTTTTCATTTAAAAATTCATGATTTTTAAATATTTCCTAAGTTTCTAAAACTATTAAGGATTGCTAAAAATGGCATGTTCTGTTATTGAAAGTACTTGCTATGGATAGGATATGCATAGAGAACCTAAAAAATGAACCCCACCCCATGGGGATCCATAGGGAAATGTTTGGGTATCACTATTTTAAAAATTGTGTGCCAGCACTTTTTATAAGAAGTAAACATCCTGCATATTTCAAACAGGGCACAATGGTGACACAATGATTAGTATGCCAGAGTTGTGGGATCTAATCCTGGCCTTAGCCTTCCCAGTATGGAGTCTGCACCTTCTCTAACAAAAAAAAGCAAACTCCTGTCAATCATGAATAATCCACTGCATCCACTGAACAGTGTCATCTCCAGACAGAGGAGTAGCTTCAGTGACAGACAGAGGAGATCATTCTTCCCCCACACTATGCGACTCTTCAATTCCACCCGGGGGAGTAAATGCTAACATTACTCAAAGTTATTGTCTGCTTTTTTATTTTTATTTTTTTCATTTTTCATTTTTATTACTATTTAATTTAATATTGTTTCTTTGTATCAGTATACTGCTGCTGGATTATGTGAATTTCCCCCTGGGATTAATAAAGTATCTATCTATCTATCTATCTATCTATCTATCTATCTATCTATCTATCTATCTATCTATCTATCTATCTATCTATCTATCTATCTATCTATCTATCTATCTATCTATCTATCTATCTATCTATCTCTCAGTATAGACATATTTTTATACAATATATTTTAACATATTTCTCTCTGATCTATATAATGCTGTTAAAATATAATTTTATTTGTTATAATTAAAAGCATATATGTTGTGATTGATATGAAAGCTTGTAAGCAGACCCGGTATCCAGAAGATCGATCAATAGATAGGCATTATTTCTGACTTCCTTCTAATTTCAAACTTTGGGCACAGAAACTCCTTTCAAGGTCTGAGACAGGAGTGGTTCCATTGCTACTCTTGCATAACCAGGAATCACCTCCAGCTTAGTCAAAAAGCATTACTGGCAATGAGATTTTTTTCTTGGACCATATCTTGCAGAGAAGAGTCTGAGGCATGGCTACAGCATGATGGTGCTACCAGTTTAAAATGCCACTATAGCCATGTTTACTTTAATTTATACTCCAGCTCATGGAGTGTTACTCTTCCCAATCTACTAGTGTCTCAAATTCTACTCTGAAATCCATGTAAGCATCATGACAGACATCCTTTGAACCACTTAATCTGAATCAATGATGCATGGAGAAGATGTCTTTTTCAGCAGCACATGGTGCAAGGTCCAAAACAATGGTGACAAGGCTTCAATCCATCATATACTGTAGCTCATACAGTAGACACATTCACACACTGAGGTCAACTTACAGTGACCAGTTAACCTAAGTTTCTTGCCTTTAGAGAAAAAAAAGACAAAAACAAAAAGACAGGAAATAAACAAGAAAAACATGAGGATATGAGGAGAAGGTGCAAACTCCACACAGATAGTGACCAGGCAAGAGATTCAGTGCACTGGATCCATGAGGCAGCAGTGCTACCCAATGCACCACTATGTTTCCTGACAAACCTCAAAAGATATCCATAATACTAAAATAAACCACACAGTTTTCTTCACATTTACACTGTAGAACATTTGTTTAGTTGTTTGGTCCCCACTCCCAGTAGAGCCTATAAACAGATGGCACTAAGTAGTCTTCACTGGTTTGGAAACTATTGCTTCCTTACATGAAAATATGTCTTCTGTGATTTTTCATTGTTTTTTTTTTTTGTTTCTTAAAATTCATTTACATTTTTGAGATACTATGTGTTTATACAGTGTATTATATTCAAAGTGCCTTCAATGGCATGCTTTAGTAAAGGTAAGAAAAAAGGAAATGAAAAAATGTCTTTATTGTACATAAAGTTAATATTATACACAAATTATGAATATTTCCTTGGAACATTTTATCTCATTGAACTAATGGATTTTTCTAATAATTATGCATAACATATAGATATTGTGGTCAACCAGTCACCTTCTATGCATTTCCTAAACATGAGCATTAAACGTACCAGGTGAGGTAAACAGAAAAAAGTCTATTAAAAACCTACCACAGCAAATTAGTGTCAGACATGTAAAGGTGCTGATATGCATTATTTACATGGGTGGGTAGCTAGTTTTCACATTACAAAGCATCAAAGCTCTTTTTTCTCTTAAATCACACTTACTTCTTTAGAGTCTGCCCTCCTTTTTGCCATTTCATTTTACTCTTTGATTTTTACCCTAATTACACTACACAGTATTGTTTTTCTGCCACTTTTACCATCACTCCATTCCCCATATTTGATCAACGAATTTAAATATAAACATCAATTTATTCCCCTTGGATAGATCATTAACCACACGGTGTTATCATATTTTGTCTGTGTTGAGTTGTATATGAACTCAGACAAGCTGATTAGTTTCATTTGCAGTAAGTATAAATAATGGGAAGAGCATAAGAACAATTTAATGAAAATGGGCTATTCAGCCAGACATACTTTAGCTCATTAATCCTTTTTTATCTACTTCCGCAATGCATCATCAGGTCAAGATTTTAAGGCTCCTGAAGTACAATGATTTACACTACGTACTTTATAACATAACGTCACTACTTCAATAGCCAGAAAATATTATTACAAAATAACGAGACCCTCAGAATGAATAAACTTTCAGCCAGTTTGTCTTTAATGAAACATAGTATAATGGAAGGTGCCTTATTTAATGGAATTGCCACTCATACCTTGTAGCAACCCTTGGAGAAGTTCACTATCTGTGTTCATGCTGAGGAGGAAATCAGAAGTTGATTCCCTTAGCACTGTTTTCATAAAGCCAAAAACTAAATTTAGCATCCTCTATAATAAAGCAGAACAGCATTGTTTATCTAGTTAGATCTTTTGTAGTCTATAATAATATTAATAATATTTAATAACATTTATATTGCGCTTTTCTCGCAACTCAAAGTGCTTTACATAAACAGAGGGGAACCATTTTAACCATTATTGCACCAGTATACTCACCATTAGCTTTTAAGTGGTGAAGGGATGATAGAGCCAACTAAAGTCAATGGATGATTAGCAGGGCAGACTGGACAAGGCTGTAATGGGCAATTTAGCCAGGACATTGGGATTCACCCTACTCTTTTTGAGAGATCCCCAGGGATCTTTAATGACCACAGAGAGTCAGGGTCTTGGTTTTACTGTATGTCTCATCTAAAGGATGACACCATATGTACAACACAGTGTTCCCGTCACTGCACTAGTGTAGTTGGATTTACACACAGCCCATAGGGTAAGCACCCCCTGCTGGCTTCACCAACACCTCTTTCCGTAACAACCCTACACCTTTAATGGTGAGTCTCCCATCCAAGTACTGGCCAGGCCTAAGCATGCTTAGCTTCAGATGAATGACCTGTTCTGAAAAACAGGTGGTATGTTTGCTTACTGTACCATAGGCTTAGACAATGTACCTTTCAGCTTCAAGTGTCTTTGTGCAGGTCATGCTGCATTGGTAATTATTGCCCACCAAATAGACAGAATTATGCCATTGCCCCTAGTGATAGTCCACCCAGGTCACCTAGTATGAAAACAACTCTCTGATCATAAAGCTGTTTTCTAAAGTGGTCACACCATTTTAAACAATGCTGGTTCATATTTATATGATACATCCATAAAGATACTAAACAGATGTCTTTCTAACTGCTGCCTTTCACTGTATCTCCTGATCTGAAAGGCTAATGTAAATGTACAAAAGAGTGTCAGCACTTTGACAGAAAATTCACTACCTCATTTGGTGTTCATATTACAGAATGGTAATGAAATGTTCATATTTCTCATTAAACTTGGAGAAGGAGTCAAATTTGTCTATTTAATAAAAAATGAAAAGGTCTTGACTGTTCTGATCATCGATGCTTACACACTGTGAAGAACACCTTTGTGGTAGAGCTTGAAAATGACCTCAATCAGAGCTCCAGACAATCGCTTTATTAGAAAACCATCAAGCCCTGGAGGTACTATTCCATATGCAGAACTTTTCATTTTTGAATTGGTATAATTAATGGGCATAAGAGAAGCTGAAAAGCTGTTTAATGTGGGAATTGTCATTACAACATGTTTTTAACTTAGAGTGGGCACAGACATTGCTAGTTTCTAATGGAGATCTCCGTTATCAGTCCTCATGTTTTACATATCTGGTCATTCCCTACAATTAAATCAGTTATGAAATAGATATAAAAATAATGCATGTATAATTTTATTTGACGTAATAGTTGCAGAAAACGACATCATGTAAGTCCAAAGTCAGATAATAGAATGTAAACAATATTCAATCTTTGCAGTCTTAACCCAGTTTGGTCGTAGATGGTATTTTCATGTGTGCCACAATTGTCACAATAGACTGTAGCATATTGGCTGTGTTGTTGTTTTTTTATTATCATTTTGGTGGTTATATTTTTGGTTATTGTTTCCCAATTTAAACATTGAGGCAACAGATTACAATTGTTTTACAGTTTGGGTGTTTTGTTATTGCTCAAGTTGATTATTTTAACCTGTGCTCACAACATCTTTTGATCTTACCTACAGTATACACTGGTCTCATTTGATCACATGATCACATGCCTCCCTTAGATTTGTCTTTATTCATGATAGATAGATTATTCATATAATGCCTTTGCCTTGCACAATAATATGTATGTTATAATGTGATAATATATATTGGCAGGTCCACCACTGGCGCCCTGTGCTTTTCACAGATGAGAGCAGGTTCACCCTGAGTACATGTGACAGACGTAAAAGGGTCTGGAGAAGCCATGGAGAGCATTATGTTGCCTGTGAAATCGTTCAGCATGATCAGTTTGGTGGGGGGTCAGTGATGGTCTGGAGAGGCATATCGATGGAGGGACGCACAGACCTTTACAAGCTAAACAACGGCTCCTTGACTGCCATTAGGTATCGGGATGAAATCCTTGGATGCATTGTCAGACTCTATGCTGGTGCAGTGGGTCCTGGGTTCCTCCTTATGCATGGCAATGCTCGGCCTCATGTGGAAAGAGTATGTAGGCAGTTCCTGGAGGATGAAGGAATTGATACCATTGACTGGCCCCCACGCTCGCCTAACCTAAATCCAATAGAACACCCTTGGGACATTATGTTTCGGTCCATCCGACAATGCCAGGTTGCACCTCAGACTGACCAGGACCTCAGTGATGCCCTGGTCCAGATCTAGGAGGAGATCCCCCAGGACACCATCCGTCGTCTCATTAGGAGCATGACCGACGTTGTTAGGCATGCACACAAGCACGTGGGAGCCATACAAACTACTGAGTACGATTTTGAATTGCTGCAGTGAACTTTCACCAAAATGGACTAGCCTGCTGCATAATTTTTTCACTTTGATTTTTGGGGTGTCTTTGAATTCAGCTCTCTGTAGGTTGATAATTTTTATTTCTATCAAACGATGTGGCATCCTTTCATTCCTAACAAATTACCCAGTCCATATAAGTATAGAAGTCATCATGATTTCTTTTTTACCATTGAGATCTGATGTGTTTTCATAGTGTTCCTTTAATTTTTTTGAGCAGTTTATATTGTCATTTTCCCACCGTATGTTACACCTTATGCAGTATTTTATACATTATTAGTTTATTTAAAAATTAAGCTGTTTTGCTTTACCCATCCCTGCCGTGGGCTGGCACCCTGCCTGGGGTTTGTTCCTGCCTTGCACCCTGTGCTGGCTGGGATTGGCTCCAGCAGACCCCCTTGACCCTGTAGTTAGGATATAGTGGGTTGGAGAATGGATGGATGGATCTATAGATTAAATCATATATATTGTGATGGATGGCTGGCAGTTCATCCTGGTCGACACATCCAGGACGCTGGATTACCGCAGGGCATCATGGAAAATGGAGTTTGGCTTCACAGCCCTGCTGGGTACCGTGGGTGCCGCCAGGGGACGCTGCAGGAAGACACAGAGACTTCTATTTCTATTATAGCCCGGAGGTACTTCCAAGTCACGGGGATGGAAGAACTGAAGGACTTCCGGGCTGAAGACAAAGAGTTTTCATCTGACCTGGAAGTGCTATGGAAGCACATGGACTGAAGGATAGAAGCACTTCCAGGTCAAGGAATATAAAAAGGACTGTGGGAAACAAAGCAGACTGAGCCGGAGTTGGGAGGGAGTGTGACAGAGCTGCTGGGAGGAGAGGAGGATTATTGGATTGTGATTATTGATTATTGTGTATTGTGGTGGAGTAGGTGCTTTGTGCACTTTAATGAAGAAATTAAAATACTTCTGGGTGCTTTTAAAGAGTGTCTGTATCTGTCTGGGTACAGGTGGGCATAGCGCCACCAAACATCCATTAACTTACAATATTTATTACTGTAATGGACTACTGCTGTTCTGACTGAGTGCAGGTTTAAAGGTGTACATTTTCAACACATTTTTCTGGCAAAGCCCCATGGGGTAGCATCACAAAAGCCTCTTGCCAAACAACCTTAAGAGGACAAAATGAGTGAAAAATGTAATATTGTTTGAAAGCCCCAGATTACAATCTTGAAATAAATACATGTAGTTCCCAGTTTTGTGGCTTTAAATATTAAATAAGGGTAAAGATACAAGCTATTAGGTTATGCCATAAGATTTGTCCTTTCAAATCCTTCCTGCCTAAGACCCAACCTATATTGTTATGCTGTTGTCAGTGTCATTTGATAGAAGTGCTTCAGAAATCAAAATAGGTCACACCCCTGGGTGCTAGGATTTAGAAAGACATGACATATGCTGTTCATTTTTCCTGTTATTGACCTGGTGCCCCTTCAGCAATAGCAGCTGCTAGCAAAAAGGGATGCACAGTATCTAGTCCAAAGCAGAACATGTCAGTCAGTCAGCACTGATTGGCATCAGAGTAGATTGTCTTGTAATTTGTGAGTGATGCTCCTCCTGAGCCTCTCTGTTTTGGCCATAAGACTGTGGAACCATTTGCCCAGTTTCAGCAAGTGGAATAATTCATTACTGGGGTGGGAGAGGTCCTTGATGATTTTGGTTGCTCTGACCCTATAACTGCTTGGTGAAATTACCTACTGCGAGGGGAGAACAGATCATATGATGCACTCTACTGCTTGTACCGGCATTTGTAGGGCTTTGCAGTCTTGAGCAGACCAGTTTCCATACCAGAATGTGATGCTCACTGTTATGATGTTTTCTACAGAGGCTGTGTGCGAAGCTTTTATGAGCATTTTGTAAATACTAAATTTCCCCATTTGCCTCAGATAGTACAGACTCTGCCTTGACCTTTTGATCTCAGCACAGATATGCCGAGTCCATGCCATGTCTTCAAACATATAAACTCCAAGGTACCTGAAGCTGCTCATCCTTTCCACTGTAGCCTCATTGATATGAATGATGTGAAGGGCCGCTGTGGCTTCATGCTGAACTCCTTTAGTATTTGCCTTGCGTGCATGCTTGGCAGAGAGAAAGAGAGAGAGCTCAAAATATTGACTACTTCAGTAATTTCACATGAATGTAGGCTTGAAGAATAGGCTTATCTCAGGCCCTGGAATGCCTCCTCATGCACCTTCACTGATCAACTTAACGTGCATATCTTTAAGATGTGGTAAGAGAATCTGATTACCACACACACAATGGAACCTGACATAGGATTGGAACCCAGGACTGGTGCTGTTAAAAAACAGTAATAACTACTGTGTCACTACTGTGCACTGTAATGTATGAATGTATTGCTCTTTTAAAAAACTTACTAAATAGATTATAAACTTAGAAAAAAACTTGTTAATTAGTTATTGCAATGGAAATACAGTTAAGAGTCCATACTGTAAAACACAATGTTCCTTTATTTTGCATTTCTTCTTTTGTATCAGTAGTGTACAGTACTGTAAATAATTAATCTTTTAATAATACTTCAAATAATAGATGTTTTATTAAAGTAAGACTGATACAAAATTCAGAAGGGCTGTATAGTGAAACAAAATATCATATTGCAAGTAATGCCTGACAGTACTTATGTCATAATTTAACTTATTGGTGGGGTGTCTTATGTGTATGGAGTTTTAATGTTTAAATTATGCTGTTCCTTGCTTCCAGCAGGTAATATGGATTCCCAACACAGCCCAAGCACATAATCTCAGAATCACTAATATAGCTGACTAGGGGGTTCGCCCCCTGCTTGCTTTGCTCGCAAACCACCCCCCAGCCCCTCCAGCCTATGCTACGTGCGCCAGCCACTTAGTGTGTCTGCTGCTCATGTTGTGAAAAGGGGGGCTGAACGCACCCCAAGGAGACAAGGTCGCCCCTCTGAAACTCCCTCTTAAACGTTGATACAATGGGAAATAAATTGGGATTTGTTTTACCTTCTCTTTGCTCGATCAGATGCTGGATTGCTGCTGCTGCTGCTGCTGCCGTGCTGCGTGATCTGCATCTTGCGCGGCACTTTGAACATTTAAAAGCCTGTGCAACAGCTGTCCTACTCTTTGTCTTTTTATTTCCGGCCCCGGGCATGGTTAAATCTCTTGACATGAGTTCTTGATATTTTTTAGTTTATAATTTGAAAACGAAGTAAGACTATGAAAATCTAACAACACCACATTAATGTTAGATACATTTTGAAAAGAATGGTACCAAACATATATATGTAAGTTTTGAAATAAGCCTGATTTAAAGAGTGAAAAAAAAACATGACATGAAAACATCACATAAAATCGTTGCACTTTTGGAGTTGGGATTTTTTATACATACACTGCTCACAAAAATTAAAGGAACACTTTAAAGAAACACATTTGATACATCAGATCTCAATATGAAGTTGGATATCTATACAAATAACGACAGGGCAATGTCTTAGGAACAAAAGGATGCCAAGTCTTTTAATGGAAATTAAAGTTTTCTGCCTACAGAGGGCTCAATTGTGTAGACACCCTAAAATCAGAGTGAAATGAAGATGTGGCAGGCTAATCCATTTTTTCAAAAACTTAATTTCTGCTACTCAAAATGCTTTTCAGTATCTTGTGTGGCCCCCACGAGCTTGTATGCATGCTTGACAACGTCGGGGCATGCTCCTAATGAGACGACGGATGGTGTCTTGTGGCATTTCCTCCCAGATCTGTATGAGGGCATCCCTGAGCTGTTGTACAGTCTGAGGAGCAACCTGGCGGCGCCTAATGGACCAAAACATAATGTCCCACAGATGTTCTATTGGGTTTAAGTCAGGGGACCGTGAAGGCCATTCAATTGTTTCAATTCCTTCATCCTCCAGGTACTGCCTGCATACTCTTGCCACATGAGGCCGGGCATTGGCATGCATTAGGAGGAAACCAGGACCTACTGCACCAGCGTAGGGTCTGACAATGGGTTCAAGGATTTCATCTCGATACCTTATGGCAGTCAGAGCATCATTTCCTACGCAGTAGATGTCTGTGCGTCCCTCCATGGATATGCCTCCCCAGACCATCACTGACCCACCACCAAACCTGTCATGTTGAACGACGTTGCAGGCAGCATATTGTTCTCCTTGTCTTCTCCAGACTCTTTCACGTCTATCACAGCTGCTCAGGGTGAACCTGCTCTCGTCTGTAAAAAGTACAGGGCGCCAGTGGCGGACTTGCCAATTCTGGTGTTCTTGAGCAAATGCCAGTCGAGCTCCACGGTGCTGGGCAGTGAGCACAGGGCCCACTACAGGATGTCGGGCCCTCAGGCCATCTTCATGAAGTCTGTTCCTGATTGTTTGGGTAGAGATATTCACACCAGTGGCCCTCTGGAGGTCATTCTGTAGGGCACGAGCAGTGCTCAGCCTGTTCCGCCTTGCACAAAGGAGCAGGTATTGGTCCTGCTGATGGGTTGAGGACCTTCTACGGCCCTGTCCAGCTCTCCGAGAATAACAGCCAGTCTCCTGAAATCTCCTCCATGTTCTGTAGATTGTGCTGGGAGACACATTAAACCTTCTTGCTGCAGCACGTGTGGATGTGCCATCCTGGAGAAGTTGGACAACCTGTGCAACTTCTGAAGGGTTAAGGAATCACCTCATACTGCCAGTAGAGATGATTACTCAAGCCAAAACTAGCACGAGTGGAAAGCCCAATAAAAAAAGTGTTCCTTTAATTTTTGTAAGCAGTATATATATATATATATATATATATATATATATATATATATATATATATATATATATATATATATATATAGAGAGAGAGAGAGAGAGAGAGAGAGAGAGAGAGAGAGAGAGTAGATTTACTAAACCTGAGTGTAAGTATGACTGCAGAAATCATCCATAGCAGTGCCACTTAAAAACAACAAGAATAATAACAATGAATAGTAAGGATAATTTATAAAATACTTCTGTTGTAAGCAAGTCCCTGACTCCCCACACTTGTATATACTTGCCTAAAATATCTTATATTCTTCTCTTATGTGGAAACTCCCACTGATAATCCCTTTAATTGTAGTCATGATTTCTTGATTGTGTCCCAAAGAAAAGAACACTAAAAAATGTTTTCGCCCTTTACGTTTTCATACTCTTTTAATCCAGTTCAGGGTTGGTCATGGTGGTTGGCGAAGATTGAACCTAAATTAATAAAATATTATCATTATTATTATCCTGGCAGAAATAGGTAAGACAAAAACAACACTGGATGGGTGTCCGCATGTTACTTGGTCCCTACACTTACAATTACCAGGGACCAGTATTGAATTTTTTAATTAATTTAACATTAATCTTGGGATATGGGGGAAAAACTGAATAGCAGGGGAAAAATCGACACAGACACAGGAAGAATATAATGAATATGACAGACAAAAGGATTCACGTAATCTATAAAGTGGCGGCACTAGCCAGTGTACCATTGTGTAATCCATAAAAAGATGTGCGTTAAAAAAAAAACACCAACATTATTAGTACACACATAAAAGGTGAAGCTTTCTCTCAGATTTCAAAGTCATATGAACAACATGAATGCCTTTTTGCATAAATCTTATTTGCAGTATCTGTGCATAGAAAAACACATTCACACACTTCAGATATGTTAGCTTTGTCTCTTGTTTCTTAGTTGCAGAACAGAGACTTTGTTGAAATGCCATTTTGTTCCTGAGGGAATCTCAGTAAAATCACGGATCCTCCACTATACAGGTCAAGAAAGAAATTATTTAAGCTTTTTGTCTTTCTTTAGGCTCTGTAGTCTTTGATAAGGGATATCAGCTTGATACACACATTGGTATTTATCCTGCTTCTCTCTGTAGAAACAAATATTTACTTCCTTTGTTGCCCTCCCCCCCTTCTTGGGGCGACATAATTTGTCATCTCAAGGGGAGGGGAGGGTGGGCGAGAATTGTAATTCCCACCTGAAACACAAGCTTTCCTTCAGATGAAGTTAAATCTTCAGAATAAATTGTTCTTACATGTTTTGCAATGGGAGGGAGTTTTCTGAAACAAGCTTCAAAGAACAGCATTTGTCTTTAACAATTGTGGTCTCTCATTGCAGTAATTGTTGCTTCTAGTGGTCTATGCTGGGTATTAAGAAATGTTCCTTAGGGAATATTAAATCAGATCTAATTATTTTCCACCTTCCAGAAACTCGTGTATGACTACAGTTCTGATGTAACCGATGAAAATATTTTAAAATTTACTTTAGATTCATGCAATGACATGGAGTTGAAACTTTTGGTGCACTACAGGCTTTGCCCTCATTCAACAGCAATCTATTACAGATTGTCCTTCTGTCTGTTGGTTTGCTGCATTAACTCCTTGAACGTGACTGTATGAATGGCTGTACAAGTATATGAGCGAGGCATCATGGAGTGGCAGCACATGTGATGGAGACCACATACATTCCTAGCTGTCTACTGCTGATTGCTTGTAGCTTGTGAATTATAGTATAGGAGGAGGAAGCAAAGTGGGTAGTCAGCTCAGAGTGGGACAAGGTAAACAAAAATTTATAGACAACAAAATATATACGTAGATAAAGCAGTGTTTTTTCTGGACAAAAGTCAAACTGAATGATTCTCTGCTTGACAAATGTAAAGTGTCTGTGCTCTCAACCAGCAAATCTTAAAAGAAACCCCAGAGTTACTGTGCTCTTGTGAATAACTAGGAAGCAATGATTGTACTCTGTTTGTCGTGGGCAAAGAGGATTTACATGCTATTTAGGATCAAAATAGACATCTTTACAGCATGTAAAGTAATTAAAGAGTATAACTGAAAACGAGGTAACTACGGGAAGTGCAACCTTTGTGCAGTGATAAAAGAAGGCCACAAAATGCTTAAACACCATGAAATGGAAACCGGGAGATGATCAGAATGTGTGTTAAATTCGTTTGGTGTACTGTATATAGGAAGGGACTCTGTGTCATGTCTAAAAGCTCTGCTTTAAATCTTACTGTATATAAATCCTTACGGTATAAAGGAACTACGTTAAGAGTGTTATTAGGAGCAGTAATCAAGTAGTATCATTGGTTAGGAAAATAAAATGGATTTTATATATTTTGAGTAACAGTAGAGCCATAATGAGCAACGTTTCCTATACGAGGTGGGGCAGAAAAGTAATGAGACTGATTTTTTATTTACCAAAGTTTTTATTTTTTTCAAACATCAATGTTATCCCCTTCAAAGTAGTTCCCTTGGGCAGCTGCACACCGATGGAGACGTTGTTCCCACTCTTGGTAGCAGCGCTGGAAGTCTTCAACCAGTATGGTCTTCAGCATGTTCGTTACACTCTTTTGGATGTTTTCTAAAGTCCCGAAATGACGTCCTTTGAGGACATTTTTCAGTTTAGGAAAAAGGAAAAAGTCACATGGACTGAGGTCAGGTGAATAAGGGGGCTGGGGAACCACAGGAATGCCTTTTGAGGTAAAAAATTCTGTTATGGAGAGGGCAGTGTGACATGGGGCGTTGTCATGATGGAGCATCCATTTGTCTGCAATGTCTGGTCTCACGTGAATGACCCTTTTTCTGAGCCTTTCAAGGACGTCTTTATAAAAAACTTGGTTGACAGTTTGTCCTGGAGGAACAAATTCTTTGTGGACGATTCCCCTTTTGTCAAAAAAACAAATCAGCATTGATTTGATCTTCGATTTGCTCATTTGAGCTTTCTTTGGTCGAGGAGAGTTTGCAGTGTGCCACTCCTGACTTTGCCTCTTGGTCTCAGGATCGTCTTCAAAAATCCATGATTCATCACCTGTGATCACACGACTAAAGAAATCTTGCTCATTAGCAATTCTGTCAAGAAGATCAAGACACTTGTTTTTTTGATTGTCCTTCTGCTCAATTGTGAGGTTATTCGGCACCATTTTGGCACAGACCTTTCGCATGTGCAAATGTTCAGTCAAAATTTGATGAACGGTAAATCTGTTCAAATTTAATTGTTCACTCAACATTCTTAATGTTAAACGACGGTCTGATCTCACAAGAGTGTTCACACGTTCGATGTTTTCATTGGTTTTCGAAGTTGAAGTCCTCCCTGAACGGTGTTCATCTTCAACGTGTTTTCTGCCTTCCAAAAATGATTTGCGCCAGCGAAAACTTGAGCTCGGGATAAAGAATGTTCCCCATAGGCCTGTTTTAACTTTTCAAACGTCACACTTGCCGTTTAATGGCACAACGTTGCTCCAAATTCCACTGTTCCATTTTGCGTGACGCACAATCATAAACACAACTTCACTAATAGCAGTCACAAAAATCACGTAGTTAACGGAAGGAGTTGAAACTCGCACTGAGCTATGGGAGGGTACTGATACACGTGCTCTATCAAGGACAACAGCGCAGCGTTGCCAGATCGCTTGCAGTGTTGCCAGTCTCATTACTTTTCTGCCACACCTCGTATACACTAGAAGATTGTATTTAACTAATTGGCAGTACTGAAAAGTGAGTTATCTAGAGTGAACTATAAATCATCAGTGGATCTGTATTACAGTTCTTGTTGGAGTTATGTATCTTTATTTCTTTTTAACTAATTATGTTAAATGTCATAGAGAATAGGGAATCAACTGGGGTCTCCATTTTGTCAGAGTTATAGAATACTTGGTGTCCTGGCACAAGAAGAAGTTGAAATATGTTTTAGGGTTTTCAAAGTGTCTGTCTGATTGAGGAAACATAAAGATCATTAAATTTAGGACCTCATCATAATACAGTACTGAAAAGAGATTTTACATTAATCTTACATGATTAAATAATAAATTCAAGTATCCAGAGTTTTAAATAGCCAGCAATCATTTGCATGCTTCTATAACTCCTTTTTCTGTTTACATAATCCCAAATGTTACATGTTCTGCCTTCATTTTCTATGTAATAGCCATCATATACAAGGTCTTGTCCATTCAACTTTCATAATTATCTACTATAGCCTAAAGTATAAGGGTTTTTTCCTTTCATATTCTTTTCATTTCTAGTTTTTCCTGAACACTTGGTAGTCACATTCCCAGACTGGCACTAGAAGGAGAGGGGACATTTGCTATGCACTGACTATCATGTATACAGTGGTTGCTAGGCAACATTTGATAGGTATGCGATTTCCTGCAGATTTATAGGTCATGCAACAAACAGCAAATTAGTAAAAACCTGCCTTTACTGTTTACCCATCATTGTTTAAACTAGTCCTTAAGCAGTGAGCCCTTATCTCAATTCTGACTTTTAGAAAAACATGCCAAAATTGTTGTTCCAGACCAATGCCTTTAAATTTAAACCTTAAATTTTACTAAATCTTTTTTAAAAATTCTTTGTTGTTAGTGAACCTACTTTAATCAAATTACCAGAACTTCATCTCAAAACTCAAATCCTTTTTATTTAGCACTAATCCAGTATTCACCAAAAGTATATTTAGAAGGTAAACCTAACCACAAGATTTTATAAGCATTTGGATGAGCTGGCTTCAAAACTACTTCACCCATGCCTGAAGTTACTATCTATATCACCTCAGATTCACACATGGATGTATACATGGTTTCCATTACATCTTCTGTTGCACCAACCTGGAGACACCATGGTTGAGATGTTATTTGCTATGGGAGAACTAGATGATCTTTTGTTCTGCCACTTGATTATTTAGTAGATCTCTCACAGGATGCAAAAGCTTAGATTTATATAAAGTAGATGCCAACTTACATATCCTTTTTCTGTAGTACATGCAAGTCCTCCATTGTGCAGAGTGGAAGTGCACTACAATAGCCACAGTGGTAAAAAGCTTGAACTATAAATGCATGTACAGTGACCTAGTGAGAATGCCTTGGTCAACTGGTGTACTTCTGCAGTACCCATGATCTATATTAGTTCCTGGTGGAACTGAACATGTCTTCCTGTATGTCTTGTTGTTGTAGCTAATGCTGATTCCACAGGGACACTGACATGCTAATAATTTTTGTGGGCAATTTTGCAATTGCATTTTCAATGACACTGTAAAAACATAAGACTGTGTCCCACCATACCACATCTGATATCCATAATTGACCATGATATCTGTAATTCGAGTTTCAAGGTAATTGTCTGAAATTTTAGGAAAAAAGTAAAAAATAGAAACAATCAAATACTACCCTTACACAAAAAAGTTGTTATTTTATTTGCCTATACTGTACTTTTAAAAATCCCTCTGTTTGATAGGAGACTTTCCTACCCAGACATCTTCTGTCATTATATCTGCTATAGCCTACTTAGCATCTCTTTGTTTTGGTCTTGTTGCAAGTTGAACCTCAGTCGTAGCAGAACTCCATTTAACATTTACTGTTAGTCCTTGTTCCTGACTAAATGTCAGCATTTAGAAAGATTCTTGTCGGCTGTATCACATTCCTTATACTGTATACAGTAACTCAGATAATGGCTTTGGAAAGAGGAGGCATGGCTATCAGGAGTGTGGAAAAGCTTACAAAATACTTCAACTTCTTTTTGTGCCATGACACTAGCAATTCTATACCTCTGATAGAAGGCCAACCCCAATTGATTCCCTGTGCTCTACCCCATTTAAGATGATTAGTTTAAAGGAAACAAACATACACAATTCTAACAGGGGATGTAATACAGAGATACTGAGGACAAGTTCCTAATCTTCTTGTCCTTTGTGAAACTTCATAAGACCAACACCCAGTTTTTACTTTATCATATATGAAGTATAGGGAAAGTATTTGAATCCTCCAAAAATTCCAATTCAAGATTCTGATGAATCTCAACATTTTAGAACTCACTGAGTCCGAAAATACCATTTTTGGAATTATATCTGTCTGTGTGTGCGTGCATGTGTGTGTGTGTATGTAAACACGATAACTTCAGTATGCTTTCATTTAGGTCAACCAAATTTTTGAATTTTAGGTACAGAACGTAAATTTCTAGCAGCTTTTGGGCTATTTCTGTTAACCTGAAGTGGTACTTTACCTTTTATTCAAGCAGCTGCAGAGTCAGATTTATTCAATTTTACTTTTATAATAATTGTTCAATATGTTATTGATTTGATTTGTTGTTGATGGTTCTTAAATGTACATAATATAAAAATATAATCCATTGTATTAAGGTTTACTCCTAAAATATCCATCCAAATATCTACATATACGACAAAGATTAGGGGAGACTACTCCCGATTTTTTTCTTTCTCTTTCTTTCTTTCGTTCTTTTTTAAACCAGAGTAATCCCAATAAGATCACATATGAAAATCAGGGGGTAAGACCCTAATATCTGTAAACCCTACTGAAAGGTGGCTTTCGTGGTTATCACATGTAGTTAGCAGTATGAAGCTACTTGAGGTAAGCAGTGTGACATAGTGTTTAAGCAGTTGGACTTCAGACCCAGAGGCTGTGAGTTATTGACACTTTGTGACCATTAACATGTCACTTCATCTACCAGTGCTTCAACTGGGAAACCAATGGAAATGTAAGCAATTGAATCTCAAATGTTGTAAGTCACCTTGGATAAAGGCATCAGACAATTAAGTAAATAATAATAATATTTTACTCCCTTGGCTCAACCTATGTCATGTTGTGAGTACTTAAGTTGACTACTTTACACCTACAGTTAAACAGGTTTTTCTGAAATCCAGTCCTTTGCAAAAACACTGTTCCAGTATTATAATGTAATGCCTTCATTGCATTGGAATAAAGCTCTAATTATTTACAAGAACATGAACTCTTTACTATTGTATTAACTATGGCTACCAAACAAGGTTATATGGCACCGTCATCAATATACAACCTAAACAAGAGAATTCAGTGGGCAAAGGGGATCTGAAGGAAACGTCTGGGCAGAATATCCAATATTTAATACAAATAATTTATTCATGAGTTATATTGGCATATTTTTTCAATCCAATAATATACATTCAAAATAAAAACAAATGAATATGAAGGTATAACTGAGAACCAGTATTTGTTTTCACATCTTTCTTCTTTTGAGTGTTTGATTGAGCCCTTTCAAAGGTTTTGAAGGTGTTGCCTTTAAATTCAAGTGATCAGTAAAGTTCATTTTTGACTAAACCAAAATTAACATTAAACCATCTATAATGGGAAAAAAAATTCTAAGCAAATAATTTTCTATTTCCTTATTTTCTCTCTGTAGGTTTTGAAAGATTCTTTAAATTCACAGACCACAATTTAACAATGAGCTGTTCTGTGGCATGTCAACAGATAGTGCTGTAAATATCTATGCATTGACTTTTGATCTTTTGTCTTAGTTAATCTGGTTTATTGTGGGTAATGGGTAAACGTTTTTCTTTTGAGAATAGCCCAATTCAGGAATCCACTCTGATATGAGACATTTTATATTTAAGCAACCCTAACAACCCACACCACTGGCCCTTGCCTGTTCTGACTGGGGGAAGGCAATTAATTGACATTTTCAAAATTTTAACAGGAAAAAAAATACATGAGTTGATGTAATTATTTGTAAACATTCAGCTTATAAAACCCTTTTGTTTGTTTCTAACTAGTGACAATGTATTTATAATTTAGAGCTATTATGTTTATCTAGTTAAACAATAATTAAGATCAAATGTTTGTTATTGCTCAATATTAGGCCTTCAGTATGAACACTTCTTGAAATCAGAACTTGTATAAAGCTATTATTTACTTCTAATTTTTTCATAGTACTAAAAAAGTAATTTTTCGTAAATACAGATGCAGTTGTCTATCTTCTATTTATGCTGGAGGGTTACGTCAGGAAAGGCATCCGGTGTAAAATTTTGCCAAATCAATATGTGGACAACAATACAAATTTCAATATCGGATCAGTCGAGCCCCGGGTTAACAAAGACCGCCACCAGTACTGTTAGCCAACAGAGGGGTTGGCAGAAGTTGGGATACTGTTGGCCCAAAAAGAAGAGGGGGGAGACATGTCCAGAAGCAGGAGGAGAGGTGGAAGTAAAGAGAGTGAAACTGAGGGTAGGAACTGAATGTTGTTAGTATGACTGGTAAGGGGAGAGAGATACAAGATATGATGGATAGAAGGAAAGTTGATATATTGTGCGTGCAAGAGACTAAATGGAAGGGGAGTAAGGCCAGGTGGATTTGAGGTGGATTCAAATTGTTCTATCATTGTGTGGATGGGAGGAGAAATGGGGTAGGAGTTATTCTGAAGGAACAGTATGTCAAGAGTGTTTTGGAGGTGAAAAGAGTGTCAGGCAGAGTAATGATTATGAAGCTGGAAATTGGAGGTGTGATGATGAATGTTGTTAGTGCATATGCACCACAAGTTGGGTGTGCAATGGGTGAGAAAGAAGATTTTTGGAGTGAGTTGGATGAAGTGATGAACAGTGTACCCAAGGGTCAGAAAGTGGTGATTTGAGTAGATTTTAAAGGGCATGTTGGTAAAGGGAACAGTGGAGACGAGGAGGTGATGGGTAGGTATGGTGTCAAGGAGAGGAATGAAGAAGGTCAGAGGATAGTGGATTTTGCCAAAAAGATGGATATGGCTGTGGTGAATATATATTTTAAGAACAGGGAGGAACATAGGGTTACGTATAAAAGTGCATGAAGATGCACACAGGTATATTACATGCTATGCAGAAGAGTTGATCTGAAGGAGATTGAAGACTTCAAAGTGGTGGCAGGGGAAAGTGTAGTTAAGCAGCATAGGATGGTGGTCTGTAGGATGACGGAGATCAAAAAGAGGAAGAGAGTGAGGGCAGAGCCAAGGATGAAATGGTGGAAGTTGAAAAAGGAAGACTGCAAGGTTGAGTTTAGGGAGGAGGTGAGACAGGCACTGGGTGGCAGTGAAGAGTTACCAGACAGCTGGGAAACTACAGCAGATGTAGTAAGGGTGACAGCAAGAAGGGTGCTTGGCATGACATCTGGAAAGAGGAAGGAGGAAAAGGAAACATGGTGGTGGAATGAGGAAATACAGGAGAGTATACAGAGGAAGAGGATGGCAAAGAAGAAGTGGGATAGTCAGGGAGATGCAGAAATAGACAAGAGTACAAGGAGATAAGGCACAAGGTGAAGAGAGAGGTGGCGAAGGCTAAAGAAAAGGCATATGATGAGTTGTATGAGAGGTTGGACACTAAGGAGGGAGAAAAGGACCTGTACCGATTGGCTAGACAGAGGGACCGAGCTGGGAAAGATGTGCAGCAGGTTAGGGTGATAAAGGATAAAAATGGAAATGTACTCACAAGCGAGGAAAGTGTGTTGAGCAGATGGAAAGAGTACTTTGAGAGGCTGATGAATGAAGAGAACGAGAGAGAGACGAGGTTGGATGACGTGGAGATAGTGAATCAGAAAGTGCAACGGATTAGCAAGGAGGAAGTAAGGACAGCTATGAAGAGGATGAAAATGGAAAGGCCATTGGTCCAGATGACATACCTATGGAAGCATGGAGGTGTTTAAGAGAGATGGCAGTGGAGTTTTTAACCAGATTGTTTAATGGAATCTTGGAAAGTGAGAGGATGCCTGAGGAGTGGAGAAGAAGTGTACTGGTGCCGATATTTAAGAATAAGGGGGATGTGCAGGACTGCAGTAACTACAGAGGAATAAAATTGATGAGCTACAGCATGAAGTTATGGGAAAGAGTAGTAGAAGCTAGGTTAAGAAGTGAGGTGATGATTAGTGAGCAGCAGTATGGTTTCATGCCAAGAAAGAGCACCACAGATGCAATGTTTGCTCTGAGGATGTTGATGGAGAAGTTTAGAGAAGGCCAGAAGGAGTTGCATTGCATCTTTGTGGACCTGGAGAAAGCATATGATAGGGTGCCTCGAGAGGAGCTGTGGTATTGTATGAGGAAGTTGGGAGTGGCAGAGAAGTACATAAGAGTTGTACAGGATATGTACGAGGGAAGTGTGACAGTGGTGAGGTCTACAGTAGGAGTGACGGATGCATTCAAGTTGGAGGTGGGATTACATCAGGGATCGGCTCTGAGCCCTTTCTTATTTGCAATGGTGACAGGTTGACAAATGAGGTTAAACAGGAGTCCCCGTGGACTATGATGTTTGTTGATGACATTGTGATCTGTAGCGATAGTAGAGAGCAGGTTGAGGAGACCCTGGAGAGGTGGAGATATGCTCTAGAGAGGAGAGGAATGAAGGTCAGTAGGGACAAGACAGAATACATGTGTGTAAATGAGAGGAAGGTCAGTGGAATGATGAGGATGCAGGGAGCAGAGTTGGTGAAGGTGGATGAGTTTAAATACTTGGGGTCAACAGTACAGAGTAATGGCGGTTGTGGAAGATGAAAAAGAGAGTGCAGGCAGGGTGGAATGGGTGGAGAAGAGTGTCAGGAGTATTTGTGACAGACGGGTATCAGCAAGAGTGAAAGGGAAGGTCTACAGGACGGTAGTGAGACCAGCTATGTTATATGGGTTGGAGACGGTGGCACTGACCAGAAAGCAGGAGACAGAGCTGGAGGTGGCAGAGTTAAAGATGCTAAGATTTGCACTGGGTGTGACGAGGATGGATAGGATTAGAAATGAGTACATTAGAGGGTCAGCTCAAGCTGGACAGTTGGGAGACAAAGTCAGAGAGGCGAGATTGCGTTGGTTTGGACATGTGCTGAGGATAGATTCTGGGTATATTGGGAGAAGGATGCTAAGGATAGAGCTGCCAGGGAAGAGGAAAAGAGGAAGGCCTAAGAGAAGGTTTATGGATGTGGTGAGAGAGGACATGCAGGTGATGGGTGTAACAGAACAAGATGCAGAGGACAGAAAGATATGGAAGAAGATGATCCGCTGTGGCAACCCCTAACAGGAGCAGCTGAAAGAAGAAGATGATTTTTAACATATATTTTGTTTATTTATATGAATGCAATTGTATTTGAATATTAATTCCCTAGTCAAATTTGCTAGTAAATCTGTAGTTAGTTTTGATTATATTTTCATACAGACTGGGTGAGCTGAATGTGTATAATATTCACAGAGATACACAACTGATTAACATTAACATTGTATTTTTAGAAATTATAGCAATATTCAATATGTTGTATAGTGAACTTATGGGACTGGCTTTTTACATCAAAAATATTATTATTCTAGGGGTTTGCATTTTATTGGCATTTTAGCTTCAGCATGTGGTGCCCATAAACAACAGCATATTATACCCGAAGAATTTAAAGAAACTTAAAGAGCCAGTGTTCAGGCTGCCTTGCCTTCTGTAACTAATCTGCCAGCTGTACAGAATTCAGCCATTGCACTAGCAGCTATTACTCACTAACTCAGGCAACTGAATGAATATGGTGCTTTATGTGACTAATGTTTGCATATTATTCTTACAGCCTTCTTTCTGTTTAGAGACTCCCCTAAATTTACTCAATATGTGTGTACTGTATATTTAATCTGACATTAAATTACACCCATTTGCTATTGATGAACGTTACTTTTTTATAATATATTTTTTTCTACAAAACTTTTAAACTCTGAAATTTGATTTGTGTTTTAGGACTCATACGTGGGTAAAGCAAGAGTAACTAGCTTTTTTCTAAACTGTCATACAAACATTCAAAAGGTATCAAGTCAATATAGCTGAAAGCGATTCCTTTTTTTTGACAGATGTGCTTAACATATAAAGGGAGGGGGTGTGTGTGGTCTCCCGTTTTTAACTATATTTATTTTCTCAATTTCAGCTTCCTTCCAAATCCTAGCTGAATTTCAAAAAATAACTTGTCCCAAAGTGGGAGATTACAGGTGTTGCCTGTGATGGACACATTTCTGCCCTGATCCTGTTCAAATTCAAGTTCAAGCACTTTATTGTCATTGTGTAACCCAATGAAATTACTTTTTGTGACAGCCCCAAGGTTCATTTAAAGAAAAGTCAAATAATTCCAAATATATCATATACAGTGTTAAGTGATCAAGTAACCAGAGCAAATTATTATTGCTCAAAGTACAGCAGCATAAATTGTTATTGCACCTGTTAATGAATAGTACATTAAATATTCTATATTGTAATACATTAGTATATTGCACATTACCAATATAGCTTATTGCACATGTTCAATTAAAAATGATCTCAGACTGAGGAGATTCAGAGTTCAGAAAGTTTATGGCAGATGGGAAAAAGCTATTTTTTAGTCTGTTTGTGCATACACGGATTGACCTAAAGCATCTTCCTGACGGGAGGAGCTCAAACAAAGAATTTTAAGAATGGGTTTTGTCCTTGAGAATGTTTTTGGCCCTTCTCACACAGCAAGTCTTATACAAGATTCTGTTGCCAATGGGATAAGGTTCAGCTGTCTGCAATTGTATGTGAAAAGTGAGATTAGAAAATAGATGCACATTATAAAGAGAAAGAGAAAAAGTATTCTCATTCCACAACAAACTGGAAATCTGCTATTACAATATATATATATATATATATATATATCTCAATATTTAAAAATAGTATAATCCTATAGTGCTCCAGAAGGCTCAGCAAAGGCTCCTTTTCCTGAGAAGGCTAAAGAGCTTTGGGTTAGGAACCAAAATCTTGGAGAATCTACCACTGCACTATTGAAAGTGTGGTTTGATAACCTGACTTTCCAGGATTTCTCTGTATACATTCCAGCATTCCACAGCTCCCCCCAAAACCATGGCACAAGAATTTCACTGTCCTCTCACAGTGTGTGTGACAATAAAGATCTAATCTAATCTAAGATGGTGTCACAGTGTTTTGTACTGGTGCCTTATAAGACCATTCTCCTAGTTTTACTTTCATGTCAGTGTTTGTTGTGTATGCACTGTACTCTCCAAGTCTGTGTGGGCTCTTGGGGTGCTAATGCTTTTCTGTCCCATCCCAAAGATATGAGTTTAAGTAATTGGCAACTTTAAACTGGTTCTGTGTATATGTGGGCCCTGTAATAAAGTGGCACCACATTCAAGATTCGTACTGGCCTGTATGTCCTGCTGATGGGATAATCTTCAACCTCTAACAACCTAGAATTGGTAAGCAGAATTCAGGATATAATAATAAAAAGAATTAATTATTTTTGTTCCAAATTTTATATTTACATGCAAATTCAGTTTTGTTAATTTGGGTATTATATCCTTGCCCTAATCTTAAAATTAGAACATCGTTCTGCCTTTCTGGAAAGCAAGTCAAAACATGTATTGCTTGAAATTCTTGTCTGAGTTAAAGTTGAGCAGTAAATACAGCAGTCCACCCTTACTATATACTGTATATGCTGTATATTAAATGAAAAGGTGCATGCACAATATTCCTCAACTTCTGGCCCCACCTCATATCCTGGCCCAAAATGAGGGTATTCAATAGTACTCAGATTAAAAAAAAACAAAATAGAGAAAGAGAAATAGATGAAACACTGGATCTTTGGAGTGTGTCAAAGCAAAACTAATTTATAATCTGATATTGAATCTCTGAATCTATGTTTTTTATGAAAATGACACATCTGCTTGATGTTTTAGTGTATGCCTGAAAATTCTGATGCTTTTAGTCTCAACATTACATTGTGGCATATATGTATTTGAGAAAATTTTGTTTTTTTAAAGAATAAAAATCATTCAAATATTCTTCTACTGACAGAAAAAACCTTTATATTATGACCTGGTATTTGTAAGTTGTTCTTGGAAACATTAAGCTAATTGATAATGAAAAAGAATACTTACAAATTTATTTTAATTAAACTCTACTCTGTTTCCCAAGGGCTTCTGTACAATTACAATTTTTTAAAGTCGAATATAGTTTGAGGCAATCTTTATACAATTGGCATCAACCCGTTTGCTTAAGATGAAATAGATCTATCCCATCCAAGATCATGACGGGGTCCTGCGGCATATGCAGCTCTCTTATGAGTAGGCGGTCCATCTTCATCAGCAGCCTGGAGACTTCTGGGACTTCTTTCACTTGCAGTATACAAAATACATCTAGTGAATGGATTTTTGTCTCCAAAAACAACAAATAATGCAACAAATAATTGATAATTTGTTGTATACTTAACAGTATTTTACTACTAAACAATTGTCTTACGACCTATAGTTTCGTTTCTTTTTCCTGAAATTAACAAAGATCACTGTCATGAATTTTTGACTTTACTTTTATATTGTAAAGGAAATTCATCTCAACTCTTCACTTATGAGTAATGCTAAATATTTTAAATAATTTTGGCATTAAGAGGTGGCAACTTTAAAAAAAAATCCCAGAAAAAAGATGTAGACATTATGAAAATATAGTCAAGAGAAGTAAATATCATGGATGTGGAGCCTCATATTAATTTTAGATGAGACCTGTCCTAATCTTTTGATATGACTGCAAAAACTAATGAGTTCCGTATATACTTGAGTTAAGTTCTCCCACGGATAAGTCGGGACTTGATTTTACTGTATAATATCCAGTATTTTATAATGTCGGCCATATAGCCTAAGTTGAATGCGGAAAACTCACGCTATTGATCCAAGAGATAATGATATGCTAACGCCCACCTGAGAGAGTAACCACGGAGCACACTACCTTTTTTTTCTGTGCATCGTGCCTACATGACCACACGGTAATACCCAAACTATTCCAAAGCGACATTTGCACTGTTTTGTGTTTTTTGTATCTCACACCCTCATACACCTTTATCGTAAGAGCATCCGTTATCTACGATGGAGCATTCGGTAAGAAGAAAATATGAGGCTGGTTTTAAATTAGGAGTCGTTGAAGTGGTGAAAGAAATTGGTAACTTCGCTGCTGCAACAAATTTCGATGTGTCAGACAAACTGTTGCGAGGTTGGAGGAAGCAAGAAAATGTAAAAAAAAAAACAAAAGGTCGAGGTCTGATTTTATGATTGATTTTTCAGGTTTCAAGACCCGACTTATACTTGAGTATATATGGTAATTATGGAAAAGGACTATAGCTGAAAAAGTGTAATGTAAATAATTTGTGATATACCCCATTTGCTTCCGTTAGGAGCTGTAGTAATAAAGTGGAGGTGGCAAATTTTCATTTTTTCAGGAGTAAGTATTTCAGAGAATTTTTTTATGTGGCTCCTCTCTTTCAGGTTCTTTTTTTGTCTCATTCTGTGTAAGAATGGAGATACTTCAGATTTGCTTATTTTTTTATATTATATTGAAATTCAGTGTGAATAGGAGGTTTTCATTAAAGATAAAAACAGCATCACCTGTCAAATTTGCTCTTAAAGAATACTTCATCAACTGTTAATATAATATTGGCTAATTACCATATATACAGAGGTACAGTATATATGAAATATTATATCAATAATTCTACTAAATATAACACTACTTTAAGGAAATTCCAGACTGAACTGTCTATCAAATGCTTCTTTTGTCCCTGGAAGGTGAAACGATTTTCACAGAACTGAGTGTGTGTGTGTGTGTTTTCACCCCATGATAACCTGATGCCCTCTCTAGGGGTTGTTTCTGCATTGGCCCGATGATTGCTGGGAAAGGCTCCTGCCCTGGTTAGCAAGAAAGATGGGTCAATGAATTTCTGCCCTACACCATAATTTGATTGAGTGGAGAAATATTTAATAAAAATAATACATTTTATTTATATTACACACAGTATAAACAAGGTCATATTTGGTATTTTACATTAAAATAGAAAAGTAACATACACTAAAATAAAAATTGTACATTACAATTCAAAAGATGGAACAAATAAATAACCATTATACATCACTAAAAGCAAGTTAAAAGATATGTTTTCAATCTCTGTTTGAAAACAGCCATTGATGCTGAGGCCCATACAGAATGTGTCAGTTTGTTCTACAGGAGCAGAAAGCTTGACCATCCATTGTACACCACTTTGTCCACAGAACAACCGAAGAATTGGAGGATGAATACTCGTGCGAAGTCAAGCAAAATGACACCTTTTATTGGCTAACTAAAAAGATTACAATATGCAAGCTTTCGAGGCAACTCAGGCCACTTCTTCAGGCATACATCACCACATTCATAATGGCTAACACGGTAAAACACCCTAGTACTACAGGTTGCATACTGGAAAGAGACAGATGTGTTTGTAGATTAGAAGGTTCAGAAAGTATTTTAGTTCAGCAGCAGAAGCAAGACACTTGCATACAAGCAGCAGAATCTTATATTTTATCTCCTTCATAGGCAACAAATGAAGGGAACAAAGCATAGGGGTTATATTGGAATACCTCTATATACTAGTAAATATATGCTCAGCAATATTTTGGATGTCTGTAAAGTCTGGGATGATTGTTTAGGGGAAACTAACAAACAGGCAGTTGCAGTAGTCCAAAAGGAATGATGTAAAAGCATGAACTAGCTTTTCAACATTTTGCTTTGACAAGAATGATCGAAGGTTGAATGTATTTCTTAGGTGAAAGAAAGATGTCTTAGACACAAAGGCAATATGCATGTGGAAAGTGGAATTCTAGGTAGGTTTCTAACTAAGGAGGACAAGAAGATGTATTTAGCATAATAAATTAATAATTTATTTATACCAAGTTTTGACAAGCTATCTTAGTTAAATCCACTGTAATAAGTCATTTTTCTGAATAAGCTTATTCCATTTTAAGATCACAAGAAACTGCAGTTTATACCAGCAGGCCTTTTTTCCAAACAGAGAAGATCATCACATACAATAAATGCGATATATATGTACAGTTTATCATGAAATAAATTTGTATCATAAAATTACATGTTGGTTCTTTCATTCGCTGAATCATTCTTGGATATTGTCTACTTTGAGGTTCGGCTGCAGCCCTTTAGATGTTTTTAACCATTCTCATTAACTGCAATTAGTTTGCTTATTTCCATAACAGACCTGTATAATGTTGGTACAATGTTACTCAAGACTAATGAGCTCAGAGTTGCTGCTTCACAGATTTTGAGTCTCTGTCAGTGTGTGTTTTCCACAGTTCTTTTAGTCTCTTTGTTGTTTTTTCATTGGGTACTTTAGTTTTGCTCCAGTATCCTAAAGACATTAGTTCTAAGTTAATTGGTAACCCTAAATAAATTCAATATGGGTGAGCTTGAATCTGTTTATGAACATGCCCTGTAGTGTTAGTTCCCATTGCAACTCTGAGCTGAATACTGTATATTAAGAAAAGATGGATGGATAGACATAAAATATGTGTGTGTTTCAGGTCTTGACAGGTTGTTATTGGTGTGGTGTTTCCATATTCTCACCAGGCTCACAAAGTTTTTCTCTTGTTTCTTTATTTTTTTTCCTGCATCCTGAAGATGTGTGTGCTGGTTTAAAAAGGAACTCTAAATTGGCTTGGAATAAATGATTTAGGGTTGTGTGTGTGTGTGTTTGTTTGTGTGACCCCGAAGGGTCTGAAAATAAATGGATAAGTACTAAGCACACATATTGGTAAGTTCTAATGCAATTTTTTCTGGCTTGTCATGCATATATAATTTTTATTTCATTGACATAACATCCTACCTCCATCCATCTATTATCCAACCCTATATCCTAACTACAGGGTCACGGGGACATCCTACCTGATTAAGGAAAAAAAAAACAAAAAACTCTCATAGTCAAAAAACTCACTAGTGACTATTGATTAAGTTTTGTCATTTTATCTCATTTGTGATAAAGACGCTTATCGTCTACAGTGTTTCATTTAAAGCTCCTTTATTATTGCCAGCCATGAATTTTAGGCTCTCCATGTCACTGCACTGTTGGAGATGAGGAGTAATATAAAGAGGACCACATACACTAGTGCCTTGTGCCCCCAAACAGCCCGGCTTGACTGTGCCAGGTTTTAACATCAGCTTCATAATGAAGCCTTGGTTTGCATTTAACACTGTTGTATTGTGCTGTTGAGAAGAACTGCCCATGTTCTTTTCGTCTGTACAAGGGATATGAAAGCATTTGCCTTACATATTCAGTGATACACTTGCCTTATCTGCACCTGTTGATCTTATAAAAAGAGGTTTTAGGAACTCATGCATGGTGCAGCTTTTGTTTTCTTCTTTTATCAGGATGCTGAATGTATTATGTATGAAAGAGATAATACATATAATAAATAATAATAATACACTACACAATGTGTGCATGTGCATGTATACAGCATACAATGTATATATATTGTATAATGTTTTATTTGTTTCTACATGTTTTTGGCTATTATTGATAACATGTAGAGAAAAGCCAAGTAAAATGACACCTTTGTCATTTTGCTTGGCTTTTCTCTACATTCATAACGGCTAACACGGTACAACACCCTAGTACTATTAATAACATGTATAAACAATACTGTATTTGACATCTTAATTGGAATTAAACAAAGATACTGACCAGACCTAAATAAATAGCAAACAACAATCGTGGAACAAATAGTACCAAATACTACAAAATCAAAACAAATTCTAGCTTGCCAATTGTAGTTGGCAAGTCACTTGTTTAGACCTTTATTAACTTATGGAGGGTTGAGTGTTATCTTCCTTGAACTGGACAAGTACATTCCACAATATTCCCTTTCACGTATTCTCTTTGCCTTACTTGGCTACACAACAGCACTACTTGCTCATAAGATTGTCTCAGCCACATGCTGAATTACACAGTTTATTTCACAAGACAAATTATATCTCATTTTTGGCTAACTTTCAAGATGAGGTCTGAGTTACCTCCAATGTTCAGAAATGCTCTCCAGAGTTAAGTCTCCACCTCAGCATTGTTCTCTCTGGTAACCCCAGCTTCCACACCACAATCCAGAGCTTCATTTGTTTTCATGCCTAATACAACCTCAGTCCTAACTGAAACAGTTCATCTAACCAAATATGTACTTGAACGAATACAGCTTGTGTTCATTCATTTTTCAATTACGCATAGAATTCCCTTTATAGGCACCTTTAGCACATACTGTACCCCGAGTTGTGGAGGCACCAGTTTAGATACAGTGAGTCTTTAATTTGCCATTATGGGTTCAATTCATGTAATATGTTTACATCCTAATTTCCTGGGCAGAGAAATCAGTCACTAATTTGGACAAACTAAGGAAAGGAAAGCATGATTTTGTGTGTAATAAATATACTTGTAAGCTGATTCCAGTGAAATAAAAATATTGAATAACTCTGACATTCAGGCAAGAAATGGTCTGAAATTAATTTCATAGTGAAATGTATACAGGTCATTCAGTGGGATTTATGCTCGGTTTTCTACTTGACTTGAATGTACCCTTAATCAGTGAGAACCTCCTTCTACTGCAGATGAACTTCCCGTTAAGATTAATTTCTGAAATATCTATTTTTTGCATTGCAGACCACCTGACCGGGTCACTTTTGGTGGTTGAATTGCAGTTTAAACATTTTTATATTTGGTTTTGATTTAAATGGATAATGGAATGATCAGCCAATGTTTTTTAAGTTTTTTTTTTTTCTCTGAATACATCGGTTTTCTAAAATATCTCTAAATATATTATCATCAGTTGACTGAGCTCATAACTAAATTCCCCTGCTATGCATGAACATTCTTTGTGATAGACTGGCACCCTGTCCAAAGTTGGTTCCTGCTTTGTGCCCAATGCTGCCAAGACTTGATGAGACTTCAACAACCCTGAACTGGAATCAGTGGGTGTGATATCTGATAGATGGATATGTAATCTAAAAGGCACCATTTTGACTGAACTGAAATTTGACTACATTTTTAGAACACTTTTAATTGACATCTTACTTGACATACATCTTAGGTTTGTTTGTGGTATAACCATAACCTTTGTAACCAAAACAATTTTCTCAGTGTACAGAAAAAAAAAACAGCCTTGCAGACTTTAAAATTATGCTTTTCTATTTCTGTTTCAAATTTTAGTTGTTTTGTTGGATTCTAAAGAGTCACAAGCAGAGCTGGGCTGGACTTCACATCCGTCGAATGGAGTAAGTATTATCTACATAAATCCAGTAATTTCTATCTAGGCAGATACATTATTTTTTGCAATGACAATATGTGTAAAAAAGATCTACATCAGTGGTAAAAGAAAGCTTAATTAATTACAGCTTAGTGGGAATTGAAACGTTTAATGTGTTAATAAGTTAGCATAATGACCATGGGGGGGCTCTGCCTATGGGCAGTTTCCATTCTGCAGTAATTTCTTTCTTTTCAGCTCTTCATGTCCATTTTCCAATATGTAGTCATGCGTCATTAGTCTTCCTCTCTTGTTCTTCCTGCTTTCTGCTCTAGGATCTTTCTTCCAAGAACATACTCCATTCAGCCTCTTTGTTAACTCTTACAGTAACCGGATCCATTAGTAATCTTTTCTCTCCTGTCATGTTTAAAAATGTATGTAAAACAAAGATAGAGAATAAGGATTTGGGGTTGATTTGCATCTTCAAAAAAGTACAAGTCTGCTTGCTGAAGAAGATTTCAGAGGCTGAATATGACTATATTAATTATAGTCTCCAGCAACTACTTTTATACTCTTCTGCCAAAAGGATGGCAGAAAGCATATTGCATATGTAAATGTGCCTTTAAATGTAATCAGGCCTTTTGTGTGGTGTGTTTTTTTTTTTGTTTTTTTTTTTGCAGCATGCATACATGTTTTATATTTTTTGCCATTTTAGGAGTTTAATCTATCTCATGACAGATTGAAAGTTTGTGGAAAGGTAATTTAAATGTGCAAAATAGCATTGTATAAAATTTACAACGTTAAATTATAGTGTACAGTCCTAGAATATCTGTGTACATTAGTATATATCAATCATACATTACCTTTTAAACACTTTATTGTTGCATACTTTTACTACATTTTCTAATAGAAAATGGTTTCAGAAATAAAATTACTGACAGATGATCATCTCAAAAAATCTCTAAGACAATAGTTTAGGTGATCTTAGTTGTTCAGAAATGATTTTTTGAGGGAAGATTTTAATTCAAGCACACTTGAGGGCAATTTATTTCTCATATGATCATATTAAGAATAATGGCAAAGAAATCATTAGATACCTGCTGAAGCTTTTCCCAGATTTGTCTCATTTAGTCCTGCTCCATTGGTTGTTTTTAAAGTAGAGTTGAACAAACCATTTCAAAATGATAATCGTGCTGTTGGCATCAAAATAGTAGAATGTTTTCTGATTTTATAAAATCTCCTGTCTCTGTTCATTTGGTTTAAGCTTTGTGATGGGCAGAGCACCATTGGGATAGAAGGACCAGGGGAGACAGCATCTCCGAGGCACTACCTCCCCATGGTTACACTAGAGGGCAGCCCTCCTGGGTGGCTGTGGCACCATGGATTCCCACAGGGCATGCCAGGACTTTGAGTATTGTACAGCCCTGTTGGGTTACATGGGGGCAGCCAGGGGGAGCTGCAAAGCCCTATAATGGACTTCCACCACACCTGAGAGTGATTCCATGTAATACTAATGAACCACATGGAGCAGTCCCAGGAGTAGAATAAAAGGAGCTGCCTCACTCCATTCGAGGAGACAGAGTTAGGAGGAGGTGGAAGAAGCTTGCTGGGAGAGGAGTGGAGGTGGCAGTGAAAGGGAGAAGGAATAAAGGACTGTGTTTTTTTTTTTTGGTGCTTTGTGGACTGTGCTCTGTGGTGTGGAGTAAAGAAAAAGGGCTGCTCTACTTGAAATAAAATGTGTGTGCTGGACAGAACTTGTGTCTCACGTCTGTGCCGGGTAGGGTGGCTGATATGCCCCCTGGTGGCCCACAGCTAATTTAATGAGTTATTTGAAAAAGGCCAGCACTGCAGTTCCTTGATTAGCACTGCTGCCTCACATGTCCAGCATTCTGGTGTCCAACTGTATAGAGTTTTCACATTTTTATTATCAGTTGGGGCACTCCTGAAAATCATACTTAATCATTTTGGTGTGCTTCCAGATCTCAGGCCTCTGTTTCATTCCAGTAGCCATTTTTGTGCCTATTTGGACGCCAAACTCCTAACCAGTCATTAGATTTGATTACTTGTATTGTAAGGACATGGCTCATTCATTCAGACATACTTCCTTGTGGCTACAGCAGTCACAGTACCTTACAGTTTTTCTTTGTTATTTTTTCACAAACTATGAGATCTTTTGGAGCTGCCATTAGTTCTGTTTGTGTTAATTTGTAGTTTAGGAAGAAGTGAGAAGACACTACAAATTTGCTGCTCAATTCTTAAAAGAGGCAAGTAATGATTTGCCAATATGTTTTTAAAAGATAAAAGGAAAAAGAAAATGCATTAGGGGACTGAGTTAAGAGGTCAGGGTTACAGTGCAGCTTGGCAACACAGCTGACCGTTTTAAAAATCATTGATGTGAGATTTCATACTGAGATGTTAATTTTCCCAATTCTTCCATTGCACATGAACACAGCAATAAAGCATAATAAAGGAGCAGGCACTTTGGCTTCTGCCAAATGTGATATACTCTTAACAATATACTACTGTGTATTGTTCCTCCAAAAATCTCCTACATCTTCCAAAAGAAAAGAGGCAATAAACTTGAAATAAGTCCTTGAATATTTCCTTTCTTCTAGTGCTACTAATAGACATTTCAGCTATTGCCTTCTCTATGGCTCTTTTCTCATGCCTAATAACACAATGTGGTTAGTTCTAAATTATGACACATCTTTAGCCATTTCAGTGTTTTATGCCCTTGTGGTGCCCTTTCACCCCTGTCATCAATGAGGGAACTAATGCACTATTGCATTATACTACATGTCACAAAATGCATATTGTTAAGAGATTTTTACAAACAGGAATTGCTGTCATCTTTTCTGGTGTTTTGGTTTCACCTCATTACATTTCTCTTTAAGCTTGCAACAGCTTCTCAAATTTGAACTTTTTTATGTATATGCATTGCATTTACATGCCAAGACCATTCTTTCTAGAGCGTACAATTTCATATTTTGATGATAATACCCCATGTTGGTTGGTCTGTTTAACTAAGGTAATTGACATACTGTAATAGATTTCAATAGACTTTTTAGGAATTTGTTTTTTATTAAACCAGACAATTAATGAAGACATCTCTCTTCTGATAACAGTGGATATTCCATGTAGGACTGTTTTTATGTACAATCCACCTATCCATCCATTAATCCATTTGTACATTTTCTAATGTATCTATCCACTAGTCATTTAAATTAATGTTATAGTAACAGAAGGCTTTTGTTCCTTCTTTCAACAATAAAATGTCTTTAGAAGCAGAAATATCAAAAATGATGTGCATATTATATAATGCATAATTTAAACCATAATAAAAGTAGGAGCAGCATGGTGACACAGTGGTAGCTCAGGTGACTCAAACAAGGAGACAGGTGTTTGCATCAGGGGCACTAGCTGTGATTCCATGTTCTCCCCATGTCTGCATGGGTTTTATCCCACAGTCCAAAGATATTCAGGTTAGGTGAATTGGCCTTGCTCAGCCTTAGTATGTGTGTATGTGTTGCCCCTTCAATAGACTTGCACCCTGTCCAGGGACTATTCCTATCTTGTGCCTGCTGCTTGCTGGGATAAGATCCAACTTCCTTCTAATTCAGCTCAGAATGACTCGGTTTAGAAATGGACAGAAGGATGGAGAAAAAAATAACAAAAAATAAAAGAAAGCTTTACTACATCTCTGGGGTTGCATTTACAGACCTTACCTTACCTTACATAACTGAATAACCTTTATGGCACAATAACAATTCAATACATTTATGGTCACTACAGTATTTGGATTTAATAATCGTCATGTGGGAAAAGGCTGACTTGCATAAATAAGTAGAACCAAATAATGCAGTCAAGGAGCTTTTCAATTCAGCCGAGTGAAAAATGAAGGCTGTCCGATTAACTGCAATTTTAGCTCTTTCTCAGATCGCTTTTTGGAAGAACGTCAGTTTCGTAGTTTTTATGAACAGTTCGAAAATGCCTTTCCACATTTTCTTTCTTTGGAATAGCAATGATAGATTGACAGATCAGACAAACGCACTTCGATTGTGACATTGTGAGAAAAAAATTCTCTTCCAATTCCACATCCAGCCAATACATCCCCCACCACCCAAGCTATTTTTGAAATCCCTTCTTTAATCGATATAAATTGGAAGGCTAACCACATCACAGCCGGAGTTTTGCAGTAGCTTGCGCGTTTGATCGCGAGTGCTGGATGACCAGTATGTTAGAAGAGAAGAGATCTCAGACTTGCCGCCCTGTATGTCAATCAAGTGGCAAATGCCATAGGGTGGATATACAGTGCATCCGGAAAGTATTCACAGCGCATCACTTTTTCCACATTTTGTTATGTTACAGCTTTACTCTAAAATGGATTAAATTCATTTTTTTCCTCAGAATTCTACACACAACACCCCATAATGACAATGTGAAAAAAGTTTACTTGAAGTTTTTGCAAATTTATTAAAAGTAAAAAACTGAGAAATCACATGTACATAAGTATTCTCAGCCTTTGATCAATACTTTGTCGATGCACCTTTGGCAGGAATTACAGCCTCAAGTCTTTTTGAATATGATGCCACAAGCTTGGCACACCTATCCTTGGCCAGTTTCGCCCATTCCTCTTTGCAGCACCTCTCAAGCTCCATCTGGTTGAATGAGAAGCGTCGGTGCACAGCCATTTCAAGATCTCTCCAGAGATGTTCAATCGGATTCAAGTCTGGGCTCTGGCTGGGCCACTCAAGGACATTCACAGAGTTGTCCTGAAGCCACTCCTGTGATATCTTGGCTGTGTGTTTAGCGTCGTTGTCCTGTCTGAAAGATGAACCGTTGCCCCAGTCTGAGGTCAAAAGCGCTCTAGAGCAGGTTTTCATCCAGGATGTCTCTGTACATTGCTGCAGTCATCTTTCCCTTTATCTTTACTAGTCTCCCAGTTCCAGCCGCTGAAAAACATCCCCACAGCATGATGCTGCCACCACCATTCTTCACTTTAGGGATGGTATTGGCCTGGTGATGAGCGGTGCCTGGTTTCCTCCAAACGTGACGCCTGGCATTCACACCAAAGAGTTCAATCTTTTCTCATCAGACCAGAGAATTTTGTTTCTCATGGTTTGAGAGTGCTTCAGGTGCCTTTTCGCAAACTCCAGGTGGGCTGCCATGTGCCATTTACTAAGGAGTCGCTTCCGTCTATCCACTCTACCATACAGGCCTGATTGGTGGATTGCTGCAGAGATGGTTGTCTTTCTGGAAGGTTCTCCTCTCTCCACAGAGGACCTCTGGAGCTCTGTCAGAGTGACCATTGGGTTCTTGGTCACCTCCCTGACTAAGGTTTTTCTCCCCCGATCGCTCAGTTAAGATGGCCGGCCAGCTCTAGGAAGAGTCTAGGTGGTTTTGAACTTCTTCCACTTATGGATGATGGAGGCCACTGTGCTCATTGGGACCTTCAAAGCAGCAGAAATTTTTCTGTAACCTTCTCCAGACTTGTGCCTCGAGACAATCCTGTCTCGGAGGTCTACAGACAATTCCTTTGACTTCATGCTTGGATTTTGCTCTGACATGAACTGTCAACTGTGGGACCTTCTATAGTCAGGTGTGTGCCTTTCCAAATCATGTCCAATCAACTGAATTTACAACAGGTGTACTCCAATTAAGCTACAGAAACATCTCAAGGATTATCAGGGGAAACAGGATGCACCTGAGCTCAATTGTGAGCTTCATGGCAAAGGCTGTGAATACTTATGTACAAATGATTTATCAGTTTTTTTATTTTTAATAAATTTGCAAAAACCTCAAGTAAACTTTTTTCACGTTGTCATTATGGGGTGTTGTGTGTAGAATTCTGAGGAAAAAAATGAATTTAATCCATTTTGGAATAAGGCTGTAACATAAAAAAATGCGGAAAAAGTGATGCCCTGTGAATACTTTCCGGATGCGCTGTATGATAGACTAACATTTAAAAAAATTATTTTTGAATGCAACACGATCTACCTGCACTACCTTTGCGATCTACCAGTCTATCACGATCGACGCATTGGGCAACCCTGGTGTAAGCAGTTCTAGCCAAGCTTTCAAGCCTGCAAAAAAAAAACACTATGAATGACCTTACAAGGGCTTGCCTTGCTCAGCTGACTCTATGGAAACCAAAAGTTAGATCTTACTTGAACTAGGCTAGCCTATATGCTAGCAAAAAAAAAAAACAACACATACTGTACATACACACACACACTAAAGCAGGAAACGTATAAGTAATTAACTCACTGATTCAAAAGATACCATCAGCAGTCCAACTCTTCTAAAAAATAAAAAATCAGAAAAAGAATGTGACTCAACTGCTTTTATTTTTGCTCACCATTATCACCTACTAGTGCCTGCATTTGCCAGTGATTGAAAAACTGAAGTGGTAAAATCACTGTGGCCTCCAACAGACAGAGTAGATGGCCAGAATGTAGTCAGCAAAAGCACACAAACAAAACAGGCTGTGAAACTTGACACTTTGGCTACAGAGTCATCAACCCAGATATCCTTCTAGTTTCTCCCGGTGTCTCTGTATTGTTGATTCCTTCAAGAACAAGGCTCTCAAGCAGCTTCTCAACTTACTACTTCTTAAAGAGCCAGTATGGTCCTACTCATCTCTGTTGGAGATTAAATACAGTGCCTTAGTAGTTAGGTTTTTGAATAATGATATAGGCAGTAAAATTGACACTTTTATTTGTTCAGACTTTTTAAGTGTCCATATACACACTTAAAAGTCTTAATTTAATACTGGAGATCTTACTCTGTATTGACCTTGTTCTTAAAGAGAGATCTTTTTCCAGCTTTCCTAGCTAGGGACCTTGGGATCCCGCTTATTGACCATGAAAAACAACAACATTTATTTATATAGTACATTTTTATACAAGCAATGTCTAGCTCACAGTGCTTTACAAGATGATATAAAAAGGAAGTTAAAGTAAAACATAAACAAGATTAGGCAATAATATTATGCAGTATGTAACAAAGAAAAAAGTAAGGTTGGAGGGCCAGAAGGACAGAAAAAAAAAACTCTGGAGAAAAAAAAAACAAAATGTGCATGGGTTCCAAAGGCAAAAGACCGCCCATCTCCCAGTGGGAATTCTACCTAACATAGATGTTCTAAATCAGTCTTTATGATTTTCAGGCTTCACATGGAAGTATTTGATGATGGTGGTCATGTGGGCATCTAGGACTCCCGCCATTCAATCCATAAGCACAGGAGGCAGCATAGTACAGTGGAACCTTGGTATACGTCCTTAATTCGTTCCAGACCCTTTGACTTATACCAAACAGGACTTATACCAAATACATTTTTCCCATAAGAAATAATGGGAAAATGATTAATCCGTTCCCATGAAAAAAAAAAATCCTATTGCTATTGGCATATTATACATTGATGGGGTTGTATAAAATAATTTAAACACTGCTTAATACTAAAATACATAAATACAAAAGCAATTAGATGAAATAAATGAAAATTTTACCTCACTTTACTTTTTAATAACATTTTGTTTTTCACAATCGTAGATACCGTCGTTCTCGTCAAACGGTATGCAACAGCCATGTCCCGGATACGCATGCCACCTTCATACTTTTCAACAATCAATTCAAATTTACATGAAAAAAACACAAAATCACGTTGTGACGATGCAGGTTTGCTGTATGCTCCCATCTGCTGCCGGGGAGCCCTTGAACCCTACACCGTCGGTAATGTGCATCACTGCTAACCTCATCGGTAAAGCAAGGGGATGGTGAAAAAGTGCCTTTATTAAAACAATTAACAAAACAAGGTGTTCAAATTAAAGTGCAGTCTCCAAAGTTCCAATAAATAATCCATAAAATCAGAAGTGAAACGTGGAGGTTAAAAACAATAGAAAAAAGTCTTCTTAAAAACAATGAAGTTAAAATACAGCAGGAAGCATTCTTTAAAAATAAAAAAAAACAAAAAAACAGAAGAAGCCTGGTGCCTTTTTACCTGGCGGCCCCCCCTACTTCTTTCTTTTTACTCCCCTTCAAGCAAACTCGCGCTTCTGTTTATCAAGATAAGCAGCCCTCTCTCTCTCTCACTCACTCACCCTCTCGTCCATTCTTTCTTTTTACTGCCCTTCTAGCTGACTCGCACTTCTGTTTATCAAGATAAGCAGCCCCAGGAACAATCATGAATTCGGACGGTCCCTCACAAGTGCACTTTGGTGAGAAACGCCCACATCGCTAATCGCCCTGACAACCTTCAGTCACATAACCACCACACCCCCTCACCAAGCTGTGAGCGCGGTGATTATTTATTTTAAAGCTGGACTTTGACAGGAGCTGTGGACCCGCTATATCACACACGTGAAAGTTCAAAGAGAGTTATAGCGTGGGTTGTTCACTGAATGCTAGCAACTGGCGCACTAACGCTCGTGGGCAGTCGTGGCTTTGTCTCAAGAGAGGTAAACAAGGTTAGCACGCGAGTCGTATTCCAAACAAAGGTCGTATACCAAGCAAAATTTTTCGTGTCCAAACAGGACGTATACCAAGTTGGACTTATTCCAAAGCAGACGTATACCAAGGTACCACTGTACTTTGATCAGGTGGTGGCCACCACAGATGAACCAGAAAAGACCACAGAGAATAGTAGAGATTAATACAGAATTGCAAAACCCAGAGAAAAATGATAATTCAAAGCCCATATAGTCTATTAGGGATACAACTATAATGTAGCTATGAAAAAGCCATTTTTTATTGTTCTATAGTGTTATCCTGGTGAATTTCTTTTGGTAAAGTATTCCAAATTGTAGGTGCATATCAGCAAAAGGCCACCTCACCACTTCTTTACAGGTTGGTTCTTGGAATTATAAGCAGAACTTCATTTGAAGATCCGAGGATACGACTTGGAGAGTAAGGGGACAGACATTCCAAAACATAGATGGGGCCAGATTACTTAAGACTTTGTAAACCATTAATAGTATTTTAAAGTTAATTCTCAACGACACAGGTAACCAGTGTAACAGCAATATAATGGGTGAAATGTGCGCAGATATTCTTTTTCTAGTTAAGATTCATGCTATTGCATTCTGCACTAAATGTATCCAGTATATGTCTTGCATTACAATAATCTACTCAACTGAAAATAAAAGTGTGAAATAATTTTTCAGCATCATGTAAAGTTATAAGAGGTCTAACTTTATCTATATTCCTTAAGTGAAGAAACATAGTCCTAGAAATGTGATCAATATGTGATTTAAAATTTAGGTCAGAGTCGGTAATTACCCCTAAATTCTTTAACTCGGACTTGACTTTTAAGTTGAAGGGATCAAGTTTATTTCTAATACCTTCATTATATCCATTTTTGCCAATAAAAAGATTTCTGTTTTCTCCTTATTTAGATTGAGAAAGTTACTACTCAACAATTCAGAAATCCAAATGAAAGCTCACAGCTACTTACCTATAGCCTTATTCTTGTGTACTAGGAACCAACTGCATGTTTCTGCCCAATTCTTTATTCTACTATGGTGGCACCACCAATTGAACTTAATCGGGACAACATGTAACTGGGTGCACTGCTCCCAACAGCTTTTGCCTTCTAATTTAATTGTTTTTCCTTTTAACAAAGCAGAAATTTACTATTCTAAAATAAAAACAATGGAATATGTTGGATTATTAGTCACTTCTTTCAAATTATGTAGATTCATTAACAAAACAGAAAACAAATTCAAAATCAGCACTTTGAATACCATCTATTAATCTGTCAAAAGGAATGCATAAAAAACTGTATTAATGGCATTGATAATAGTATACAATTGGATGGATCTCATATTATCTTTCACTCAGTGTCCCATGAGAATATATATATATATCCTTACGGGACCCAAGGCACAAAACATTCTTTTTTCATTCATAAACTGGCATTTCACTGAGATATTGATTGCCTCTCTGATGAGGTGAACAAAAGATGACAATAGATGCAGAAGGAGGAGAATACAGGGGTGTGGAAACAGGTCCCAAATAGCTCCTCTAGACACCATTGTGCTAAGAGTTGTGGCTGAAGGATTGGACTCCTTAGCCATCTCTCAAACATGATCTTAAATGGCATCCAATATCTTCATCAGCTAGATTATTATTTTTGGCACTTAGTGTGACAATGAGCCATTCTTTACCTTCTCTTCTTTTCTCAGCTGCATTATGACGATTTGATTTCCAGACCATTGCATATTACTTTCACAATATTAACCCATACCTTATTTCATACTTGTTAGCACACCTGCCATGGGAAGCATGTCTCTAGTCATTTCTTTCACATGTAGTCGCCTTAGGTCGCATCTTCCCTTTCTTTTGTTTGGGATAGTAGTTATCTAGCAAACACCTAAAGGGATTTTTATATACACCATTTGGCCTTTCCCTTTTGCTCATTCTTTGAGGCATCATGTATTTTCATCAGTGTATTTACCTAGTCTCATATTCATGTATTTGATTACCCATTCCCTCATTCATCAGACACTATTTATTTAATAGATATTCTGAACTTGTGTTTCTTATTATATTCTTGTCTGTTCCTTGTTTTTATTTATTTTTTGTTCACCTACTGACCTTTTCCTATTTTAACCATATGTCCACTTTGCCTGGCTGTCAGTTTCATTCTGATAAACGCAGTGTTCAATAACATTAGAAGTCACTCACAAACAGCCCTACTTCACTACAGCATTTGAATATGAATATCAAACAGTAGGTGTGGGTCTGGTTTGGGGAGATGGACTAAGGAGCATTCATGAAATGAACATCTTACATAATTGCCATTATCCCAGTTTTCACAACTTCGTATTTAATTCCTTCAGAGCATGAAGGCAATTAATTTGAAGGCATAATTGTTTTGGTTACTGGTGTATTTAGTTAAACTATTACTATATTTAGGACAATTCATTTATTGTGGTTCAAATTTCTTTTTCTTTGACTTCTGTTTTGGAAGTGAAATGGCTCGTTAAGTGGGGGAAATGACCTTTATTTCTTCCAGCGTTTTTCCCTTTAAACAAAATATTTATACCCTCTGACTTTTTTATTTTAAACTATCATTCTTTTCCCATAATTATTTTCAAGAAACGTTCTACTGATGCTTCATACCCAATGTTTTATCTATTTTTAAATTGAACATTGATTTAAAATTAACCTGAAACACTAAAATGTGTTATATTAAATAACCTTTGGATCTCTTCAAATAAATTATTTCAGCTTTTCATAGCCTGCTTTTTTTCCATTAACTTCTGGACAATTTACTGGCTATTTCTGCAAATTATTTGAGAGACAACAACCTATAATTGAGATTTATTGAGTCTTGATTATTGATTTTGTTTGGCCTGAGCACTGTTTCATAATTTTCTAATCTGACATAACCTGTCTGATTTTCTTCTGAAACTAAATACTTGTTTATGGTTTTCCATTTAGTGGGAAGAAATTAGCGGCGTTGATGAAAATTACAAGCCAATTCGAACCTACCAGGTCTGTAATGTCATGGAGTCAAACCAGAACAACTGGCTTCAAACTGGATGGATTGCACGCCAGAAGGCCCAGAGAATTTTTATTGAGCTCAAATTCACTCTGAGGGATTGTAACAGCATTCCAGGAGTCATGGGTACATGCAAAGAGACCTTTAATCTGCACTACATCGAATCAGACACTGATCTGGGACGTGAAATCAAGGAAGTCAAGTATATCAAAATTGATACAATAGCTGCTGATGAGAGTTTTACTCAAGGAGATCTGGGAGAGCGGAAGATGAAACTGAATACAGAGGTGAGAGAAATAGGACACCTCAACAGGAAAGGATTTCACCTTGGCTTCCAAGATGTAGGGGCGTGTGTAGCCCTCGTTTCTGTGCGGGTGTATTTTAAAAAGTGTCTGTCGACAGTGCAGAACCTGGCAGTGTTTCCTGACACCATTGCAGAGGCTGCTTTTTCAACCTTGGTAGAAGTCAGGGGGACCTGTGTAAACAATTCGGAAGTAGATATGGATAATCGTCCTCGAATGCACTGCAGCGCTGAAGGAGAATGGCTTGTACCCATTGGAAAGTGTTCCTGCAGTGCAGGATATGAGGAAGGGCACAGCAGCTGTGAAGGTAAGTCTATAATCATGTTAAAAATAGGCCAGGTCAGTGGTTGTGGGCCATGCCACTGATGCTGTGTCTGAAAATTAATGTAGAATAGGATTGAGACGGATTTGAGATGGGAGTGTTTTCTAGCAAAGCAGGAGCTGGCTGCCTGACATTTAGTGGAAATTAAATTGGTACTATGTGGAAAGTGCTTGAAAATTGGAGACGCTTTAGTAATGCTTTTAGCATTGCATTGTGTTCCAAACAGTGCAATTTGCCCCTTACTTTTGAGGACATTAAGAAAAGATATGCTTGATAGAAATGACTGTTTTTAAAAAGACGCAACTGTGAATGTAAAAATGTTAGGCAAGGAGTGATTTTTGAAAATTCTTCAGCCCTGGGGTTAATATTTATAAGGTTAAAGAGAAAAAAATTGCATCAATAAATAAGCCTGCAGTTGTATTATTATTTTTTTTTTTTAAACCAAATTTACACGACTGTCATGTAGAGAACATAACCCACAGAAACTTCCAGAACAAACCTTTTGAATCTTTGATTTTTTTTATGCCTTACAGACAATCCCTGCTTTTTTAGTGCAAATGTTTTATTTTTTTTTTTTTATTATTTTTTGTAAGCCTCAACATTGCCTTATTTTTTCAGTCCTTGATGTTTCATGCTTCATAATTGCTACAAGACAAAATACTTGCTGGGGCAATGAATTTTAGAATGACAACATCAAAGGCCGTTCGTGTAGCTACCTCCCTTTTCAAGAAAAACACACATTATTGTTTGTTGCTGAACTGGTGCCTGAAGGCAACATGGTTCTCTGAATTTTTATTTGGTAAATTATTCATTTATGTAATTATACTCTCAATTTTCTTTTCATGACATAAATATGAAATCATAAAATTTCTTATAACCCCCGCACCGCCTATCGGTATTTATTCCTTGTAACGCTTGACTAAGCTTTTCCTGAGCCTTTTCCATATCTCCTATGCTAATAAGCACATGTTTCAGGCCACAGTTGGAGCACTTTTCACAAGGGTTCAGTAATTATAGTAATAAGATTCCAAAGAAGGATTTATCTTTATTCAAGTGATTTATGCGACTGGTTTTGTGTTTAGACATTGACCTGTAACTTATCTTCTTGCAATTACCAATGAACCTTATCAAGTGCAATTTTCTGCTTTTATGATTTTTACTTTTTGCATAAATTATTATTTTTGAGAGAAAATAAAAATATGAGGGGGGAAAAAAACTCTCTATACCTACAGACAAGGAGTGCAGTCTGAACTAAGAAAGAAAAAAAAAATTGTTTAATGCCAATCAGCACCACAGCACTGCTGGAAGCTGAAGAAATACACAGACTGAGCCATCAGCTGATTTCTAAATGACGGTATGAAGATAAATGACATGTCTGTTGTTTTGCCATTTATGTTTAAGGAGATGTCAGTCAAATTAATTGTCTCAAAATGTTAACTTGGTGTCGGGGGTGAAGAAAACATACATAGGCATCTTTCAGTCCATGTAGTTTATACCTTTTATCCATCCATTTTTAACCCCAATTTTTGTATGAGGGTAGCACCGTGATACCTCATGTATTTGTATATTTGTGCCAGAGGCTGAACTGGATTAAGTTGTTTAGAGAATGCTGAGAATATTTTAATTATGTTTCTTTTCTGTCTAACAATAGTCAGAAACCAACTTTAGGTAGGTGTTGATTTATTGCAGGGTCTGCTTATGCACAAATCCATGCTAACTGACCAGTTATGGTTGCCATTTAACCTAACTGGAGTTCTTCTTCTCACATGAACACATTCAAAATGCACAAACTCCACACAGACCATTAACATCCTGGGAACTGAATTCAGATCCATGGAGCTGTGAGCAGGCAGTACTAAGTCCTGTGGTGGTGTGCCATCCTATTGATTCTTACGTTTTGTTACAAACTACATATAAAATGTAAGTCCTTTAGAACTACTAATCATTCAAAACTGGTGGGGCACTGGCACAGTGTTAGTGCTTCTGCACCATAGCTCCATAGTGCTGGATTTGAATTCAAGGCTAGTCTTTGTTTGTTTGTAATTTTAACTAGCAACTGCATAGTTTTTCTCCTTTTTGCTCTCAGATCACACAAAAATATAATTATTTGGATAATTTATGGCTGGTAAGTTTGAGTTGGTCCCGATTTGGTTCCAGCCCTGTGTTTGATGGTGTGGGACAGGCTTCCAGTAAAGAATCCTGAACCATATTAAGCAGTTTTAATAATGAACTAATGTTTATAAAGTTAATTGTTCTTTTGGATAAGTCTATTACTTGTAAATAAACTCAAATGCTCTCTCTTCTTTTCACATTGTGACACATTGCATGAAGCAGTTAACCACATTTTACATTTCAATAGGAAAATCTTATTTCTGATTAAAGCAATCACACTAAAGATTAACATCTGCACATTTTGTTGAAAGGCGGTGTTCGTCAAAAATCCTTGTTCCTTTTGAAAGAAGCCTGCTGATTTCATGAGTTTTTCCTAGCAAATAACAAATTAAAAATACAAAAAAAATCAAAGCAGAGCGAGTCAGAATTAGGATGCTTACAATTTACTATAGGTATAAAAAAGTACATCACAGATCTGTTTCATTTATTAGTAATACATTCTAATTTACTAATTCCACTGAGCTGTAATACTTGAGCTGAGCTACACTTAATCCAGCGTTTCTCAACCTTTAAGTATTAGCGACCCGAGTTTTCATAACAGTTTTAATCGCGTCCCCCTAATGTTTTTTTGAAAGGAGCCCACTAATACCAATTCTTTCTTTTTTAATTAATGATATATCATAGATGCATATTTTATTATACCTACTTAACATTTATCTAACTCTATATTTATTTTTCTAGTGTCAGAATGTAGTTTAAGTTACTTTGTTTTGGTTTCAATAGATGTATTTTTCATTTTTTTGATTCTTGTTTTCTTTTTTCTTATCTTTGCACCCCCTTTTTGTTACTTTGCGCCCTCCTCGGGGGGCCCGCCCCACAGTTTGAGAACCACTGACTTAATCTACCCAGCATGCAAAATGCATGATTTGTAACCTATTTGCAGCTGTTTATAAAACAATATCTTCTTCTCTTGTTCCAAGTTCCTCAAGTTGTTGATTTTGCTTTGATTTAACAGCACCCATTATTTAAAGGTAGCACAATTATTAGTCCTGCTATGTTATAGCAGCAGATGTTTGGGTTCAAGTCCTACCCTTACTTCGCTCTATGTGGTTTTTACTGAGTATTCTGGTTCCTGTTCACATTTCAAAGAATTATAGGTTTTGTTGGTTATTTTCTGAAGCTTATTGTATTGATTCCATCATTAAGGTTTCACTAAGATACCCTTCCTGACAGTAACCCTCTTTGTTTATCCAGGCTTGGGACTGGTTCCAGTTTGGGCTGGTTTGACATCCTAGTGGCTAGATTGTACCCATTTTTAATGAGAAGGGTGATATGTGGGATTTTGGAAACTGTAGAGGGATGAAGCTGATATCAAATGCAGTGGAAATTTGGGAAAGGGTTATAGAGAGAAGGCTTAGGTAAGAGACCACTGCAAGGGAGGAGCAGTTTGGTTTTATGCCAAGGAGAGGAACAACCAATGCTGTCTTTGCACCAAGACAATTCCTAAAGAAACATCTGGAAACATACAGAGATTTCCATGTGGTGTTTAATGATTTGGAGAATACAGTGGGTCTGGAGGTGCATGGGAGAGAAAGGAGTACCAGAGAAATAAGTTGGAATATATTTGAGGGGATGAGGACCAGGGTTAGAATCAGTGTTGGGGTAACAGACAAAATCCCTGTTAGCATACGTCTGCACCAGACTTCTTCTTTAAGTCTTTACCTCTTTGATCTGGTTATGGATGTGCTGAGCCAAGGAATGAAAGACCAGTCCCTTGGGTGCATGTTTTTTGCTGATGACATTTGTGTTGTGTAGCAACAGAAAATAAGGATGAGGAAGTGCTTTGAAAGATAGAGAATTGAAGACAAACAGGAAGAAGACAGAATATGTGGGGTCTACTGATAATCAGGATTCAGAAGTTAGCCAGCAGGGAGAGCTACTGAAAAGAGTTGATAAATTTAAATGTCTAAGGTCAGTGGTAGCCCAAGATGGAAAATTTGATGCAAACATAACCCATAGAGTGCAGTGTGGATTTAACAATTGGAAGAAAGGTAAGGTTTTCGAGATAATGGTAAGACCAGCTAAGGTAAGACATGGGCAGTTAAGTGAGTACAGGATAAGAAGTTAGATCTGGCAGAAATGACAACATTGAGATGGATGTATGGAGTTACAAAAAAATGACAAATTAAGAAATGAGACAGAGAAAGTACAGGAAAGTTCGTTGAAGTGTTATGGACATGTGATGAGGAGATGCAATGAATACGTAGGTAAAAGAGTGATGGAAATGAATGTACAGGTGAAGAGAAAGAGAGGGAGGCCAAACTGGAGGTAACTATATGGAGTAAAGGAAGACCTAAAGGAAAAAATGCTTTGTCTGGGAAAGAGGTACTGGACCATGCTGTGTGGAGAAGGTTGATCAAGCTCATCGACCTTACATGGAAGTAGGAAAAGATGAAGAGGAAAAAATAAAGAAGAATAGGTTATGTTGGTTATTGACTAAACTATTGCCCTTGTTTGTGGTGTGAACAATTCTGATTTGTGATTAGACTGGTATTCTGTCCAGAATTTTGAGTTCTCCCTTGTGCTCAATAGATTATGATTAAATCGTCCATATTTCCTGTATTGAAACATGTAGCTTCAACAAATTAAAGACTGAACTAATCTTATTGATTGCAATTATTTATCACAAGTCTTTTTCTCATACCACCTGTGTTAAAATGTCTAAATTGTGCTAAATAAACTGTTGTCTATATAGTAGAAAAGAAGAATTTTTTTAAAAAAACCTTCAACAATAAGCAGTTTCTTTATCCATTACTCAGAACATCATTGAATATCTCGCTAAGTGTAAAATATGGAAATGCACGTTGAAAGATTTCAGAAAGAGGGCAGAATGTTTTGAGACAAGGTACTTTATTATATAGATAGCAACCCCATATAGCTGTTAGTGCTTACGTTGGTCTCAGTAATGATAAAGAACTTAAGAGTGGTTTCCAGAAAGTGAGAAAGATTGTTGATGTCATGTTACCAAAAATGATCACATTATAGGACAACACTGTTTAACCCTTAAAACGACCTGCTTCTGATTTTCATGCTGTTAACAGCTTAGAGCTACACTGCAACTCTGTAGTATGGTGGTGATTGGTTCATAGAATAAATGACAGCATTGCACATACAGTACAGCATTTAGGTGTATATATGTATCTTGCATTTTATGTGATGCTGTTCAGAAGTACAAGGTGCCATTTAAAATTCTACCTAAGATATACATATTCTAATTGATAACAGTCTCCATAACTAATTCATTTTATACTCCGTAGTACCAGCTAAAGATTTCAGTTTTTAATCCACACCGGGGCACAAAAAGGACATCTTGAATAGAATGAGGTATTTTGCACACCATTTATAAGCAGTACTTGGGAAACTATAACGTATATTGGTAGCTCTGGATGCAAGGCAGGAATTCAGCCTGGAAAGGGCACTCATGCACACATTTACACTTGTTCAATTTGTAGTCACTAGTCACCCACACTTCTCTGTCCTGCAGGTATGTGGGAAATTATAACAACCACAGACAAAAAAGGAAAAAGGCATAGCAAAAGCATACACACATATGGCTAGCAGGATTATAATATATGTTCACAGTATGCAGTGCCACTTTGCTAATGTTAGATAAACAAATAGTTCAAGACTGGCATAGCAGTGCTTCACAAATCCAATGATTTGGGCTTGAATTCTAGCCCAGTCACTATTTATGTGTAAATGTCTTTATCCTAATAGCTAGTTTCTGCATTATGCCCATTCATAGGCTCACACCAGCCTTGAATTTATGTTGAAATTTAGCAGGTTAAGAAACTGAAAGAAAGATATGTGCAAAATGGTTGTATTTATTATGAAATTTTGTGAGTTGTAATGTGCTTAGAATAAATTAGTAAAGTTTTCTCAACCTGCATATCCTTATAATTACCTCTTTGCAACATTTTAGCATAACATGATTATATATATATAATATATACATATGTGCTAATTGAACCTGAGCTGTTTATGCAAATTTGTCTTGGCATATTTTTATAGTTCAGCACAGACTTCTTCAGTTGCCTGCATATTCATGTCTTCTAATGTTTTAAATCTTGCACCAAATAGGTTACCTCTGATAGTCTAGAGACAATAAAACAAACTGACAAAGGCAGAGTTTGAAACCCTTACATGTTTTAAAGAGGACAGTCCTGTATAAGTTGAATTGTATATTCCATACAAATACTGCTTAGTACAAATATTTTTTGGTAGTCTGATGCATAACACAGTAAATATGGTTTTAATTTTCGATTAACCCATTCCTTCTGTCTGGATTAGTTGAGGTAACAAGGGAATGATGTAATTGTAACAATATCATTTCTAATCAAGTAGAAATATCTCTCCAAAAGTAATAAATGAAGTGAGCCCCTCTATCCAAAACAGTAGATGGGGGTACACCGTACAAGTGGACAGAATTAAATAAACCATATCAGCCATTCCCTTAAAGATGGGAAGGATGAAATGTGCTGCCACGGAAAATCAAACTGCTACTTCCATGCATTAGTATGTCCAGCAAACTAATGTCTGTCTAATGTCTGATATCCATGGGCAGTTGATATTGTAGACTTATAGGTGTATAGTTTTAGATCTGTTATGTATCTCACAGTCTTTCACATATTTTGCAGCTATGAATTCATTGGATCTACTTAACTTTAGTGCAAACAGGCCAATCTATCATTGCTAAAACTTTTCATATTACACTCTTTAAAATGAAGACTTCAGTAAAAACTACTCTACCAAAAATATTTTCATGACCAACAATTCCCATTTCTCCAAATCAAAATGAATTACTGTAGGTATTAGTAGTAGAAGTTTTTGAGATAAAATTGCATTGGCAATAATGAAAAAACCTTTCACCATAACCATAAAAAACAATGGAATCAGGATGATACAAACTTCTGTCATAAGTGTGCAGTGTTTTGAGGTAGTAAAGTTCCAATGAAATCCAAGAGTACAAAAATACCTCTTGCAAAATTTCCTTGTTAGAGGAGTTATTGGTGCTGCAATAATATTAAAATTCTAATACATTTGTGATAATAATTTGCAAACCCAAGTAATCTTTGAATCTACTTATCTTTAGTGTAAGCAGGCCAATCTATCATTGCCAAAACTTAGTTTGGATCCACGGTGTAAGACGTTAGAGGACACTGTTGCCCCTTTTACCCCAACAGACAGATGCTCAGAACACAAAGTAAAACCAATAAGAAGCGTTTTAATCCTTTTTTTCTTATTAATAGTGTCCAAAGCACCACAGCCACAATATCACACACAAAAAACACAATCAATAGAAATATCTCTCTTTATCTTCTCCTCCACACCACCAAGCAAGCTTTTCCCATCTCCACCCAACTCTGGCTTGCTTGCTGGGTACCCAGCAGTCCTTTAAATAGTCCTTGACTATGTGACTTGCCAGCACTTCCATTCTTTAATCAGCCCGGAAGTACTTCGGGTACTTCCGTCCTCATGACTACCTAGTACTTCCGGCCTATAGGGAAAGCATGAGTCCCTAGGTCCTTTGACAGCTCCCCCTGGCAGCACCCATGGCATCCAGCAGTGCTGAGAAACCGAACTCAAATTCCCAGGATGTCCTGTGGGAATCCAGGGCATGACTACACTTTAGGGGAGCTGCCACCTGGCGTTTTGAAAGGAGGTAGTATTAACAAGTAGCTGTCTTCTCCCATACTTTAATTTTAGGGGCGTCCCAGCTGGGTTGCACTGCTGGTCTTCTCTCATAATGGATAGCGAATTACTAGATATTTTCTAAGCCAGTAATACCTCTGGAGGCCAACTGGAATTGTACAAAAAACCGAAGTCTACAGTATGTACCACTTCTTACATGATCCACATAAGTGACAATAAGGGGAGAACGTCAAGATATCATCAATATAAACTGGATGAAATTTACCTAATGATAGAGGCCAGAGAATAATTGTTTTTATAGCAACTTTAATTCGTTGAAATCAATGCATGGTCATTACAATTAATATTTTTTATTAACAAAAAAGAATGTAGCAACAAAAGGACTGCTGGAAGCAATAAACAATCTTTTTGCCAGATTCTGTCTAAGCAATCCACCATGGTCTCTGTACTAGACAAAGTATTTGAATCCCCTTTTGAAAACTGGGTAAAAAATCTATGGGGAAGTAACATGCTTGCAAGGGGATAAAGCTAGGCTCTCTTTATGCTAGAAATATCTGGCAAGTCAGGATATTTACTCCAGTAAATAGACCCTCCAGTATGCAACTAGTGTGGAATAAATTATTAGTTCACTTTAAACAAGACAGTAAGTAACCCTCAGAATAGGGCTGTAGTTCTTTACTCAGTGATTATTTTGCTTTATCCAAGTTCAATGGGATTACTAAAAATGAGATTTATTGTCCTTTTAGTTTTATGCCTGACAATAATGACCATCTAACACTATAAAACAATAATAAAAAGAGTGTAATATTCAACAAAACTACCAGTATATTTCCTATTAACTGCCAGGAGTTAGATTTTCCCTGATTTCTTTAATTACATTCTGTGTTAGTTGTGAAACTAATGTGGCACTAATAAAAACTTTCTATAGCTCCTGAATCAATGAAAGCTGCTACAGAGGTTGGCTCATTTTCTATAATTAACAAGGTAGTCACAGAGAGTAGAGAAAAATGTGTATGGGTCCTAATCCTTAATTTAGCAAAAACTCCCAATTTTTCACTAAAAGGAAATGTCTCCCTTTAGTTTGAGACAATTGCAGCATACTGAATATGCTACAGGGTGCCACAATTAAATCATGTACTAAATGTAAAGTAGTGTGCACCATCTTGGATATCTACTTCTAGACTTTTCAGTTTTTTTTGTAGTTGTGCATACTTACATTCAGAAGAATGAGAAGTGGAGATCAAATCACTTTTTTAACCCTTACCCACTGTAAAATGCAAGTAGCTAGCTTAAAGGATTGCTTCATCCAAAAAATGGTAACCTTTATTAAATGTTGCTTACTCCATGTACTAGGTTATGCTTCAATGGAACTGCACTGGAAACAGCAAACAATAAGTCCAATGTCAATGAAAAAATCTCTTTTTACTTGTGTCGGATAATTCATGTAAAGTCATCCAGTCCAGTACTTAAAAAGTTGAAAATGCATGCATACTCTAATAGAAATTGTTAAATCGATTTTTTTCATTAAAAACAAAGGTAACACACAACCCAGAAGCCTTTCACATAGAGTCCTAATTTTAAATTGAAAACCTGTCTCTCCTCCGATGTATTGGTCACGAGTCCTGTCTTTCTAATAAAATATGCACAATTGAAATTAAGAAGCCTAATGTGTGTGCTAAGAAAGCATTACATGCATCATCATGTTTCCACCAAATGACCTGTACCTTTGACAAAAGGCAGGATGCTATTTACGATGAAATCTAACACTACTATCTGCAAGTTGCAACAGAAATTGAGATTTGTCAGAAAAGGCAAGTTTTTTTAAAAATCTTTAATCACCCAGTTTTGGTGATCATGTGCCCACTGTAGCCTCATCTTCCTGCCCGTAGGTGACAGGAATAAAAGCTGACATTGTTTTTGCTGCTGTAGCCCTTGCACTGTATTGAAAATTCAAAGATGAGCTTCTGTAAACCCCAAGTGTGGCCATTCTCTTCTGAGCTGTCTCACTAGCAAAGTGGTGTTGCTTACAGACCTTCTCATCACTTAATGGTTGTTTATCCCAACATAAACTCAGCAAACAAGTTTTTTCCAGCTAAAATTCAATAGTTTTTTGCACTGTAAGAACCTGTTTCATTCTATTTTCTTTGCATCATTAGAATAAATGCTAGCAAACAGATAATTGGCAAACATTTTAGCATTTTTACTTATGACAGATGTGTTTGATATTTTTAAAAGTACACAGCAGTGCAGTCTTTAAGAGTCAAGCATGAATAAACATACAGAAATAATTACTGTTAATACAAAAAGAAATATCAAATTAGTACATCAAAATGGCAAGTGGGAGGACTAAAATGAAGACAATATTTAATTAAAATAAAATACAAATGCTATAAAATAAGGGTGAGAATAAAAGGTGTTTTACTTCAAGTTAGATTCAATTTAGCTTTAGTTTTAAAGTCTGAAGTGGTCTACAAATAAGTCTTTAGTTAATTCTTAAAACATATGTTCTGCAGGCATATAAATTGAAACTTGACAGACTGCATTCTTAGGCAAGCATATTATGGACTATGTGTCTTTGTGTTTGCTCTCCACTTGCAATCTGCACCTAACTCCACTTCTTGTTTTGGGTGGCCTGGCAACTATATTTGAAATAATAGTAAACAGTGGGATCTTCTATGGATCAGGTTCTTGAGAAATATTTAGAGGGCAGTCATTCAGTTGTTGTGACCAATTAGCTGACCGAAAAGGTCACTACATTTACTAGAGTGAGGCAGAGGTCTTTTATGAGCAAATCAAGATGTGTAATCTGAACAGAGCAGAAGATGAATAACAAATGTCTAGGAAATCAGCCACCAGAACAACTGGACTAGGCAAGCTTAAAGTATTTAAAAAAATAAGTAAAAAAAGGTCAAAAACAGCCTTGAAAAGAAAATTTCCAGAGAAACTGCTGCAGTTTTTCCAAGCTAAAGTACAGGTTACGCCTTTGACAGAATGTTCAGACAATTGCAATCACTGCATATTGACTTTAAGTAAAATAGCCATTTTTGTAGACACATCTCTAGCAACACAAATATACACACAGACAAAAAACAAAAATAGAGGAGCATTGGCAATATCAGCATGCAATGAGGAACAGTAAAAAAAAAAAAATAGAAAATAAAAATGAATATTGAACATTAGATTTTCAGTCAAATGGAATATGCTCAGAATGTTGTCTCTGTAAAGTTTTTTCTTAACCTTTGTATATTATATACTAGTTGGCCCAGTCCATGATAAATCACAGACTGTTGGTCTAGCGCTTGCATCTATGTGCTCAAGCGTCTCCTAATTGAAATGAATTCTGCAAAGTGTATCTGCTCTCTGCAGTATCAACCATGTGACTTGTGACATGCTCACTAAAGTGCCTTGTTCGTGACACACTGATTTCAAGGCGTTGGTCGTGTGTACTAATAAGATGCATTGAATCTTCCAATCAAAGAGATAGATGGTTCATAGAACTGACAGTATAATCTCAAAAAATAAGGATTTAAATTGAAAAAAGTCTTACTGGAGCCCATTGACTGTTATGCAGACGGAAGTTAATGGTATAAACATGGGAAGAGACTCAAACTTAGGTCGTAGGAGCCCAGTTGCACATACCCATTCGTTAACTTTTTTCATTTATTTTCACAATTTATTCCTGCTCTCTTTTTGCTACTTCAATGAGGCCAGATCAGTAGAATGTTTAATGGACTTCAATGAGATGAATACTCTCTCTGTCAGTGTTTGTATTTTACTGTGTGTATATATATATATATAGCAGAATACCCGCGCTTCGCAGCGGAGAAGTAGTGTGTTAAAGAAGTTATGAAAAAGAAAAGCAAACATTTTAAAAATAACGTAAGATGATTGTTAATGTAATTGTTTTGTCACTGATATGAGTGTTGTTCTCATATCTATCTATTTATATTATATATATATATATATAGCAAAATACCTGCGATTGGCAGCGGAGAATTAAAAAGAAAAGGAAACATTTTAATAATAATGTAACATGATTGACAATGTAATTGTTATGTCATTGTCATGAGTGTTGCTGGCATATATATATATATATATATATATATATATATTTGTACACACAGACACATATATAAACATATATATACATATAAACATATATATAAATATGTATATATACAAACACACATATATACATACTGTATATACAACATATACATATCTACATATATACTGTATATACACATATATATATACAAATCTACATATATATACATATATATATATTAGGGGTGGGACTCGATTAAAAAAATTAATCCAATTAATTAGAGGCTGTGTAAGAATTAATCTTGATTAATTGTATGTAATCGCACACGTAAATTTGCCCCAAATCGCAAATGTTTTTTTTTAATTTAAAACGGTTTTAGTGGGCGACAGAATCAAATAATAGACATGGACATGAATATTGTAAACTGAAGCTGTTTTAATTTCTGAAAAAAGCTTTTAAACTGCATTTGAATTCAAAACAGAAACAAAAATATCATCCCTGGTTAAAATTGGGCAGACTTAAAAATAAAGTGGTAGTTTAAGTACTTTAAGTACATTTTCAGAATAGTATTGTCTTTAAATAATAATAACCAAAATTTCACCATAAAGTGCAGTTTTTCTTCTTAAAAAAATAAGTCAGAAACATAAAAGGTAATTTGACCAACTTAATCTTTAAACTCTGAGTAACATTAGCCAAAATTATTTTGTACATTAGGCTAAAACAGTGTGATCATTGAACATTTTGTAATTAGATGTAATTAGAATTACTAACGGTCACGGAAGTCCAATGATCCCCAGTAAGAGCCACAAAGTCCGCTTTCTGTAATGCATCTAATTTTGCTTGCTTTTCAGTGTGCACAAAACCATGCTTTTATCAAGGCTTCGCTCGGGTAGTCGAAATGATCAGTCGTAGGAACGCGCTTTATTCCGACTCTAACATTTTTGTAGCTGTGATGTGTGCATCAGTGTAATGGATGTACCAGGAAATCATGCATTGACAAAAGTTCCCGTTTGCTTGGAATTGAAAGTGTGATTAAATGCGTTATTTTTTTAACGCGTTATGGAGTCCATGCATCGAAGCTTCTCAGCTGTGCTTGTGCTAAGAAAGGGAAAATTTTAAAAATAGCGTAACATGATTCTGCGTTAACCTAATATTTTTCATACGTCCCAAACCAAGGAGATGCGAAGGTAAAATGAATCGGAAGCGCATACATAGTCAGTACACCCTCTCGGGAATCGAACCTCGGCGTTAGGCTAAGACTCTACAATTAGCCACAGCGTGTGGCTTGTCTATGCTAAAGTATGTATTGTAGATCGGGTATATATATACATTTATATATATACCCGTGTACCGAGTGGAGAAGTAGAAGTTATGAAAAGAAAAGGGAACATTTTAAAAATAACGTAACATGATTGTCAATATACAGTAATTGTTTTGTGAGTGTTATTGAATGTTGCTGTCATCAAGGATTTGATTATCATTATTTCTTTCAATCAGGCTCGTATTTGTAGGATGTGTTCAAGTTACATTCCGTGTTTGTCAATCGTTGTAAAGATAAGAGGTTTCATTCATCGATTAGTTCCTTACTGCATCAATAAACAGCTCGTCTTCCTTTTTATCTGTGATGTGACAAACTGCATGCACGGGTTTTTTTACACTGTCTTCCTTTAGCAGGACATTCACTTTTTCCACCGTGTGCTTTGTTTCGCAGTAGCTGCACTTATGAATATGATTGTATGTATAAGGCGCTTCATATTTTTTGCTGCCTTCTCAATTGTGTAATTCGGTTTTGTTCAGCACTCTTTGGAACTGTTGCTTTTGTCTGCATTCGTCCAGTTCACGTGAGCCGCTTGGTGTTCTTGCATCGAAGGTTCCCAGCTGTACTGGTGCCATCTTGTGTAATGTCAGCTAAGACCCGCACTTAAAAGTTTCTCTCGCAGTTTCAATGAGTTTGTGCCAAACACCACCCTGACCATCTCATCTTCCTCTGCATAAGCGCAGTCCTTCACCCGTGAACATTTACCGGCAGTGTTTGTATTGGATTGCCGCTGATGGACGGCCTTATATGGGCAGGCACTAAATTACAAACGCTAGTGGCAGCCTGTCTATGAACTTAATTTAATATAAACTTACGGTTCACGCCGTGCTTTGTTTCCGCAGTAGCTGTACTTATGAATATGCTTGTATGCATCATTTGCTTCATAATGTTTTTCTGCCTTCTCAATTGTAAAATGGCGTTTTGTGCTAATCGCTGTTTGGAGTTCTTCCTTGTTCTCTACGTACTTACGTAGGAGGCGTGATGATGTCACACGAAACTCCGCCCCCCACGGCCATCTCTAACTCAAGACTCCATTACATTATATGGGGAAAAATAGCTTCCAGTTATGACCCTTATGCATAGAATTTCGAAATGAAACCTGCCCAACTTTTGTAAGTAAGCTGTAAGGAATGAGCCTGCCAAATTTCAGCCTTCTACCTACACGGGAAGTTGGAGAATTAGTGATGAGTGAGTGAGTGATTGAGTGAGTGAGTGAGTGAGTGAGTGAATGAGTGAGTGAGTGAGTGAGGGCTTTGCCTTTTATTAGTATATATATATATATATATATATATATATATATATATATATATATATATATATATATATATATGGACTATGGCCGGCCATTCGTCCTGGTCAATACCACCAGGCCACCAGAGGGAGCCCTCCCTGTGACATGGAGATGCCCCAAATTCCAGCAGGGTATCATGGACTATGGAGTTTTAATGCACAGCCTTGCTGGATAATGTTGGGGCCGCCAGGGGACGTTGCAGGGAGGCACAGAGGTGGTTATTTTCCATATAGCCCGGAAGTACTTACATGTCACGATACCGGAAGAAATAAAGTGCTTCCAGGCTGATGAAGAAAAGGAGTTTTCACCTGACCCGGAAGTGCTCAAGGACTATAAAAGACTAAGAGAAATACCAGTGCTTTGAGCTAAGTCAGGTGGCAGGGTGACAACGCGTCTGGGAGTGGAGGATTGTTTATTGATTATTGATTAGTGTTATTGTTTATGAATATTGTGGAGTGGAGGGTGCTTTGTGCACATTATTGTAATAATAAAACAAATTACTGGACTTTTATCTGGTGTCTGGCGTCTGATCCGAGGGTTCAAGGGGACGGCAGCGCCCCGTATCTGTCACAATATATATATATATGTTTTTCTATTTCAATATTCCCTTATTATGCAAAATTAGCTATAAGTTTCTCAGTAGCAGTACTAATGTTTATGATACACCATCTGTTGGAATGAAAAAAAAAATGTATTACTATATGCACTGCCAAATACAATGCAATAAATGGCATATTGCAAATGTTAATGTATGGTTTGCCCAAGACAGTCAGGTACAAAGAAATCATCTTATACATACTGCATATTTATTTTTGATTCTTACTCGTTTCTTGAATTTTTCTGTCTTAAAATATTCTAACTGCTTAACAGCTCTGGATTATGCAATTCAGCCTCTCCTGTAAATTGTCCACTTTTTCAGTGTTTGCCTCCTGACTTCTGCTTATGTTTATATCCTTGGTTACTGATTCAGCATTTGTAAGAATAACTTAATCAAATGTGACATTAACCTTTTCCGTCATCTTTTCTCATTTCTACCGTCAGGAACACATTAGTATTTGATTTATGATATATGCTTTTTATTTGGATAACTTATTTAGTTCTTGTTGTGTGTGTCTGTGTTTTTTTTTTTGTTCTCCAAATTTTTTAATAGACACTGCCATTTTCTGTATGTGAGATTGACACAATTGCATTTTAAAAGAAGTCAGTACCTATTTCAAAGCGTCTAAACTTTGACTAACAAATGAAAGATCTTTATGAGAAATGTAAAAATTGATCAGCAAACAAACAAAAAAAGGAAAACCATTACTGGTTTTCACTTTTGCTTTATTTTGTGGTTGCAGAACAGGCTTTGTGCTAGTAAATTATTGAAAGATTAGTAGCGATTTCTGTAAACCAACCCTGCTGAATGTCCCTGCCATTAATCTCTGCCTCTCACTATAATAATTATTCCCTGGGTAACCTCTTGTGGTAATCATCAAGGCCGGAGAGAAGGAATATGTTTTACAAGGTTCAACATGTTCAATGTTTCAGGAAAAGCTTGTTCAAGATACAACCTGTTTTATACACAAATCTAAAATCAAAAAGACCAGCAACCGGTCAGACCACAAGATAAGCAATCACAGAGAAAATATATAAATGAAGAAAAGTAAGCAGACAAACCAACTAAAATTTAAAACTAGCTCACACTTGACTAGCAACCGTTTCGGGGAAGAAAACACATTGTTACAGAGAAGACCTCTATTTTGGCTTACATTTTTATTTTCAATGCTTCTTAGTGGTTAAATGTGTGACAGCACAGGCAACCATCTAGGCCAGATTAACAGTTTTTAAGCATCAGAAGTTCTGCTCTTGTCATTTTGAATTTGTAACATCGCACAAACCTAAGCTCAGGCTCTGCCCTGTCCCTAATGGCTCAAATAGTTCCATAGTCTGGGCACTTCACTACCTTAACTTAATTAGCTGAAATGAAGAGGAATTATCAACACTACACTGCATTTGTTCCTGTGTATATGTTTATGTGTGGATGTGTGTTTGTATTATCATAATGGAAGAATACATGATCCATAGATTGCTTGTATTTCAATCAGTCACAGAGAACCAATAAAGTATTAAGGAGTAAAAAGGAAAAATAATATTATTTGTTGTCTGCCAGTTGATGGTAGTGGAGTCAATTAATGTTATTGTCAATAATAAGTGACCACTAGAAAAAAAAGGTAAAATGAGGGTATATTAGCAATAAAGTACAAGTACAGTACAATCACATCCCTTTGAATATTTAGTTACTTTGCTTTGAAAGTTGGAGAATTGGATTTTTTTAGTTACTCCATCAGATTCAGCTGTCACATTTTTGTGAATTAAATAATTTTATATTGGCTCCAGCAGACCCCTGTGATCCTGTAGTTAGGATATAGCAGGTTGGATAATGGATGGATGGATAATTTTGTACAGTGAGTCATACATTATATTGATAATGGACTATCTGTCAGGAGACCTCAGTTTGTGAGACTCAAAGACTGTGTTTCTGATTACAGATGTAAGCAATACCTCACTTCGGTACACCTCCGACTATAAATATAAAACCAGGTCATGTCACTTGCAGAAATTCTCAGATGATTCTTCACTCATGGGTTGTATTGATAAAGGGGATGAGACAGACTATCAGAGTTAGCTGGTGAACATGGTGCAAAAGAAAATTTTCTGCATCTTAACATCAGCAAAACAAAGGAACTGGCTATTGACTTTTGCTGCACCAAATAGCCTCTACTGTATATCTGGTCACTATTCCAGGAGTGGATGTAGAGGTAGTCCACTCCTATAAGTACTTGAGCCCTACATTAATGACAGGTTGGACTGGTCTTTGACACAGAGGAAGTAATGTATATAAGAAAGGGCAGAGCAGGCTCTTTTTCCTTAGGAGTCTGTGTTCCTTTAATGTGGTAAATGTCATTCTTCACATCTTCTGAAACTCTGTGATGGCCAGTGCGATTTTATACGCTGTGGTGTGCTGGGCTGGGCTGGTAACATCACTTCAACAGATGCTCACTGAATTAATACACTAACTAAAAGGGCAAGGTCAGTTATAGGACACACTCAGGGCGCTGTGGAAGTAGTAGTGAAGGAGGGAATTAAAACAAAAAGGAATGCCATTATGAACAATGCTGCACATCCTCTCTCTGACACACTAACACTGAGGAATTTTAGCCAATGAATTATTCAGCAGAATTTTGTCAAGAAACACTATTGGGGCTTTTTTATACCAATAGCAGCAACATTTGCTTACTTGTTTACCTATTTATTTAAGAAACTTTTGTAAAAAGCCAAATTCCCACCAGGGACAAATAAAGATCTATCTATCTATCTATCTATCTATCTATCTATCTATCTATCTATCTATCTATCTATCTATCTATCTATCTATCTATCTATCTAAATAATATCGTGCAATTACATATGATAGTAAAGTACATAAAATGCATGTTTTTAAAATTACTTTACAATGTCATGTATTATAATAAAAAAAACTCAGCACTAAATAGACTTGTGGTGATTGAAGCAGCTTCTGTAGACAGCAGATTCCAATTTGAGTGATGCCATCAACTGATGTAGTTCAAATTACATAAACAGAAAACATTTTGAAAGATAAAGAGTTAAAATCTATTTGAAATTTCAAACAAAAATTGTTGGTTACATCAGACCATGATGGATAATAGGTCATTAAGGTACTTTACCAATAAAATATAGTGGTAGAGAAATATTCAATCATTACGAGCAAATAATGTTACAGTGAGGCTGTTTTTAGTGTAATATAAAAGCTGAGCATAAGTTTCTTCATTGTACAGTATGTATAACAAATCACAGAACCATGTCTAGGAAGCTAGTTTCCTCTTCCATTATTTTTTCACAGTCATGTTTATCTCGTTTTACTTTTGCTGTCACAAATTTCATGGTATTTACCTGGTACAATTTCAAGCAGCAGATGAAGTGAGATCGTGTGACCGATATTCATGCAAACTACTGCCACACACACAATTATGCAGGCATTTCACAGTTTTGCGGTCACAAGCAGCTGTTATACAAGTAAAAGAGGAAGATTCTCCAGGTAAGTATAAAACGGTAAACCAGTCTGTAAATGATGTCACACAGAATGTTTCCTCTGTTTAGATGAAAAATTTACCAGTGGTTTTCAAAATTTGTAAAGTTTGTGCAGTCCACTGTATTTGAAATATCTTAATGAAAACTTAAGTTTGCTGGTGAATTTGCTCGACAAATAGGTGTGTTCAATTTTAGCAGAACTGGTCAACAGGGAGCTGAGTTGTTTCATGTGGAAAGATAGACAGACATTATGAAGACAGTAGGTGCTTACACATTACTGTATATGTGAACGATCTGTAAAAATGGCAGAATTTACTGTGCAATGTCCAATAATGAGCCAGAAGCATAGCAATTAGCAGTCATGGTCTTAATGTGATTTTGGAGACTCTGTGCCATGAGTTCAGGCACTGTCATCAGAGATTTGTATCCTAAATTCAAATGCAATTTTTGTATCCAAATATCAATCAGAGAATAGCTCTATCCTGTGCTGCCCAAGATCTTCCATCCTGGAGATGTTAAGACTCAGGGTGTTGCCTTAGGCAGAATATGGAGAATACCTTCTACAGTTAATTTAAAAGTTGAATCTTTTGATAAATATACATAATACACAACTGCAGGCTGGTGAAATATGTCTAACCGGAAATAAATGAATTATGAATATGACTAACCATAAAGTAGACTACCCTGTCTTTACTATACCTATACCTTCAGACTTGGGGCTCTGGCTGCATCTTGTTGCATAGAATGTCCAATAAAGAAGAGACATAAATTTGGCTAATTCATTGCTTGGCTTTTGGTTGACCTTTCAACTTATCTGTTATTTGGCTTACTGTGAGTACCTTTACAGATGCAATCTGGCACTTTTAGAAGACAATATTGTATGGAGTTTTTCGCTAAATATAGGTAGGCAATCATTATGCATGTTGTACATGCCTATGCATATCATTCAATTTACCTGACCAGTACTAACTGCAAAAATTCCAAGCTGAGGTCAGTAAAAGTACAGTAGCCTTCTGCTCAATTACATTTTTTTTCATTCCATTCCTCTGCATACAGGCACTTTGTGCTAAATTACATCTAATGTATGTGATAATGGAATCCAATCAGGAAACTTGAGTATTTCCTATTACAGTAATTGCATTTTAAAACATTCTGTCTTAATAATAATAGGTTCTACCACTTTATCCTTGATCACTCAGCAAATGTAAAGTTTGAATTAGGTACAATAAAATGTTTTCCCTTTCTCTAAATAAGGCTACTTTGTGGCTGGACATGAGAACAGATTAAAGACGGAATTAGTGCACTTGTTTATAATTTTATTTGACTTAACTTGCTCTCAGAGTCTAATCAGAAAAAGCATTTCCTTTGTAACTATCGCAATGAGATCTTGCAATTGTTCACGGTTTTCAGTGGCACAACGCCACACAGAGCCATCTGTTTGAAGTAAAAAATTTACATAGTTGGTCTCAACAGATGCTGGCTAACGTTTCACATTTTATAGTGTTCAGTTTAAATAATTTCATTTTCTCTCAGGAACAAAAAATATCAGATTTTTTTTTTTTTTTTAAGAGCAGATGATTAAACAAAGCAAATAAAATGAACTGTCCAGGCTTTTCTCAATGGTGAAATTTCTTATGTTAATATTACTCATTATCCTTAGATGAGGGAGATGTGTGAGCAACTCATTTTATATTGTATATTGTATGTGTTTTATCTGTACTGGAATGTATTCTTATTAAAGTTGAATGCCTTTATGATCAAAGATCTCCTCCTCATAACTTAATATTAAAACATATTATGTGACAAGACACGTTCATTTTTCTTTTGATAGCAAATATATTGTATGGTTCTCTATACCAAAAGCACAAACAATAAGAGCACCTTGCAGAACAACAACAACAATAATAATAATAATGAAAAAAGCTAGTGCTTCTCCTGCTATCACTGAGTGCAGGGATGGAACCAATACTTGATATGGGTCCAGTCTATTGCAGGAAACACACACACACACACACACTCACACACTCACACATGCACACACACACTACCTACTTAACATTTTCAACTATTAGTGAACAACAGTGTTGAACACTTGAAAATCTAAACTTAATATATAAAAGTGTACAATGGTACAGATGGACAAAAGTGTCATTTATTGAAAATATAAGGGAGACACTGAAATACAGGATAGAATTTATGTAAAGATTTATATATATATATATATATATATATATATATATATATATATATATATATATATATATATATATATATATGTATATATATATATATAGACACAACATTTCTCAGTGTATAGCCAAATTGTTAGGTTTAATAGGAAAATATGTCCAATATAATTCAATCAACTTATTCTCCGTAATATGAGACTGCATGTGGAGTATTGTATGTAGTTCTTAATACCACATTATGAAAAGTAAAAATACATTGCAGGTCAAGAGCTTGTGCAAAAAAGAGAAACCTTGTGTACCTTTGAACTAATATTCTAACAACTTTAACAAAATAAGCTTTTAAAGTCTTGAGTAGAAGAGGCTATGTGAAGACATATTTCAGGTCTTTACAATGGTCAAAGGCATTGATAAATTTCATAAAGCAGAATTAATTCAGTTAAAGAGTGAATCACAAAGTTTAAAACAGAGGTGAAACAAAACAGCAAGTGCATTAGAATGGAAGGTGAGAAACAATTATTTACATAAAAGGTCATGGAAATCAGGAACAAACTACCAAATCTTGTAGTTAAACCAGAAACCTTGACAAGCTATTTGATAAGCAGACAATCTTGATAGACTGAATGACCCTCTCAAATTTGTTAAAATGTTATGTTCTAGTTACTCTGCCATGCATGTACTTGGGGTGTGTGAGTGGAAAAACAAAATAAAGTGGATTCCAAAAGTATTCAGATCCGTTCACTTTCTGCACAATTTATTGTATTGTGGATTTAATATTAAAAGGATAAATCTGCCATTGTTGCCCATAAATCTTCATTCAGTAATCTATAATGATACAATTTTCAGGATGTTTTTTAAATTTAATGAAAATCAAAAACTAAAATATCTCATTTATATAAGTATTGAGCCCTTTCATTCAGTACATTGTAGAGGCCACTTTGACAGAAATTAAATCTTTAATTCTTCTTAGGTAAGTCTCTAAGTTTTGCACACCTGAATTTAGATTGTTTATTCCATTCTTTCTGGCAAAGCCCCTCAAGCTCTGTTAAACTAGATAGGAAGCATCTGTAAACTGCCATCTTCAAGTATCTCCACAGGTGTTCTGTGAGGTTCATGACTGGGCTTTGGCTGGTTTACTTGCCTCCATTCATCCTGTCCTAAATTCTAACCAGTCTCCCTGTCCCTGGTGCTGAGAAGTAACCCCACACCATGCTTCACCATATGGATGGTATTAAACAGGTGATGAACAGTTCCTGGACTTTACCAGATAGTGCTTGGAGTTCGGCCTTAAGAGTTCAATTTTTTTGTGTTATCAGACCTGGGAGTCTTTATCCTCATGCTCTGAGAGTCCTTTAAATGCAGTTTGTCACGAGTGGCTTCTGCCTAGCCACTCCACCATAAACACCTGTGCTGCTGAGATGGTCATTCTTTTAAAAAGTTCTCTCATCTCAGCAGGGGACTGAAGCTATACTAGAGTGACCATTGGGTTCGTGGTCATCTCCCTGACCAAGGCACTCTTTGTTTGGTTAAACAGTTTGAGCAGATGGACAGCTGTAGGAAGAGTCACAATGGTTCTGAACTTCTTTCATTTTATACTTACTGTGGTCACTGTGTGCCTTGGAACACTCAAAGCATTAGAAATGGTTTCATACTTTTGTCCTAATCTGTGCCTCACTACAGTTTTGATCACAGTGGTCTACAGAGAGTTTCTTGGACTACATGGCTTGATTTATGTACTGACATGTTGCATGAATTGTGAAACCTTATAAGCTTAGGTGTTTGCCTTTCCAAACAAAGTCCAATCAATTCAATTAGCCACAAGCGGAATTCAATCAAGTTCTAGAAACATCCATCCACCCATCCATCCATTACCCAACCTGCTATATCCTAACATGGGGTCATGGGGGTCTGCTGGAGCCAATCCCAGCCAACACAGGGCACAAGGCAGGAACAAATCCCTGGGCAGGGCACCAGCCAACCGCAGGGCACATCAATCACACACTAGGGACAATTTAGGATTGCCAATGCATCTAACCTGGATGTCTTTGGACTGTGAGAGGAAACCGGAGCACCTGGAGGGAGACATGGGGAGAACATGCAAACTCCATGCAAGGAGGACCAGGGAAGCGAACCCAGGTCTCCTTATTGCGAGGCAGCAGCGCTACCACTGTGTCACCATGCCCCCAATTCTAGAAACAATATAATTAAGGCAAACAGGATGAACCTAAACCACATTTTGAAATGTTACAGCAAACCGTTTGAGATATTTATATACTATAAATGAGATTTCTGTTTTTGATTTTTAATACTTTGCAAATCTTACTGAAACATGTTTTCACTTTGTCATTATGGGTTATTGAGTGTAGAGTGATAATCAACAATGACAAATTTATTCATTTAAAATTAAATTTACAACACAATAAAGAGTGCAGAAAGTGAAGAGGTATTAATACTTTCTGAATCCAATATGCCTAGAGGTAAACCAATTCAGAAATATATGTTAGCTCCTCACAGAAAATGCATGCAAGACTTTGGGACTGGGGATGAGCAGTACTAAATACTGTACCTCTAAATATATAGCAGACTGGCAGAGGTCACAAAAAGTACTGTAGTGCTGCCTTTGTAAAAACCTGTTTAATTATACTCAAAAAGAAAGTAAATCAAAAATGCTGATGACCTCAGCCATGCTTCAAACGTATTATAAGGTACAGTAGCTACTGTCCCAGAATAACCAGCTCTGCAGTATATATATATATATATATATATATATATATATATATATATATATATATATATATATATAGGGTGGGACTTCCATACTTAACCTACTGCAGCATTAGGGGGTGCTCATGCTTTGTTCCAGAACCCAAACAATAAACAAGAAAGAAAAAAAAGACAAAAGAAAGAGGTTTTATTACCCAAAGCAGCTGAAAATTCAAACACTTTTTCATAAACACACAGGGGATTAAAAAATAATAAAAAAGTAAGCCTTCTGGCCCTTTTATTTACCCTTTAGCCTCCTTTCCCTGCCTAGCCACTTACCAATGGCTCCCTCCTCACTCCATTGCCCCCTATATAGTGACTGCAGGAGCCTTTTATGCCTGAGCCAGGAAACCCATCTGGGTAAGCCCACGTTTCCTGGCCAGCTCGCAGTGGTCTGCAATCCTTAAAATATGTTAATGTGCTCTAGTAGCCAGGGGAACAAATTCAAATTGGTTTTCTCCATCCCACTTCCACTATATATATATATATATATATATATCTTGTCACACACGTGCGACTAGGAGGCAACTAAAGGGCTAGAGTAATTGTAATAAAACATCCGACCAGGGGGTGGCGGAGTGCGCTGACTGTCTTTCTCAGTTACCTACAGACCTTTCCCGGGAAATCCTGCAAGGTTCCGGTGCCTCTGAAGACGTCACTTCCGAAGCCAGCCCCTCTGATGACGTCACTTCTGAAGCCGGCCCCTCTGCAGACATCACTTCTGGTTCCGGCCCCTTTGATGACATCACTTCTGGTTCCAGCCCCTTTGATGACATCAGTTCCTATCAAGACCTTTAAAGTCTCCATCTTAGGCTACTATAGCCAACTCTGTTTTCGACTCCGTGATATGCACATCGTTTGTTTGAAAAGAAACCCCTTTTGCAGCTGGGAAGATCAATATACAGGTGGCTGCCCCAAACCTTTATAATGTCTTGTACTCGTTTTTATGACAATATATATATATATATATATATATATATATATATATATATATATATATATATATATATATAGTGGTAGATAGGGGGCGATCTCGCTCCCTTGAACCCCTGTCCACGACTCCAGACACCAGGTAAAAGTCCTCAAATCGACTTTATTCAATTGCCATAGTGTACAAAGCACACTCTCCTCCACAATATTTATATAAATCACTAATACTAACAATAATACAATCCTCCAGCTCCCAGATGCATTGCCACCCTTCCACCCAGCTCAGCTCACCGTCTGGGAGCTCCCAGTCCTTTTATACTCCCTGACCCGGAAGTGTTCCTAGCCAACAGTCCACAAGTCCTTATTCCTTCCGGGTCAGGGTAAATAGTACTTTTTTTTCAACCCGGAAGCCCGTCGCTCTTCCTATGATGAACTTCCGGGTCATAGGGCACGAAGAACTCTTCGGTCCTCCCTGCAGCTCCCTCTCGTGGCCACCATGGCATCCAGCGGTGCATAAAAACTCCATTGTCCATGATGCCCTGCTGGTCTTCTGGGGACCTCCATGCTGCAAGGAGGGCTCCACCTGGCGGCTTGGGGGTATTGGCCGGGATAAGCGACTGGCCATCCTCCACAATATATATATATATATATATATATATATATATACTGTATATATATATATATATATATATATACTAGCAAAATACCAGCGCTTTGCAGCTGCGAAGTACTGCCTTAAAATTTTTATTAAGAAGAAAATGAAACCTTTTTAAGCTGAGGGAAAATATGCCAATAATTATTTGTTAAGGATCTCTTTGTATACCACATTGTCAGCTCGGCTCTCTGGTTGTAATATGATCAAGCTGTGCGCTGAGCTTACTCTTGAGCATGTAACTTACAGTTGGCCATGTGAACAGTAATCTTGTTTCAAATCTCACAGCTTGGATTGCTGCTGTCATAATCGGTTTGAGTTTCATGGTTTGTTTCAATTACGACAGTATTTGCAGGACTTGTGTTGAAGTGACATTCGGCATCTGTCAAGCGTTGTAAGTATACAACCTGTTTCATTGATAACTTCACATCCAGCTTTTGAGAGTTTAAACAATCATAAACATCAAAGTGTCCACTACTGAAATCGTCACCTGTCAATCTAAGATGTTTAAGAGGCATTGGCGGTTGTCCAAAGGTGTAAAATATTTGGCCATTTCGGTACACTTGAATGCGACAACCGAACAATTCAGTGGCAGCCATCAACTCACAGGCAGAACCATAGGTGAAGGGCTTAATAATTTCATTCTTATAATGCTCCCGTGTAGTATAATTATCTCCTGTACCATCATCAGTCCACACCTTGAACCTGTCCCAGTCATTCAATATATAAGACACAATGTTCCTCTGGATATCAAGAGTGAGCCTGATATGGCCATGCAATATGTAACAAAGAGAATGGAAAAGGTAGCTGCCATCTCCGGGCATGGAAACAACTCGGTAAGTGACAGTTCTTTAATCGATGGTGATCACCTCGATAGACATGTTAATGGGGGTACAATTGGAATGATAAAGGAAATGGGTACCTGAACAATGTAAAGTAAGTCTAAAATACCTACACAATAACTATAATCGTAATAAATGAACAATAAAACAGCGGAGAAGCCGTGGATTAAATAAAAAGGCTGTAGTTATCAGCAGGGAGACGTGAATCTCGTGGCGTAGCAAGGAAGGGAATGTAGAGACTGGAGCGACAGACGGCCTTATATGGGGGACCAAACGCCGCCTCACGCGGTGACCGAGCTGCAGGATATGGACGTATATATGTACGCAAGTAGGATTCAGTTAGCGTTGGGAACCCACGTACCAAATTTCTTGAAGATGGACCTATAAGTAACAAAGACCGTTGAAAAGTTCAATATGGCGGCCGACAGTGGCGTCATACCACCGAAATAAGTACGTAGATTGGATTTGGTTAGCGCAGGGAAGCCACTTACCAAATTTCGTGAAGATGGGGTCAGCCTTCTACCTACACGGGAAGTTGGAGAATTAGTGACATTGGAAAGATCAATATGGCGGCTGACAGTGGTGTCATACCATCAAAATAAGTACGTATATCGGTTTTGGTTAGCGCAGGGAAGCCGCCTACCAAATTTCGTGAAGATGGGGCCATAAATAAGAAAGTTCAACATGGCAGACGTTGTCGACCGTTATCGACCGTTATGACCGTTACGTGTAGAATTTTGAAATGAAACCTGCTTAACTTTTGTAAGTAAGCTGTAAGGAATGAGCCTGCCAAATTTCAGCCTTCTACCTACACAGGAAGTTGGAGAATTAGTGATGAGTCAGTGAGTGAGTGAGTGAGTGAGTCAGTGAGGGCCTTGCCTTTTATTAGTATAGATATATTTAAATACATTGAATATATATACTAGTCATGTTACCTGTTAAGACAGCTAGTACAATAAATTAAAAAATATTTGGCATTTATTACCTCTTACCCTTTGTGTACCTTCAGTGTTCCCTATACAGCTTTCCTCAGTATTTGTGTATGACTATAAAGCCTGTCATTTTAAGATGCCTTGCTCGGCTTTTAACTGCCTCCCTGTTACCCACTGTGAAAACATCACTTGTATTCTTGGGAATACCTCTCATCTTTGAAAGTGACTCTCAGCATTCCCTCAACCTCACTTGCCCAGCACTTCCTCTATTGATCACGTCATCAAATTCAAACTGACCAGTCAGACCAAAGCCAAACTGACCAATCAGAATACTCAGTTGGATTGGACACACAGATACATACAGAATAATGTTTTATCATATACCTTATACCTTATATAATATTTAAAAGCACTTTGATCTGATGTGTAGGCTAGTTTTGAAATCATCACACTCTTATACTGAACTATCAGTAACTAAATGATGCCATGATCATTTTTATACTCAATATCAAAAAAAAAACTTCCTTTATTAAAAGAATATTTACAGTTTCTTCTTCCCTTTTTGTAGAAAAAAGTCCAGCTAAATAACAGAAAAACAACAAAATACTACGAAATAAAGTTGCTTTAAATATAGTATACTGTATATGAATAAAGATCAATGATCTTAAAAAAAACACTAATGCAAGTGTGATGCCCTCCCCATCTGTTTGATTAAGAGCAAGTCTAATATAATAATGATTTGTTTTAGATAATTGCATATTCAGTAAAATCCGTTTAAAGTCCTGATCACATTTATTACACAGCCGCCAAACTGACCATGGATTTAGAGGTGCAAAAAAAAAATGTAACCCATCTAAGAGAAATGTTGTAGTTCATTTGAAAAGAATAAACACCTTTTTTTTTTTTTTCTTTTGTACTTTTCTTTTTATAGGCATGACACAATCCTATAATTCACTATTGGCTTATAGGTAACTGCGATACATCATAAGCAATAAACCTACACCTGCTGTGCAAAATTTGATTTGTGAATACAATTATTCCAATTGAACTGCTGTCCTAATACATAAATTATACAGTAGGTCCACTTGTTATGGGACATGGTTTAACATGCTCATTTGAACTAAATAATTTTTTCTCTGTTTGTGTTTTGACCAGGGAATTTTCACTATAATTTAAAACTAGTAAATGGTTTCTGCTAAGGACATCTCTTCATGTCTTTATCATAACAGTGAAATATTATTACACTGTTTACTTCGAGTATTCATTTATTTAGTTACTTAGTTACTTCAGTTATTCAATTATTTAGTTAGAATGTGAAATCACTACTTACTAACTCTTGTACTGAATATAACACTAACACCTGCATAAGTGTAAGTTATTGATTATAAGTTATTGATAAAAATATTTGATCACATTTTTACTTGCAAGTGCAACAAAAAGGTAAAGGTAAAGAAAATTGCATGCCAAATGAAGAGTAAAGAGATTACTTGCAGTGTTACATGGTAGTTCACTACTTACAGTAAGTAACTTTCTTTGAATCCAGGACTGGTTGCTGTCTATGTTGAATTTGCATATTCTCTATGTGCCAATGTAGGTGTTACTCCAGGCTATCAATCCATTTTCCAAAGGCACAAACATTAGAATGTTTTAAGACTTGACGTTGACCCTTCATAGATGAGATTAGGTATGTGAGTAAGTGTGCCCAGTGAGAAACTGTGTCCCATCCAGGGTGATTCTTGCCTTGTGCCCAGTGATGCTGAAGTGGGCGTTGGTTCCCTAAATCTCTGTGCTAAAATTGATTGGTGTAATGCTGAGGATTTACACCTCAAGCCATCTCAGTTCACAGATTTGCACAGTGGTAACTGGTGGTGAGCTGTGAGTTAAGATGGCTCATAGTGTGAGTTCATGTAAATAAACTTGGTGTAGTTGGCAGCTTTTGCATTGTGGATGGGTGGAGTGTGATGGTAGTGCTGCACAGTATGGTGGGGGCAACGTGAGAAAGAAAGCTCAGTCAAGGTCACCAGAAAGTGCTCCTCTTTACATTGCTCACAGCCTTTCCCTGCATGTGTTTTCCTTCGGCTTGTGCAAATGAGAGAGACAGCTTCTTAGGGGCCTTGTAATCCAGATGCCATGGGTTCTATGGCTGACCATCAGCAGTTAACACAGTGTAAATTAACCGTATGAACTGAGACTCAAGGTGTGAGTACACGCCAATACAATGCCCATATTTGAATGAGAATTAAAGTTGTTGGAAAGCGGTCTTAGATATCCCTGCTTTAAACACATCAGTGCTTTAATAAATGCAGACGTTCTTCGGCCTAATGTTAACAAGATAGTTCCTTTTGGAATGACTTGTATACATTAATGAGCTGGACTTCTTTACAATCCATCTCTACTGGATCTTCTGTATAGTTGAAATCCTTTGTTGTGTAATTACAGTACACTGGCTTCCTGTCTAATAAAGAAAGTTTTTTAAAACTGAGCTATTCATTTGAAGAATAATTGTGTAGCACATTGTAACTCATGAGCCATCTACTAATGTTAAGTTTTGCTTTAGAGCTCTTTGGGAACACTCCTCAAGTCTGAAATTTATTGCAAAGTCAATTTTTGAAACTTGCAATGATAGTTTAAGGTACACCATCACATCCAATCACAAACAATCAAGAATAATCTTAGAAGACTATTCCCATAACTGTTTCCATCTTTTAATTTAGTCCCTTTAACTGTTGTTCCCTTTAATGTTTTCCAATAACACTTTTAATGTAAACCATGGCTGAAAAAGCACTCTCAAGTAAATTGGTGAAGATTACCCTAAAGTATCCTGTAAGGTTATGTACATCCACAATCAACACCATTTGGTTCACAGTTTCTTTGATATTGAACTTTTGTGACACTTACAGGATTCTGGTCTACTCAACCCTTAACTGAAATCATTTCTTCCCAGAAATGGACTTCTAGATATTGTGGTAACATGGGTTTAAAGTTAAATACAAATAGTCTCTGTCACAACTTCTTCTTAAGAAATTTCAGTACATGAATGCTTTTTTTAGTTTTTAAAATGCCTGTAATTAAACACTCCAGTCTGTTCTGATTCTGTCAAAGATGTTTATGGTAGGTTTAGGGGAGCATCTAAAATAAAACTCTGGCTGTAAGAGAGATAATATCTAGAAGGTGCAGCAGCTTTGTTTCTCTGAAGTTATAATTCCACAGGGATAGTATAGAAATAACTATTGAGTGTGACCTGTCAGCAGACAGATCTTGGATGAGCAAGATGGATAACTGAAAAGGATCACCTCAGGAAGGGTTAACTGATACTATGGGTGAGACAATCCTGGTGTTTTACCTGGGGTATACCTGAAGGTACTACTGGGTGTAGAAGTCTATAGTTATTTATACACTAGAGAAGCACAAACTTAGGGGAATGAAAGAATGGATCTTTCATAGTCTCTAATTAATCAGACCTGGAATCACTCCCAGGTATGGTGACAGCCCAAAATAGGGATCTGCACGTCCCCTTGGCTACCCCCATGGAACCCAACCACGCTGTACAAAACTCCAACTCCCTTGAAGAACTGCAGGAATCCTTGGAGCCACAGCAACCCAAGCGGGCTGCCATCTAGAACTCTGGGGGAGACAGCATCCTGTGCACGTTTGCTTCCCTGACCCTTCCAGTATATCAGCCTCCTGGACAGGCAAGGGCCACAGTCCTCTGTCACTATATATATAAGGTTCATGTTAAATCTAGTGAAATTGAGATACCTTTGTATTTAAGTGTGCTCATGAATAATTTTAGCACTACCTGGAAGCAAAAAAAAATTATATACAGTATATTCAGATTCAGATATATACAAAAGTGCGTATTTGTTAATTTTGTCTGGTTTTCCCAGAGAGAATAAGCAGTGAAATGCACAGTTTTTTGCCAGGTAGCCAAAGAAGTTAGTCAATCCAGTTTTCAGCTTCTGATAATTTAACTCAGCAGTTCCTGTCCTCACATAAAAAAAAATCTGCTCTGTTAAAGGTTATGATTTGAAACAAAATTGCGTAGCATCAATAATTTCTACATATTAGTAAGATTTGTCTTTCTAATAATAAATAATAATAATAATATATTTTATTTATATAGCGCCTTTCCCATGCTCAAGGCACTTACAGAATATAAGAAAGAACGGCACGGTATACAGTATATAGCATAGTACAAAGCAAATAAATAAATAAAGAAGATTAAGACAGTAAATTCAGAGAAAGCCTAACAGACAACAGAATTGATGGTCTAGCACACACACATACAGGTTACATGAGCATCTCAACAGAGAGGTAAACTGAGAGAAGGGGAATGAAATCAAGTAGAGCTAAAAGCCTTCCTGAACAGATGAGTTCTGAGTTGGTTTTTTAAAAGAATTCATGGAGTCAGCTGACCTGATTAATTTCGGTAGGTCATTCCAGAGTCTGGGCGCTATACAGCTGAAGGCCCTGTCACCCATGGAGTGTAGATTAGTGTGGAGCACAACAAGATTGCCAGCATCAGAGGACCTTAGTGGACGGGCAGGCACATAGTGATGGAGAAGGTCACTGATGTAGTTTGGCGTGAGGTTATTTAAGGCTTTGTAGGTTATTAGTAGGATTTTATATAGATAGATAGATAGATAGATAGATAGATAGATAGATAGATAGATAGATAGATAGATAGATAGATAGATAGATAGATAGATACTTTATTTATAGATAATAGATTTTATTTATTTTTTATTTTTTCTCCAGCCGTCTGGAGTTTTTTTGTTTTTTCTGTCCCCCCTGGCCATTGAACCTTACTCTTATTCGATGTTAATTAATGTTGATTTATTTTGTTTTATAATTGTATCTTTCATTTTTCTATTCTTTAATATGTAAAGCACTTTGAGCTACTGTTTGTATGAAAATGTGCTATATAAATAAATGTTGTTGTTGTTGTTTATTAATCCCAAGGGGAAATTCACATAATCCAGCAGCAGTATACTGATACAAAGAAACAAAATTAAATTAAATAGTAATAAAAATGAAAAAATGAAAAAAATAAAAATAAAATTAATGTTAGCATTTACTCCCCCGGGTGGAATTGAAGAGTCGCATAGTGTGGGGGAGGAACGATCTCCTCAGTCTGTCACTGAAGCTACTCCTCTGTCTGGAGATGACACTGTTAAGTGGATGCAGTGGATTATTCATGATTGACAGGAGTTGGCTTAATGCCCGTCGCTCTGCCAGAGATGTTAAACTGTTCAACTTTACTCCTACAATAGAGCCTGCCTTCTTAACAAGTTTGTCCAGGCGTGAGGCGTCTTTCATCTTTATGCTGCCACCCCAGCACACCACCGCGTAGAAGAGGGCACTCGCCACAACCGTCTGGTAGAACATCTGCAGGATCTTATTCGATTCTGTAAGACACAGGGAGTCTTATACAGTGTTTTATATATATATATAGCGTCCGTCCTGGTTACGCTGGTGGCCTCGGGTAGAGGGCATGGAAGCCCAGCCCTGTAGGGGCCAGTGGTCACCGCCAGGCGGCGCCCCACTTCCAGACCATCTGCAACATCCGGCCGAGGCAGGATCCCGGCTGGGACGCCCAGGAGGACTGGAGGAGGGCCTGTACCTCCACCAGACCACGAGGGGGTGCCCGCCCTGGTTACGTTGGTGGCCTCGGGTAGGGGGCATGGAAGCCCAGCCCTGTAGGGGCCCGTGGCCACCGCCAGGTGGCGCCACGCTGCCTGAACAGCCCTGGAGCCCAGCACTTCCGCCACACCAGGAAGTGCTGGTGGGAAGACGACAGGGGACACCCGGACGGCTTCCGGGTGCGCAGCCGGCACTTCCGCCACACAAGGGCGTGTCTGCGGAGGAGTGCCGGGAAGCAGCTGGAGCCCATCCGGGTTCCCATAAAAGGGGCCGCCTCCCTCCAGTCATTGGCGAGAGTCGGGAGGAAGCAAGACAGAGCTGGAGTGAGGACTGGAGGCGGCCAGGAAAGAAAGGCAAAAGGACTGTGTGGCCTGGACTTTGGAGGATCAGTGCTGGAGGCACTGGGGTTGGTAGTGCACGAAAACTGTAAATATTGTATATAATAAAGGGTGTGCGGTGAAACTATGTTGTCCGTCTGCCTGTGTCCGGGCCAGCGTTTACAATATATATACAAAGTATATATATTAGTGCTGGGCAACGATAAAAATTTTTAGATTAATTGCCTGGTTGTCAGACAATCACAGCAATCACATTGTTATGCGCAAAATTCAACAACAAACTCAAAAGTAGTGTATTGCATATATTTGGTTTGCAAACACTTTAAACAAATAAATTGCTTTTTAACAGCAGTATTCCCGTAACATAGTAGCAGTTAAAATATTTCTTGTAAATCTCAACTTAAACATTAATGTAATCAAATCAAATATAGAACCAAAGCTATTTGCCACTGCCAGGGCATTAACGTTTTATCTAGTTTGTTATAGAAAAACAAGTTACCCTCAAAGTCCAGAGCCACGATCATAACATTATAGCAGGCACCTTCTGAGCAACAGCAAGTTAACATTTCTAAATCGGTTTTCTTTTTTATCTGAACAGATACCAACAAAAACATTTTCTTTTATCAGGTAGCAGCATAAACAGTCTATGTTCAGTAGCAACTCTTTGAGGGCTACTATTTTTTATAAAAAAACTCAGTTTTCTGAAAAGCACACAAAGCAATGGTTTCACAGATAAATCAACATAAAACATCTGTTGCTGCCTGTTTTGCCTGCTGTTGGCACCTGTTTACAGCAGCAGCGGCTCGACGGTCAGCAGGAATGCACGATGGGCTGGCTGCCTAGCTGTCTTGGTGAGACAGGTGCGCGTGAGAGGTAGTTGCAGTTTCAGTGAGACACAATATGGTTTGTACCTCCTCTCATCGCGTCTGTCCTCCCAGGCAAAGTTGCCATAGGTGCATCAGCTACACGAATGTGTTCAGCACCACGTTCAGCTGGGGACCGATCAGCTGATGCCAGTACATCACTTTCGTTTTTGACCTACATCTCCAGATCACTTGCATTAAAATCAGTCTGATTCACCGATAATATGATAAAGGTTTTGCTTTGAGCATTCACTTTGGTATCTCTCCACATGCCATTAACACTGCTGTTTGCTCTTTGCTACTCATGCATGTGCAGGGAATAGTGGTCAAATTAACTGCATTAATACGCGATAATATAATTGTCGGAATTAATTAATGCATTAACATCATAATAACTCGTTAACTTGGTAAGGATTGTCTGATAACACTGTCATAAGCTACTCAGGACATTACATTAGTCCTTCGCATGACACAAATATACTGTACATACATGCCATTTTAGTGTCTCCTGTTACCTTGTCTGAGGGATGTGGGAAGAAAACCAGAATAACCAGAGAAACCAAAAAGCCCACACAAACATTGGGAGAATGTGCCAATATGCAAATTTAAGGTAGACAACAACTGGTTATGAGATGAACCCCTGGACATCGAAACAATAGATTTGCACAAACTCTGGCAGATCTGTTGAACTTTTTCAACTTACACCTTGTTCTCTCATTAAAAGAGAGTAAAACAGGCCATGCGGCATTGTTGCTCTTTAAGGGTTTCACACACTATTTGCAATAGAGAAATACAAATTTTATAATGTTATAGTGAAATAAATGGCTAGACCATGTGTAGAGAAAGAGTTGATCTTTATTTCTTTCTCTCTCTATCTCTCTCTCTCTCTCTCCTTTTTTCTCTGTTTATGGTATTTGATAATGGCTGAATTTGTTGCATAAAAATACAGTTTAACTTCTCTTATAGAACATGCATGCAGATGTAAGAGATCACAGTTCTGTATTGACCCAAAAAAAATATTCCAAATATTTATTTTTTCATCCTTTTTATATTTAGTAAGCATTGTTCATAAAGATTTTTCCCAGTTCAGTTTTTGAAGATCTACAATGTGTTACAATTTGTAAATTACAAGTACAGATCAGTTAAAGAGAGGAACAAGAAATCAATTGATTGCAAGGTAAAGCGTAGACATTTTCAATTCCATTTTTCGTCTTAGCTTTCCAGCCTATACTTAAATATATTTAGAATGTAAGATGAAAAATTTGTGAAAATTAGACCTTAATCAAGAAATGATTAGAATGAGTATGAAGACTTTTCCCCCAGCCTTCCTCAGTGGAGCACAAATCAGCAGACTCGTGTGGCTCAGATCTCTTTATGCAGTGATTAGTCTGTTGTGTACAAGCATCCACCTGGTTGACTTCTGGAAATGATAGGGTTAGTCTGCTTGCTGCATTCAGTTCTATTTTTGTGCTTTCTAATCAGAAACAGGTTTATTTGTCATAAATTTGACAGTTACAGTATCTAAAAGTTCATTTACTACAGTAAACTTCTAAACACAATTTTTGATTATTTTTTTTCTAAAATATCTGTTCTGACAAAACTGAATCCTAAAATGCCTGTATTTTTAGTAGAAATGTAAGAAGATATATACTCTTACAATATCATTTTAGACAGGGCCAGTGAATTCTGCAGTCTCGCAAATAGTGAGAAGTGAATATCTGCTTAAAAGTCTAATTCCATAGGCACTGGACTAGACGTAGTGATATAATATAAAATAAAATAATATAATATATAATCTGCTCTCTATATATAAAATCCTAAGCCTAAAAGTGCAACGATTATGTGCAAAGATTTTATGTGACTTTTTATGTGATGTTTTTTGTTACGCTTTAATTTGGGCTTATTTTAAAACCTACATACATATGTTTGGTATCATTCTTTTCAGAATTTAACTTTAATGTGATGTTGTTAGATTTTCAGATTCGTATTCCGTTATTAAATTATAAACCTAAAAATATCAAGAACTCACGTCCTGCGAGACAAGACATTGTGCCAACAAATTTAACCACACCCAGTGCTGGAAATAAAAGACAAAGAGTAGATAACAAAGACAGCTGCTGTACGGGCTTTTAAATGTTTGAAGTGCCACGCGAGATGCAGATCATGCGGCAAGGCAACAGCAGCAAGCCAGCAGCTGATCGAGCAAAGAGGAGGTAAAAAAAAAAACTGTATTTGTTTCCCATTGTATCACAGTTTAAGAATGGGTTTTGAAGGGGTGACCACATCTCCTTGGGGTGCGTTCAGCCCCCCTCTTCACAACGCAAGCGGCAGAGACGCAAAGTGGCTAGCATACAGTGCAGGCCAGGTGGGTTGGTGAGTGAAGAGAGCAGGGGGCGAACCCTCTAGTATAATATAATATAATATTGTCAAAAAATAGGGCTAATTCATTGCAGGGGCCACTCACACAGACACACATAATAATACCAAACTTGAAACTTAAGCTTGTTATGAGATGACGATGTGCTGATTCATTTTTAAGCCAAATCGTGCAAGAGAAAGAGGCACTCTAGGGGAACATATAAATACCATAATTCTGCAATTAATTATGAATTATTCTCATCAATTACTATCGTAATGGCCAATTTTATGATTAGAAAGATCAGTATTAGATTGGTAAATAATTGCTGAAATGTTATAGAACAGTTCGGGTAACTGAAGCGCAAAACCTAATGACATTCACGTCTGAATTTTTCTTGATTGGTTGTTTCACTCAAGGTAGTAGGTGTTAATGGTATATGCATGTAAGTATGACAGGTGTCATTTAAATATCTGACTACGCCACCCAGTTTTATTAAGAGACTGGGAACTCCTGAAATTTACCAATAATAGCACACAGGTTTCTTTAAATATGGCGCGGTGAGTAAACACACAATGAAAGACACAACAGTAATTTCAGGAAAAGCAACAGTAACTTCTATTACACCAGACAATAATAAGTACATTAAAAAGGTAAATGAACATAAAAAAATCTGACAATATCAAGAACGAATTTCCTTTTTTTAAAAGGAAGAAAAACAGTCCCCACTCTAAAGGTCTGTCAAAAACAAGGAATTGGAGGATACAACCTTTAGTGGTGCAGAGTCCAGTTTGTGCACTGTTACCCCAACACTTAATCATTCAACTGTCCATGGATACACTCTGTTCACTGGACACTCATTTCACAACAGAAGTTTTGTCAAAATCATGGAATCCCTGTCAGCGTCTCTTCGTTGTTCCTTTTTTTTTCATTCTGAGCTCCTTGTGTTGCTATGATCTAGGCACGCCTGATTTCTTGTCTACCAGCTTTGCTTGGTCCTTTCATGCAGCTTCCCTCTCTCACTGGACCCACAACTGGCGTCTCCTTGTGGAGCTGTCTCATCCTCCCTGGAAGTAAGTGTTGCCGTCCTTGTGCCTCACATTGTGCCAGCCACGTACCCTTGTCTGCCTGTGAACACCTGTGCTCTGTCCGAGTGTCTTGACAGCGTTCTCAGTGGACTGTCCCTCTAATTGCCTTCTCCTGGCCAGAACTTAAATCTCCTTCAGTCCCTGCAATTATCAGTTCTGGACAATCAGATTAAACAATGGCAAATCTAAATTTCCTGGGTTTAACAAATAATGAAAACACAAGTTAACAAAATGTATTGTTACCAACCATTAATGAGTACAGATCTACTGTTATCCAACATGTTAATTGCCAAGTCAGGTAAATACAGACATCCTCCAAGGAAGGAGCAGTTCTGTTATCACAACTTTGTAGTTGGTGGTGACTCTTTTGCAAGACAGTAAATACCGATATCCTGTAGACAGCCATCTCAATAATCAGTTACAGGACAACCCAGCAAATTTGTCTTTAACTTCTCGCCTCAGTCCAAACAATGGGTGCCTATTGCCTGTTCATCTGCTGGGTTTTAAATGTAATATTTGCATGTTTCTTTTCCTAAGAGAGAAATGGAATGACCCAGTGTACAAAAAATGTCACCCTCTGACATAAGCATATCAATTTAAGTCATACCAGCATCTCCACATTGTCCATTCCTTAGCATTGCCCAAGGTATATTTGTATAATGAGATTAAATTAGATTAGATAAACTTTATTAATCCCATGAGGGAATTCACATGCATACAGCTGCAGAAACATACAAAAAACAAGGATACAGACTCTCTGGACAAATAATACACCTAATTAATTAATCAACCGATAAATAAATGAATAAATAAAAATATGTACATGTCTATCGTGGAGATATTTTAAATTTAACTTAGAGTATGTCAGGAGGACACATTGAATTGCTGATAGAAGTGGGCAGAAAATATCCCCAGAGCTGCTTCGTAGCACATTGTGGTTGTATGAACCTGTGGCTAAAAGTGCTCCAAGACTACGCCTCCTGTAGCAGATGGAGGGGATTTTTCATGATGGCTACCAATTTTGCCACCATCTTCTTTTCCACAACAGCTTCCTGTGTTCCCAGGGTTCACCCTGTTATGGAGCAGGCTTTCCTGATAAGTTTGTTCAGGCATTGATAATAGGTTAAGGTAAGTAAGCAAATATTTATGTGTTTTTGTGGATGTTCACCCTTTTGTCATTGCTGGCTGAAATGCAAGTGTCCCCTCCGTCATTTAGATTACCTGAATGATAACTTTCAATGTCTGTGCTCTCATGAGTTGGGGATTTCTTCTTTTTCTGTATGACTGGAGTCTATAATTGTGGCAACTCCTTACTATGTTACAGGCATGAATATTGCTTTTTTTCTATTTCCTGGTTTGTGTGGTTTCATGAATACAATTTTTAATGCTACTTTAATAAACTGGATGGCTTGTTGAATAACTGATATGAGATGTAAGCTGGGAAATCTTACTAGTTTTTGTGTTGTTCCCTCTACGGAACCCATATTCATAATAAATCTTTTGAGACTCCATAAACCCTACATGCAAAATTTCATGAACATCCACTCAGCTATTTTGGAGCAATATGTGGTTTTTGTGTTGTTGGCCCTCCCATTTAACTCTTACTGGAATTCTTAAAACTCCATGAAGTTTGTATTTTAAAATGTATGAACAATAATGTCAATACAGAATTTCGTAAAAGTACACATAGCTGTTTTTGAGTGATGTGTGATTTTTCTGTATTTCCCTCATCATACAACAACTAGCCTACCCCACTGTTGTTTACACTGAATCACTTATGGTGAATGTAGACTTCACTGATCTAAACAATAAGCCCCCTTATCACTGACATTTTTGAAATGCTATATAGCTAACATTTTAAGTTGCACCAATAGCAACCTACACAGAACATTTAATGAAAATTGGTTTGGCTGCTTTTGTGTGATTAGCGAATAAACAGAGAAGCTTCAGTCTAAATAACATGAAACAAAACCGAAAAGTCCAAAAGACAGACAGAGTGTAAGTAACTTTATTTATGCAGTTATATAAGGAAACAAAAAAAACTTGAATTTGTAGCAAAAAATCTAATTATTCTGAATTTGTACTGTTCAGTTACTTTGCTATGCCCTTATACTGCCGCCTCATGCCCCAGAGTTTCAGGGTTTTGTGTTTGAATTCTAGCCTATTCACTTTTTGTGCTGTGTTTACTTGTTCTCCTTTTCCTCCATATTCTTTTCAGTTTTTCTACTTGTGTACTTTGATTTTCCTTCAGCGTCTCTAAGGCATGCATCTTAGGGTAACTGATTAGTCCAAATGGTGTCAGCGAGTATGAGTATGGCTGTACCAGGGCACTGCCTGTGTAGAGTTTGCACATTATCCCCATTTCTACATGGTGACTTCCCAAACTACTCCAATTTCTTTTTACACCCCACATACAGTATGTGTAAGTTAGGTTTGGCTGGTGCCTCTAACTCTGTAACTTGGACACAGATTGACCTCATTCAGGCTTTATTGTTTTCTTGCTGCAAATGTTTCTGGAGTAGGCTCCAACTCACCACAACCCTGATTCAAAAAGAGCAAACTCAGAAAATGAATCAAGTAGTAATTGCTTCTTTGTCCATCCATTTGCCGAGTCCACTTGGTCTATTACAAGGTGATAATACGTCTACAATGACAGCACTTGGATGTTCTGGGATGGAACTGCAGCTAACAGAATATTTTACATAAATGTCAAAACATACAAAGAATCATTACTGTACTTTATTTTTAGAAGTGGCAAGTTCATGATAACTTTATTATCTTTTCAAATCTCTTACACTGTGCATTTTCTTAAGTGATTACCTCCTACCCCCATAATCAATAAGGTACTGGTTGCCCAGAGCCCATTGTTTGCTTGTTTATTAATTTTTTGTTCTATTCACTTTATCACACACCAGCAAACCTCTTAGAGCCACATGGGGTCATAATGTGATTACGAGTTATAATTTATCTCCTGAATCTTCAGGATTGATTGACACCTTAATGTAAATGCCACTGCTGACATTTCTACCATCGCTACATCTTTACTCTGTCTCATTCTTGCCAACCTTTAACGTCATCCTCAGCACAAGGAGAATTTCAACGAAGTCCAAGGTTAATATTTGCTGACCCAATGTGTTGCAAATGAGACGACTCCAAGCAGACATTGAATTAATGTGATGGAGACCTGTATCCATGTGAAGCCGGCAGCTGGTTCCTTTTGACAGCAACATATAGATTGTAAACTGCTCCCGTCTCTGACTTTCCATTTCAATTTATTTTGCCTGTTTTGACAGCATTGGCATGAGCCAAGCTCCTTTTTTTTTCTTTTGCCTTTTGTCATTCTGCTGTCTATGGCATTTTTGGGCTTTTTAATTAATTATATTATTTGATCCTCCATTACTGGAAATGCATTTTCCACTCAGCATATGAACAGCACCCCTCCTTATTTATTTTATTTAAAGTATGACAGAAGCCCATTTAAAGAACATGTCAGTCGACTTTTGTGCATTTTTCGGAATAGTAATAGAGGCCCTCTTGACAGCTTGACATCTAAAGTAGGCATAATAATGTATTTTCAACAGCAGGTCCCATGCAAACCTCAAATAAGTTAAATCCCACATTTGTGAAAGGAGATCGTATCCACTTATAGCCAGCTGTGAGTTTGTCCCAGATAAATTTATCTTTAAAGAAGTGAAAGTGTTTCCTCATACCACATCTTTCAGACAGGTAGATGTTAATATATGCCAGAAACTGACAGCCACTCAGTATCATGCAACTAGATTGGAGGTAAAGATGTCAGAGAACTTTCTGTTCTGCGGTAATACTCTACAGATGATAATAATCCACATTTAGAAATATATAGCATAATCACACAAGGTCCTATAGAGAGAGTGAAGGAGAGGCTATTAGGATGAAAAGGATGAAATGTGACTGATACTTTCATGTAGAGAATGAAAGGTCCTTTTTTACTAGAAAATCTGAATAACTAAATCTTTCATTTCTTTTTTTTATTTCCAGCAAGACTTTGACATTTTTTCTTACCAAAAGAGGAGAAAAAGAGCAGCACCCCTGCACTTTAACAATCCTTCCTACCATAAAGATAATGTAATGTTCTAGTAGGACATATTGCAGGCCCTGTTGGGTAGGTTTTGATCATAAAATGGTCAGAAAATAAGAAGTCTTTCTTTAAGGATTGTTTGGATGTTAGCAAAGGTCAAAACACAAAATGTGTTTCATCATTTACCAAAATGTTGAGGTCAAAACATAGCCAAAACAAAAGCAAGAATCTTTTCCACAGTAGTTTGTTACTTTCCTTAATAGTAATAATAATAATAATAATAATAATAATAATAATAATAATAATACATTTTATTTATATAGCTCCTTTCCCATGGTCAAGGTACTTGAATGCCAGTCTCTTGTGATGTATTTCCTTTAACTTCTTATGGTTTGAATACACTTTAAAGCAAGTGTTCATCTTGTATATCATGGACACCATAATGTTTTGGGTTACATAACACCCATCACATGTCTAGCAGAAATGCAGCATAATAGTGGCCAGACATACAAAATTCCAAACCAACAAAATTGTATCACTTATTTAAAAAAACACACACAAAATTGTAGTACCCATGAAAAAAAAACGCACTGTGATAAGAATGAGTCAGAGACATCATAAAGATTTGGGGCAGCCACTCGTATAATTGAATCGGCTGCAAAAGTAGTTGTAAATAGCACGATGTGCTTAGTTCAGAGTCCAGAACAGAACTGCCTGTACTGAGGCAAGATGGCAGTTTTAAAGGGCTGGAAGGGAAATGACGTCATCTATGCCGGAACTGGGAGTGGTGCCCTTGTGCCCGGAAGGGACATCATCCTTGGGGCCGGCAACAGGCAGGATTTCCCGGGAAAGGTCTGCAAGGGACTGAGAGAGAAAGTCAGTACACTCCGCCACCCCCTGGCCTGGTGTAGAATTACTAGTGTTTAGGCCCTTCAGCTGGTTCCCATGTGCACGTGTGTGACAGCACATAATGTAAAATAGCAACAAAGTAATAAATAGCAATCTTCTTTTGACTACATCCGTTAAGGGTCACCCCAGCAGATTATCTTTTTCCATATCTTCCTGTCTTGCTCTGTCACACCCACCACCTTCAGGTCCTCTCTCATTACATTCATAAACCTTCTCTTAGGCCTTCCCCTTTTATTCTCGGCTGGTAACTCCATCCCTAGCATCCTTCTTCAAGTATACCCAGCATAGCTCATCTGCACATGTCCAAACAAACGCAATCTCACCTCTCTGACTTTGTTTCCAAACTGATGTTCCCTATGATCTCACTTCCTGTCTTCCGCTTTAAAAACCTGCACCTTTTCCCTAGTCCCTCAGTTCTGTCTTGGACTCGGTTGTGTGCACATCAGTGCAGTATTCATATAAAAATGAATGTTGCAGCCAGGAAACCAAATTATACGGGTGGCTGCCCCAAACCTTTCTATGACTCTGTGTGAGTTTTGTGACACCTAATTTTATACTCCATATTTGCAAGAACTGTATGCCCAGTGTACTGTACTTTGTAACTCCTAATAACACAAGTAAATATTTACTGTTTATCTAAAATATTCCTTCAGTAGCTATTTGTAACACTTTCAACCACAGTGACATAGCACAATTTTTTTGTTTCAATGTTCTTGATTCCTTGAAGTACTGTTGGAGATCATCTGAATACTTTTTATTATATTTAATGCATTATGTTTATCTTTAAAAAAATTATATAGAAATTGTTGATCATTAATGGTTTATGTATATTAACTAATAATAAGAGTTTCATCCCAAATTTCCTCAGAACGTACTTATCATGGTGGCCTACTGTTTGCTCACTTTTTATGCCTGTCATGTGTAACAAACACATTTGGGCAATAATACCTAGACCGCATCTTGCTTCAGATTCTTCTTGCTAGAAAACAAGCTTTCTAGGGAACATCTATGCGCTCTGTGTGCTGTGACAGAGAAGCCAGTATTAAATTAAATAAAGAGAATGTCAGTTAAACAGAACATGCATGATAAGAGAATAATGATTGCCACAGGGGCTACAAACCTGTTTTCTCAGAAAATGTATTGCTCCTTTCAGGTCTGCTTTTGTAAAGATAAGAAGCGGTTAATAGGTTGTTTTGATAAAAGTTACGAAGAGTAGGGCCTTTTTTTGTTAATATAACTGTAAAATTCAATTAAGAAATGAGCAATGTCGATCGCAATGTGGGGAGAATGTGACACTTAATTTGTAGTAAATCATACCAGCTTGAGATAAACAAATACACTTTAACAGCTTCAGCAGTGCATAGTATATACAATTAATATGGAAAAAAGCAAAACGGATCAGATGAAAGCATTATGTCGCAAATAATTATGTTGATGTTCTCTCTCTCTCTCCCTCTCTCTCTCATATATATTGCATGCTCTTTCTAAATATACAGCATATATAATATCAACCAAAGTGCAGACTAGTCTGTATACCTTTTAAGTATGCAAACATCTTTTAGGTCTACAGATATTAACAAGCTTAATATCATTGGAAAATCTTATTTTCATTGCATATTTATTATGTTTGTTGTTGTTGTCTTATCCTGCAAACCAGACTTTGTTGAGTTGAAAATCAATTACCTGTCAAGCTAAGGGACTGGACCATCACATCATCAACAGTATAGTGTGGCTTAAATAAAAATAACATGTCATTAAATATTTATATAGACTTAATATAATTCAGAATACACAAGTGTGCTTTCTTCTTTTACAAGGCATCATTTCAAATATTATAAATGAAAATGAACATACAGTATTAAAAGTGTGTAAAACAATTAAAATGGTGCAAATTCATGGCTTGAATTTAAGTGCATACTTGTGGGAATTAGACTCATTACTATGGTAGAAATCAAACATCTTAATTAAAGAAAGAAACATCCTCAACCAGGATTTTTTGATAAAACCTATGAGTCAATAATCAGGCAGGAGAAATGATTGTCCATCTTCTCCATCATTTATTATTCTTCAGCTAATGCTTGAACAGGGAGCATTCTTCTAGAGCATGATCAGAATGGCCAAATGTTAAAGGTGTAGGTATTTTTTTATAAGCAACTGAGTTTACATAAACAGTGTCAATCAATGAATACATTTCATACTCTGAATAAAAATAAGACTTTTTCTCCATTGTATCCTTGTTCTTCAATATCTCTTAGTTTAGATATTACCCACAAAATCTCAGTGTATGTGACAACTGTCTATTTTTGTTGTTTACAGGTGTATTACATGAACCTGCTCCTAGTACATTCTTGTCTTTGTTGTTCACTTGACCTTTATATGGTTTCCTGATATGCCTGAGCAGGTTTCTGACATTTATTAAGCTTTTTATACTTCTAAGATGGATGCTATATTTTAATATAAAAAACATATCAAAACACTTTATCCTAAAGTAGCAAAATATCCGCGCTTCGCAGTGGAGAAGTAGTGTGTTAAAGAAGTTATGAAAAAAAAAGGAAACATTTTAAAAATAATGTAACCTGATTGTCAATGTAATTGTTTTGTGAGTGTTATGAGTGTTGCTGTCATCAAGGATTTGATTATCATTATTTCTTTCAATCAGGTTCGCATCTGGAGGATGTGTTGTGTTCAAGTTACATTTCGTGTTTGTCAACCGTTGTGAAGATACCAGGTTTCATTCATCGAAGTGTTCACTACCCAAATTGGTACTCATGAATCTAAGATGTTTAACGGGCATTCCCGGTATTAACTTGGGAATTTGGCTATGAATATTTAGCAGGAGTGTGTCTATACACTTGTGGAATTGCCTGCGATTATTTATCGACAGCATCTCTATGAACTTGTGGATTTGCCTGTGAGTATTTAGCTACAGTGTGTCTATTAACTTGTGGATTTTTCTGCGAGTATTTGGCGGCAGCGTCACAAAGTTGTTTCCGTCTAGCTGCATCAGAAAATGTACCACGATATCTGACACTCCTCCTTTTTACTGTTTTCTCACAGCATGGATTGCTGCTGTCATAATCGGTTTGAGTTTCATGGTTTGTTTCAATTACGACAGTATTTACAGGACTTGCTGTGTTGAAGTGACATTCGGCATCTGTCAAGCGTTATAAGCATACAACCGGTTTCATCAATAACTTCGCATCCAGCTTTTGAGAGTTGAAACATTCATAAACATCAAAGTGTGAATCTAAGATGTTTAAGAGGCATTGCCGGTTCTCCAAAGATGTAAAAAAGCGACCGAGCTGCAGGCTATGGACTTATATGTATATGTACATAAGTAGGATTCAGTTATGACCGTTACGTGTAGAATTTCAAAATGAAACCTGTTTAACTTTTGTAAGTAACCCGTAAGGAATGAGCCTGCCAAATTTCAGCCTTCTACCCACACTTGAGGTTGGAGAATTGATGATGAGTGAGTCAGCGAGTCAAGTGAGGGCTTTGCCTTTAATTAGTATAGATAACTATGTGACCTTGTGGATGAAGACTTCAGACTAGACAGTTTAGTAAAGCTTACTTCTCAGACATGAATTAGTACAAGGGAACGAAGAGAACATTTGTCTTCCACAACCTCAAGCCTAGTTTGTCTTCCAAATTACTTAAAAATCCCCAAGAATTTAACATAATAAAGCAGGGAAATCCCACTTCTCTATCTTGGGGGGAAAAAGGAAAAAGCTTTTCATTATTGACATTTTTTGTCCCAAAATGGAATGACTCTATTTAAGAAATAAGAATACATCATAACAGCATGCTTTGAGTGCACAATGACAAGAACATTCAGGTGTGAGTTGCAATTGCTTTAACCTGTATTATCATATATTTATAAGAGGGAGTTAGAAACAACCACAAGATTAATTTTTTTTTACATTTTTAACACAAACAATGCATAGCCCCAATAAAGGAACTGATGCATTGTATTCATCCTCAGAATATAATGGACATTGCCAAAGTTATGAGTCCAACCAACTTTCTATTTCCTAACTGGCTTATCCAGTTTAGAATTACAAAGAACAGGGTCTCATCCCAGAAGTACTAGGTATGATGTAGAACTAGCCTTGAACAGCATGTCTCATTCAAACACATCCACACTAACTCATATGGGATCAATTATGAGTTATCAGATAATCTGATCTGCTTTAATGCAGGAAGAAAATCGGAGTGTCGATCAGAAATTCTACACAGGTGGTTTTTCCACACTGGCTGGGGCACTTTTCTAAAACATCCATAGTTCCCATTTGTTCATGTGGCTTAGCTCATAACAGAAGCAGAAGGCAGATCTCTTGCTAATGATATAACATTTAATGTATTAATGGAAGTACACAATGTCAGAAAGTCACCATTAATGGTGCTCCTAAAGTAGCATACTTTATTGATGTTAACAAATGAGCAAATGCTAAATAAGAGTCATCTTTTTTTTAGCCAAAATAATGTGTAATACTATAGTAACTAAATGTGGCAAATTTGGTAAAGACTTTTAGAGCATTTATAGTAGGATAATAGTAAGAGAGTGACAGGGACATTCCATTGCAATGACTTATTCTGCATTATCATGCTCACTCCTGGACGGTCGGTCTATTAAAGCAGTTTAATTTCTAAGTGCTCCTTGAAATTCATTGAGTCATTCAACCTTTAGATACTGTATATATTTGACTTGAGCCACATCTATATAGCAGAAAAGCCAGGACTTCCACAAGAAACATGTTGTGAACCTGTTGTACCAAAGAATCTCTTATAACTATGACTCTGTGTTTTGAATTTAAAATCTCTAAAAAGGTATCAAAAGCACAAAGCTAGACTTCACTACAGATCTGCACACAGCAGTAAGCTGTACCACTGCAAGCTAACAAGAATTAAACCCAAAAGGCATGACAATGGGGTAGAGATTTTAAACACTAAGAAAATCTTTACAGGAAGAGAGGAAAACCATGTAGCCTGTGGCCCAAAATTTCCCTAATATGTAAATGCTTAATGTAAGAATTCTAAAGGAAGCAAAATAGAATTGCCTAATAAAAGTAATTTCAAATCCAATAACCAGAAACAGTACCTTAAGATCTGAATGTGGGATCAAACTCATGAAATCCAGAAAGACAGGAGAATAATATTAATGATATTAATATTAATATAAATAATATTAATGCCAAAGCAGCAATTTTATGTGCTGCTCACTTTTAGGTATCGCTCAGGATTGGCCCCTAACTGTAGCATCAGAATGATGCCACCAACAGCGCAACATATGGAATACAAGGTTAATAATAAAAAGAACTGGACATTACAAATTAATAACTAAAATAATTAGGAGCACACACAATTTAAGAATGAAAACAGAAACAAAAACAAAAGTATTTACAAAATAATTCCTAACATACAATGAAAAGGTTAAATAAAAGGAAAACCTTGACTGAGTGATGACCCTGCTTGTATGTTCAAATTTAAACCAACATTAAAAGTCATACTATTTTCTTCTGATGTTTGAGTGTTTGGTTCTCTTTCACTGGTTTTCCTTTCTGTGTGGGTGTGATTTTGGGCTAGCAGTATACTGTAAGATAAAAGAACTTATTTTTCAAGTAGCATAGTCCTACTGAAAAGTAGTGTAATATAATAATATAATTTGCATAATGGCTAATTTCACACTTTCACTTACCATCACTTGCAAAAATGAGACACAGTGGTATAATTCAGTCAAAAGGACCATAGTCCATTCCTTTGTGAAAAAAGTCATTGCCAGAGAATTTGGAAATTACTCTAACCCCAGCCATATGCTTTTTTTCTGTTTTGTTTTGTCTACCAAATATATTTGCTGACATTTTTATGCTTTTTGTATTTTAATTATTTACAAAATTATTAAAAAGTAAAAAATGATTACTACTTGGGTTCTTCATTGATATGCCACAACATGCCCCCCTTTTAATTGTCATTATGCAATTATCAAAAGACTGGGTAATTGCAGACACCTTATCTAAATGTAAAACAAATTTTAAAATATACTCTCCAGAAATCTAGTTGAATAGCAGAATGCAGTCAGATAGCTTGTGAAATATGTGCTTCCATTAAGTCTCAGCTTTTTAAAAATGTTCATTACATTTTAATTATTGAAATTGAGTTAAAATATGTCAGGGGAAATGGATTATTATTCATATATCACTACCTGTGCTCAGTTTTAATTCTGGTGGATCCTTAGACACTGCCAATAAATAATAAAAGACAGGTGCAGTAACATGATAAAGATTTAGCTAATACAACTGAAGGAAAAAGAAAGTTGACAAACAGTATTTTGGAAAGGAACTAACATCCACCCACTGAATTTTTTTAATTTATTCTTTACAGAGAAGCTGCCATTACTATTGCCCTGTCCAGGGTTTTTCCCAGCCTTATACCTGAGACTGCTGCAATAAGATATTCTGCCAACTGAAACTGAATCTAACTGAAGGAAAAAGAATGAATTGGTCGTATAAGTAACTGAAATGAATTCAATTCTTCTCAATGAATTTCATTCCTATAAGAAACACCCATCCACTTTAAATTTATCCAAATTTTTAAGTACATCCTTAATATTCTTATTCCATCTTTTTAATAGTTTGTAACATAAAATAAAAAGAAATTGCCTTTGTAGTTACATGTCCTCAGCGCCTGTTCCAGCTTTAAGCATAATACACATACACACTGTCACCAGTTTTAAAGTTTGAGGAAGTACAACTAGTTCAGAGAACCCATAAAAATAACAACACAGAATGTGGGGGTCAAGCAATTCTGTCTCTAATAACCTGACAGTTTCAGTTTGTCTAATGTGCCCAAAATAATGTCAGGTTAAGATTTGAATAGTCCTAGGGTGCTACTTTTAACTACACTGTCAGATCATTTTTCTTTTTAAAATAAATTAAAAAAAATAATTTATAAAATAAATTACTTATGTAAAAATGTGCTCTAACATTATTATGAAATTTGGTTTTAACTAGCTTTAATCTGTGCTATTTCCTTATTCAAGAATTTATCATAAAGTAGCTGCCTTGCTTATTCTTTTAAAAATTATAACACATCTGTCATGCCTCCTACTCATGTGTTTTCATAATCTCAGTTTACTTAGGCTGAAAAGATTAAAACTCTTCAGTCTTTGCCCATAGCACATACAATGCAGTCATAGAATTGATTTAGCAGCTCTTCTGATTCGGAGTATGTGTCTGAAAATGAAGAAAAAATAAAACTAATTTCTAACTTGTCCACTATTTTAAGATTTTTAACATGCTGTAATGGGTAACTTGATGAACTTGGGATGTCCAAGCTGGCAAGCATAATGTTAGACACTGGCATGATTAAATAAATCTCTGATAATTATAGAGAGGCTGGCAATACCAGTGATGAAACATCTGGGGTATAATATGCCCAGTTCCTATTCAGATGGGTCACCAGTAACTATAAGAAGAAAACATTGCCAGAAAAAAAGACAACCTGGCTGATAGAGAACAATAATAGTGGCCCAAGCAGTGAAGACAAATGATGGACTGTCTGTGATATACCCTACAGAACTGGTCATTTATGAGGCCATTTATTATACCAGAGGAAGCTAAATTAATCTATTGTTTGCAATATGAGACCACCCTTGTTTTCCAGAAATTATTGAGAGGTGTGGGCTATTTCTTGGCCAAAGCCTCATGTGCACAGTTGGGAAAGAAGCTGGAGATAACATTCAGGTGACAAGAAGAACAAGAAGAAGAAGAGAGGCTGAATTTTAGAGAGAGACAGGAGCATTAGGTGAGATACCAGAATGATTAGTACAGACTTTGTTAGGTAAGTGGAACAGCCATACCATTTAACAGAAAGATGATCAACTTTGGAGAAAGACCCAGGAAGACTCCAAATCTTACATTTTTATTGGTTCTTTTATTTATTACTTCAGATATGCTATACTTTGTTTAATAAAGTATATAAAGGAATACATATATATATATATATATATATATATATATATATATAAAATCCAACATCTGTTTGTCTGTGTGTCTGTCCACTTTTCATGAGAGAACTACTTAACAGATTTAGATCGGCTTTTTTTACAATTTGCTTGAGCATTATGATTGATTTTATGACTTCTCTCATTGCTCTATGTATCATAGTTCACTTGTGGTACTGATATATTTGGGCAAATCCGAGAGACAGGCAGTGATTGGGGGGGTTTCTCCTCACTCACGTGCCAGCCTCACAGCATACCTTACATCTGCTTAGCTAGCAAACGAGAGTACTACTTAATGGATTTAAATCTGTTTTTATTCTATAATTTGCTTGAACATTCTGGTTGATTCTGCAACTTCTCTCATTGATCTAAGAATCACAGTTTGCTTGCAGGAGTGATATATTCGTGCTAATATGAGACCAAGGCTACGGGCCGAGGGGGGGGGGCAGGTCACGCATGACGTCAGGGGCAGGGCAGGGCCCTCCTCATTGTCCTGTTTCACTACTAAGTGGGGTGAGCCGCAGTTGATGGCTAGTAAAGCATATTTACAAAATTATTAATTTTAATATCTCTCAAGCATACTGGATTTTGAGAAACTTATTTTAAGCTGTAAAATATGCCCACATAGAACAGAGGGTGGTGTGAATGGCAATTCAATTTGTGTCAGTTTGAGAGATGAATGTCAAACTCCAAATGCAAAGAGTGAGTAGAGGCCAATACTAAAGGAACATTAATTTTTTCTTTTTTTATTGCCAGCAATCCCTTTTTAATGGCATATTAGAGAGCATATCAGCCTTCATTATTGCATATTTTTTAAATAAAAGATTACTTTACTTTTAGGCAGACAATATACCAAATCTGAGAACATAAAATGCAACCCCTGACTTATTAAATGGCAGGATCTGGTCTATCCATAAAATTAGTATTCAGTAATATATGTATGAAAAACTATCAAGCAAATGTGAAGACCAGAAAAATAACTTTAAACATCTTAATAGTATTCCACTTGCTCTAGTTATTATTTTGAAAGGTGATTAGTTTTGAAGTTACATTTTAGACTCTAGTGAAATGTAGATAAAACAGAAAATTTCAACTGTAATTTACCAAAAGGCCAGGCATTTTAGCATAGCATGGCTCAATAAACAGGGTGACAAGGTGTCTCAGTTTTTAACTCCATGTTCTAGTGTCCTGATGAATCAGTGGAAAATGGCTGAAAGCCCTAGTTTTCTGTAATATGTTGTCTAACCAGAATTCAAACCATGGCAAAAGCACAGTATTTGCATTTATATTACAAAGGATGCATTTCAATCAATATTTTGCTATGTTGTGTAAGTCAAGGAAACACATAATGCTGTTTGTCTTCTTACAATACAATTGCTGCTGCAAAAGTGATGGAGATTAATGGATTATACATTATTACCCCATCACACTAGGAGCAATTCATTTAGGTTACAATGGAATGTGTACATATTTTTTTTCCTTCTTCAGATCAATTTTTTTTCTCATAATCATAACTATTTACTCAGCATACTTCCATGAATGTTATGTTCTTGTCATGGCATCATCTTATTATACGAGTGTAAGTAGATGTGAGTGAATATGGGTGTATGAGTGAATGAGTTAATTCCCACCTGGTGACTGATTCTGCTGGGATAGACTCCATTCCACACAACCCTGAGCTAGATTAAGCAGATTCAATAGTGGGTAGATGGATAGAGTCTATTATTAATATATCCAAAGCCAATTATAATTAGGAACAGTTATATATATAGTGATAAAGATGAGACACAGACATCATAAAGATTTAGGGCAGCCACCCCTATATTACTTCACGGCTGCAAAATAGGTTGTAATTTGAACATAGATGTTCACTGGTTTGAGTCCAAGACAGAACTAACTATGAGGAGGTAAGATGGCGGCTTTAATGGCCGGTGGAGGAAGCGACGTCATTGATGCCGGAAGTGACGTCTTCAGGACCGGAAATGACATCATCTCAAGAATTGTGACCGGAAGTGATATCATCAAATGAGCTGTTACCGGAAGTGATATCATCACAAGCGCCGGGACCGGAAGAGACATCATCATAAAACCTCCCCACCCACCACCCCATGGGCCGGAAAGTTACGTCCAGAGATGCTGGAACCCTGCAGGATTTCCCAAGAATGGTCTGCAATGAACTGAGAGAAACAGTCAGTGCACCTCGCAACCCCTTGTTCTGGTGTAGAATTACAATTACTCATGCCCTTTAGCTGCCTCCTACTCGTACATGTGTGATAATATACATTGAATTGACCTAATCCAATTCAGGATCGCATTGAATGAAACACAGGAACCCATACTGGCATTAATATCTTTTAATATTTTACTTAAATTTGAAAACCAATGTATTACATGTAACATGTAACTGAATGATTATCCCAGTGTTGCAGAACTCTTCTGGATTGAATCAAGAATTAAGACATTTTATAAGTTGAAAAAAAACCCAGTAACTATACTGTTAGTCACTATAACCAAATAAAGAATCAGCCACTCTGCAGTAGAAGCAAATGTTTTAATTCTATACTTAATTTAGGTATTGTTATATGACAATATTGTTATATTGTTATATGTTATCTAACATGGACCCACATTTGCTACATCCAGTAAGCTATAACTCAAGCAACTGTCTTTTCAGTTTTTTTTTGACATTGCTTGCTGCTTAGTATAAAACATATTTTTTCCAAATTGCTTACTGAGCTTTACATTTAGTAATTAAATTGTAGTTGTGTTATATTTCCAAATTTATGAAACACTGGTCAGTGATCCACTGAGCATACTTACTGAGCAACTGTTACCATTTTTCAATTACAGTTAAATTATAACACTTGATGAACTATTTCGTTCATTTCAGTTTCTTTATGTGAAGAAAAGTGACTTTAAAAAAGATTTAAAAATGCAAAATTAACAGAAAAGTATTTAATGTACTTAACCACATAACATTTATTTACACAGGCAAACAACTATTTAATTGTACAATGAACAAATGATCCCTGTATTTTGAGTAAAGGGTTAGAAATCAGTAGATCTGCTGCTGATCTGCTAATTGAAGTAACATATTTAGCTAGATATTTTGTATTTTCTTTGGTACAGTACATCTATGTGCTGCCCATAAGGGAATTAGTTTACTCACTCAGATTGAATGAGTGTTGTCTCCATCAGGCAGGTGGCCAGTGATGAAATGTGTTGTAATTTATGTGATTTATTTTTAATGTGGAAAGATCCTTGCACTGAATTTTAGACTGGCAGGGCTGTAAACTTTAGTATGCTTTTTTATTAGATGGTGCATGGTGAGCTTTTTTTAAGAAATAAAATATATATTCTGATTTTATTGCTATATTCAACTGGGTTTGATTCACCATAATTTTACTGTATATAGAGCTTGTAGATAGGCTCAGAGAATTTGCACAGATTTACAGATAAAAACTAACAAAAAAGTGCTTAATGTACTTAACAACAGAGCATTTATTTACATTGGCACACAAATGTATTTAATTGAACAATAATCAAAAATCAAAATGTTTAGGGTAAAATATTTGAAATCCACTAACATTATTTGGCTAATTGAAGAAGCATCTTTTGCTAAGGGTCTGGTATTTGTTGTGAATTCCACAAAATAAAATAAAAAATTCTAAACTATAACTGATGATAATGTGCTGAATATTCCAAAGAAGCAAATATAACTTATGGTGAATACATTTAGGGGTGAATCAAATTATTCCATATAATAATATCTTGCCAGTTTCATATTTGTTTCCAGCCTTGTATACATTGCTACTGGGCGAGGATTCAGGCACATTAATGTGAAGAAGTTTGGCAAACAAGACAGCCCATGAAACTTGTACAGTATTTTTGACTAATCGCTAAGTTGCCCTGATACCTTTTCAAAGTTGTAAGGTTTCTGCTTCAGCTGCAACACATTTGTTACCAATTCCAATAACTATTTGTGTGAAAAAATGATTCCAGCAATCTGTATAGAATATAATTCTTCTTATTTGTGCCACTAACTTTGAGTACCCGGTTCTTTCTCAACCTGGGTTAGGTACCATGCTGAAGACTAATGAGTTTTCAGTCCTTTAGCCTGTCAAAGTAGGACATGTTTTTCAGTTCAGCGATGCGCTTGGTTGGTCTTCTCTGCACAGCCTTTGAAGCTACTGCGTACTGTATTTTGCTAGTAGAGTGACCAGAACTATGTAATTGCCTTTGCACTATGCCTTGCCTGTGTAAATGCTGGGTAAATATATTGTAATCCTTCCATCCGTCCATTTTCCAACCCACTGAATCCGAACACAGGGTCACGGGGGTCTGCTGGAGCCAATCCCAGCCAACACAGGGCACAAGGCAGGAACCAATCTTGGGGAGGGTGCCAACCCACCACAGTATTGTAACCCTCCTAATGTTTTTTCAGGAGTTGCTCCCTGTAAGTCACTATCACCCAACTTGTATTTATAACTGTTATTTTATTTGTGTAAATAATTTTATTGTTGTAAATAAAGAATTTAATTTATTGACACATACCATCAATCGTACAGATAAGAGGAACAAGACCATAGGAAAACTGCCCCCTAATTACTTACAGTGTATGATCTCATAATCCTGTGTTTAATTGAGAGCTATCAGAAAAATAGTCAGCTAATATTTTCAGCTTGAAATGCCACAGTTTTTTGTATGAGGGTGCCTTGAGGTGCTTATGGACAACTTTATTGTTTTTAGAACGTGAATAGATAAACCAGCATTAAACAATCCTTGAAGATACTGAAAAATAGCTGCCAGGTGAATTGCAATGTGCTCCTCTTTTTTTCTCAATTTCAATACCTAAAACATTTTGAATAAATCTGTGAAGGAAGGCATTGATACAAAAAAATTAATCTTGCCATGTTGTATAGAAAGGAATTGGGAAGCTGTTTATATTATTTGTGAGGAGGATATGAAAAGTAAAGTGTGTGGCTGAATTCTGATTACAGATTAGAGCATAGAAGGGCAAATTTATTCAGTTCTCAGAGTTGGAAAATAATGAAGTGACTTAGCTTTGAGTGAATAGAAGAGGTTAACAACCATTAAAAAAAAAAAATCATATTTCCTCTGAAGATCCAAGTGAATTTTATCATGTGAAAAAATAAAGCAAAATGGATTCTTTCAACTATCATTCTTTTAAAGCAATCTTTCAGTACAGTCATAGATGATCTTCCTTTAATTTAATTTTTTTTCCTATTGTGTCAAATGAGCAAATTCTAATAGCTCTGCTGCTTAGAATTGATTAGAAAATACATTTTGAGACAAAAAAGCAGTAATAAAAATGGAAACTTTTATCATTGAAATTTTGGAATTACATTCATTTCAATATTATAAGGTTTTACTGTCATTCTGGGATGTTTTGTCAAGCATTCTGATTTTAGCCAAAAAAAAAAAAGGAAAGAAAAGTTTAAAATACTCTCCAATGCTTTGTTATCCTAGAATTGCAAATTGCTGTCCATTTTATTAATATGGTGTTTTTATTGTTGAAGGGGTTTGGGGTAACCCTCTCCTAAAACAAGCAGTATACAGTAGGTGTTTTTTCCTATGCCCAGACTCTTTGTTACATAGGCCTAAACATGTGTCCTCCAACCCAACTCTTGTTTTCTTATCGTTGCACTTGCCTGGCCTGGAGGGAGACACAGCCCACAGGCACAATGCACTTATAGCCCGAGACTACGGACCGATGTTGTCCAGAAGTGACTGGTACTGTGTTTAACTTCTCCTATCGGATTACGTTTCCTTCTTTATTCCATACTTCAAATGGCAATTTAGAGAAACAAAGCAAGCAAAGAGAGCAGGCAAAAAATCCTTTATTCAGTTCTTAAATATTCTTAGTGTGTCAAAAGAGGACAGAATAAACAAATCAGTAAATACAACTTGAAATATTTCAGATGCTGTCGTATGTGAGACTGGCCAATACACGAAATGAGTGTATCATTTAGTCTCTTGGTGATTATGTTGTTCCTGGTTCACCCTCTTCAATACATTCTCTCTAAGCGGCTGACTTTTTAAAGCTTCTCCTGACCAAGGAGAACATCCCTAACCCTGTTTTTAATGTCAAATGTCATTTTAACAGACCATATATCAGTAGTACATGTTCACGAGGTGCTCATGCCCAAATATATCCAATAGTTTCAGAGCTTTGTTTTTATGCATGCAGAAAGTTCTGAAAATTACCATTAGAACTTGACCTTTCTTAAATATAATTTTGTCCTTTCCGTAAATCCTACTTGTGTGCAAAAGGTGTTCTGATTGCTGTAAACTGCCTTCTGCCTGCACTGTCTACTTCCTCTTTCTGTGGTTAACTACACTGTAACAGAGATCAGGTGTTCAAGTAAAATAAAAAATTTAAAAGTCACAATTATGTGCTGTAAAATGATTTTAACAAACAGCTTAATAGAAAGATAACTAAAAACATGTTAATGTGTTTTTCTTGATTGCTTCTATTATATAATAAAAGCAAATTCCCCAACATATGGTACTCAAGTTTCCTTCAGATTATTAATGATAATTTTTTAAAATGCTAGTTACACTTTGAAACACTTAAGTAACTGACAATATTTTGAAATGTTGTGACAGCTATTAATAGAAGTACACTACGCTACCATAGGTTACATGCCTTAAAATAAAAATGGTCCAATGTTCACCCCATTAGAGTATCTTTGTGTTTGGTTAAATGGCTAAATTGGCTTTGTGTGAGTGACTGCATCCTGTAATGAAATGGCATCTCAGCCTTGAGCCCACTACTGGTGGGTTGTTCTCCAACCCGTGCAACTTGAAGTATGAAATAAGAGTAGTTAACTGTGAGAATTGTTACGTTCATACCTTCCATACGTTGCTTTTTTGCAGGATATTAAGTGCTGTAGTAATTACTGTGAAAGCATATCTAAGAAAAATTGGGACTGGAAATGTTAAAACTTGTAATTATGATCAATTCATGTTGCCATTATAGTGTCACTGCTATGTTATTACAGTTAAAGTAATCTGCTCACCTTTTGTAGCATGTCCTTGAACATTGCTTGTTTTTTTTTTCCATTTAGATGTTATCTGTGACATCTGCTCACCACAACCAATGATCTGACAAGCATGATTCTTTCAAATTTATTCTTTTAGATTGACTCTTATCTTTTCATAAGCCATTTGTACATATATATTGTTATAGATAAATTTCCTGTCGATTGTGTACTTAGTCTTTCTATTTTTTTCTGCTAGACTTTCATCACCGTCATGGATATTTACCGTCATGGGGCATTACTTTTTGACAGTATTCTATATTATGTCGGGAATAATTATAGCTTGGAAATCATCTTATTGCCACATAAATTACAGTGTGACAGCTAATTTTAGTGCAAACTACTCAGAAAATTACAGGCATCACAAGCGGTTTGTGAAATTCCTGTCGTGCAGGGAATTATAAATATGGAGCCCCAGAATGAGTGTATTGATCACAGTATTACAGAGAGATCCATGTGTTAATCACTTCTCGATGCAAACTAGACAATATCTGGCCGAGTGTCTGTTTGTTTGACGATCTACTGTATTATATGCTCCTTTCAAGTTAGTGCAAAAAAAAGCTCTAATCTGAAGTTCTTTTTCTTCAAGCAGCATTTTTGTTTTTTATTCTTAAAAGAGTCAATTGGTCAGCAGCAGAAAAATCAATATCAAGTAAAGTGAAGTGCTACATGGTAAATTATACAAATTAGAGATGTGTAGGCAGCAACATAAAATAACTGGGAGACAATATTCAGACAAAATCATTTCTGTGTTGCATAAAATGGGAGCTGATTTTTTTAATACTTTTATCAAAAGTCTTTAGATACCTGTGATGAGTGCAATTTAAAGAAATTCACGTGTCACTCAGAAATTCCAATTGCTGCATTAAGTTTGTGCTTTAAAAAGGCAGACAACATTATTCTTTTAGTAGATGACTTAAATCTGAGTCCCAAGTTGAGTGAAGAGATTTTTGATTTTTCCTTTTTCATTTTCTTTAACAGAGAATCGCTATAGATGGAACACCATGGATACTGAAAACAATTACATTCACTAAGTCGAAATTGTGTCATGGGGTTCTAATAATTTGACATGAAGTGATGATGTTCTGTTATTGATCCACCTCATGCCTCTTTTGTCCTCCATGCTGATGCACATTCTTCTTAACAAGATTTCAAATTCTTTGTCACAGTATGATTTTGTTATAATACCGCTCACAGTTTGTTCCGTATTGATTGGAAGGTTGTGAGAGCAGACAAGCTAGAATAATCTTGACAGCAGGTTGAGTTTTGCACAGGGAATCGCTAATGGTCATTTGGAAGATGGCTTTTTTTGTTTTTTTGGAGGGGCCTTTCTTTAAGAAAAATGGGCTATGATGGCCCCTTGCGAAGCTCGTCACATCAGACGGTGACATGCAGCAGATCTAATTGAGCCAAGTGTGTACTTGCTGCTTTAGGCTTACTTACACAGCATTACCACATAAAGATGTGGAAGCTTTCAGAGGAAAAGTTGACTTGTATGTTTGGAATAAATGTGCAGGAAAGCTTAACAGCATTTACTTTAGAGCTACAATGCCCCAATCCATTTTCAAATGTGCTTAAACATGTTTTCAGGGTCAAAATTACTGGTTACCCTGGGTGGCTGAAGCCTAGCCTGGGCAGCAAAAGATTTAAGGCTCAGGGTATGACCAAAGCATAGTAGGAGTCAGCACAATAAACCCACCAACATTCACACTCACAGTTAGCAGGCCAATTTAATCAGCAAATCGCTTGCAGTTTGGAAAAAAATATAATATTCAGTTTAGCTTTCCAAAGTGTGCTTCACTAAGTAAAGGCAGATGATAGGCAGATTACTTCTAAAATTCTTCCAAATGGTTGAAATTGTGAGCTTTATACAAAAATCTGTCAAATTTCACATCTTGTGTTATTTATAAATCCATAGATTAACTGCAGAATTAGGAAAATGAGACATCCTACTAACAGTATTTGGTTGGAACTGGAGCACAGGCAGATCAAGTAATTGGCATCAGGTCACAAGAAGGAATCGTACCAGTAGCTTTGGATTCTAAAGTCCACTGACTTAGCTGCTGCACACTGCCTCGTTATAAGAAAATTGTCTGCCTTTGACTACCTTTCTAGGTTCACTTGAGTAAACGTGGCATAGACACTACTCTAATAAGCACTAGACTTTGACTTAGGTTTTACCCTTATTGATGCCAGAGTATAACCCAGCAGCACAGGGCAACCCTGGACAGAGTGTCAGCCCACAATAGGATATGTTCAAGCATGCACTTACACTCACTCATTCAAGAAAATTCACTCAACCTGTCATGACTTATTAATGTCCAGGCACACTACCAAACATTATCCCTTCAGCCATAACACATACAGTAACATTACATTCTACTGAGACTGAGAGGATGTGGCCAATTCCTCCATCATTGTGTCCAAGGCAGAAATCAGCAACAATTAGATAGATAGATAGATAGATAGATAGATAGATAGATAGATAGATAGATAGATAGATAGATAGATAGATAGATAGATAGATAGATAGATACTTTATTAATCCCAAGGGGGAATTCACATAAAAAAGTAATAAAACATGTCCAGGAAACACGTCCACATAAATGAAAGTGGTAGGAGTGATCAATGAAATAGAGAAAAAGGTAGAAAGATAAAGTTGTACACGGAGCTGCTGGAAAGGCTGCCACTTGTGGCGGCGCCTGAGTCATAATAATAATAAGATAATAATTATCTTTACCTGTACATTCATTGTGGTTTTCTGAGGAAAACCCAAACAGACACAGGGATAACCTGCAAACTCAACACAGCCATTAACTAGGCTTGACATCTGAACCCTGAATGCTGGACACATGAAACAATAGTATTAACCACAGTGCCACCATGCCACTTTGTACCCAGCCACCTGTTTGAAAATCTACTTAAAGCAACAAGTGGGCCATGGGTTGCCAGACCCTTTTACATCTCTATCAAGCATGATGCAGGGACTAGTGTTGAATGGGACATCATACTATCAAAGAGCAGACTCTCATAGTTACCCACAAAGGTACCGTTTAGCATCAGCATATATTTAGGTTTTGAGATTTAAAGAAGAGCAGGCAAGAGGAAATCACGCAAATTCCATGCTGACCATAATTCATAATTATGGCTTGGTTAGAATTTGCACCCAGGACTCTGATGTAAGGTAGCAACTCTAACCATCGCCCCACCATATCCTCATATCCTCAGTATAATTGATGCAAAATTGTTTGTGTAGAATTCAGTCAGGTTTTACTGAAATACACAAAACCATTCATTTTGTTTTTCAGTCTTTTTTTTCTTGATAAGGAACTTTTAATGGCTAAATCTTCCAAAATTGCTAAAAAGTATCCTTTGCTTTTGATTTTTCTTTTTAGATAGTTGCAAATTGTTTTTCTTTCACTTAAGAAAGTATAAGCTTTACCTTCATACTGATTTTGTAATTGCAGTAACATTAAACTCAGGAAATTATTCTAGTTGATGAGTAATTTTGTCAAATGCCTTGCCCGATTTTATGTCTTTTCTCCATAACTCAGATCCTCGTTAACCACAGTGTGATTTTTAAAATTATTATTTTAATTGATGGAGTTATTCTGTAATGGTGCAGTCAAAAGATGTGAAAGATAATTGCCATTATAAAGAAAATTGTTACTTTTTTCATTGTCCCTAAAGGACATTTCATAATACTCCAAAAAAAAAAAAACTGTGACATAAATTACTGGGTTACTGCACATATTTTCATTTTGTTATGTGAAGTTGTGCTGCTTCATTCAAGGCAATTTCAATTAATGAAATGTGCAGCTCAGGAACGACCTCGAGAGAGCTGTATACAAGTTGATGAGAATTATGGTGGAATTAGGAAAAACCCAAGGGGGCCTTCTTCATGCAAAGGGGTAAAAACTAGTTGTTAAGCACAGACTAAATGGAGTTATTTTATGGAACAATTCTTTAAGAACAATTACCATTTTAAATATACTTCGCTTTTAAATTCAATGTCAGATGGCATCCAATTTCACGTTAAGAAAATTACACCTATTATTCGGTGTACTACAGCTCAGTTACAATGAAAACAAGCAGACACAAAAGTTTTTTGAACCAACTTCTTAGTGTCATATAGATTATTATGAAGGATCTTATGTATTCAATAATTTTGTTTCGTACATTTACTTCAAAGTGTGCATATGTAACTGGGTGTCTTCACTTAGGTGGTACTCCCCACACAGGTCATCTGTTCTAGGCTTCGAGGACTCAAACCTAATTTTATATCCTGCACAAATTGCAGAAGGTAACTGTTTCAGCTAGTCAAGCCAAAGAAAGACACTATCAGCTCAAATGAATAGTCGGGCTTCTGAATGTAGGGATTCCTCTTCTTTGCTATGTTATTCCATTTGAGCCCTACCCCACAAAGCTATTGCAGTGGACACTTCATTTACACACTTGGAGGATTGAGTAATACAGGTTATGAAACACTTTCATTCAGGATATTGTACGTACATGCCAGATGTCCACGGGCAGCTCCAGCATTCAGCACAGATTCAGAGCAAATTGCTCATTAACCAGACTAGTTAATCCATCCGTTTTTAACCCAACTGTAGAGGGGCTACATAAAATGTCAATTGAGTTTTTTCAATGTTTATAATTGTTGTGTTTATCTGACCATTTTCTTGTACATTTAAAAAATACTCTAAGAAGTGTTTCCCTCTGCCACCCACAATGTTGTTACCAATCACAACACTTGAATTTTTTTGTAGTTATGGAGTTTTCTCTCATCAGGTTCCAAGTTGCATACATTTAAAGAAAGGACCACACATTTCATAGTTGAGAGAGAAGGGGAGATAAAAGGAGGCATCAGAAAAGACTGGTATTTAACAAAAGAAACACAGCTACCATTTCACCAAAAGGAACAGTAGATCATCACTTTTCATCCAGTTACACATGCCAGTAAGGTGTTTTGGACTTTTCATCATCCACTCTCCACGACTGTTGGTCTGTCTCACCAGTGAGATTTTTTTGGTTCATGTTCCAGGATAGCCCCGATTCATCATTTGGATTTTGCTGGCTTTCATCCATTTCTCGGTCTCTACAGTTACTGTGTTTTCTTATTGAAGTTTGTATGTATGTGGATGTTTGTCTTTATTTTGTAATTCAAGGGAGGTCAGGGTTTTTTCTTTTATCACTGAAAATATTGGCATTAACTGTGGGATGGAGGAAAAATGGGGTGTGTGTAACATTTCATCTTTTATAATATATTCATTTTCAATTTCCGTAACCTTTATCTTTAGCTTATTTATCTGTTCTGTTCATCAACCAATGAACTTTAGTGGAGGGCAGGTGAAAAATTGAAGAGTATGTATGGTTTGGAACCATAAACCGTGGCCAAAATCGGACTTCACTCCTGCACAACTTATGTGTGTAACCTTCTGCCAACAGCAATTACACTTTCACCTGTGAGTTCATTGGTGGGCCATCACAGCAAATGCAATTACAACTTCAGCCCATGAAATCTAATATGTACAATTCATTCATTCACTGTATCTGCTATTGTGCTTATTAGTAAGTATTCCCATCAATCAGCACTTACAGCAGTGTGCATACAAAGCTGAAATTCCTTAATCTCTTACATGGGTTACCCAAAGCCTATGGGGGAACAAGGCAAGAACTTTCTTAGGATGGGATACCAGTTCATCACAAGGCATAAACACACTTTCACATCACTTTCACACATATAGGAACAACCAATCTAATACACACACCTTTAGCATTTCGGAAGTAACTGGAACACTCGTGTGAAAACCAACGTTCACACAAGGAAAAGATGAAAACACCACAGAATGTGAATAAGTAAGCTCTCCAACTAATGAGTCTGGAATTATGTTAACCTCTTCAGCATGGTGTACCTTAAAGCTGAATATCAACATTAAAATTTTATTCATATGTATATCCATTGGTAAACAAGTATAACATATGCTTTAAAAACTTAAACCAAAGAGATGGAACAAATACATGCTTCACTGTGGATTTAAAATATCTTATTGATTGGACCTTCAGTGCAGCTTATCCATTTCTAAACCTAATAATCATCAATAAAACAGGGAAAAGAAGTGCACAGCTTCATAGTGTCACCAGCAGGTATAGTTAATGACTTGCATTTGGCACATTTTTCCCTCTCTTCACTGTCTGCATTGTGCATATGCATATACTGTGTCTGTTTGTAATTTCTTTTAAATATACTCTATCCATTCTTTCATGATGATCAAGTTCACTTGGCCTGGCTAAAGCCTATCCCTACTTGATTGTGGACAAGGCAAGAACAAAGTCTGGAAAAGTTACCAGTGCTTTATATATTCTGGAATCCCAACACATTCACTGCATATCACATCATAGACAGTGGTTACACAAAAGTTGCAGGTGATGAAATGTTCCAAATCGCTCCAACGAATAGTATGCCCACGGTTGAGAAGCAAGATTCTCACAGTGATATGCACCAGTTTACAGTCTTGGTATTAATGGCTAATAACCAATGCCACCAAACAAATGGTAAATGGTAAAACAAAAGTGATAAATGCTTTTCACAGGACATTGGTAGGCAACTTGGATATCATAGTTTACATCAATAGTACAAAAGATTACATAGATAGATAGATAATTACACATTCACGTGCAAAACACCCCAACAAACAATAATTTATTCTCTGTATGCAAATGTGCTTGCTATAACTGACTAGGGTGAAGATTTGCATAATGATTGTAGACAAAAAGCATTGCTTTCTCACTACTCAGTACATTGCTGTAGAGCGAACTCACAAGTAAAGGTGTTCTAGGACAGCATGTTGTGGAAATGGTGGGTAACATTTATTTTTAATTTTACCATTACCCTGTTTTCTGCCTCTTCACCTCACCTCTTTCCCCAGCTGACTTTACATTATTATGGGACAGTAGAACAGTTATATTTATGAACAACTGCTGAAACGTCTCCATCACCACTTTCTACGTATAGAGTCTCTTAATGAAGAAAAGCCTCCTCAGGCTCTTTTTTTAAATCAGGTCTACCCAATCAAGTCTACTTTTCAGATGGATCTTCTAGTATTTATGACTCTTTGGAGCCTCCTGCCACATCAGGAAGTGAACCACCAACTTGTTTGTGTTGAATGGTTGTTTCTACACCATATGAAAAAAATCCCCAGCCCTTTTGGCATTCCCTCTAATCTCCATTGACATCCAATTCAGTGTACAAAGGAAAAGGCACCTGAAAACTTCTGTATATGACAAAATACATTCGCACATAGAATGCATTGATGTGAAATGTACTAATATACAGTATACATGTATGTTGTACACAATTAAAAAAAATCTTTCATGTAAACTACAAAATCTGAAAAAAAATTGTTAAAGAAAGGGCCAGAGAAGAAGTCCACAACCTTAAAGCTGCAATGAAGAAGCCATTCTCAAAGTTATCAATTTTTGGTAAACAAGGGCCTATAGCATTTAACACAAATGAGAAGGTAGAAAACATTTTGGACTTGATAAGAGAGATCTTCTTGGATAATTATCTTCTTAGACTGCAGACCAGTCAGAATGCCCATGCTGACCCACATCCACCACAAAAGCAATGGGCATGTGAACACCAGAACTAAACCATGGAGCAATGAAAGAAGGTGACCTAGTATGATGAATCACATTTTCTTTTAGATCACATGGATGGCTGGGTGTTTGTGCATTGTTTACCTGGGAAAGAGATGTCAGCAGGATGCACTATAGCAAGAAGGCATGCCGCCAGAGGCAGTATAATGCTTTAGGCAATGTTCAGAAACCTTTGAGTCCTGACATCAGTGCTGCCTGCACTTGGGAAAGCAGATAATAACCTGGTTCTGCTTCAGCCTCACTACAAACCAAGAATGAGGGAGCTACCTACAACCACACGCTCATTCAGGAAGTGGTCCCCTGAGGCAGAGCAGGCTCTGAGAGACTGCTTTGGAACTATGGAATGGGATATCCTGCAGGGGTCACATAGTGAGAACATTGAGGAGGTTGTTGACTGCACTACTGACTACATCAACTTCTGTATGGACATTGTAGCTCCAGTAAGAACAGTATGCTGCTATGCTAACAACAAGCCATAGATTACAATTGACATCAAGGGCCTTTTGAACCACAAGAAAAGGCGATGATCAGCATGAGCTCAAGCTCGTGCAGAAGGAAGAGAGATGGGCACTGAGCAGGCTCTTGTCAATCATGGAGAATCCACTGCATCCACTGAACAGTATTATCTCCAGACAGAGGAGCAGCTTCAGCGACAGACTGCTATCACTGTCCTGCTCCACTGACAGACTGTGGAGATCATTCCTCCCCCACACTATGCGACTCTTCAATTCCACCCTGGGGGGGTAAACGTTAACATTATACAAAGTTATTGTCTGTCTGTTATACCTTCATTGTTATCACTCTTCAATTTAATATTGTTCTTTATCAGTATGTTGCTGCTGGAGTATGTGAATTTCCCATTGGGATTAATAAAGTATCTATCTATCTATCTATCTATCTATCTATCTATCTATCTATCTATCTATCTATCTATCTATCTATCTATCTATCTATCTATCTATCTATCTATCTATCTATCTATCTATCTATCTATCACCTACTAAAGACTGTTCAGACCACATACACCCTTTCTTTGCAATAGTATTCTCTGATGGCCTTTTTCAGCAGGATAATGAACCCTGCCACACTGCAGTTGTTCAGGAATGGTTTGAGGAATATGTAATTCCAGATGTTGATTTGGCCTTCAAATTCACCAGACCTCAATCAGATGAAACATTTTTGGGAAGTGTTGGAAAAACAGTCTGATCCCAGGAGGCCCGACATTGCAACTTACAGGACTTAAAGGATTTGCTGCTAATGTCTTGGTACTAGATGCCATAGGACACCTTCAGAGATCTTGTGGAGTCCATGACTCAACAGGTTGAAGCTGATTTGGTGGCGCAAGGGGGACTTGCACAATATTAGGCAGGTGGTTTTAATTTTGTGGCTGATTGGTGTAGAGTGTGCATGTTGCATTTCAAAAAGATACTAGTAATTGAAGAGAGGGCTGGTCTAGATATTATCCATGCTAAGGGTAGTGTTTAAGCTGTCCTACTGAGACCAAAACTGCAAGAGGAGATACGAAGGAATATATCTGGGAGAGGAGAAGCATACACAAAAGATTACATTTGGGAGAGGAGAGTATACTCGTCCTTTGGAGCACTTGCTAGCTTTAGTGAGTTACTCCTTCATTATGGTGAAAAGCACAACCTATTTCACTTGGTCACACTAAATTAGCCTGATAATAAATTATGCTCTGTGGTGAACTGCTGTACGGTCCAGTGTAAGTAAGTAAGTAAGTAAGTGAACTTTATTGTCATTCATACCATACAACAGTACAACAAGGGATGCATAGCTGAATGAAATTGCGTTTCTCCAGACTCAATGTGCAGACACAAAAGACAAGTGCATAATAGCCAAGTGTAAACAAGACACCATACAAACATTACAAACATTTCACTTCTTACACAGAAAGTAGGTAAGATAGCACAAGACAGCACAGTACAAACAATAAATACAAAAGATATATTTAAATGTAAGCCAGTCAGTGGGTGAAATATAATATGAAAGAAAATATTGCACATTGTTTCACAGTGATTGTGTTACTGCACTATATGGATACAATATTTATACATAATACATGTATATACAATATATACAATGTAATACTGTATAATATTGCAATACAATATAATGTAAACTTAAGACCTATTTGTGGTAATAAAGTGCACAGTAAGTAAGAGAGCAAAAGGTCAAAGTTCATTTGACAGAGTTTAGTATTCTGATGGCCTGGGGGAAGAAGTTCCTGTTAAATCTGGTCATTCTGCAGTGCATACTGCGGTAATGTTTTCCGGAGGGCAGAAGTTCAAACAGCCTATATGCCGGGTGTGTGGGATCTTTTATGATCTTAATGGATCTGCTCTGGCAACGTGAGTAGTATAATTCTTGAACTGATGGGAGTGAGGACCCAATTATTTTCTCTCCTGTCCTCACCACTCTTCGAAGTTTCTTCTGTTCAGCGGCAGTGCAGCTACCATACCAAACTGAGATGCTGCTGGTCAATATACTTTCTATATTGCCTTTGTAGAAAGTTGTAAGGACAGGAGAGGGGAGGTTTGCTTTTTTCAGCCTTTGGAGAAAATGAAGTCGCAGTTGTGCCCTCTTGACAAGAGAAGTGGTATTTGTGGTCCATGTCAGGTCATCTGTGATGTGCATTCCCAAAAACCTGGTGCTTCTCACTGACTCCATATTGTTTCCATGAATTGTAAGTGGCCGGTGTGGCATGTGCTTTCTCCTGAAGTCAACGATGATCTCTTTTGTTTTGTTGACATTCAGTGCCAGGTTGTTTTTTTGGGAATATCTGTATCTGATGGTGCCTGAATAATCATTAGATTCCTGTGGTGCTCCTTTGGACTAACCTAGAACACATATAGAATAAATGAATGAAATCTACCAGCGTTATTGTTACAACGTTATATTAGATTGCTTTATTGTACTTGAAATGGGAGACACAGACAGGATCTTTATTTGCTGATATTTTATAAACTGGTATGTTATGTAAATGAAGCAAATGGTGATACTTTTGCTTCTCTCCTTATAGTGCTCTAAAACAACTGTTAGTGTGACTGAGCAGGTGAAATGTTCCAGTGTAAGGATTCAAAAGATTAAAAGTCTATAGACAATAGAAAGCAGATTATAGAGTCAATTAAATTTATCAGGTATGCATGCCTGACCCTGATGCATAGACCTGTGAGCCTTTTATTATCTTCTCTGGCTCAGTGATTGCACATCTGCCTGCTGATTGGGTTCACAGTTGCATGATTCAAGGTACTTGGGCAAGCTCGTCAGTGAAAGGGGGACGTTTTAATCGACCTTTCCCTTTAACAAGTAAATCCGCACTCTAGCGTCCTTGGGATAAAGATGAAGCTAACAGATAGCAAATGTGATACAGAAAAATCAGTCAAAACAACCCCTGCCTAATTAGTTTGGAAATGCAGTTTAATTGAAAGCAAGTCTCCTGTCAAGGTACTCACAGGCTGTCTTATCTGTATGAACGCAATGTGAGAGGAAATGATTTTGAGGCAATAATCTGACCAAGATGGAGGATTGTATTTATAAGCCTGCACACAGTTTGTTCTTGAACCCAAAAGTACTTTTATGTCATGTTATTTCTAGAAAAGGCACTGACCGTGCACACATTAATTGACAACTAATTCTGTGAATATGCAAGCAATCAATTTCTTAGAGGTTACTATTTGGGTATTTGAATGAATCACTTTACAAACATTATTATACTGTACTCTGTTCACATGATACTACTTCTACTAATACTAACACTTATTTATTCTTTACTTTTTAACCCAGCTAATAAAAAAATGAAATCCCAAGAAGATTTTTTCTGTTGTAAACATAACTTCCAAAGTCTGTTTGCTTCAAAATAACACATTCTTAACTGTATCCTTGGCATTAGCTTATAAACTTATCTTGAATTTAAACTATAAAGTTTTGATCCTGCTTTATGTAGAATCAAAAGAAACCAAAACCTATTTCATATGTGTCAGACATAAGGCAGGAAACAGCCCTGCATGCTGTGTTAGTTCACTAGCATACACATTTACACTCACAAATAAGTGACTCAATTTTAGAATCACTAATTAACCTCTCTCCCACTACTTTGCATGGAAAAGCAGAGTATAATAGAGAAAAATTGAAAATTCAAGCCCATTCTCTTGAAAGTTTGAGGCTTCTGTGCTAACCAGTTCTTAAATACGTTCTTCCTAAGACAATGCTTTTGTTTCTTTATTTTTACTCTTTGGAGCTTCACTCAGGATTTAGCATAGTCTCCCATTTTGTTTTTTCATGGGTCTACTTTAGGGATCTCAAACTCCGGTCCTGGAGGGCTGCGGTGGCTGCAGGTTTTCATTCTAATTCTTTTCTTAATTATTAATCTGTTTTTGCTCCTAATTAACTTATTTTGAATTCATTTTAATTGACTTGTTCTTGAAGACTCAGACCCCTTAATTGTTTCTTTTTCCTTAATTAGCAGCCAAACAAATATGAGATGCAAAATGATAGATAGATAGATAGATAGATAGATAGATAGATAGATAGATAGATAGATAGATAGATAGATAGATAGATAGATAGATACTTTATTAATCCCAAGGGGAAATTCACATAATCCAGCAGCAGTATACTGATACAAAAACCAATATTAAATTAAATAGTAATAAAAATGCATGTAAAAGCAGACAATAACTTTAAATAATGTTAGCATTTATTCCCCCAGATGGAATTGAAGAGTCGCATAGTGTGGGGGAGGAACGATCTCCTCAGTCTGTCAGTGGAGCAGGACAGTGACAAAAGTCTGTCACTGAAGCTACTCCTCTGCTTGGAAATGACACTGTTCAGTGGATGCAGTGGCTTATTCATCATTGACAGGAGTTTGCTTAATGCCCGTCGCTCTGCCACAGATGTTAAACTGTCCAACTTTACTCCAACAATAGAGCCTGCCTTCTTAACAAGTTTGTCCAGGCGTGAGGCGTCTTTCATCTTTATGCTGTCTCCCCAGCACACCACTGCGTAGAAGAGGGCACTCGCCACAACCGTCTGGTAGAACATCTGCAGCATCTTATATCTTAGAAGGACGCCAACCTTCTAAGAAAGTATAGTCGGCTCTGACCTTTCTTACATATATGATCGAAAACATGAACAGCAAACTGTGACCATCATACAATATCTGAAATTAAAAAGGGTGACAATCTCACGAATGTTGATTTGCTAAGGTCCCCAAAACATTTTACGAGTGCTCTTAGAAAAGTAAAGAAAAATATGAACAATTTTGAAAATGTCTGCTATTGCACAATGAGAGCAGCAACAAATTAACAACGAGACTCGGCACCTAATTAAGCAACTTGTTGGAGTGAAATTGGTTGGAGTTTGAAGATGACGTAATTGGTTTTCTGTTGGCTCACTCACTTCACATTTCATTTCTGTTTAAGGAAAGAAATGAACTAATTCAGAGGAACAAATCTTAAAAATACAAGTCAATTAAAATGAACAGAAAAGTAGTTAACTAGCAGCAAAAAACTGGTCACCAATTAAGAAAAGGGTTAGAATGAAAACCTGCAGCCACTGCGGCTCCCCAGGACTGGAGTTTGACATCCCTGGTCTACTTCATACTACAATATCATTTCCTCCATTCTGTTAAAGAGTAATTATAGAACCTTCTGAAATACTGAACTAACCCTAAAAGTCAAATGAAGAAAATAATGTCAACCTAAATGAGTGCTAAATTTACTTAATTCAGCATTATCATAATGCATTCTATCCTTCAGGCACTCTTTTTTTCCTGCCACATGCCCAAAGATGCGTACAGTAATTCAGATTAATTGGCAACTCCCTGTTGGTCCTGTTTGGGGCTTTTCCTACATTCTGCTCCATGGTGCTCAGGCAAGGTAAGATTCTGTAAGACCCTGGAGTGGATTAAATACATTTGAGAATTTTATGCTATGTTATAATCTATTATGAATTACAGTATATACTTATGAAATGTATATGCTCAGGTTTATTGTGTTTGAGATGTGAAATTTAACTGGAAGTAAATTATATTCTTTTTTAATCTATTTATTCTCATTTTTTGGATCAATTTAGTCTTTTTTGTTTGTTCTTATCAGGGTACTGACCCAATAATAAGGTTTCACTTATATAACGCATTCCTGTTCAAGACAACAGGTACTTTCCTTCATGCTTGTTTTACTGGCACAGATTTCTCTTTGAGAAGGATTTTACAGTGACTGGGCAAATGGCCAGTTTCTCCAGTTTTTTTATTTCACTAGATCAGCAATATGCACACTAACAACTGTCTCCTGCCATTATTTTAAGTACTTAAGCATATTTTTTTCATGAATATTTGGCTTTGTTCTCAGTCATGTGAAACCTCTTCTTGGCAGGATATTCACCTGTGTGCCATATTTAATGGGGATTGTGGTTCCGTTAACTTTCTAATGGGTTATCCATTCATAACTGGTACTGCCATTTTTCATCACCGCCTGGTTTATTATGTTTTTTCTATCGTTCTCTTTTTTTAAACTTACCCTGTACATTATTTTTCATATTTTTCTTCATATAATACAGAGTTTTAAAATCATATGCACTAAATATCATTATAGTCTTTGATTGATTTTTTGTAGTATCCAGCTCAATTGCCTACTTGTAAATGTCCAAGCTCAAAAATTTTTAAATCTTGGTGGCATTTTTAGTCAGCTTTAAAGTACCTGCCTGACAGATATTATTCATACAGGCAATAAGAATACATCATCATTTATAAGCATATCATCTGTGATACCATGTATTGGGAGTGCACATCATATTTATATAAGCCCAAAAGATTTCCTATTAGATGTAACTTCCTATGCATAGGATAAGAATAAATAAATACTGAGGACATAAGTACCTCAGTTATTAGAGTTAATTTATGAATGGTTTTATTATTGTTAGAAACAGAATTGGACATCTTCACCTGAAACTGTTTTACCTTCTTATACAATATTAAAATGATCTATACAGATTTAAGGTAGTGAGTGGCAGAGATTATTTCAGGGTGCTTTGATTTGACAAGAATTGTCTACATTGAAGGTTTCTCACTCTAAAAAGACAAACTATCATCTGCAAGAATAAAAGAGCAGAAAAAGTCTTAACATCTGAGTTGGTAGGCAATAAAACCCTAATCAAAAAAATTAACTGAACAAATTAGTTCACTTCTAACTTTTTTCGAAAATGGCCGCAATGACCACAATCTGTAATGTCAACCGCTTCAACAAAGTTTGATGGTATAGCAACCAGTTACAAAATGATAATGCTTGTTGATGTTGCCAAAAACATGAAGAATATATTAAACAAAAATTAAAAATTAATCAATGAATAAAATACTTTGATTTTGTAGTGCGTGCGGTACTGATTTATTTGTGTGAATCCGAGAGAGACACCGAAGAGAGGGGGGTGGGGCCCTCCTCACTCACACACCAGCCTCGGGGCGTATCTTACATCTGCTTAGCTACCAAACAAGAGAACTACTTAATTGATTTAGGTTGTGTTTTTTTCTAGAATTTGCTTGAGCATTCCGGTTGATTTTGCAACTTTGCCCTAAGAATCATAGTTCACTTGGCCGAGGGAAGGGGACGCATGACGTCGGGAGTAGGGAGTTAGTCTACTTCAGCGTTTTGAAGTGTAACTTGCCTCCACTTAGCTAGGCAATACCTTTTTGTTTATCGATTTTTAAAGTTTGTCCTGTTTCACTACTACATGGGCAAAGCCATGGGGGGATGGCTAATCTATACTAATAAAAGGCAAAGCCCTCACTGACTGACTGACTTACTCACTCACTGACCCATCACTAATTCTCCAACTTCCCATGTAGGTAGAAAGCTGAAATTTGGCAGGCTTATTCCTTACAGCTTACTTACAAAAGATAAGCAGGTTTCATTTCGAAATTCTACACGTAACGGTCATAACGGTCGACAACGTCCGCCATGTTGAACTTTCTTATTTATGGACCCATCTTCACGAAATTTGGTAGGTGGCTTCCCTGCGCTAACCAAAAGCGATGTACGTACTGATTTCGGTGGTATGACACCACTGTCGGCCGCCATATTGAATTTTCAAAACGTCACTAATTCTCCAACTTCCCGTGTAGGTAGAAGGCTGAAATTTGGGAGGCCCATTCCTTACAGCTTATTTACAAAAGTTAAGCAGGCTTCATTTTGAAATTCTACGCATAACGGTCAACAACGTCCGCCATATTAAACTTTCTTATTTATGGCCTCAACTTCACGAAATTTGGTAGGCGGCTTCCCTGCGCTAACCAAAACCAATGTACATACTTATTTCGGTAGTATGATGCCACTGTCAGCCGCCATATTGAACTTTCCAACATCACTAATTCTCCAACTTCTCGTGTAGGTAGAAGGCTGAAATTTGGTACTTATTTCGGTGGGATGATGCCACTGTCGGCCGCCATATTGAACTTTTAATGGAAACCGATGTACGTACTTATTTCGTTGGTATGACACCACTGTTGGTCGCCATATTGAACTTTCCAACGTCACTAATTCTCCAACTTCCTGTGTAGGTAGAAGGCTGAAATTTGGCAGGCTCATTCCTTACAGCTTACAAAAGTTTAGCAGGTTTCATTTCGAAATTCTACGCGTAACGGTCATAAAGGTCAACAACATCCGCCATGTTGAACTTTCTTATTTACGGCTCCATCTTCACGAAATTTGGTAGGTGGCTTCCCTGAGCTAACCGAAACCAATGTACGTACTTATTTCGGTGGTATGACGCCACTGTCAGCCGCCATATTGAACTTTACAACAGTCTTTGTTACTTATGGGCCCATCTTCAAGAAATTTGGTACACGGGTTCCCAACGCTAACTGAATCCTACTTAGGTACATATATACTGTCCTGCAGCTCGGTCACCGTGTGAGGTGGCGTTGGGTCCCCCATCCCAATGCCTCCCACGTTGTTGGTTGCCTGCCTATATAAGACCGTCCGTCGCTCCATGTGACGATGTGGGTTCTGGCTCCACACTCCCTTTGATGTTGGAAGCATTTGAACCCAACACCGTCGATAATGTTGCCGAATGAGCCAGTCAATGGAGGCAAATTACTGAGCAAGGGGAAGGTAGAAAGTGCAAAAGTGCTTTTATTTAAAACAGTCAACAAAAACAAAGTTCATAAATAGTGCAGTTCTTCAAATTCATTAAATAAATAATCCATAAAAAGAACGTGGAGTAAAACCAATAAATAGAAAAAACAATCCTTAAAAACGAGAGGTTAAAATCTTTTTAGGAAGCAGTCTTAAAACCATCAACAAATACGGTGCTCTTCTGTTAGCGTCTCACCTGCTTATCCCGTATGGGCCAAGCAGCAGGCAAGACGCTCTCTACAGCTGCCCTCCTCAAACACACGCAAGACTGGAGACCTCCTGATCCCTGGCTTCGGTTTGGCTCTCATCCCAGCCTCGAGACTTGGACTCCTTGGTCTCCAGGACGCTCACACCAAGGACTGCCACTCCAAGCCTCCCGACTTCCGCTGCCTTTCTGCGGCCTTCTGCGGCTCGTCGCTTTCACCTTGGTCACTCCCGCTACCTGCTCGCTCAGCGGGAGCGACATCAACACAAACACGTGGGTGTCGGCCTAACACCCAGCTTCCATGCAGCTGTCCACGGCTCATTCGCTCGCCGTCCGCTCGCTCTTGGGCTCTCTCCCTCTCACCGACCTGCTTCCGCTCCTGCTCCCGGTAACCTCCGTCCTCTCCTTTCCTTTCTCTCTCCGATCGTTTCTTTCTCTCTCCGATCGTTGCTTTCTCTTCACCGAACGTTTCTTTTTTCTTCACCGAACGTTTCTTTCTCTCTCCCTAAAACCGACTCGCGCTTCTTTTAAAAACGTGAGGGGCCATCACAGCTGCAGCATTAGCCACGGGAGCAATCACGAATGTGGGCAGTTCCTCACCTGTGCACACGGTGAGAAACGCCCACATCGACGACTGCCCGCGCTCGCTAACATCCCCCCCTCACGAAGCCGCCTCGGGTGCGGTGATTATTTATTTAAAATCAATGGCCTTTTCTCCACGAGCTGTGGACCCATAACACCACATTCCACCCCCCATAAAACTCCAGTTGCATGGGAAGGCTCCACTCCACTGCCAACCCAATGCAACTGGAGCTCAGGTCCACAGCTCGGCCACTCTACACTGCACTAAAACAATAAAAGCAAAACCGAAACCCCACTAAAACAAACCAACCCAAGCCCCCTTCAAAAAAACAGGACATTAAAAGAATAAGAACCTTAAAAGACAAATAAAAACCAGCAATAAATAAATGTACTTAAAAGCTCAGTCCTTAAAAATGTCCTCCTCCGGCTTGGGTACGTGGGTTCTTCAAAGTCAGTTACCAATCCCACTTGCTGCTCTGTCACCTCTTCTGGCCTCCACTGCTAGCTCATCCCACCGCTGCCACCAAATGTGACGATGTGGGTTCTGGCTCCACACTCCCTTTGATGTTGGAAGCATTTGAACCCAACACCGTCGATAATGTTGCCGAATGAGCCAGTCAATGGAGGCAAATTACTGAGCAAGGGGAAGGTAGAAAGTGCAAAAGTGCTTTTATTTAAAACAGTCAACAAAAACAAAGTTCATAAATAGTGCAGTTCTTCGAATTCATTAAATAAATAATCCATAAAAAGAACGTGGAGTAAAACCAATAAATAGAAAAAACAATCCTTAAAAACGAGAGGTTAAAATCTTTTTAGGAATCAGTCTTAAAACCATCAACAAATACGGTGCTCTTCTGTTAGCGTCTCACCTGCTTATCCCGTATGGGCCAAGCAGCAGGCAAGATGCTCTCTACAGCTGCCCTCCTCAAACACACGCAAGACTGGAGACCTCCCGATCCCTGGCTTCGGTTTGGCTCTCATCCCAGCCTCGAGACTTGGACTCCTTGGTCTCCAGGACGCTCACACCAAGGACTGCCACTCCAAGCCTCCCGACTTCCGCTGCCTTTCTGCGGCCTTCTGCGGCTCGTCGCTTTCACCTTGGTCACTCCCGCTACCTGCTCGCTCAGCGGGAGCGACATCAACACAAACACGTGGGTGTCGGCCTAACACCCAGCTTCAATGCAGCTGTCCACGAGCGCTCATTCGCTCGCACGTCCGCTCGCTCTTGCGGCTCTCTCCCTCTCACCGACCTGCTTCCGCTCCTGCTCCCGGTAACCTCCGTCCTCTCCTTTCCTTTCTCTCTCCGATCGTTTCTTTCTCTCTCCGATCGTTTCTTTCTCTTCACCGAACGTTTCTTTTTTCTTCACCGAACGTTTCTTTCTCTCTCCCTAAAACCGACTCGCGCTTCTTTTAAAAACGTGAGGGGCCATCACAGCTGCAGCATTAGCCACGGGAGCAATCACGAATGTGGGCAGTTCCTCACCTGTGCACACGGTGAGAAACGCCCACATCGACGACTGCCCCGCAGCTCGCTACAACATCGCCCCCTCACGAAGCCGCCTCGGGTGCGGTGATTATTTATTTAAAATCAATGGCCTTTTCTCCACGAGCTGTGGACCCATAACACCACACTCCGGTCTCTACATTCCATTCCTTGCTTCGCCACGGGATTCACGTCTCCCTACTGATATCTACAGCCTTTTTGTTTAATCCACGGCTTCTCCGCTGTTTTATTGTTTGTTTATTACAATTATAGTTATTGTATAGGTATTTTAGACTTACTTTACATTTCTCAGGTACCCATTTCCTTTATCATTCCATCCCCCATTACCATGTCTATCGAGGTGATCACTATTGATCAAAGAACTGTCACTTACCGAGTGGTTTCCATGCCCGTGGATTGGCACCTACCTTTTCCATTCTCTTTGTTACATATTGCATTGCCATATCAGGCTCACTCTTGATATCCGGAGGAACGTTGTGTCTTATGTATTGAATGACTGGGACAGGTTCAAGGTGTGGACTGATGACGGTACAGGAGATAATTATACTACACAGGAGCACTAGAAGAGTGAAATGCTTAAGCCCTTCACCTATGGTTCTGCATGTGAGTTGATGGCTGCCGCTGAATTGTTCGGTTGTCGCTTTCAAGTGTACCAAAATGGCCAAATATTTTACAACTTTCGACAACCGCCAATGCCTCTTAAACATTTTAGATTCACAGGTGACGATTTCAGTAGATGACACTTTGATGTTTATGAATGTTTAAACTCTCAAAAGCTGGATGTGATTTTATCGATGAAACCGGTTCTGTGCTTACAACGTTTGACAGATGCCGAATGTCACTTCAACACAACAAGTCCTTCAAATACTGTCATAATTGAAACAAACCATGAAACTCAAACCGATTATGACAGCAGCAATCCAAGCTGTCAGATTTGAGACAAGCTTACTGTTCACATGGCCAACTGTAAGTTGCATGCTCAAGAGTAAGCTTAGCGCACAGCTTGGTCATATTACAACCGGAGGGCCGAATTCACAATATGGTATACAAAGAGATCCTTAACAAATAATTATTGGCATATTTTCCCTCAGTTTAAAAAGGTTTAATTTTCTTCTTAATAAAAATTTTAATGCAGTACTTTGCGCTGCGAAGCGCGGGTATTTTGATATATATATATATATATATATATATATATATATATATATGTGACGGACGCCTCTGCTGCATACGTCCCGGGGGAGCCACCATGGACAGTGCAATGCCTCTCCCGGTGCGCCTGGGGGCAGCCTTCCTGGCCGTGGGTCCTTCCTCAGTCTTCCCCGTGGCTCCATGGGACATGGAGTCCACCACAGCCCGGTTGGGAGATGGGGTGGCCGCTAGGCGGTGCTGCGGAGAGCCAGCCGCCACGTTGGTTGACTTACCAGCCCCACCCGGAGGTGCAATTAAGACCAGCTGGTCTGGCACCTGGAGCCCTTCCGGGTGGGCTATAAAACGGGCCAACCTCCCTTCATTCTTGGCCAGAATCGGGAGGAAGAGGACGAGGTTGCCTGGGAGGAGTGGTGGTGCCAGAAAGGGTTGGTTATAGTTTTGTGCTTTGTGCTTTGGAAATGTGTATTGCCTGTGGGTTACGGGGAAGACGTGCGCCCACGGGTGAAGAAAAGAATAAAGCCTGTGTGTTTTATACACGTACCTCTGCGTGGTCTGTGCCGGGTCGGTGCTATATAGCGCCTTTTACAACTGGTGTAGTCAGCAGGATCCCGGTCCATCCAATTGGACCGGAACCTGCAATAAAATTTGTGAAAAGACCCGGCATAGCGAAGCGCCATTGTGGACTTGAACCCGGACACAGACAGGTGGACATCTTAAGTTCACCCAACAAATGTTTATTTACAGTTATATTTACAATAATTACGTCTGTGCACGTCCCAGTGCCTCTTGCACCTTTCCCCCAAATGTCCAGGCCACACAGTCAAAGTGCCTCTCTCTTGGCCGCCTCCTGTCCTCTCTCTAGCTCCGTCCTCTTCCACCCGACTTCCACCATCGACTGAAGGGAGGCGGCCCCTTAAATAGGAACCTGGATGGGCTCCAGCTGCTTCCTGGCACTCCTCCGCAGACACGCCCCAGTGTGGCGGAAGTGCCAGCTGCGCACCCGAAAGCCGTCCGGGTGTCCCCTGTCGTCTTCCCCCCAGCACTTCCTGGTGTGGCAGAAGTGCTGGGCTCCAGGGATATTCAGGCACCGGGGGGCCGCCTGGCAGTGGCCACGGGTCCCTACAGGGCTGGGCTTCCAGGCCCTTTACCCGAGGCCCCCAACATAACCAGGGCGCCAGGCCCTTTACCCGAGGCCCCCAACATAACCAGGGCGGACACCTCCTCATGGTCTGGAGAAGGCACAAGCCCTCCTCTGGTCCTCCTGGGCATCCCGGCCGGATGCCACAATATATATATATATATATATATATATATATATGACAGCAACACTCATAACAGTGACAAAACAATTACATTGACAATCATGTTACGTTATTTTTAAAATGTTTCCTTTTCTTTTTCATAACTTCTTTAACACACTACTTCTCTGCTACGAAGTGCGGGTATTTCGCTAGTACTTAATAAATGGTGGGGTGCCCAAATAACAAGCTACAGATATACTGTAGAAGAGAGAAATGACAAGACCCTAAATGGAGAAAAATATAATGGGCTAACCAATGGGACTATTGATGTTTGATCTGGCTATGTGTTTTAACCAATAATATTTAGTGTAATCAAGTATGATAAAATAATTTTGGCATCTTTAACAAGAGTATGCACTAGCATCCCTTGTTGAAATATTTGATGTAATTGAGAGATTCCTGACAGTCTCTAAGACTGTGAGAGGTCCAATCAAGGTCTAGGAAGCAGAGACAGAGAAGGGAAAGGGTTATACCACTGGGCCATCCTGAGTGTCTCAATTCCCCGTAGTTGCTGAATATCCTTTTGGAAAGCACATTCAAATGCTTAAATGTTTTGCACATGTACTGTATGAGGAAACAATTTATATTGGTAATGCTTTTAGTTGTTTTAGTACAGGTATTGGAGTGCTTCTGAAGTAATGCATATTGCTGTTAAATGTCTGCAATAATAGTTATACTGAAATACAGTGTATAAGCACTATATGAGCCGCCTATTCAGAGTGTGCATATATCATCATATTTTGTGTAAGTGTAAAAGGCATAAATGGGCTCTTGTCCATTATTGCTCTGTCTTGATTCCTCTAAGTATGCAGGTAGTAGTGAGTGTCACCTGGAGAATACACAAAAGTGTTTCAGGCTAGGTAGTCTAAGTGTGTTGCCCGTTCAAGGACTTACAAAGGTACATGGTGCTGTGCAAACATTTTAGAGAAGACTTTTTATCTGGGAAATAGCCAGAGAAAATCACAGTTGTGACTTAATTACACCCAATCAAAATCAAAGGAAAAGGTTCACAACCCTACAGATTTCTTTTTTAAACTATCACTTCTCTTCCTATTTTTAATAAGGGTACATGGAAAGGCTATATTCAGTACTGATTCAAATTTTTAACAACTTCATTAACTGTGATGGCTCAACTGTTAGATTTGTCTGTTTTAAATTGACTTTCCCATGTCAGGTTAAATGAAGTGTAATATCAGAATACCCTCCAGTTATTTCTCTGCGCTCAGAATAATGTCACAAAGTATACAAAATGTAAAAATAAAGCATTTAGTTTTACTTTAAAGACACAAGGGATCACACCAGTGATAATACTATGAAGAAGATCAAAGTTCAAAAAGAAGATCCTGCTGCCCTTCTGAGTGCTCCTTAACATGTTCTGTCCTTGTGTAAGGGGTATATTGGCACATTCTTTTCTTAAGCACTACAATATAACACTTGCCTTTACACTTCTCGTCTTTTTCTTTTTGTCTCACATTATTTCAGTCTCTCTCTCATACGTGTGATCACTTTTGCCTTCACCATTAAACCTTTACCCCAGACTTCCATCTGATTCAACATTAATTTTCCCCATGACTTCAGGCTATCTGACACCCCTTTCTGTGATCAATTAAGTCTCAGAATCATTTATTAGGTCACCTTTTCCTATAGGATCCTAAACTAGCATGTCATTTTATTGCCCCAAGGTGAGTTTAATGTTTCATTTTTGTCAATGCTTAAGTTTACCCCCAAGTGGCCATGTGTGAAAATACTTTCATCCTTCACTTTCTATTTGGACTGAAAAGCTAAGGAACATGTGCTGCTACCTAATAACCAGGGCAACTTCTTGCTGGCCCTCTTTGAATTATTTCTCTCTGGGTTTCACTTAGGCACATCTACTCCTTTCTTTGGTGTCTGTCCTCTAGCATCAGGGGACCATCAAATGTTTCCTCAATAAATAGTGCTGAAGATGCCATGCTGGATTGTTTCAGTTAATGCTTTGTATTAGTCCTATGAAACAGTTATGAGGCCAGTATTGTGCAGTGGCAAAAACCAGGAGCATACAGTATTGGTCTAGTTGAAAGTTCTTTACTTTGAGAAATGTGTCAATTTTTCATGTATTTGTTTGACTTAGACTAGAATAGATGATCAAAAGAAAGCATAAAATGTGTAAGAAGTGAATACAGTGGTACCTTGGTATACGTCCTTAATCCGTTCCAGATCCTTGGACTTATACCAAACAGGACTTATACCAAACGAATTTGTCCCATAAGAAATAATGGGAAAATGATTAATTCGTTCCCTTGAAAAAAAAATCCTATTGGTATTGGCATATTATACATTGATGGGGTTGTATAAAATAATTTAAACACTGCTTAATACTAAAATACATAAATACAAAAGCAATTAGATGAAATAAATGAAAATGACTTGTCCGATAACAATGAGTTTAATTTTACTGCACAACAAAGGAGAGCGTTACAGCTCTTCCAAAGGAGCCTCTTCAGGCAAATGTGTAGCACTGCCGTTGTTCTTCTTCTGGCAGTCTTTAATCCAAATCCCTAAAGCAGATTCCATCCAGACTTCTGCCTTATTACATCCACGTACAACTCGTTTTGCACCCTGGTTAAAAGGACACTGCGGCCGTAGATCTTATATTCCTTTCCTACTTTTTAAATAAAAAGAATCGTAGCCTTCAACAAATCCAAAACGTTTACCTTTCGGCAATCATTAACATCTTCCGTTTGCACTTGGGCACGGCCCCTGAAGCAGTAGCAGGAGCAGATCGTTTTGGAGCTATAATGAAGGGCTTGACTATGCACAAAGATAAACACAAAAGAGCACAAAAGTTAACTCTTTACACAGCGAAACACGTTGATGCTGAATGAGCGAGACGAGACTTCCTGGTTAACACTGCATTCAGCACGCAGGAACTTAACTGCGTGCTCTTATTGGTTAGCTTCTCAGTCAGGAGAACTTAACTGCATGCTCTGATTGGTTAGCTTCTCAGTCATCCGCCAATAGCGTCCCTTGTATGAAATCAACTGGGCAAACCAACTGAGGAAACATGTACAGGAAGTAAAAAGACCCATTGTCCGCAGAACCCGCGAAGCAGCAAAAAATCTGCGTTATATATTTAGTTATGCTTTCATATAAAATCCGCGATAGAGTGAAGCGGTGAAAGTCGAAGCGCGATATAGTGAGGGATTACTGTACAGGTTAAAACTTTTTTTTTTGAAGGCGTGCGCCCGGTATACTACACGTGTTGTTCTAGCACACGAGTCGTATTCCAAACAAAGATCGTATATACCAAGCAAAATATTTCGCCTCTAAACAGGACGTATACCAAGTTGGACTTATTCCAAAGCAGACGTATACCGAGGTACCACTGTATATGGGTTATATACATAATAGTGGTCTCTCTTGTGTAACTACAGTAATGTTAATGATGCATGATGAAGGAGTCACAGTTTGCAATCACCCAAATCGAGAAGTAGTAATCTCCTGGTGATCGTGAGAACCTGCCCTCACTTTGACAAGTCTGAGGACACTAATAATGAGATCACAAAGAAAGAACAGTAACTGTGGTTTCAAAGGTGGACCACTTGTAACGTTTTTCTAGCATGACAAAGAAAGATAACTTATAAAAAAGTGTGAAATATGTGAAAATTTAAAAATGTAAAATCACAACAAATTACTTGTGTTTAATAGGTGTATAGTTATTATTCTCATTGCACAAAACTGTTGTCATGCAGTGTATTGTATGATGGGTTGAACAGAAGAGCCATTTGCAGATGGGACAAAAAAAACATTTACTGTGGACAGAAAGTTGATTGTGGTGTGCTAGCTCACTGCTGGCAATGACTGTTGTACTGTTAGAGTTGTTGAGCTAAAGTAGTTCAATTAAGCTGCTAAGACAAGTTGATGAGGAATGAAGGTCCTTTAATCATGACAGACTAATGTGTGCATAATAAGGTAGAGTGGTAGGCAGAATCTACTTAGGTTATTGTTCTTCATCCAGGTCAGAGACCTCCAACACATACATTTATCCTATTGGCATTTTCATCATCTATTTTCTGTGTAGCACATGTAACCCAGATAAATGGTAAGTAACTGTTATAGAAAGAGTCTTGAGGCTGACAAGAATTTATAGTATAGAAATCATTCAAACTTTGTTCTACCATATGCCATATCTTTTTTGTTGTTTCTAAAAACCTATAATTACTGGTCATTTTGTTTTAGGATCAATCCTGACCATCGTGACTTCACATATTCTCCCTGTCTATCTGAGTTTTGCACTATGCGTTCTGGGCTTCCTCCCACAACCCAAAGATATGTGTGTTATTGGTTAATTGATGACCACAGGTTTGTTACTATCACATTGGCTAACCCCAGCAATCATAAAGTGGATAAAGCAAGCTTAAAAATGGATGGATAATTCAGTTTTCAACAATCTTATACAGGATAACTGTCATGTTGAAAATCTACTTTAAAAAGTCACAAAAGTTTAATTTAGTTTGAGCCTAGTGTTTAATAAATCGGACTATCTTTAACAAGATTACTAACAGACTGATTGCTGGTTCTTTTTTATTTGCAAATTCCTGAAGGTAATTGAACTCTGTTGTTAGTCTGACTTCTGGTTCTCCCGTCTCTGCACTCCATCTGTGAATTTAGAATTAATAACGTGTGTGAAACCTGTGAAAGTGGTGTATTTGCATAATGATACATTTGTTCATTTGGACACATTTACAGTAAGTAGCATTCTGCTGAATGAGTGTGAGAGTGTGATCCTCCTGCCTTGATCATTGTGCTGCCAGGATAGTGTCCTGCCACCTTAAGATTATAAAGTCAGTCAATGCCCAATGCTTAATGAGAGTTACTCAAATCAATTTAGATGGAATGAATCAAACCTGGAGATTATTAGTATAAACAATCCACACACTAATTCCAGGGTGAAACACGACTAAACATTTGTAAAATTATTTATTTTCCAGATTTCCATCGTGGATGTATGAATTTGGAATTAATCGATGATGTTACACTTGTTTATTAGTATGTCCATATGGATTTGGTAAATTTTTATGGAATGAATTTTGGTGCATGTGAATGTGTATATTTCCTGCAGGATTCACAACATCTTTTCATGTTGGTTTACTGGAAGTAGCTTCTTGTTTATTAAAGTTTTGAAAACTGAGAATATCACAAGCACTTATATGAATGATAGAATATAGTCCTTTGATTAAAAATTAATAAGCAGAACTCAGTTTATGTGCAGTAAATTTTGTTGAAACCAAAGGTCAGTCTGAATTCAAATACTGAAGAGAGTTCAAAAAGACACAGTTTGTGATTAAGTAACAAAAGGGTGGATGAAGTACCTGAGGTTGTGGGTTCACATCCAACTAGTGGCACTATGTGACCATGAGCAAAAGCAAGTCACTTCACTCGCCTGTGCTGCCACTGGAAAAACAAAAGAAATGTAACTAGTTGTATCATAAATATTGTAAGTCACCTTGGATAAAAGCATCAGCCAAACAGGTAAATGTAAGTAGCCAGGATCTACACAGAAATAAATAAGTTTAAAAAGTGCTGCAGAGCAAGACCTTACCCAATTATTATGATGAAGGTGGGTGGGGAGATGTCATTTATAAATATTTTTGCACCTTTTTGTATTTTCCCAAATGGAGTGACTGACCTATTAGTTCACCAAAAATGTCCTGTTATGTTATGATAATAGATAGCAACAACCAAATATGAGTAAACAACCAAGTATTGATTGCATTTTCAATAAATTATGTGAAAAACTTTTTTTCAACATTAATTTGGAATAGTTGCTAAAGCATATAAGTGTTATTGCGGTTTTTTACCCTTTGTGCTGCTTCTTAATATTTTCCAGATACTTAGCAGATGGAATGGGTTTAAGCATCATGCATGGCAAGTGTGGCTAACCATATTTATTTGTGATGTGATTTCTTTTCATAAGGTTTATCAAATGTATTTTTAATATTTTCAGTATAGCAGAAAGGTTGGGAACAATCTGGCTGTAATCACATTAATCTTTTTTTAATTGCATGCAAATCTACTGCTAGACTCTTACATTGAAGGTTAATTGTTTATGATATTATCAGTGCTCAGACCATTAGTTAAAGTGGTGTGTAATCCTCAAAACATGCTAGAGTTGTTCTCTCTTCATTGTTTTAACTGTTCTGTAATTTATGGAAACTGGCATTTTGTGTACTGTGACTCCTTAAGTGCCTTGAATTGAAATAGTACATATTTTCTTGAAAGACATAATAATAGAATGGACTATACCAGTTTAGCCCATTCCCACTTTACTTAGCAATATCCATGTGTAAAGCTGAACGGTCATTTTATTGACATTCAAACCACAATCTACTACTGTAAAGCAGAAATGCAAATTATCTTTGCTACTTAACATCTTTAAGAGACTTTCTGCTTTTATGTCTCTACTTCTGGGTTTGTTTCAAATAGACTGACATAAATAGCTCTACTGGTGCCTGTCACTGCAAGAGCTGAGAAACAGAAAAAGACTTTAAGAGTTATTCCCAGCCAGTCATGTACATTTGAATTTTGGTGTTCACTGATGATTGCTAATTTGTAACTGTTAAAATGAGACTTGAAACAAGGCTGAATTGAGCAGATCAGCTACTCTGCTGGAAGTCATCTTTTCATTTTAATTTGTCATTGAACCAACCAAGCACAACATGGACATGATAAAATGCATTTCACACTTTTCATTTCAAAAAGGAAAAGGGCATGTCATTAAAATCTTGTTCTAGTTGTTAATCAATGGGAATAATGTCCAGGAATAAAAAAATAGAATGTCTAATTAAGACAATATGAACTTGTCACTGTCGTTCTGTCCAGGGATCCTTTGCATCTTGAATGTAATATGCTTCGGCTTCCTGCAACTGAAAAATGGATAAAGTGGGGTGAGAAGATGGAAGGATCAATTAGCTTAATAATTTCAATAAATTAATTACGATCTGCTCATAATCTGAGGTTTATCTTTGAAACCCTTCTGTTACCAACTTGACTTCGTATTGCAGAAGACCAGACATGTCTTTTGAATCCTGTATGGGATTTATGCATTCTTCCCATGTCTGCATTAAGTTTTCTGTTTTGAGCGAATTTGCACTGTGATAGATCAGCATCCAGTCCAGAATTGGTTTTTACTGCCAGATGTATCTCTTGCTGCCCATGGGTAGGCAGGTTAAATTACTTAGATTGATAAATGAATAAATGTCAGTCTGCCTGTCTGTAATGTGTTATGACAGGTATCAGTGACAGACAACCTTTTAGAGAATGTGTGATGTAATTGTCAAATCCCTAGTGTTGCTGTGAGGTTTGTTAATGGGACTGAATATGTGGTGTAAGAAACACACATGAAAGATATAAACATGTAAACTTGTGACACTGTACTGAACTGTAAATTTTAATTATAACATTATTGTAATTGAGAATATAACTACTCCTGTTCCACTATCAAACCCAATTAGTCCAGTTCAGTGAAATAGCATCAATGGAATGTAAATACTAGTAAACTTTGCTTTATAAATGCAGTGTGTATAATAAATGTGTGTGTGCGTGTGTGTATATATTATCAGAACATATATGATGTAAATTTAAGGACTTATGAGATTGTACATAAGTACACTGTGTCATTGTTTTAAGTTAATAAAGTGAATAAAACTTTAGAGTTGATAAAGCTGGATGTCTTTTTCCATACAAACAACTGTAAACCTACTTTTACCCACCATTGTATATATACTATATTTAACTGATTTGTTAATATTTACCTCAAACAGAAAAAGTAGTCCTTAGGAATGCAGAGATGGTGTGAATGTCATAATGTAATTCAAGATACATATATTCATTCATGTTTACTTTGTACACCACTTTTCATGATGTCTTCCATTCCAGAACTCATATGCATTATTGTATACAGTAGGACAGACAGGCTCTCTTAGAATCTGAGAGCTGGCAGACTAATGGTGTAACCTGGAGTCACATGGTAATTTTGTACTAACTGTAACTTTACGTTGTCAAGTCACTAAACCAAATAGTCTGTTGGTCGTTCTCCTTCATGGCCAGAAATTTCACATCAACATCCTTGTACAGAGCCAAAGACAGCATGGCACAAAAATAATGGATTATGTTAGAACAATATGTTAACTGATAAACCTCACTCATTGTACTGGTTAAATACCTTCCCTTCTGAAAGGTACAGTTATTTGCCAAAATTCCTTGTAGTGTAATCTTTTATAAATAGTCCTCTACTCGATGAACACAGTCATTTCAGTATATGTCCTGTGATGGATGGCCGGCCGTTTATCCCGGCAAATACCCCCAAGCCGCCAGGTGGAGTCCTCCTTGCAGTATGGAGGTCCCCAGAAGACCAGCAGGGCATCATGGACATTGTAGTTTTTATACGCAGCCCTGCTGGATGCCATGGGGGCCACTAGGTGACGCTGCAGGGAGGAACAACGGATATTTTCCCTACGCCCCGGAAGCACACATGGACAAGGGAATGACGTGCTTCCGGGGTGAAGAAAAGGACTTTTTATCTGACCCGGAAGTGATTGAGATCACATGGACTGGGGACTGGGAACACTTCCGGGTCAGGATAAATAAAAGGACTACGGGAGCTCCCAGACGGCGAGCTGAACTGGGTGGAAGGGTGGCAACACATCTGGGAGTGGAGGATTGGTTTATTGTTTGTATTGTTTATTATAGGAGTATAGTGGTGGAGAGTGTGCTTTGTGCACTGTGGCGATTTAATAAAGTCGAATCTTGGACTTTTACCTGGTGTCTGGAGTCATGGACAGGGGTTCAAGGGAGCGAGAGCACCCCCTATCTGTCACAGTCCCTTCAGCCTTGCAAAATATATTGTATCAGTTTCTCTGTCCATATTTTCTAGTCACATACGAAAGCAAGATGGATAGACAGAACTTTATTTGTACTCAGGGGAAAATTGGGCTTTTTACATAAACCCATTAAATAAACAGATACATAGAAAGACATACACACACAGTATGTTCTGAACACACATCAGAATGACTAAAAAGGAAGAAAATTAAAGAGAAGAACAAACTTCTGACATGGCACTTAAAGTCACAGTAAGGCATTATGCAGACATATTGATGTTGATATAAAGGAGTCCCAATAGTGTTTCTTGAAACACTTCTGCTGAATAATTCATTGGTCGAAAGTGTTAGTGTGTTAGAGAAAGAATGTGTAGCCTTTGCTCCAGGGGGTCCAGAGTGTGTCCCATAACTGAACCTGCCCTTTTAATTAGCTTGGTAATTCGGTTGACCTCTCTTGAAGTGATATTACTGGCTTAGCACACCATAGCATAGAAAATCACACTGGCCAACACAAAGTTGCAGAAGATGTCACTTCCCACTTTAAAGGAATGCAGTCTTCTAAAAGAGCCTGCTCTGCCATTTCTTATATTGTTCCTCTGTGTCTCTTGACCATTACAGCCTTTCATTGATGAGAACTCCCAAGTATTTATGTGAGTGTACATCTCCACATCCAATCCCCGAACAGTGACTGGACACAGAGGCTTTATGGTGTGGCTAAAGTCAAAAACTAGTTTCTTGGTTTTGTTGATATTAAGTTAAAGACAATTCTTTCTGCACAAAGAAACAAAGTTTCTCACCTGACCCCTCTACTCTGTCTGATCTCCATTATCAATGCACTCTATAATTGCAGACTCATCTGAGTATTTCTGCAAGTGACATCACCTGGTGATGAGGAGAAAAGGACACTGGACTGTTCCTTGTGCTGCTCTGGTTTTGCACACATTTGTATCAGAGACACAATCCTTGAGCCTCACAAACTGTCTGCTGGACAGGTAGTCCATTATCCTGAACATCTAGCTCATCTAGTTGCATATTTCCCAACAGGGATGGCTGGATGGTACTGCAGAAATTAAAAAAACATAATTCTCACAGTGCTGCCAGCTTTGTCCATGGTGTAAAAATATGGAGCAGATAGATAATTGTATCATCCACTACAATTTTTGTCTGATAGCCAAACTAAACTGGGTTCAGGCTTTCTACCACAACATAACTTGTATAGTATGGGACTAGCCTCTCAAAGGTCTTCATGATGTGAGTCAAGTGCCACTGGTCTGTAGCCATTAGGTGAAGAGGCACCTGCTTCCTTTGGGACAGGAACAATCCAGGATGTTGTCCACAGCAGCAGCACCTTATGGAGCCTTATTGACAGGCTGAGCAGGTGACAGAAGAGATCACAAAATTGGGCAATATAGGCCTTAAAAACTTGAGGACTGACTCCATCTGGTCTTGCAGCTTTTCCTGTGTGTAGCTTCCTTAGTAGTCTCCTCACTTGGACTTCAGTTATGGACAGTCCATAGTGATCCTCAAAGGTGAACCCATCACTGGCAATTCCAGTTGAAGTGGTAGGAGTTGTTGATACAGTAGGGATGGTGTTGGTGGATTGGTCATTGAAAGAAGGTGTCAGATGGTGGGAAAATCTTTTAAAAAGTGTGTTCAGGGTCTTAGCTTTGTCCATATTCCCTTCTAGTACTTGATCCCTGGATTGAGTCCAGTAATTGTGCCCATTTCATTGCAGACATGTTCCACGTTATTCTGAGTGAATAGTACATTGAAATGATTTCAGAAGGTAAAATAATTGTGCTTTAGTTAAGAGTGTAAAATTATTTGGAAGAATAGATTGAATAAAATATACAAAATGTGAAAAAAGTTTTATGTTTAAAAAGGAAGCTGGTGGGAAAATGAAGCGAGCAACCAGAATATTGTACTGTAAAGGACAAATCTATAGGACTAGAATATTAAAAAATGAATTGCTGCAGTGTAAAGCTAAAAATTTCAATTTTTCTTTTGGAATAGGTCAGTAAGTGGGGGTGGGAGATTGGCTTAGTTAATTGGAGCATCCCTGTTACACTGTTTATCCTCACAGGGTAACCTATTGACTCACAACAGCTCTAGATTCAATTGTCCATCTGCAGATTTTCACAAAGAATATTGTATGTGCAATCTACACAAATACATGTATTATAATTTTCTTAGTGAGCAGTTATAAGACCATCATACCACTCCACATCATCAGAAAAACACCAGAAAGGTCATTATTAAATAGAATAGTGCATTTGTATCATTCAAATAATTCAAGAGGAGGAATACATGGTATACACAAAATATCAAATGCTAATAGTGCTAAACAATCAAACTGTCGCCTTCCTAGATTTTATTATACAGGTCTCAAGTTCCAGTTTCTCTGGTGGAATGGCATACATTCTTAGTTTTTATGTTGTTACTTGCCTCTCAGTTTTGACCTGTCTCCCACCTACCGATCAAATGTTCCATAACTCCTACCAAACCGTATAAGCACTTGGTGGCTCTAAAGCCTTTTTGTACAGTAGGTCATCTGTAGCCATGGCATCAAATCATTTCCATGTCAGGTGTAGCCTAGTCTTGCCAGAGCCATATATACGTTTGGTGACAATCATGAGTCAATTTTGCTTTAAACTGAGTGAGAAAAATTAGAAGGCTCGCTGAGTGTCACATTTTTCAACATATCCAATGCCTAATGAAGGCAACACTCAAAGAAGGGATGATGATTTTGAACTGCAAAGAATGGGGGTGCTCTTGTTATCAGAGAGTAAGTTAATGATTATGAAAAAATATCTACAGCCAAAAAGTCCTACATCCTAAAAAGATCCTAATTAAACATATACACATTGGTTGTGGGTGAAAAGAGTATATTGCATGTATTAAAAATAAGCATAACACATTGCAATATAACAATCTTTCTATAACATTAAATTATATGTTGGCATTCAAAGATGCTGTGTCTTCTCTCTTTTGTGCAGTTACGACAATAGTGTTTGAGCCGATATACGGCTGAAAGAAATGCCAGTGATGTTCCATAAAATATGAATTGCAAGATATGCATTGAAAGTAAACAATGTGCCACATCCATATGAGAGAAGGTGAAGAGAGTGAAAGCTGCAAACTAAGAGCCACAGGAGATGCAGATTTCAGTACTCAAAACACCTAAATCAGTAAAAATGAAACCCTGTGGGCGAAGCCTTTGCAGAAGAAGAGTTCACTACAGACTTTTTGACAAATTGTCCCCAGATCTGTAGTCTCATTTGAAAAATGCATTTGTTCCCCTGAGACTAGTTGTAGCCATATATATTCTAGGCTAGAAAAACTTCTGAAAGCTCCTGATGATGTTGAACAGCTGAGGTTTTAGTTTCCCTTAAAAGTAACGGTTGCTGTTTTAGGGAGATAGCATGCGTCAGTATGCTCTTTTCTGGGATTGTATGCTTTGGAGTGGTCAGGAGTTGAGGATTCCTCTGATGTTCTCTCTCTCACTTTTTTCCAGAAGAGGTTCAGTAATCCCTGCAAATGGCTGTGTCTCCTGCCCAGTAGCTTCTCAGGAAATCATAGAATGTTTCTACCTATTCTGTTTTTCTTTCTTACTTATGCTGGTTCCCCTGGCTGTAGTCCTTCTAGGGCAGGGATCTTCACTCACAGTCCTGGAGGGCTACAGTGGCAGCAGGTTTTCACTTCAACCAGTTTGTTAATTAGAACCAATTTATTTACTGTTAAAACAATATGTTTTGGGCTTAATTTTAGTTAGCTCATTTGTTATGATTCAGAACCCTTAATTGCCTATTTTAACTTTAAGCAGATGCATTTGGATTTGAATTGTTTCTTGTATTCTTAACATGCCACATTTAATAACGAAATGCAAATAACAAAGCAATTTGATTTAATTTACAATGGGCATCATGAACTATCTGTGTTATTAAAATTTTTAGAAGTAAATGAGAGAGAAAAAAGGAAGGACCATGAAGTGCAAATCTGTTCCAGTTCAAGAAATTTATGGATTATACTTTCAGAAAAGGAAACTACACTAAAATTTGTCTTGGATAAATGACCAGACTAACAAGCAATACCATTAAACACCAAGTTGTATTATCAGCAAGGACTGTCTTCTAATTAGGAAACTGGTTTGAGCAAAAACCTGCAGCCACTTTGAATGTCCAGGACCATGAGTGAAGATCCATCAGTGCATATTGCCCATATATCCACCATTGTGCTCACACATATGAAGCAGCAATACTGTACCCAAATATAGTACATTTATTTTTCTTTCAGAATCTATCTATCTATCTATCTATCTATCTATCTATCTATCTATCTATCTATCTATCTATCTATCTATCTATCTATCTATTGTGACCAGCTCTCCAAGACCAGAACAGACACAGGCACATGTCCAACAAAAACAATAAACACAATTAATGCACCAAGAACTGTCGTCTCTCTTTTCTTCCTCTGTCTTTCCTTCCGCCTCCACTCCTCCCAGCAAGCTTCATTCTCTTCCTCCTGCCTCTGGCCTCTCGGGTGAAGTGTCTCGTTAGGGAGATCTGGAATCACTCCCAGGAGTGGTGAAAGCCTAAAGTAGGTTTTCTGCAGCTTCCACTGGCAGCTGCCACGGAACCCAACAGGGCAGTGCCAAACTCCAACACCCATGGAGCCCTGCGGAGATCCGAGGTGAGGCTGCAACCCTATTTTACATATGTAATATCTATTTACAGCATTTTCAGTATAGCACACTGTCAGAAGAAAATAAAGAAGTGGAATCACCCATCCACTAATCCATTTTCTTAAATGGCTTAATCCACTTATTGAGTTTGGGGTCACAGGGGAACCTGCAAGGGCAGCACGGTGGCGCAGTGGGTAGCACTGCTGCTTTGCACTTTGGAGACCCGGGTTTGCTTCCCGGGTCCTCCCTGCATGGACTTTGCATGTTCTTCCCATGTCTACATGGGTTTCCTCCCACGGTCCAAAGACCTGCAGGTTAGGTGCATTGGCGATCTTAAATTGTCCTTAGTGTGTGTTTGGTGTGTGTGCGTGTGCGCCCTGCGGTGGGCTGGCACCCTGCCCGGGGTTTGTTTCCTGCCTCTGTTGGCTGGGATTGGCTCCAACAGACCCCCTTGACTCTGTAGTTAGGATATAGCGGGTTGGATAATGGATGGATGGAAGGGAACCTGCATATCCTGATTGATCATGCTTACAGTATATGTCAAAATGAAAAAATTATATTTTCAGATACGTATACAAAAATTCTCTCTGTCTTGGTGCATTCTGGTGTTTTTCAGACACATACACTTTTCTGTCTTGATGGGTTGGAAAAGGGGGTGTTGGTGTTTAAACTGAAGATGTTAATGAGCCTTAAACCTTCTTCTGAGATGGCCTCAAGGTAGGTGCGATAACAAGGCTGTAACTAGTTTCACAACCAGCATGCAGACTCCAGATAGAGCTGTCATAGTCTGCTGACTTTAAGGATGTGAAAGGTAAACAGAGAAATAAATAAATAAAAAATAACATCTCATTAAGTGCCTCTGCTGATTTTGATATTTGATGGTCTAGCTTTACTACTTTGCATCTGAAAGCACTGCAGTACTAAAGAAAGAGTGCAAGCTTTTGTTGTCATTTGGCAAAAAAAACTCATTTTTGTGAAGCAAATAATTATTTTGCCTTTACCACTATTAGATTTTTTTGTTCCTAAGTTACTTATCTGTTACCACCTTTGCTTATTTGATTTTATTATGCCTTAATTTTAATTATCCATCCATCCATTATCCAACCCGCTATATCCTAAATACAGGGTCATGGGGGTCTGCTGGAGCCAATCCCAGCCAACACAGGGCGCAGGAGAGGAAACAAACCCCGGGCAGGGCACCAGCAGGGCGAGCATACACACACACCCACACACCAGGCACACACTAGGGACAATTTAGAATCACCAGTGTACCTAACCTGCATGTCTTTGGATTGCGGGAGGAAACTGGAGTACCCGGAGAAAACCCACGCAGACACTAGGAGAACATACAAACTCCATGCAGGGAAGACACAGGAAGTGAACCCTAACTGCAAGGCAGCAGCGCTACCCACTGCTCCAGCAAGCCGCCCCTAATTTTAATTATGCAATATATAAATAATGTTTAAAATTTGTGTAGTCTTTTGATTCTAAAATGTATTTTCCCCTGTAAATTTTCAGTACTTTATCACTTTGAAATACATTTTAACTTGTTGTAGAGTATTAAATGAAAAAATGTTACATTTTTGATCCAGGCCTGAGCTTTCTTAGTGGGGTGCAGTCTGATAAAGAGAACATGCAAATATGTTAATGTTTTCACATGCACAGAGGTTAAAAAAAGTAATTTAAAAAGCCTGGCAGTCTTTGGGCTTTGGAAGAAAACACCCAAACAATTGGAGAATAAAAGAATGTATACAAAGCATTCCAGGGTCCAACATGGGATCTAAGTGTAGTGTTAAGCCTCATAAACTGGCCCCGTATTCTTATGCCCCACAAAGGTTATTCTTTTGACTTCATCAGTCCATCCACTATGCCATTAAAGGTCATAAATACCACAAAACATTCCTGCACGTGTATTAGTACTGTCCTTCTGTCTTTCCCTTTTGTCATTTGTTTCTATTTCTTTTTCATTGATTTTTTACAGTCATAATCTGTTGCTGCTTCAAATCCTACTTTGTTTAGACTTTTCTATTTATCTTGCTCTGTCCTGACAGAGGGTCTTCTCTTTCTCCTTTGACTTTTGGAAATCTGATACTCTAGGAGCTCTCTGTACAGAGAATTAATGGGTCTACCATTTATAATATTGAGAACTGGATCTCATTCACCAAATTAGTGGCCAACTAAAATTCTGGATGTGGCAGTCCATTTTCTCCTTTAACCTTTCAGCTTTTTTTCCTCTTTTCTTTCTATTTGGCTTAGAGATGGGCTGCCATCTTCTCTCTCTTATGACTTTGCATATACCAATTAACTTTTTTGCATCTTCCAACTCTCTCCTAGGTTATGTTTCATTGTCTTACAAAATTTTGAAAGTTCCTATGATGTTGGTTTGTCTGAATAAAACTTCATTGCAAAAAAAGAACATAATGACCCAAAGTAGTATGTCACATAATTGGCATACCAATTAGAAAAGCAGAAGCTAAACTTCTATTTATATAAACACCTATTCGGCAAATGGATTTAGGAAGAAATCAGAGAAAGTTGTACTCCGCTGTGAATGTCAGCTGCATCTTCCAGGATTCTACCCGTACGCCATTATTATATTTAAACAAAACTAGCAAATCTATAGCCCTGCAACTAATAAAGCAGAAGCAGAAAACGGATGGGTAAACTTTTTTTCCTAGCAGGGTCGCAGGGCCCTTAAACGTAAACTTATATAAATATTTAAAATTATTTAAATATAGGTAAGGTAAAAATCATTGTCTCTCATCACAGGTTATAGAGATACTTACATTTATTCATACATACTTACATTGCACATCTATATTCACCTATACAAGCACATTTAAAATTTAAAAATCAATCTTTGATGTCATCACCTGCTCAACTCCTGATTTATTTTTGCTTTTTCATCTGAGATACTCACCCTTATCCAGGCGTGAGTGTATAGGTCTTATGCTAGTTTGATGAGATATGAGATGGAAGTCACATTGATTAATGGAGGATTTAAAGCAAAATAACTCAGAGATGGAAGAGACAAAGAACAGAAGGTAAAGTGTTACCCTAAATAAGTCAATCTAGTGAAAATAAAGGACAGCATTTCTAAAGATAGCTTGGCATGTAAGTTGAACAATAACGGCAATAAAATACACCCTTGTCTAACCCCACGCCTGACTTTAAACCACTGAGTAATTCCATATTCAGTTTCTACTGTTGCTTCTTGATATTCATAGAAGTTTCTTATCAGGCTAATCAAATGGATTGGCACATGGCACCCATGGTCTTTAATATCATCCAAAGCTTTTGGTGGTCTACATAGTCGAAAGCTTTGCAGTAGTCTATAAAGCATAGGTAGTGGCTTTTATGATATTCCCTGGACCTTTCCATGATTCCATGATCTTATGTTGGCTATAATATCTAGTTCCTCTGCCTTTCCTGAAACCCGCTTGTTCTTCCGGCAGCTCTCTTCCTACAGTTAGTTATAATCGTCTCTGTATGATCTTGAGTAGTACCTTGCTGGTGTGAGATATAAGTGCAATAGTCCGGTAGTTGCTGCAGTAAGTGGCATCATCCTTTTTAGGTATGGAAATAAAGACTGATCTGGGCCAATCTTTTGACCTCTTGACAGTTTTCCATATCTGTTGGCATAACTTTGTGACAGCTTCCACAGCAGCTTCAGAAGGCTTAAAGCATTCTTATGGGAATGTTTTTGCATCCAGAAGCCTTGTTATTGTATATAAGTTTGATAGCAGCAATAATGTCATCCTTCAGAATGTTCGATTCACAGCTCATGGCAACAGTCATTTCATCCTGTATTGCTGCATTGTTCCAGTACAGCTGCTGGGTGCATTCTTCCCATCTATCCTTTATTTGCTCTGGTTGCTTGTTCCCATGGGTGTCTTTTAGCATACCAAACCTCAGTTGAAATTTTCCCCTAATTTCTTTTATCTTCTTGTAGGCTGCTCTGGATTTGCCTTTGATATGTTCCTTTTCCATTTCCGCACATATTTTCTAGTTGTAAGCTTCTTTGTCCTTCCAAATGGCTCTCTTAAGTGTCTTGCTGAACTCATTTATAGCTTGCCTGTTATCTCTGGCTTTGGCTATTTGCCTTTCATCCACTGTCTTCACTGTTTTGGCATTTATCCATGGTTGTGATGGCCTTTTCTGTTATCTGTTCAATGTTTTCTTGGCTTCTTCAATGACTTAATTGACTTTATATGTCTTTATATCCATCCATAGCTCTTCTGGCTCTTTTTCATCTGTGTCCAACAGGGAAAAATGATTATGTAAATTGCTCCAGAATGTTTATGGGATGGTAGCCAAGTCAAACTTTAGTATCATCTGCTCCTTCTTCTTCTTTCTTAGTCTGATTTTTAATCTTGCATGTCAAAAGTCCATGGTCAGTTCCACAGTGAGTTCCAGGTTTTGTCTTCACTGTTATGATTGATGATTTCCGTTTTTGACGAACACAGATGTAATCGATTACACATAGGAAGTAAAAATGTTAGGTTTGAATATACAATGGAATGTTTGACAATCAAGAGTACACCTTATGAGAAGGATTTAGGAGTGGTAGTGGACTGTACGCTATCAACTTCAAGACAGTGTTCAGAAGCCATTAAGAAGGCTAACAGAATGTCAGGTTATATAGCATGATATGTATAGTACAAGTCCAAGGAGGTTATGCTCAACCTTTATAATGCACTGGTGAGGGCTCATCTGGAGTACTGTGAGCAGTTTTCATCTACAGGCTACAAAAATGACATAGCAGTGCTTGAAAGGGTGCAGAGAAGAATGACTAGGCTCATTCCACGGGCACAGGGGATGAAGTATGACGAAAAAATTAAAAGAGCTGAGCCTTTACAGTTTAAGCAAAAGAAGATTAAGAGGTGACATGATTGAAGTGTTTAAAATTATGAAGGGAATTAGCACAGTGGATTGAGACTATTACTTTAAGGGTACACAGTTGGAAACTTGTTAAGGGCAAATTTCACACAAACCATAGGAAGTTTTTCTTTACACAGAGAACCATAGACACTTGTAATAAGCTACCAAGTAATGTGGTAGACAGTAAAAATTTAGGGACTTTCAAAACTAGGCTATGTTTTTTTAGAAGAATTAAGTGGATAGTACCGGCAAGCTTTGTTGGCTTAAATGCGTCTAGATTGTTCTAATTTTCTAACTACATTGTCATTACATGTGCCAGGTATTAACAACTACCAGGCTCAGGCGCTGGTGACTTACACCTTTCCTTTAGCCCCAGAGCACAGAGAACATGCGATCTAATGCTACACATGATCTTTCTCTGTCAATTGCTAAACTCAGCTAGATACTCTTGAATTTATGTGGCAGGGTCTTTGCGTCGGTGTAGGCAACTGTACCAGCCAATGAAGTTCTGCAGCATTGTAGTTGCATAATTATTACGTTGATGAGCATAGTCAATGTATGGTTGTGTCATGGAGGCAACTAGACGGAGTCTGAGTTGCGTGCATGTATACACATTTACAAGATGATTATGCTTTATTAAAGGTAGGTTGTGTAGAAATATGCACACCCAAGGATTTTTTGAATACATCCATCCATCCATTATCCAACCCTCTATATCCTAACTACAGGGTCACAGGAGTCTGCTGGAGCCAATCCCAGCCAACACAGGGTGCAAGGCAGGAAACAAATCCTGGGCAGGGCGCCAGCCCAGCGCAGGGCTCACTCATACGGGACAATTTAGAATCGCCAATACACCTAACCTGCATGTCTTTGGACTGTGCACCCAGAGGAAACCAACGCAGACACGTGGAGAACATTCAAACTCCACGCGGGGAGAAGCCGGGAAGCGAACCCGGGTTTTTGAATATATTTTTTTATTTTTATTTGCTTATCTTTTTGCACGCTCAAAATCACACACTTTTATACATGAAGCTCCAGGTCAGTGAGCTCTGCTGCAGAGTGATTTTTATTGTCTAGTACATGCATTTTTATTACCATCTCCAACTAATGGTTCTAAAATTTGTACAACCTCTCTTAATAGCTTTGATTTTACTTGCAGCACAATGGGTTTCCTTATCTTACTGTATTTTAGGCTAATAGATATTTTTGTGTCACTAAGAACAAAAATTTGGATTGCTGTGCCCTGGACTTGGGTTTCTTTAATTTTTAGTAAAAACGTTTTTTAAGCCTCATTTTAAAAATGAGACATGACTAACTGCTGAGGCAATGGACACCACAGCTTGATGGTTATTTTGCTTATCACACGCCTCAGGTAAAAGAAGAAGTGGACTTTGTTTTAAGGTAAACAACACATGGTTATGTAGATGTTAAAATCTCTCAGAAAGTACTGCTTTGGAGTGCTTAAAGGTTAAGTGCCATCCATTTTACTTTCCAAGAAAGTTCTCCAGTGTTTTTCTTATTTCTGCTTACATCTCTCAATACACCAACACCACCATTATGCTGAGTCAAATACATGGCATCACTGCAGAAAATGAATGTTTACATCCTGTAGGATTGTTTATTTATTGTTTCAAGAACTTCAACAAAGGTAAGTAATATTTGCCCTAAATATAACCAATTGATCACTTGCACTTTTAGGGATGTTTAGATTCTGGATTACTATTACACCTCAATAGATGACAACTGCTGCCTTTTGCCTTACACATCAGATCTATTATACACAAGCATGTGATGGAAATCACTGGGCTTAAGAAAAAATGTGAACTAATGTGTACTTAAAAAAAACGTTCACGTAATTCTATGATTCTATACATCTCTTTGCATATCTGTAACTTACTGTTAGCTCACAGCAGTGCATTTTAGATCAGAATTATGGAAACATGCAAAGAATACAGGTATAAGTAAATAAAGTTTCTAAAACACTGGTAGACTGAAGGAGATGAATATTGAATGTAACAGCAGTGGTGAAATTTTAACAGTGTTTCCAGAAGAATACAGAATGCAAACTTAACCCTAATCCAATTGCATCTGCTTTTTCTGTCCCTCATGAACTTAATGTTTCATATGCTTGGTTAATCACAATACCAAAGTGCCTCCTGTGGGACTGCCCGCAGAACTGCATCATCCGTCAGTCTGTGCTTCTGTTTATGACAAAAGGTGGACTTTTGCAAGAGTCAGTGTCTAGTGTCATAGAAGACATGGGTTGACTTGTACCCCGGTTGGGGTGGATGGTTCCTCACCTAGCCAGGAAGCCATAATAAAGGAAGGATATGGATAGGTGGGTACCCCAACGGGGTTAGTTGTGGTACCTTTCCTGGTTAGTTAGCATTTTCACAAGCTTCTTCAAAGATTCGCTAAAAGAATATGTAGCCCAATAACAACAGCTAATATACCTGTGCCAAAGAAGGCAAAAGTGCACTGGCTTAATGGCACTTTCTACTATTGTGATAGCTGGTGCTGAAACACATAACTTGTAATATTCCAGATGGTTTGGACCATCTCTATTCTGTATGTTGTCACAAACGGTCAACAGAGAATGTCACAAACGGTCAACAGAGAATGGCATATCCCTTGGACTTCACACCATCCTGAACCAACTGAATAATAAAAATCCCTCTGGTTTAGAGAATATTTATATTAATATTTAACATGGTCTTGCCATAAAAGCTGATCACCAAGTTCTATATTTAGGACCTATTGTCATCCTCTACAGCTGAAGTTTCGTGAAGTATCATTTCCTCCATACCTATCCTCAGTCCATGACCCCTCCAAGGTAATGTAGTCAGCCCACTACTCTTCTCCTTGTTTACTTATGCTATACAACCAGAAGTTGGGGACAAGCCACATAACATCGGAAAGAATACTGGGTTGAGGGTCAGCAGCTTTAAGTTTATTACAGTTACTATTATTACAGTTACTATAAGTGCTTGCCTGAAGTAAGCAAAACAAATTTTGGCGATTGCCAAAAATATTTACCAATGCCTTTACTTCTTTAATTTTTTTTTTTAGAAATGCCCACCTATGTTCACCAACTGCTATAGGGTGCACAATGGTATTCACTGTCACTGGCTGCATTACATCCTGGTTGAGGAACCTGCTTATCACAAGACCTCAAGGCCCTAGTTTATGAAGTTCATTTAGAATATTACTGATTCAAAGTTCCTTTCTGTTCAAGACATAAGTAACAAATACTGTCTTAGAAAGGCAAACGGTATTATTAAAGACCTCAGCCATATTGACTGAGACTATTAACCCTTCCGTGTTATGGGAAGCAGTAGAGGACCATTAGCACTCAAACCACTAGATTCAGATGCAATTTTCATTTACGAAACAATTTTATTTTTTACAATACAGTTTATTCTTGTATAACCCAAAATTATACAAGGAGGGCCGTAATGGACTTTAACAGGCCCTGTCTTTTGGCAGCGCCACATCCTTGACTCTTTAAGAAGACAAATAAAAACTTCCAAAATAAAAAACCCTTGTAGGGGAAAAAATGCTGAAGAAACTTTGGGAAAGGAAATTCAGAGAGAGACGTCTTTCCAGGCATCAAAAAATGGGGGTAAATAGAGTACAATATACAGAACAGAACACAGTAATCATCAATATAATACAATAGTACAACAGTAATATTACAAGTACAGAGCAAAATGTAAGAGTAGATGATATGACATAATAAAACTGAGATCTTTCAGATCATAAGGTTATTTAACAGCCAGTGACAACTACTTGATTGTTTCTTGGATATACTATTTACCGTATATGTTGTATTTAAAGTATGGTGCTATTGTCTTTTTTATCTTTGTTTGATTGTAGTATTTTGGTGTTATCACCAATGTAAATTTAATGTGCGATGTAAACACATGACAATAAATTTGAACCGGAAATAACGACTCTAGCCAGAGTGCCACTGTGCTGCTTATGTCCTTAATACTTACGATTGTTAGGTATAAACTCACAGTTTGAAGTAGAGGCTGTAATGGTGGAGAACAGAAATGCAAAGTAAAAAAATTAATTTAAAAAGCCTGGGCTGTAAATGCAGAGCACTTCTGAAGTCCGAATTTGCATTTGTCAAATTAAAAGCTGTGAAATATATTGTACAAGATGAGAATGATTATTTTGGGCAGTAGAGATCATTTCAGTTGATTGACTTGGCTGTTTTTTTTTTTTTTAACTCGACTTAAAACTTTTAATCTTGTCACGTATTTCTTTTCATCCAAGAGTGTGTATTGTTATTGTAATTGCAGGTCTTGTTTATGGCTCTGTAAGCTGTTATTCCAGAATAGCTTGTTAAGACATTGATTGGAAAAAACACAATGATCAATCTGGTGTTGTTTCCTTCTGGAAGGAACTTGATCTCTTGCTTGACATGCTGAAACACAAATCAGAAAGCTGTGCTCCTCTACTCATCAATACTGACAGCCCGCCTTGTCTTAGGAGTCTTGACCTTCATGTTTAATATTTGTACTGAGAGATCATTCACACATGCACATGTAACTGGCTGTCACTTATTCTTCAATTTTGTTCTGACCAATAGGCCCAAGATATTCAAGTGTACATGTTGTACATAGGATTTTGATACATGCCACATGGGTGAAAAGACAGAGAAATTCAAGTTGCATTTAAATGAATAACTATTTTTTGTTATTATGGTCTGCTGATACTGTATGAAAAGGCTCCATCTGGAAGTCCTGATGGAAGCTATGCCCGCTGTCTGCTGACTCAGCATTAGGGCTGATTCTTGTATACTGCTGTCTTTGCATTTCCTTTACAGAATTTCATTATAGAGCGACAAGCCCTCAGTGACTCACATGGGAGCATGTACAGTATATTCAGAGACAATACACTTTAAACAGTTTAAACCAGACAGCAGTGTAGATTTAGAGATTTCAAGCAAACTGTCATATAGTTAACCTCAAAGATGTTACTTCCTGCACATAACTCGACAAGCACATTCTGCATACGACATTAGTAAATGTTAGGAACACAGTGTGGAATATAAGTTTCACCAGGCTTCTGTTAATTTTCTGAATCCACTTTCTTGAATTCTTGGTCAAGAAAAGCCAGAACATATTCCAACAACACCAAAACAGGGTAAAATCTTTTATATGGAAAAATAAATCACACTCTTCTGTTCAATTCTTTCTTCAGTATCTACCTCTAACTTTAAAGAAGTCATTGAAATAGCAGGTCAAACACTGTAATAATATTAATACTGAGAGCTATTGTTTTATGGGTAGATTTCTTTGACCTTCTCCCATCGTTCCAACATTCAGTGAAATCATTTATTATCAGCTTATTTCTGTAATTCCTTGAATGTCTTTGATATTTTATCGTGGCTAAATTGCATATGACAATGTTATATGTGCCTAGGATGTCTGCTAAATGTTGAGGTCCTGGTTGAAGTCTCCTATATCAAGACAAGCAATGCCTTCTTTGTGTCTCTCATTTCTTAATGAGAATGCATGCAAAATTAGCAGGGGTGTCCAAATATTTACAAATCAATATCTTTCTGTACCCAGGTTTGATTTTTTATTGATTGTATAAATTGTTAAAGGGTGATACCCTTTCATTATATTTTACTCCACACAATTTTTTTTTATTTTTATTTGATAAACAGGATAATATAAATTCTAGTGAATGTACTGTGAAAATTAGTGAGAAAGGAGATACTGATTTGATTTAAGATCACTGTAATACCAGAAAATGGTAAGAATGTGTTTGCCTTAGTAAAGCAGTAAAGAAAAGTATATGTAATGTTCATAAATACCATCTCTTGGAAAGCTGATTCTAGACATTAAATGCAAGTCTAATTCAAAGTAGAGGACATGTAGAAACAGTAATAAAGGGATAAACACAAACCTAATAAAGAAAAGAACAAAGAAAACCTTGTAAGTGGTGTGTTACCTCCTTGATATATTTCTTTTCCTATTTCTGAAAGAAAAACAATATTATAAAATTACTTTTGTATTTTCCTAAATTATAATCATAAGGGTATGTGTTTCAAGAAGGGTGGAAAGCTCATAATAAAGTATACACTAAGAACTGAATTTACATTAAGGGGTGAGGAACAAGAATAGTCTGATTGGAAAGCAAAGGTTCAGAGCCAGAAAACAGTAAGGAACCCAATGGACAAGCGTCCAAGTAAAGTTTCCTTTCTCTAAATCAGTGATTTTCAATCAATGTGCTGCAGCATATGAGAGGTCCACAAGTGTGCCGCAAGATTTCTAATTAAAATAAATTAAAGACTCCTTAAAAGAAATACAAAAGAATTCTGCAATGCAAATTTTATGCCATTTTATATGATTTATATATTATTTTAATAATATACAAATATATTATGGAAAATATTAAACAATAAATGTATAACTTTATGCATTTATAACCAGTTTACATATCTCGACTTGTTAAAAATTTGTATACCAAAAATATTTCATATAATCAATTTATATGAACATTTACTTCAATAATAAACACATTGTTTGTTACATGCTGTGTAATTATTCCAATGAACATGTCTTATTGTTGTACACATATAGTGTCTTTATTTATTCCCCACTACGCCTTTGGCTGAATTTAATCATATAGACGCACATCTTCATCTTCTTTCGTCTGCTCCCGTTAGGGGTCACCACAGCGGATCATCTTCTTCCATATCTTTATTTCCTCTGCATCTTGTTCTGTTACACCCATCACCTGCATGTCCTATCTCACCACATCCATAAACCTTCTCTTAGGCCTTCCTCTTTTCCTCTTACCTGGCAGCTCTATCCTTAATATCCTTCTCCCAATATACCCAGCATCTCTCCTCTGCACATGTCCAAACCAATGCAATCTCACCTCTCTGACTTTGTTTCCCAACCGTCCAACTTGAGCTGACCCTGTAATGTCCTCATTTCTAATCCTGTCCATCCTCGTCACACCCAATACATATCTTAGCATCTTTAACTCTACCACCTTCAGCTCTGTCTCTTGCTTTCTGGTCAGTGCCACCGTCTTCAACCCATATAACATAGCTGGTCTCACTACCATCCTGTAGACCTTCCCTTTCACTCTTGCTGATACCCGTCTGTCACAAATCACTCCTGACACTCTTCTCCTCCCATTCCACCCTGCCTGCACTCTCTTTTTCACCTTTCTTCCACAATCCCCATTACTCTGTACTCTGTATCATACAGACACACGATATCATAATAATAATTATTATAATTCTTCACATTTGTATATAGTGCTTTTCTCACTTTATGCAAAAAGAATGTAGCAAGGACACGGGACTGAAACCTGTGATAGACTTACTATGAGCTAGATTGTTTTAAGTATTATTTTTTATTACAAAGTATCATAAATAAATAGTTTCAAAAAGATTTTTTAAAAAGCCACCTTGGAGCAAAAAGGGCAGGCAATTACATTTTTTTTTTAATAAATCAATCAAATCAGTTTTTTATCAGATCGGCAATGTGTCGCAGAATTGTATTAGTTTATGTGTGCCATGAGATGAAAAGGTTGAAAATCACTGCTCTAAATAAGTGCAAGCCATGAAAAGAGTTTTGATTTAAATTTATATCCAATCATAATAAAAATGACTCCCAGCTAGAAAACCAACAAGACGATGGCACTGAGATTATGCTTCAAGTAAAACAATAAAACATAATAGCTATAGGAAATATTTAATAAAAATGAACAAAAAGACTAGTCATATAATACAGAATGGAACATACACTGTTCTCAGGATGTGATGACTGAAATTATGACTTTCAATAGTCTCTATTACGATTGTTTAATGTCCCCAATTTCTCATGCCCATGCCTGATCTTGTATGATAAAGTTTGTGTATGCCTTACAATGGGCTACACTGTAGTCTAATCAAAGGTGGGTTCCTTCTTGCAATTAATGTTAACTCTTTCATCCAAGGGCTGTAGAGCTGTTCATGGTGAATATGTTATGTTCACCCAATAATTAGTATTAGATAAGGGGTTCTCTGTCGATTAATCACCACTGTCCCTCAGCTTCAGAGTCTTACATTTGGCACCCACAGAGTCCTGGATATAAAAGCTATGTTGAGTCAGTGTCATTGTCAAGTTTGCATTTTCCTTGCCTGAATGTTGTTTTTGCTTTTTCTCTTGTTACTTGGGTACTTCCTCCCATCTTTGAAAGACATGCACACTTGGTTAATGTATGACTCTACGTTGGTGGTTTATGCTTTGCGCCTAAAAATGCTGGGTTAGACTCCTGTGCCCAAGGTCTTAACTGAGAATGATATGCAATAATTACAAAGCAAACACATTTTCACTTCCCAAAATGTTGTTATTTAAATGTATGCATGCTGTAAATTTTACGCACAGAATTTTAAATTACATCCTTATTATTCTTTTCCAAATTAAGGTCTTAAAAGCCTTTATTTTTGTACAAGCAAGTGCAAGTTGCTCCATCATGTTTTTGCAACCATTACATGATGATTATGAGTTTCTTCAACTTCAGCAGCTGAGGTACAATAGCATGTCCAACTATAGCAGGTAAGGGCTCCTTGGGGTAGCAGAGATGCAAATATAGTAGAAAAAAACATAATGGTTTGAAGCTTTTTGAAGCCATACACCTTAATAACTTTCAACCATCTACTTCTAGATTTGCAGATGCCAAGGTAACAAGAAGTCTCCAAATACAATGAATCTCATTTTAAGTGGGGCTACATTATACTATCACCTGCATTCATTTCTAACAAAGAGAATGGCATCTAATAATTTACAAGGCAACAAAAAAAAATGGTATTTGGTAATTACCAGAGACCACAGCACAATTTTCTAAATCAATTTTTCAAGGTTCACCGACAAAAGCACGATAGACATATGCGCCCGAAAAAACCGTGACGGTCAAATGAGCGCCGACAAACCCGCTAACTGGTTTTCGACAAATGCGTGCCGACAAAATCCCGAGAGGGGCCAAGAGAGTGGGACGCCCTTGCTGCAATTCTTCCTACATATGCAGGGCGTGATCTTAAGGACTATCTGTGTGCCGTGCTGATGGCATGCCGCGTCTCATAATATTGACATCTAAAATAAACATTGTTATATATGCTTTAAACTAGTAATTCATATTTAATGAAACTTTCGCGATTTTGTCGGGGCGATTTTGTCGGCACGATTTTGACGGCGCATTTTAATTGACGCTATTTTGTCGGCGCACATATGTCTATCGTGCAAATGTCGGGTCACATTTTTCAAGCTGATTTCAGTCTTTTATAATCATGTCAACTTTTTGAGTTAAGAGTAACGTTAGATTAAAGTATACTTGCATGTAGTTTTTACTCAAAATGTAAGCACTAATGAAGTAAATGTAAATGTTTCAATATCTTCAGTGCAAAGTCAAATAGGAACTACACTGTGGCACAGACATACTAAATGGTGTCAGTCAGCTACCACTGTTTCTTCAGAAACTCTCAGAGTAGGATTTTCTTGTGTATACTGTTTCTGGATTGTTACAGTACAGTATCCAGCAGTAGTCAGCCATCATACTGTCATTCCAGAAACCTTGGTAGCAACATTCTATTTACTGAATGTCTTGGTGTTAACGTTCTCCTTACTTGTCACTCACCATACCAAGATTTTCTGGAAAGAATTCTAGATATGAGTGCAAGAAGTGTATTTTCATTGACATGTGACAGGCCAATTTCTGGTATGAATCAAGCAGATTCTAAACTCCTTCCTTGTATGCAGGAGACTTATGGCTACCCAGAAAGTTTTCACAGAGCCACTTGAATGCCTCCCAAGCTTCTAGCTCAGCTGATGAAAGAGTTTGTTTTAAACCATCATCCTGCAAAACGGAATTGATCTATAGACCTATAAATATCCCTTCCTTCATTTTTGCAGTGTTTATCTTTGGAAGTTTCTCAACAAAGTACTGAAAAGCCAGTGAGTTTAATTTACCCATAGTCTTTACAAGGTTCTTCATGAAGCCTAGCTTGATATGGAGAGGAGGCAAAAATACTTTTTATGTGGATCATCCATAGGCAGAAACTTGACACTGCTTGTTCCTGGCTCACAGGCACAGTATCTCTTGGTTGCCGGACACACTTGATATAATGTTCCACAGTAGATCGGCTATCCTACAGGCACAGAAAACAGCAGTATTTGGTGAGTCCTAATTGCATTTCCATCAACATGTCAATGACCTTTAGATCACCAAAGATGTTCCACTGGTGTATTTTATACCGGATTGATTCAAGAAGTTGTCATAGGAGTCCTTTAGATGAACAGAATAGGCAATCGGTATACTGGTTTGGAATTGGCATTATTCAGTAGGACTGTCTTTAAGCTTCTTTGTGAGGAATCAATGAAGAGATGCCATTCAGATGGAACATGCTGTTACATCAAACTGTTTAAGAGTCCATTGATGTCATAACAATAGTAATGTGAGCCGTGTGCAGTGACGAACATTGTCAAGTTATGATTTTGTTTTCTGTAGTGAATTACATATTCCTCATCACCTTCTACAGAAGCAAGACCATCATGTGGCGGTACTGGCAATTAATCATCATGAGGACCAGGTCTGACTGCCGAATCCAGGCCGTAATATACAATTATGTGCTTAGTTTTCACTGAGAATCCACTTGTGTACACTGAACAAAAATAGCAATTGTTGAGATGGTCTCTCAGTTCCCTCCATATCACCAGGATTGCAAATGGCATCGCTGCCTTTCACCAATTTAGCAGTTAACACCATCCATTGGAACAACTGATACAGATGACATGTAGAGCCTGACATTTATCCTGGTCATCAAGTGGACAGTCGAAGTACAATTTGTATATCTTCTTAAGATCTGTGGTAATTGGGCAACTTTGTGCTTTTGTTGTGAATGAACCACACACATAACAAAAACTGTCTGGATGATTAATACAGTTTCTAGGCATGATAACAACTGAAATCAATTGCCGCTAATGTCGTCTGTAACATAAAAATACAGACAACTGTTGTTAAATCTTGTAACACACTTAGGCAAATTATAAAAAATATCATGAAATACATAATTAGCGTCATCACAAAAACTAGACGTGCTAGACAAAAACTAAACATTAAGACTTGATATCAGCATGAAAAACATTATAAAACCCACATAAAATGATCTCTGATTAAAATGACTTGTTGACCTGTAAGTAAATGGAAAAACCATTGTTTTCTTCTATGTGTTATCTTTATATACTGCAGTCTGTTTTAAATAGTTTATACTAAATATATAATTAGCTCAAAAATAATAGTAACATCGAGAAATTCTTGTCTTATAATTCATATGTGTCTAATCATTTGGTTAGCAGAAACCTTCGGTCATCTATTTGATACATATATTGTTAAACAGACAAAAAAATTGTTTTGAAGGAGGTTTCTGGGAGTCAGAGCCTATCCTATGAGCACTATTAGAAGTCATGGTTGAACAGGGTGCAGTCCCTCTCCATGTCCACTCACATACACATAAGGCCAATTTTGAATTACAAATTAACTTAATCCATTTTGGGATGTGGAAAGATCACCTGAGTACAAGGAAGAAAATCCAAATTCAGCAACCTGGTGGAGGCTAAAAACCCAGCATCCTAGATCCATAGATAGTGCTGATTACTAATGCACCACCATATTATCTTTATGGCAAGTGCTGTCAAATAGCAACAGAATAATCATAGCATAACCAATTATAGCCATTTTTCTGTATTTGAGAGGTACAGAGATGCCGTGGTTAGTATGTTGCCTCAAAGGAGTCCATGTCTAAGACCACATTCTTTTCATGTTGTAGGGGTTTAAATTAGATATGGCAATTTTATTGAATATCTAGATATGGTGTACAATTAATTAAGTGATGTTGCTAAATGATCTTGCTTGAATGAATGTGGATATGTACAATATGTTTGTGTGAGTGTGCTTTGGAATAGAAAGACAATGTTATAATGGAATAAGTGGGTTCCGAAAATGGATTGATAGTAATTCACAGCCATTCATCAGTTTAGAAACTTTCAGAAATAGAGATTGCTTTATAGCTCTGCAGTAAAGAGATTTCATTTTGCTGTAGACTACAGGCTGGCGATGATATACAATTCGTCAGTTTCAAGCTACCGTTCAAGGACATTTGCTATCTTCAATGCCTGCATTATTTACACTAAATAAAATAATAAAAACAAACATATCTCAAAAATCAATTGAAAAATATTTGTTTGAGAAGTTCACAAAGAGAAGTTATTAAAGGCTGCAATTTCCTTTGTTTGGCCCAACACCCTTCCCAGAGGAATTTATTTATTTCTTTCTTTCTTTCTTTCTTTCTTTCTTTCTTTCTTTCTTTCTTTCTTTCAGTCCTAGCAGGTGCAATTAGCAAGGTCTAGTTGTTCATGCCTTCTGGTTGCTGCTACATTTTTCTTTTTTGTGACTTTAGTGCCTCAGCTGGGGACATCTCATCAGACAATGTTTCATTACATTATGTTAGATATAGTACTAGCACGTCTTCTCAAAAATTTTATTATAGATAAGATTTGCAGTGTCTCTCAACTACCGTATGAAAATTAAGGTGTTACAACTGGGAGGCTTCCACCTCCTCTTTTTTAGGTGTATTCAATTAGCAGTTTGGAAAAATGAAAAAAAAAAAACAATTAAGAAAAGCGGGTATGAAAAAAGGTATAGGCAGCACTATAGGCAGTTTAGTAGTCAGTATTGCAATGGAGTCAATGATAGCAAAGAGACAAACACCAAATGCAAATAATTGCACTGCCAAATGCATTACTTTGTCAAAATTAAATTTACAGTATTAATGGCATAATATCATCATTGCATTGCTAAATTAGAAGCTTCACTTGTGTCATAGGAGCTATAATCAGTCTAATGTAAATATATTCTTCATCTCAGAAGCAATATTTTATAGAAGGCATGTTTTAATATTTTTGAAGCTGCAAATGAAATGTTGACAAATATGGTGCATTTGTTTGGCTTTGACCATTTTATTGCTGCCTTTGCCAACATGACTAACATAGCCCCTTGACAGCTGGCACTGTGCAAACATTGAGGCTTCTTTAATTTGCAGTGTTTATTATAAAGGTATGTGACAGTACAGATAACTTCAGCACAGTTTAAAAGTAACATAAACCACCAAATAATTAATGCAAATTTAAATTTTGTTAAGAAAAATCAAAATATTCTATGATAGGTTCCTTTAGGCAAAAATAATGCCTACAGTCCTTAATTTTGCGGCTCTAGAATTTGGAGTTTAGTTAAATTTTCATATTTTTGCCAACTCTTGCATCATTTTAAATGTATTACACTGGCCTGCCAGTCATTTCTGTTTGTTTTTTTTTACACACATTTGAGGACACTGAGTCCACATCTGAAAACATTATTTCTCTATCACATCCAGTTTTTGAGAAATTAAACACTAATTTAGAGAAAAAACAAAATAAATCTTTTAAATTAAGGAGCCCAAACTCTATCCTAATCATCAACCCAGCAACCAAATTAAAAGGTGGTAGACGTTCTTCATAGGTGTGGTATAAGCAACTTTTGTTGTTCTGCCAAGGAAAATTCCCCACAAATGTAGTAAAAACTGTCTGATTTGTACGTGTAAGCACAAGATAAATTTCACTTCCACAAATGCACAGCTTGAAAAATGCATTGACCTTCACTGACAGGCAGCTGAGGATCTACTGAATCTCAAGCAGTACAAGGCCAGGTTTAGTTTGCTAGTGGATTCCTCTCTCCTTCCTTTCATATTCTACCTACCTCTCTCCAAAATTGATAAAACCAGTAATTTTAGTTGTCTCAATAAACAATGGCTGCGTATCCTTTCACTGTTTACTTACCTGTTACCTGGTCAAGACAATGGATGGACCAATGTGTCATTACATATTTCTGTAAAAAACATTTAAAGAACAACTTTCTCTCCTCTGGACAATAAAAAGGCATCTTTCTAACCTTCTAAATATATATTCCTGGCTATTTTGAAGGAGCATGAAGACAGGAAAAAGTACTGATTGAGAACAAGAAATGTGAAGCAAATACTTAATTTTGGATTATTTCTACCTCAATTAATAATAATAATGAAGGAGAATGCCATTTTTCAGCTCAAAATGTGTTTCAAATTATGTTCTGAATGTGACAAATATTTTTGCAATAGAACAAATGTAACTTATTTTTAAAAATATCAACATTTTTGTTTTTTTTAATGAACTTCTTCCCTGAATCAGGTATCTCTCGGAAACAGTTTGTGATAGAGAAATTCCAATTTCAGAGGTGGATTCAGCACATCTAAATCCTTGAAGCACACCATTGATTTTTGTACAGAATGATTTTGGTGTGTTCCTCTCTTACCAGGTATACTAGTAGCAAAAATAAGAAGTTGCATTGTTTTTTGTCATTTTCTTGTGCTTTTGTAAAACTATTCATTTCTAAGGGAGGTTATACTGTCACAATAGCACATGTGTATAGCACAAAATACCTCATTCATTGGTGCTAACTAGGTGTGCTGTGGAAATAACAGTGTAGCACACTTGGGTCTGCACCTGAGAGAGACAAGTTCTGTAGGTGGTCAAGACCTGTCTGAGGAGGATAGGTTTACAACACTTAGAGCACTTCAGACAAGTCTCCAGGCATTTAGAGTCCATCTGCCCTGGGTGTGTGGTCGCCAGTGAGCCTCACAGTGCTGGTGGAGAGTTGGCATATGAGTTGCATCTGAGGAAAAGAGGGGCAGGAAAAAGTGCAAAGCAGCCTGGAGATTCCACCAAAGTGTTCACTAAGTGCTGTATCTGTGAACGTCGATCTTGGAGCTGCTTCTCTGGTAGTCCCACCACTTTGTGCAGTTAAGCAAATGTATGAGATATAATGTGTTCATGGTTAGTAAGATAGTGGTGTGCCTTGGGGTGATCGTGGTTACAAAATGTGTGCCACTACAGAGAAAAAGGTTGGGAAACACTGCTCTAGACTTAGGTTTTTATGCTAACCCACTCACTTGGTGCACAGTTTCTGCACTCTGTCTGATAAGTTTTACCTTCAGACCTGCAACATTTGGGTCAGCTGGTTGAAACAGTTTTTATCCTTTAATTATTTTTATTTAGAGTTCTTTTTTTCTTGAATTTTTCTGGAAGTTCTTTTAAATGTTCTTTCATGTTTTATTAGGTGGTTGTCAGCGGCAAATATGCTAACAATGTGACGAAGAGAAAGGACTAGCCTCAAGAGAATCTTCCATGAGAGAGTGAGCTACACTGTCCAACAGATAACATCTTATTCTGTTCAGAAGAAAATCCAGTAGAATCATTTTTCAGGTGTGATGCCCAGGAACTAAAATGTCTTTCTTGGCTTAGTGTTCCTTGGAGAGAGATACAGAGAGAGTAGTGTCCTGAGAGTCAACCAAAGAGATTGTCCAAATATCATGATACAAGTGGGGCATTCTTATTTACCTGTGTGGACAAAGAAATTGAAAGAGAAACTGTAAATTATTTAACAATATTTAACAATAAAGTTGAAAACTTTCAGAAATAGGGTTAGGGCAGGTTACAAAAATATCCACAAGAAGAAACTGCCAAGTTAGTTAAAGGCCAGTGATTGAAACAAATTTACAAAAAATGCTATAGTTAAAAAAGACTTTCACAACTCCACAATATACAAGTAGTACATTTTAAAAGGTTAAAACACTTTAGTCCCATAATACAAATTTTGAAAAATGCAAAAGACTTAAAATTACCAGTGGCCCAATTTATTAAGGCCAAATAGTTTTAGGTCTACACCACAAAAGCCCAAAAATACAATAGGCACACTCATAAAAAGCCCAAAATATGAGTTGCCAGGCTGGTAATAATGCCTGAAACCTGTAGCAGTGAGTTGATTGCAATAAGGTTTGCCCCACCATTCTCTACTGATATTTGAATACAATTTTTATATTTTTTCTGTCCAATGGCATACATAGGTGTATTATTTATGGCAGGATAATCTTCCTGAAAAATGTCAGATGCAGTGATGAATGAATGAGTAAACATACCCTATCGTGTAAAGACACAATGTCTTTTCTGAATACTGCCAACACATAATATCCTTGTCCTTTGTGTATGTGTATAAGCACAGATCTTGAACCCATGTCTGTTTAATATAATTTAGGTTTTTTGTTTAAAGTTGACAATAAAGATTGATTTTGACTTTCAGTAAGACAATCTCTGTCCTGGATTTTTTGATCAATTCATTAATGACTAATATGGAGTTTTGAATCAATAGTAATGACTCCTATCAGCCACCCTGGCAATTCTGTACAAGCAGCAGTTTTTAGTTCTGATGATGGATGGCCAAAAGAATTGCAAGTGTATAGCAGAAGGTGACAAAACACCACATTATCCCTCTCTTGCTGACCTTGTAGCTATATTTCCATATCCAAATTGCATTGGTTCGGTTTGTTTATTGCCTTCATTAAAGAATATGAAGTCTCCCTACCTGTAACAAAATGAGAAATTACATTATTTACTTGGTACCAAGTCATTTGAGTCACAACAACAGTGAAATATTCTACTGCTGTGTTTTTTCTGGGAAGCAGCTACTTTATGTGCTGTAATTGTCATGGTACCAAAGTTAACTGTAAATTTGTTGAATTTGCTGAATGTGCCCAAATAAACATAATAAAAGTGATGCACCAGATCAGGCAATGATGGACTTTAGTAGTAGAATGAGTGCTAGGCCATTGGAATAAAATCCAAAATACTAATATATTGTAGCAAAGAATTTTCATGACACTTAATATTCTGAAATGTGGTAGAAAGTTTAGTTCTTGTTAAATTTAGCTCTTTAGATATTTGCTTGCTGCGGTGGGCTGGCACCCTGCCCGGGGTTTGTTTCCTGCCTTGCGCCCTGTGTTGGCTGGGATTGGCTCCAGCAGACCCCCTTGACCCTGTGGGTAGGATATAGCGGGTTGGATAATGGATGGGTGGAAGGATATTGGCATGTTTGAGTGAAGATAACATGGTATCAACTACATGCATATTTAGTTGACTGAACTTTTACTTAAACCCTGTCTTATATGTGCTTATCTACTTTAAGGTCTTTCATGTGTTCATCCTCCCATTCAATGTAAGGCAGCCACACAGAAATGGATACTCTTGTGCCATCAGGGCCAGTCAAACCATTAAGGTGAATTAGGCATTCATCTAGGGTGCAGAACAGAATGTGGGAGAAAACCTAGCCACACAAGTTAGCTACCGAAACAGTCAGTACTAGTACTGGCACTGTGCACCATTATTTTCATTTCACTATAGTCTTCAATTTTTATATTGTTTTATATTTTCTTTTTTTAAAGTAAAAAAAATATATAGAGAGAGGTTTATGAGATTTTTTTTTACAGATCAGTACTTCAACATTCCATTTTAAATTGGTAAATTAGAATGACACAATGATAGCAAATATAAACAAGTTAGACCAACCCATAAGTTCCATCATGTATATAGCCCCACTCCGTCAAATAAGAGGCACCAGGAAGTCTAAAATGCTTATTTTTGTGATATATCCATGTAGACACAAGGAGAAGTCTGGGTCTTTGGCTGCATAAAGCTATGGTACTAAACATTGCACCACTTTTGACGGTGTACAATAATCAGATGAGTGTTATTAAGGTGTTTCACAAAAATACCTACCGCCTGCAACCCATACCTAAACATAATCAATTGTCAAGAGAGTGCAATTTACTGTAGAGAGCACTGGGTTATTTTCACTTTCACTGTGATGAATATTGCATTTTTAATGTAATGTGGATTAGAGTCGATCTCTTTTCAATTATAAGTACACACTACACAGTCACTGTCTGAATTTTGTATTTTATCAGTGTTCACTTGCTGAATGTCCATTATTGAAATGTTTCAGTTTTTATATATATGCCATATTTTATTAGGTGGTTGTTGGGAGCAAAGGCCCTAACAAGGTGACACAGAGAAGGGACCAGTCCCAAGAGAATCTTCCACGAGAGAATGAACTACATTATCTAACAGATAGCATTTTATTCTGTTCAGATGAGAATCCAGTAGAATAATTTCTCAGGTGTAATGCCCAAGAACTAAAATATCTTTCTTGGCCTTGTGTTCCTTGGAGAGAGAGAGAGACAGAGAGAGTAGTGTCCTGTGGTAATGTGCCTGCCAGAAATTACCAATTTAAAGGTACAAAGTTCTAAGGCTGGTTCAAAACAGCTTTTACTTAGTACAGTAAAGGCACTTACCTTTTCAAACAGTCAAAAGTGTGAGTATGCGCTTCTGTGAATATTTTAGTTTTGCTCCAGTGCTATCTGATGCCAATAGCTGGGCATACGTGGTTTCAGAAAAGGCCTCCTGGACATCTTCATTGCCACCTTCCACTGCAAAGTATGAAGCCTGGAGCATTAGGGTAATGCATGCATTATTTCATAGAAGGGGATCCTAAGATAAAATTTTAAAAGTGCAAATCACTATACTGGTCAAATTCCGTTATAATGAACTCCCAGGAACCTAAAAAATATTTAGTTATAACGAATATTTTGTTGTAATAAGATTCTGCATTTGTTACTATAGTGCTTTCTTTAACTTGAGCCCAGTCATTTGCAATCATTTCAATAGCTTCTTTTGTGTTCATTTTAATCTCCTCCTGCCTACAAGTTATGCTGACGAGAATTTTTCTCAGCGATAATACACTTTCCCAAAACACGAGTAGCAGCATCTGTGGAAGATTGTTTGTCTGTTGCCAGGGCAGGGCAAAAACAGGCTCATAGCGCTGCAGTGAAGTGACACAGAAGCAAATCATAAAAGTTTGGGGTTGCACTATAAGTCCCTGCCTTGCACCCCAAAACACGAGGCTGCGTCTCAGTACTTTAGGAAAACCAACTTTATTCAGCTTGAAACAGGAACGGTACACTTATTTATTGTAGTCTGATCTGCCACTCTGCTATACACAGACACAGCAGTCAGGCTGCATCACCCATCGATATCTTTTCTGTTTGCTTTGGCTGAGAGACGCAGCATAGCTGAGAGATGCAGAATATCTTTGAGCCAGCTGTTGCCCCAGCAACATATAAACAGTCTTCCATAGATGCGGAGATCGAACTTTACGACGCTCTTCAGCATGTCGTCCAGTTAGGGGAGGTCCTAAGAGAGTTTACAGACCTCACATTTACCTTGAATGAGTGCCGCATTAAAAGGAATGTTTCTTGAACAAGCATCTCTGAACCACATAAAAACTGCTTTTTCGACATCTTCAAATGCAGCAGTTCATATACGTCAACCCGAGATTTTTTTTCTTTTTTTGCTCAGTCTTTCAAAAAAGTTGACAGCAACGATGGTGAAATTCTGAATTCACTGGCAACGTCTTTTTTTTTGCTGCAATTGAGAACTGCAAAACTGTAGTTTTTTTTTCTAATATGAACTGTTATCGTTTTTTCGTGTCTGCTAGGAGGGTGACAATGAGTTAAATTCCAATGGATGTTTTTTAAATGTTGACGAGCAATAAGCAAAACGTATCACTGAAAACCGCAGGAGACAAAAAGGCCAAAAAATAAAAATAGTACGAGGAAAGTTCAAAGTTCCCCTGTTTGGGGATCATTGTGCACAACTGAGCTGCGGCCACAGAACTAGCTGCTCTACGGATGATTCATTCAGGCATTTCAAGGTCTTTTGGGCACTTCATTATAATGAAAGTATCTGCTGAATGTACTTCGTAATAACGAGATTTCTATATACTCATGTCATATGGGGAAACAGTCAGGAACATAAAAATACTCCATTGTAATGAAAATTTCGTTATAACGGAATTTGACCTGTAGTAAGTCCGGAGAATGGATCGGGGTGTCCAGCTGAAACACGTTGTGGTGCACACAGTATACTTCTTCAACAGCCATAGCTGTCAACCATTTACCCTAAAATTGATTTTGTGATTGGATTTGTAGGTTGTCTTTAATTATGGATACTTTGAGTCTTGGAATCGAACCAAAGGGATCAGTATCTTATACGGGAGTATAACGAGATTTTCTTGTTATTGTTGTTTTTTTTTTTTTTGTCTGACACTTTTAACATTTTTTAGCATATGTGCCATTATTCCAGTTGTTTATGATGATAAGCAGTATTCTATTCCATCACTTCATTTACATAGTTAATTTAGTGCAGTGGTTCTCAAAGTGTGGTCCATAGACCACTTTGTTCCCCAAGCAAGAGTTAAGAGGTCTGTAAGATGACAGTCATTGCAAACAGTCTTTTAAATCAGTCAGAAATGTTTGTCGATTATGTATTTATTATAACTAGGTATTTATTTATATCGATCAGGAAGCTGCCAGGCATTTGTTTTATGAAATGAACTTAGGCCCATGATGAAATGCCCCTTAATGGAGCACACCATCTGACTTATTGATGGTCATAACTTTGGTGCATATTAAGTTTTGGTAACTTTCAATTGGTGCATATTCTTCATAACTTAGGTGTTATTATGGATCATTAGTTGAATTCTGGAACTTTAAACTGTAAATCCTGTATCATTGTATTAAAATGTTTTTTTTTTCCTCTTAAATATATTTAGTAAAATAAATGAGGAAATTGTAGTATAGAACTATGCTAATAACAAGTGACTGTTGGTCATAGGTGGTTTTCAGTATCTTTGATTTTGGCCTTGAGGTTCTCCATCCAAAACCAATTAAGTACCACTGATCTAGTGGACCAAATGAATTTGACTTCTTTTATTAACTGTACAGCGAACAAAAATGTGCCTAAAAAAAGCTCATCAGCTTTGAAATCAAAACCCTATTAAAAATTAAGTCAATCTTGGGATTCCTAACACTTAAAATAATCCTCTGGGAAACCCAAAACTTAAAGAAATAACACATATTTTTTAATCTGTTTAATTTTTTTAATCTGTTGAAACTACTGTACACAGTATTTACCAGAGAGACATGAGTCTTGATTGCAAGTGGTTGTTTGTTGAGAACTTAAGTTTTGCCTTGGGCACCATTCGCAGATGTCAAGTAGCTAACGTTTACACTTTAAACAATTAGACACTGCTGCATAACAAAAGGGAAGTCTGTTTCCAGGGACTTTGTACGTTGTAGCTAATGATACACTTAACCAGAATCACAGGTATTGTCTAATATGGGTAATGTACCTCGGCTTGAAAATGATTTAAGTGAAATGCTGGCAGCAGAAGGAGACTAATGGAAGATGAATGGCAGAGTGCCAGTGGAGGCTGCCTACAGAAGAGAAATGAGGAGTAAGAGTAACAGCCAGATGGAGCTGAAGTAACTCCCATACTTAAATGGAAAAGTTAAATGACTGAAAACTACATACGTGTGTGACATAGATGTTAAAATGTTTTATTTATAAATAAAGTCCCTCTGTGATTATGGCCGTCAGCCTGCAGCCTCATTCTGAACTGTATGGCTTTAAATGTAAATCTGTATGTAGACAGTGTACTGGGAAGGGCAGAATTCAACTGCATTCACTTCAAGCATGAAGCATGGCAAAAAAGAGCTCCTTACATGACTTCAAATGACAAGTTATTTATGAGGTGAAGAAAAAACATTTTATTATTTAAAAATAATCTATTCCCCAATTTCATTTCTACACTTATTTCTGGATTCATTTGCAAATTTGTGAAATATAGGTGTCTTAAAGGAAAGAACTGGAAGAGAATTATTATCTTTCCCGTTTAAAAACAAGTTAATACTAAAGTAAACAGGCTTCATTAAAGCTTTAAGGTTTAAAGTTAAAATGTATTAAGATTGTAGAAAGGTATTCATTTTTTATTTACAGCTTATGTTCTCAGTCAAGGGTGTGAGCTCTGATTGACCAAAAATTGATCCCACACCAGCAAAATTGTTGATTTAGCTGTTGTTGTTTTCAGAACCAAATGTTTCTTCACCACCTTCAGATTTTCCTTTAAAGAACAGCTGTTCCTTCATCATCTGAAAGGAGCCATGCATTCTTTTGTAACAGATAGGCATTTTCTGAAATTTGAAAGTGATGATTCAAATCTAAACTACTACATGGAAGCACATCATGCACATATGTTTCAGATATCACAGCTGAATACTGCCAAATAAACAGCAACATCTGCAAACAACTGATAATCCACCATTAGACTCAAAAACACTGTAATCTCTAACCCGAACTCTGCCCTCCTAACTATTACAAATGGAGCAATGGCCACTTTCAATGAGTTCATCTGTATATTAATAGGAAGTAACACACCAGAGATCCTGGATATGCACACCCTTATTATTCATGTATGTCTAGCTGACACCTTTGGGCAAGGTGACTTGTTGTATATGATTAGTTACTTTAGACTTTACAATTATTTATTTATTTATTATAATTGGAGCACTGGCTGGTTAGGTAAAGAAAAGACTACATGAGAAAGCAAAAACTTCCAAATCTATAAATAATAAACGGTGTTATTTAAAAGAAGTTGGTCTTACTGTCAGTGACATTCAGAGGCAGGCTTTGGGGTGTGCAGGGCCTGGGGCTGATCAACCCCAAGAGGGGCCGGTTATGTCAAACACTGTTACTGGTAGGTGTGGACTGTATAAACTTGCATGCGAATTTAATAAAAATAATGGACGGCACAGTGATGCAGTGGTAGCGCTGCTGCCTCACAGTAAGGAGACCTGGGTTCGGGTCCCTCCCTGCATGGAGTTTGCATGTTCTCCTCGTGTCTACGTGGGTTTCCTCCAGGTGCTCCGGTTTCCTCCCACGGTCCAAAGACATGCAGGTTAGGTGCATTGGTGATCCTAAATTGTCCCTAGTGTGTGCTTGGTGTGTGTGTGCCCTGTGGTGGGCAGGCACCCTGCCCGGGATTTGCTCCTGCCTTGCGCCCTGTGATGGTTGGGATTGGCTCCAGCAGACCCCCGTGACCCTGTGTTAGGATATAGCAGGTTGGGTAATGGATGGATGTTAACATAAACTGGATTTTCTCATTACAGCATTTAACAAAATTTTTGCAAGATAACATGCGGACTTTATCAAAATATAACTGGAGTATAACTGAAGAATATAACTTGACATATCTGCTCAAACGGTACACGCGAACCTCAAAAGCAGGGCCCCCTTAGACGTGTTGCCTGGGGTGGTCGCCACACTTGCAGCCCCCAAACGCCACTCTTGATGACATTACTATAAATGTCACTAAAGGTCTTATTTGTAACTAGAGAAAGATACATATTTTACTACACTTGAAACGTTACATTCTTAGTTTATTATTATCATCAGAGAATGTTATTAAAGAATGCTAGTATTTTAAAGGCTGTTTAAAAATGGTCTTCACCAGCTATGATGTTAAGTTCCACGTTCACGAAAACAGACCTCATAGGGGATTGGAAAAACACCTGATGACTGGAAGGTTGCCACTGTGACTCTAAATCGTAAGAAGGAAGAACAATGGATCCCAGTTATTGCGGAACATTAAGCCTTACCTTTATAAGGAGCACAGTAACTGAAACTATTGTATGTTCAAAAATACATTCAAAGATTACTTATAACAACTTATACTAATACCAACCAGTAAAGGTTCAGGAGAATGAGATCCAGCCACAGCTTTTTGTTAAGAGGTTTTAATCAAGCAACTGGCATACACAAATGAAAAACATATATTAGTATTATTTAATTTTACAAAAAAACATTAATGGAATTCTGCACCAAAGTTGATTTGTGAAGCTAGAAGTCTCTGACTTCCGAAATAATTTACAGATCTGTACAGTACTTCTGGTTATTTACTAGGCAAGAGACAAAAAGTATAGATACAGTAAAAGTAGACTTTATGGAATGGGATGGTTTAAATAGAGACAAGCGCTTTATGACCAGATGTGAGGATTATTTACTTCTCTCTGACTGACCCAGACGATTTGACTACAGATCCACATTGTAAGGAAAACTCATCAAAAACTTGAGAAGACTTTGTTGGACAGTTATCAAAAGATCTTAACTATACATTGTTCTCCTCTTCAGCTAAATAATTCTTAGGATGGAAAGGTCAGTGAATTTTTGATATCGAAGACGATCCACTTAAAGGTTTTTGAGTGCTATTTCTTTCCTAGTGTATATATAAACCCTCGATCGCGAGGGTTGCGTTCCAGAACCCCCCGCAAAAGGTGAAAATTCGCAAAGTAAAAACCATATGTTCATATTGTTATTTTTATATATTATAAGCTCTTATAAACTCTCCCACACTCTTATAAACATTTCCCGCACAGTTATACAGCATAAAGCTTTTGTATTCTCTTAGATATTAGGTAAGATTCATTGAAATTATGTATGTAAACACACTGCTTATATACAGTAAAACCTAAATATTATTTTAAAGATATCAAACGTCTCCGATATCACATATGTTACAGCCATTACGATAGACAGGCCACCGATATCACATATGTTACAGCCATTACGATAGACAGGCCGCCAACAATAAATACGTATAATGCAAGAAAAATTGTATACATTAAAATGTGTGTACAGTGACAGTAAACGTACGTACATGTACTAAGTACTGTACGTAGAAAATTAATTATTGGTACTCACTAACAATGACACAACGACTTGTCCGATAACAATGAGTTTAATTTTACTGCACAACAAAGGAGAGCGTTACACCTTTTCTAAAGGAGCCTCTTCAGGTGACTGTGTAGCATCACTGTTGTTCTTCTTCTGGCAGTCTTGAATCCAACTCCCTAAAGCAGATTCCGTCCAGAGTACCGCCTTATTACGTCCACTTACAACTCGTTTTGCACCCTGGTTAAAGGACACTGTGGCCATAGACCTTATATTCTTTTCCTCCTTTTTAAATAAAAAGAATCGTGGACTCATTGATGCCGTAATGGTGTCCTACAGCAGTGTAGCTGTTCCCTTCCTTCAACATATCCAAAACTTTTACCTTTTCGGCAATCGTTAGCATCTTCTGTTGGCGCTTGGGTACGGCCCCTGAGGAAGTAGCAGGAGCAGATTGTTTTGTAGCCATAACGAAGGGCTTGGCAATGCACAAAGATGAGCACAAAAGTTAACATTTTACACAGTGAAACAAGTTGATGCTGAATGAGTGAGACGAGACTTCCTGGTTAACGCAGTGGAATCGAATTTGCCGCTTCGTCGCTGAGCCAGTCAGCACACAGCAACTTAACTGCATGCTCTGACTGGGTAGCTTCTTAGCCATCCGCTAATAGTGTCCCTTTTATGAAATCAGCTGGTCAAACCAACTGAGGAAGCATGTACCTGAAGTAAAAAGACCCATTGTCCGCAGAAACCCACGAAGCAGCGAAAAATCTGCGTTATTTATTTAGATATACTTACATATAAAATCCACGATAGAGTGAAGGCGCGAAAGTTGATGCGCGATATAGCGAGTGATTACTGTACTACTAACCTGAAGAAGGGGCCTGAGCTGCCTCAAAAGCTTGCATATTGTTATCTCTTCAGTTAGTCAATTAAAGGTGTCATTTTGCGTCACTTCTCATTGCATTCATAATGGCACTGGTCCATCACCCTACTACTCCTCTTGTTTGTAAAAATTCTTGTTTTATGTTTTTGCTAATAGTTGCCCAGTGAGTGAATTGTGGAAGGTGAAATTGAATCCTTATATTTTAATGTCTTAGCTACACCACACTGCACAGACAGTCATACACTTTCCTCAATACCATCCAACACACACAAACATACACGCACACACACACAAAAACACACACACACACATATATACATAATGGTATATATAAAGTATTAACCAGAGAATCCATATATAATGCAGGAATATAAAAAGGTCATTCCTCTTGTGTAGTAACAGCGGTGGGATAACAACTGAAGTGTCCCCTACAGTGGATGCTGGTGAAATGATAATGACTTTATTTTTTCTCCTTGGTTTTCCTAATACTGACAAGCAGTCAAAGAAGTCATTCAACAAGTTGTTCGATGATTTTCTGCTATTTGTATATTGCTTTTCCTACCCTAAGATTGTTTAGTCTGATATGTAAAGACAGAACAAGAATAAAATCTGGCAGCTGGGATCCAGTGTTGATGACCACCAAGTTTGAAACTTAGCACTGTAGACTCACAAATTTGAGTTTTCCCCTCAAGAAGCCAGTAATCCAAGACACTAAAGGGTGTCCATTTTCAATGATCTTAGCTTATATCCTAGCAGTAAAGGTTGTAAGTTGTTCCCAACAGTTTCTACAGTAATGAATAGTGTTTTAGTTAATCTTGTGCAAGGGCCTGCTAAGTCTTTCCAGAAGCACAGATTTGTATGCAAAAACTTTTTTGCTGTGGCCAATTTCCTTTGATGCCATGTCTTAAGTGAATCAAAACACTTCTTTCTAAGCATTGGCTGAAAGACCATTTTCTTTGGGAATTCAGTTCTTTTACCACTGGTATCCAGTGGAAAATCAGTGACACAGGCATTAATGAATCTGTGGGCATAATTCTACTCAATCAACAGAAAAAAATAAATATAGAAGATGGTTTATTTAAAGTAAAGTAATACCTGATTATAAATAACAAAAGGTTTTTATTTACTAAAGACTGAACTCTACCCACAGAGAAAGTTACATCTGATGTTCCTAAGAAAACAGTACAACCTATTTATCAGTCAGTCATTATCCCACCTGGTATATCCTAACACAGGGTCACGGGGGTCTGCTGGAGCCAATCCCAGTCATCACAGGGTGCAAGGCAAGAACAAATCCTGGGCAGGGTGCCTGCCCACACACCAAGCACACAGTAGGGACAATTTAGGATCACCAATGCACCTAACCTGCATGTCTTTGGACTGTGGAAGGAACCCACACACACGGGGAGAACATGCAAACTCCACGCAGGGAGGACCTGGGAAGCGAATCCAGGTCTCCTTACTGCGAGGCAGCAGCGCTACCACTGTGCTACCGTGCCGCCTACAACATATTTGTGCCATGGAAAAATGTACATCCTTCTTTAGTCTTGTTTAACAAGATAACTACCAAGTTAATTATTAATGTTTGGCGTTAAGTACTCTTATATTCATTTTTACATTTAGGAATATATATATATATAAATATATATATATATATATATATATATATATATATATATATATATATATAAATGAAAGAAAGAGAATTTGAAACTATAAGACACATCATTATGAAAGAGCACTGATACAGCGCGTTGCCACACCCACCAGGAGACAGTCTGCCACATGTATTAGACCTAGTTCATACTAACATGGAAAACATATTTTTTTTATTTGTTTTAGCCTTTTTTTCTTAACTGAAAAGGGATTTTTAAAAAATAATAACAAATTGTTTCAAAAACTATCTCCAAAGTCTCCAAAGGCCAGGCTTTCTATAGAAGTGTTGATAAGTAAAACAGTTTTTGTAAAACACTGATGTATGATTGCCATGTGATCAGGCACTCACTTCATTTTTGTTGCGTTAAAGCCTTTTGTAGGTTATCCTCACTCTGGGGATAGGCTTTTCTTAACTTCTCTGCCTCAGCTGATCTCTACTGTGCTTTGAAACGCTTGAATACTTTGCCGTATTTATCTTGACAGAACTCACAGTATATATTTTCAAAAGATTTTGGGTACTTTATTTTCATTTCTTATCTGAAAAAGTATTGTAGTTGTACATCGTTTCTCCAAGCAAAGAAGTCTGGTATAGTATTTTCTTCAGCTGGTCTTTGTTCTTTCTCTTTCTTTCATAGTTTCCATTTACAGTGTACTTTGTATTTATTTCATAAGTAAACATCACTCTTGGCTGACAAACTGTGCATGCTCATTAGAAAAGATTAGTGTGCGTTTGGCATTTCAGTGCAATGAAAAACTTTTAGAAAATAATCTGAAAATGCTTGTGTGGACAAAAAAAAACATTTAAAACAAAAATAACATTTTTAAAATTAGCTGTGTTAGAGTGAAATAAGTCTTGGAAATGCTACATTTAAGTACATCTGACGACATGGTAAGGGCAGAACCAACTTTTTTTATGAAGGAAAACAGAACAAAGATTCAAGAGACTGCATTTAAGTACAAAGCACTTGAATTACACATTTAAGCCTACTGTGTAATAAAGAAGAGACCAATGGTGTAAACCTTCACTCTGAGAATAAAGTTGATTTTAGATGATCCGTGATTTGTATAGAAGTCAAGCAACATCTAGCCATGGAGATTCAGACCTGGAGGATAGTTTGCAGTGTTTACAAAGAAAACTGATTTTCTTAGAAAGAGAAGAAGTTAGTAATATGAGATATGCTTTCTTAGATGTTTTAAAAAGACTGAATTAGTGCACTAGATACAAAGTACTAACTACATACTGTACAGGCAAGCATCTCATTTGAAGCTGTACTTTGTGGTCTTTTCTCTTTTTTGGAGTTATGCATGTGACATTCATAATTTCAGCAGGTGATTAACAGCAGAGGAAGATCTGGAGCTGTCCCTTAACCAACATGAACTTTGGCACAGACACAGACAGGCACTGAGACTGCCAAGTCCAAAACACACACGTTTATTTTCTTCCTCTACAGCACCACGCAGTGCCCAAATTCCCAACAATACACACTGTCCTTTTTCTCTCTTTTCTTCCCTTCTTCTCTTTACTTTTCTTCTGTCGCCTCCATTCCTCTCAAGCTTCGTCTACCTTCCTCCTGACTCCAGCTCTCCGAATAGAGTGAGGCGGCCTCTTTTATACTGCACCCGGAAGTGCTCCAAGTGCTCCTTGATCAAGTTCTGGCAGCACTTCCAGGTGTAGTGGAAGTGATGCATGGAAATCCGGCTCTTCTTCTGGCAGCACTTCAGTGCGGAGGAAGTGCAGCAGACCACGGCTCTGGAACTGTCCCGGTGCCCCTGCAGGGTTGAGATTCTAAGCTCCGGTCCTGAGGCCCCAATGTAAACCAGGGGGGCTGCCGTCTCGTGTCCCTTGGGAGGTACTGCTGGTAATATGTCCTCTCCTCAAAAGGGCTTCCCGACTGGGCAAGGTCTTCAGCTGTATATCACACCAAAAAAGGAAGCTAAATAAGCAGTAAAAAAAACAAAAAGCTGGGGGTGGCAGAATGTAATGGAATAAAACACATTCACACAAAAGGAAATTTTGTACTGTCTCTCCAGGCCTGTTTAAATTGGTCTCGGTCCCTTATTTAACCACTTAGATGGCTGCCTGCTTACATACTTGCATACCATATACATCTGCTTCCTCTTCTTCCCCTCGTCAAGCTCTTGCCAAAGCTCATACTCCTGACTCCAGGCTCAGTGGGTCTTTGACTAGGAAGGGGTTTCATTGCCATCACAGAATACCTTTGTGATCACACCCTTGGACCACCTCTAGGGCAGAGCTATCCTGCAGGCACCTTCCGCTAGCAGTTCCAGGTTCTCCTACAGTCCTGATCAACATTTTATATTGAAAGGATCAAGCGGCAGTCCATCGCAGGGAAAACACACACTAGGGCCAATTTAGCATCACCAATCCACCTAACCTGCATGTCCTTGGACTGTGCGAAGAAACTGGAGCATCTGAAGGAATTCCATGCAGACATGGGGAGAGCATGCAAATTCCACACAGGGAGATCCCGGAAGTGCACCTTTGTCTACTTACTGTGAAGCAGCAGTGCTACCACTGCCCACCATACCACCCACCCTTACATTAGGGACACTCATAAGCCTTCTGGCAGTCAGTAAGTCTGACGTATCTTCGTCATGGAAGCTGTCTGGTTACACTGTAAACTTTCAAAGAATTTATGTTTTAATTTGTCACTGCAGAAGCCAAGGTGCATACTGGTGAAACATGATGGTTTTGCATATACTTTATATTTTAAATGTCATAAGTTAATTAAATTATTTAGGGAAGTGTGAATGTGTTCATTACAGCAGCATTTATTAAATCTATCTTTAAAGGAAGATTTATTCAGGCTGTCAGACCCAAGATGATTTTGTCATGAAACCTCTTTGCTATACCGATAGTAGCATGGGACTTACTTTCGCTTTTTATCATTATTCATGGTTTGTTGATTTCCCTTCACTTATTGTTTGCTTTATAAATTCAGTCTGTGCGTCACCACTGCTGGATAAATGCATCTCTTGTGTTTAAAGGAAAAATGCTGTCACAGGAGCTAGAGTAAAATACCAAAAATGCTAAACTGCTGAATTTTTTACTCATTTTACTTTGCTGGCATCCACAAAACTGCTCATTTTTGTGAAATCTTGCTGTATTTACTGTATTAGAAAGTATAAATATACTTGAGCGTATTTTTAGTTTAAGGTTTGAAAAGTAATGTCAACTTATCTTCATCATTTTCTTTAGTTCTTCAAAAATGCATTGAGGATTATTACAAAAAATGTATTTTATAGCACTTTTTCATAAGCACTTGATTAAACTGTTGTGACGTGACAGTAGATGGCTTTTTTATTTGCCATTGAGGTCTCTGTTTTGAGAAAGGCATCCAGAGATTTGCTTTCTTCTTCTTCTGATGATTACAGTACATTTCCCACCTCTGTTTGTCTTCCTTCCTTCTTGGATCATTTAAGACTCTGACTACTAACTTTCATTAAAGATTTTATCTAAGTTATGGAACTCACAAGCTTAACAAGCTTGACCTGGGGAGTCCTCCACAATGAATTATTGAATATTTAAGTGTGAAATTGGTTGTTTGAGAACTGCTGTGGAATAATGATTATTGCTGTCCTGGCATTGTATGTTAAGATTAAAGTATAAGTATCTACTGTTCCAATAAAATAATAAGAGACACAACAAAAATAACCATGTACATGACAGTATTTTTGCAGGTATAATTCATGTAATATGTCTAACATAATAAGAACTTTGGATCTGAATCTAGCTTGTTGATTTCCACCACACAATTAAGTAAATGGTCATGTATATGTACAGATCATTATGTTATAATAATTCAACAGGAATTATCATTTTTTAATCATCATATTCTAGTCCATTGCTCCAGAGGAGCGTCATATTAGTGAGCTGAGATTAGATGCTATCCCTGTCCCTAGAAACTTTCTGCAGACCGTCCTTAGGAAAACATCAATGCTATCAGAACAATCAAAAGATATAATCCCCTTCAGCATTTCCAGGCTCCTGCTTTTGGTCTTCTGCTCGTGGTTCATGCTTCATTCACCTCTTATAGGACGCACTCAGGGGGCATCCTATCTACATTTCAAACCACCTTCAATGCATACAAGCAGAAGTCCTATTCCAAGGTACTTTCGTTCTGCTAAGCTCTTCACCCATTCATGCAGAGTGAGCCCAGAAACCCTTTGGCAGCTTGTACTCATGGCCTCTTTCGGTCTCTACTCAGAACTCGAGACCATAGGCAAGCTTGGAGATGTAGACTGAACACTATTTTTATGAACTCAGCTGAAAAAGCCAAGTGAACTCACCATGTGGGTTTAATTCCCTGGTGAAGGTGAAGGTCTAGTGCAGTGCATTTCAGGTGACAGACAGAAGTGAGATGGACCCAGGCATAGTAGAGTTTGGAAGTGGAAACTGTCTTTTGGGACATGGAATGTTATTTTCTAAAGAAGTCCAACACAAAATTAGTCAGACTTAACCAAACATCCAAGTCCCTTTTAGTCTTCACAGTAGAAAATGATGCAAGAAATAAAGCAATGTGAAGAAAACATTACACATATTAAAAAGAGTAATTAAAGTGTCAAATAAAATCCACACCAAGTGGAAGGTGGACAGTTTTCTGCTTGACTTGAATGAAGAAGAGTCCCTTAATTTGAAAAGACAGTTACACACCTTTTTAGAATGCTAGCTTAAAAAGTTACCAAACAAGGCTTTCATTCATCATAGCGTAAGTCTGAAATGATTCCTTCCCATACATGAATGTGCATTATTACCAGGACCCAATGGCACTTTGTGTGCTTTACCTGTCACTTTCATAACTCTAGTCACAAATACACTAACCCAAGAAATTGCCATATTTATACTACGTCATAACCCGGAAAATTTCCAGGTTGATCTTTCCTGTAATTTTTAACTGGGCTTTGATCACAAATGCTTTAGGCTCAGGGATATTAATGCTTTATAAAATGTGGCACACTCCTAAGGATACATCATACAATTTTAGACTATCTAGTTCAGTTAGTGAAATAACTTACAGAGGTCATACATGAGCTTGGTGCTCCATTTTTGACAAAATGAATAATTTGGCACACAAGTAATCAGTTTATCTATGCTACAGTTTTAATAGATGCATATAAAAACTTGTACTAAACCTTTGTATTAGTGATGTGACAACAGATACAGAATTTCATGAGATGCATTTCCCTAGTTAGAAAACAAATGTTCTATATTATTTAAGGTGTTGAACTTTACACCATAATATTTATGCTTAATTTCCCTTATAGGTTCATAGGTTATTATTCTCATGTATACAGAGTACAGTGAAATTCATTCATTTGTGTGCTATTCAACATGTACATGTCACCACTCTGCCATAATTTGTGAGTATAACTACCTTATCTTGAAACTTCAAACTCTCTTACATGCACATTCCTCAGAACACATTTGTTGTTAAAAGACACCAGATTTTTAACACTCTGACTTACATTAGGATGCTGAGCATGTCAATACTCCAGCTGTAGAAAATCAATCTAAAAAAATTGCACTGTGTCTCTTGTATCTTGAGGTGTTTTTTCTGTAAAAAGGCACTACAAAAATAAAATGTGTTTTCGTGTGTGTTTGAAATTATGGACACTGATATCAGCCCATAAATAAACCACCTCAAACAAAATTGTCCTCTGTGAAAGGAACGTTTCTCATCAAGGGAATGATCAAAAAACAGTTCCTCTTGGCGATAACAATCGAGATATGGGAGAAAGATTTGTGCCGCATGCTTGCTTGGGTACTGCATATTTCACTCTGTCTAACATGACCACAAATGGCTTTTGAAATTGCCTGCAGTCTGGTTTGGGACAGTCACAAATCAGGTCACTCATTACTTATTTTGAAGAGTTACTTGTCTTAAAATGTTTTTCCTTGTTTTACTGCTTTATTGTTATCAAATGTTTTAGCCTTTAGCATTATTGTCATGTACAGTATAAATAATCTTAGTTATGCAGTCAATTTGTACCATTTTGAAAATCTGTGTATGTTTCACTTTATATGCCTTATTTATAGTATCTTTACGTGAAAAATCTGAAAACATATGTGGTGCCTAATCTTCTTAAACATAATGATAAAGAACCTAAATCAGAACCTTGCAGTTTCATAAAATTGAAAAGATTAAAACCAATACATCATATCTCTCTTTCTTTCTCTCTCTCATATATATGTATGTATATATATTATATAAAAAAAATCCTGTGACAAGACTTTTTTTCAAGAGATTTTATTCAAGTCCGGTAAGATGAGAGACTTTGGCCATGAGATTTTTTTGAAGTCATGCAATCCTCTCAACCATATTCAACCATGCACCTCACTTTAAGTTCCCAAATAAACAAGACTTATTATGTCCAAATCTTACTGAAGAATTTCATCACGAAGGGTTTTCAACAGAAAAAATGAGTACACGGGCAATTCTAGCACAGAGAAACGATGAAGTCAAACAAATTAATGGCAAAAATGACGATCAGTTACACGGCAAATTGGTAAAATGTATATCAATAGACTATGCTGAAATTGTTGATGTTGATCGTGCAGAAGATGAAAACATCAACTTACAATATCCCAAAGAATATCTACAACCATTAAGGCTGTCCGGTATGAGGGGCCAAACAGGCCATAAATCATATATTCCTGTTAGAATAGTTTTTGCAAAGACAATTAACAAATCTCAGAGCCAAACGTTTGAAAAAATCATTTTATTTAATAGAGAAAAAGAAACAAAATTCAATCACTGGCAGTTATATGTTGTGTTGTCACGGTGAAAGTCCAACCACAGAATCAAAATTAAATGCAATATTGACGAAAATTTAACTAAAAAAATTGTTTTCGCTGAAGTTTTACAGTAAAAGTGTAAGTTTAAAAAGTATTTGCGTGTTAATTTCAAAGCCAAACAGAACAAAATCGTATTACAAAACGAATAATTCTAAGGCAACATGAAACATATTTTTTTTAATTATGATGTTTTACTAATTTTTAATATGGTTAATTACTTGCTGCAATGTAAAATAGTTAGTGCTATTGTGCATATGTAACAATTCGCATGAAAATAACAATCTGTTTAAATTGTACATCCGCATCCACATATGCAAGTGGCAGAACCGCAAAAAGGCTAGCGTGTATCACAGGCCCTGGGGTTGGCTAACAAAGTGAGCCCCCTAGTATATATATATATATATATAGTAAATAGAGATATATAGTAGTGTATAGTAGAATACACAAAGCAACATTAATGGTATATATATGTTTATTAAGAATTTCAAAATCAAATTACATCACTTTTTTAAAGTGTCACATTCATTTGCTCTGCAATTGTTTAGAAAATGGATGGATGGATACAGTATTATTTGCAGATGATACACCCATTAGATTATTTTTAATGTAACATAAAATCTGGGTACATGTTTATTCATTGTATGCATAATGTCTTATTGAGCTATGTTTAGGCAACTCCTTTTCTCTTTAAATCATTACTAGATAAGTTCAGTCATTTTCTGCTTTCTTTCCATACCTTTTTTAACTTTTACAATAAAAGATCATTTAACTAACCTGGTACAATTCATTTGTACAAGCCGATGATGTGACACTGCATTGCCACCCGCTCATTTAACTTGTACTTGAGATGAGGTGAGGTGGCTATTAGGCATAGAATACAAAACAACTTATTTTATGTATATCACTCTTTACTGAATGCAGGCACAGATCGCTGTGAACAATTCCCAGTCAAAATACAAGTTTAGATTATGCTATTTACTAAATACAGAACTGGAAAATTGTAGTGTAAATGCAGTTTTGTCAAAACACACATAAGGTAAAAATGATTTAAACATAAGTGGAAATTGACATGTAAAAGGGGAAAATATGAAATTATATAAGTGGACATAACTTCTCTCAAAGTAAATTAGAGTAAACTAATCAGTAATTGACGTTGCCCAGAAAATTTCTCTTTTTCAAAGCTGATTAAAAAAATTGCCAATGCTTTTAAATTTGTAAAATTTGCTAATGTAAAAAATCATTGCAGCTCTATCCAAGAAATCTCAAAAATATAAAACTTTCATATCAAATTTCCTTGAAGCCTAAATGTACCATATTTAATCAAAATCACTTTCTTGGAGCCTAGAGTTTTCTTGGGACAAGCATACAGACAGACATAATGAAAACAATAGGTGCTTTTTATATTGTTTTGGTCACACCTAAAAAGTTAATTTGCTACATTATTGCACTGATATTTTTGATATAAATGATAGCTTTTTTTCAGAGAACTTTGTTAATATAGAGCCTTTACTAGTGAATACAAAATCTAAATTTTCAACTTACATTACATAATCAAGTAAATGTCATTCTTGTCATTATAGTATCGTATTCAGTATCATATGCCAACCTGTTGATTAATTAAACTGCAAACTTTATGGATTACAAAAAGTCTTTACAAGTGTTACTCTTAAAAAAAAACTTTGATCCTGCCACAATTTTTATGAACATTGTTTTCCGCTACAGTACAAGTATTCAGAGAACTGTATTTTATCCAGTAGCTTTGGATGCAGAGCAGGTGTCTGCTCGGCATAGGATGCTAGTCAGTTACAGAATGCACTTAACAGACACACACACACTCAGTCCCTCAAACCAAGCCAGCCTACTGTCATCAGAGTGGGTCGCATACTAGTGTATTGAGGATATGACATAAAGAGAGAGTACCTGTGCAAATGCCACAGAGTGACCATTGCATGACAAAAGTACTAACTACTGTGCCACTGTCATGCCCACACTGAAACAACCCTCCATCAGTTCTGTGAAACCAATTACTTTTAATGCCGTGACACAGAGCTGGAGCCTTTTATGCAGAATGTCAAGACCAACTTTGGATTGGGCACCGGTTCATTGTAAGGCACACTTATGCAAACATTCACAGCTACTCATACTGGACCAATTTTCTTTTGTCATAAATTTCTTTAGAAGGTGAAAAATATGTACAGTATTAAAGGGTAATACCCAGCTTTGAGATCTCTTCACTGAAAGAATAATTTAGCACCCTTAGGTCAGAAGGCAAGTCAGCGCTGAGTAAGGGAACAAATCCTGCTCTACCTTTTGTGATATTTTGCACTATTGAAGCACACATCTTCCCTCACAAAAGCCGCTTTGCCTCGGGCATCAATAAATTACTCCTTATCGCTGACGTTTGTTCCATATTTTACACTCGGGATCGATGCGGCATTAACAGAGCTGTATATCATTCACTGCATGGGCTCAGCCCTGGCAGTCAACAACATGAAAATTGACAAATGTCAAACTTACTTGTTTTAAACAAGGCAGAACAGAGAATGCAAAATGCAATATAGGCCTTAAAAACAATTAATTCAATGGTCATGTGATGATTTTTTTTGTTTTTATCATGACTTTTCCAGCAGTATGCAGCCTGAAAGCCGAATACACTAAGCAGTAGTGTGCAATACTATGAATGGATGTACAGTAAATGGTGTTTAGATTGATAGCTGATGAGGAACAGCAGGAGTACATTTCTAAATCATATATATTCTCCGCGTCAACACATAGCGGCTGACTTCAACTGAGGTCAGCATTTTGTAAGTGTAAAATTACTTTGAAGAAAATAAAATTTTTTATATCCACTGTGAAGCCCTGGGTGGCATACAGGCACCCTAACCCTAACCTGACATAGACAGGCACAGAGACGAGTTTAGCACCTAGCACACGGTTTATTTACACAATTTAGCACATTGGACAAACCACCACAACCCATCACAGTCCCTTCTTTGCTGCCAGTTCTTCCACCTCCACTCTTCTTCTGGCTGTGTCCTCTTGCTCCTGACTCCGCCCTCTAATATGTCTCGGGGCCGGTAGTGCCCAGAACACTGTCTCTCCTCTGCTCCTTCCACTAAAGGGGCGTAACAGCCGGGCAAGGGTTTCAGCCATCCGTCACTCCACTTAAGTCAGTTCAGGGTGATGTCTGAGCCTCTAAAGCATTGGGCAAAAGGATGGAATTACCTTTCAAGCATTTTATCAAACTCACACACACCTAAGTTAAGTTTGCCAATTAACCTACTGTAACATGAACAATTATAGTATGTACATGGATAAGTTGGGTACCCAGAGAAAAGCTCCTTTGCCAAAACAGGAGGAATGTGCAGAATTCACATAAAGGACTCAGTACCCATGATCCAGCAGTGCTTACTACTGCAACACTGTTCCACCCTATGTAGCAAACATTAAACAAAAGTATTAATCAAGTTTTATGACAAGTAGACATTTATTTTTTTAACAAGGTAATGAGCCTTTAGAAGTTCTCTGCCATTTAATAAAGAACGTGAACTTCAGCTTAAGATCTTTTTTGTATCCCAGATTTAACAACTCTAGATTTCACCTTGTATTTAGGATTTTGTAGAATGTCAAGGAGGTAGAGGTTGACCAGCTGGCCTAAGGCTTTAGAGCTGTGTATTTACCTGTGAGAGGACTGTGGACAACACCAGAGGCTTGTTTTCTCCAGAAGTATTGTTGCTTTACTCTCCTGTATATAACAGCTGCCTGTTTCACAATTCTTACATTAGCAGGACTTTGTATTAGTATGATTTTTTTATTTTTAACCATATTTAATGGTTTTATGTAATCTCATTGTAAGTTTTAGCATATCGTTGTTATAATTTTATAGTTATAAATTTGTGTCGTACACTGTGACTACACAGGAATAAACTAAACTGAAGGGAATCCCTGTAATTCTGTACTACCACCTTTGTAAAAAACAATAGTAATAAATGCGAAGAAGAAACTATGGATTAAACAAAGATGTTTCACAAAAAGAAGAATTCAGAGGTTTCAGGGTAATGTCTGTATTTGACTGGTAGCATTTACTGATAGTGGTGTCTCAGAGTGGCATTATGTTGCATGCTGACTAGACATGCAAGTAAGAAGTGCACTGTAGTTTGTAGATGCAGCAGTAAACTTGAATGTGAACTTCACTTGACATATACCTTAAAAAAAATAGATACAGTATCCTAGTTACGCTGAGGTCAATCAGGAACAGCTCTGTTAAACAACACAGTTTCAAATGTGAGTACGAAATAAAATATATGCACAATGCTAATTTTTTGCAGAACATATATAATGTCCTAATGAATAGTTTGTTAGAAGTGAGTGGCAGAGATCTTTCTTTTAGAGATTTTCAAAACAATAGTTTGGTGCATAAACAATAGTCTAAACACACAAGTTGTTGTATCTTTTACAAAGTTCAAAATCATATCTAGAATCCTACACCTGAAAAATTTGTTTCTTTGTTGAGTGTATTGCTAAGTCATTCCATTAATGTGTAAAACTTCAGACCCTTATTACTGAATGAAGTTTTCTCTTTTAAACTAGGCATGGTGACATGGTAGCTTGCCTTTTTTGCTTTATTTTGAAAGTGTATTGAATTTGAATATGTTTCTGGATGATACAGTATGTGCTGAAAATCAGAGAATGTGACTGTGGTGTGCTTCATAAATAAACCCATATGGACTTTTTATTGTCAGACAGACTTATTCCAGTTTTGGGTTGTGAGGAGTAGTAGGGTGTTATACTGTGTAACCCATTACTAATGCACAGAGAAGTCAAGCAAAATGACACCTTTTATTGGCTAACTAAAAAGATTACTTTATGCAAGCTTTCAAGCACCTGACCTGCCTTGAAAGCTTGCATATTGTAATCTTTTTAGTTAGCTAATAAAAGGTGTCATTTTGCTTGACTTCTCAATGGGTTATGAGGAGCACAGGTCATTCTGGCAGCAGAAAGAGCACAACAGGATCCAGTCCTAGATAGAATGGCAGTCTTTAGCTGGACACAATCACCAAAACACCCAGCAAACCTTGGAAACTGAGTAAGCATTACTCAAAGTTACCTGGGCTGAAAAAACCTGCATTACCAACTGAGATAAAATGTTAGTATTAAAGCTTACACTTCTATTGTGCAAAGGTTAACATTCTTATATTTTTAATTGCCAATAGCTATATATGCTTGTGTTGAATGAAAAGCAATTCATACAACTTTATTGTTAATGGATGGCAGCACATGTTTTTGATACGTTGTAATATATTATTTAGATTATTAGATCTCCTAGTATGTCAGGTGTAGGCAAACTGTAGCATTAAGTGGTAATTTTGTTGTTGTTCTGACTAGTAATGTTACAATTTTAGCAATTTACTGTAACAGACTTTTTTTTATTGTCGATGAAGTTTACCGAATGTTAAAGTTGTTTATACTGTTGATTTTGTTGATGTGAGAAGCCAGCATCATCAAGCCAGCAAATACAAAAACAATAAACCAATAAAACCTGACCTATGTGACCAATATCGAAGTGGATGACCTATGACAGCAAGAAGCTTCACTAAAAATAGGGAGATGGACTAAGAAAAATCAGTGGGTTAGCCTAAATTTCCCCTTGGGATTAATAAAGTATCTATCTATCTGTCTATCTATCTATCTATCTATCTATCTATCTATCTATCTATCTATCTATCTATCTATCTATCTATCTAAAAGAAATTGCTTTCCAGGTTGTTATTTTTCAAAAACATGCAGCTCATATCTGTCTATTATATAAATAAATCCTGGGATGAGACAAAATTTTTTAGCCTGGGACGAGATGAAGCTTTTTCAGAAAGATACTTTCAAGTACCGTGAGATGAAACTTTGTGCCAAGAGATTTAACCACACCCAGGGCTGGAAATAAAAGACAAAGAGTAGACGGCAAAGTAGAACGTCATAAAGAATTCAGGGTAATAATGTTGTAGACATTGGCAAAACCAGCCACTAGAGGCAACAAAGACTGTACACCTTTTGCTTTTCATGTACTTATGGCCGTGTCCCCAGCTATAGAAAGATGCACTCTGCATAGAAGCAGTGAGACAAGCAGTGCTGGAGCTGCAGATGTAGTCGTTTCTTTGCTCTCCTCCTTTGTGTACTGATGCAGCAACCAAGAAATGGCCACAGACTAGCAGATGGCCACTCATTGTGCTCACAGACTTCCAATCTTTGGGGAAATGATTGGCCATGCCATGCAGATTTTTTTTAAAGTCACTCTTCACATAGATGACACATCTTTTTTGTTTCTGATCTATGCAGATGGTTCGCCCTTTTTTCTTCCATCAATCAGATAGAAATGTTTTGTAAATAGTAATAAATCTTTGGTTATTGTTACTATTATTTCACAGGGTCTCATATGTTTTCTGACTCTTTGACTTTTAAGGTTTATTTTGATCATTGCTGCTCCAAGTGGCTGATTCTTATACATTCAGCCTGCACTAGACATGAACAAGGTATACAGCCACAGTCTCAAAGATCAGTTTGTGTTACTCCATACTGGCAATGTATGGATACCAGTGATCCACACCTGACCCACAGAGCCTAAATTACAATGACCTGTTCACTCGGTGACCGAAATCTGACCAGTCTGACATATGCTTGTAAGTCAGCGTATGACTGTATTTCTGTCTTGCCTGAAGAAGGGGCCTGAGTTGCCATGAAAGTTTGTATATTGTAATCTTTTTAGTTAGCCAATAAAAGGTGTCATTTTGCTTGACTTCTCACTACAGCCATAATGGCTAATAAGGTACAACATCCTAGTACTACAGACTTATTTAGTCTGAAATGATTCAGATTGAGGCATTACATCTTACTACTTTGAATCATGAGAACTGATTCTCATTTTACTTTTCACCTCAGGTTGTAAATGTTTACATAGACATTTCTAAGATATTTTCCTTGTGATTTTTGAACTATCTTCTATTTTATCTTGTTTTGTAAAGTTTGTTATGGTTTTGCACTCTTTCAGGTGGGCTATATCAAATAAAGAGCTATTACGTCATTGAACCAACTTGTTCAGAATCATACATTGAAGTGATATGAAATTTTAATCAGTGACCTCAGGACCAATTCCATTACTAGCCCACACTTCCAATCAGGTTTACTGTTGTATGTGTTAATTCACCTTTAATTCATGTTAACATTGTCTGGTGAGAATGCTTTATTATAAATATTATTATTTCCTACATGCTTGCGTGAGTCTGCGTAATTCCCAAGAAAGCACATTTAATTGACTCAGTCCTAATGAAACTCTCCACAAGCTCACTTTGGGTGAAGATCATAGCAGCAACTTCCAGGAGTGATGGATCTATTAGTATGCAGTAGGCATTAACACATCAGGGAGAAGCCGTTTTGGCAGGATATAATGCACATAAGCCCTTTTGTACATTAATTAGTTTATGGTAGAGTTTCTACATGAAATGAAAGTGGTCATGCAATGCATTTTCAATTATTTATGGTGCTCACCTCTGCATTGTACTAGTTCTTCAGGTATAGAGCACTGTGTGAGTCACTAAGATCAGCTAAATACTGCAATGTGCTATGCATTATTATACGTGTGTCAGGAAACATTTATATACCGAAACCATTCGTACTCACAAAGATATGTGCTTGTCTGCATTTATTTATTTAGTCATCCAGTTCAAGGTATGACAAGGTTATCTGCTGCACAATCTAAAATCTCATTAAGATTTTACCTTGGAAGGCCCATGTTTGCTGATTTTGCTTGAATGATTCCTAATCCTGTTTAGATATGCAGTTTCTAATTGCTGGGCTGATTATATGCAGACTCCAGTATTTGCTCTCCTTAGATTGTCTCCGTTGAATAAGTGCTTTAAGATGAGTGACTTGCTGCTGTTTCCTTTTACACTGATATAGCTTATCATGAATTAATTATCCTGCACATTAATTTGGCCCCTAGATGATTGTGTCATTCCTGTAGGGTGTAAAGATTTCTTGTTAAAGGATCCTCTGCTGTCAGATTGAAGTGCTGTTTGGATTCCTTTTAAGAAATTACATTTTTTTTTTCTCTGTAGTTGTATCCTCAGGTTTTAGAGTGAACAATTTTATCCTGTTTGTCATTTTTAAGTGCTTAAATGTGCAATACCATACTTCACCATATAAGCGCTCAATATTAATATGACCAACAAGTCTTTTGAAACTTGCATGAATTTTTTTTTTTTGTGTCACATGCCTCTGCATCTCTTTGTCCTTGGACAAACTGCTTCATTTAAGATGATGCATTTGAAGTGAACAACTGTTAACAATGTGCTGTACAAATGACTCAAATAATCAGTCCTATTTATTTGTGTTGTGTCTAGAAGAAGCTCTCATCTAAAAGGAGACTTAAGCACCGGTGGAGAGAGGTTTTTATTGTCTTGGGAGAGACATTTTCTGACAAAACAATTTTGCTTCAATTTTAAGTTTTAAGTACATCCGGGCGGCACGGTGGCGCAGTGGGTAGCGCCGCTGCCTCGACTTGGGTTCGCTTCAAGTGGCACTCCGTACGTGGATTTTGCATGTTCTCCCTGTGTCTGCGTAGGATTCCCCTGGGTGCTCTGGTTTCCCCCCCATTGTCCAAAGACATGCAGGTTAGGTGCATTGGCGATTCTAAATTGTCTCTAGTGTGTGCTTGGTGTGAGAGTGCATGTGTGTGTGCACTGCAGTGGGCTGGTGTCCTGCCTAGGGTTTGTTCCCTGCCTTGCGCACTTTGTTCGCTGGGATTGTCTCCAGCAGACCCCCGTGACCCTGTAGTTAGAATATAGCAGGTTGGATAATGGATGGATGGATGTGTAACATCCCATTGTAGAATATTTTGGGTTATTTTTAAGTAGGCTTAAAGATTGTACTCTGTTGTAAAAATACTGAATATTCTTTATTATCAGTGTTGAGAAACAACAAAATCAAAGATAATTTAAACAAACAGAAACTAAAAAAGGATCAATTTTGGCTATTCTTTGTCAATTCTTTATTTGTCTTACAATTCAGTAATGATGGAGATGAGCACACCTCAGGGCCAAGTCACACCAAGAGAACACACCAATTCCATCAACTGCAGATATGTCATCTCAAATTAGGATTACTGATTCATGAACCTAACCAAAATGGTTTTTAAATAACATTGGTTAAAAATAATTACATATATTCAACATTACATCGATATATGTAGTATCTCTGATATGGGGATGAAATGTTAAAACTTGCAAAGTTTTCAGAATTTGGAACTGAATTGTGCCTTTCTGATAATGGGGGAGCACTCATGGGCGATATTACATGGAGTTTATTGTTTAGACTAAAATGCTGAAGTAACAGACTAAAATGCTGAACTGATATTACTGGAATTCCCTGACTTTAAGTTTAAGGGTTAACAATGGGAGTTTGTTTTAGTATTCTGATTTGACCTGGTTAAGGTTTAACAATTGCTTGATTGTTTTTCTGCTGACAAAAGGTTTGATAATTCAGATGTAGTTTTTGTATAATAATTATTTAGTAGGTTGTTTTGAACTTTTATTTAGAAATAGGAGACATATCTGGTATGGGCCTGGTATGTTTTTATAATAGCTAAACACAAACTAATATGAGATAAAAGGATATACTTTTCAACAAAATCTTGAATGCAGTGAGCAAATTAAACTGTTAACCAAATGAAAAAAAAAACACTGTATCTGCAGTCTTAAATGAGATCCTGCTCTGACCAGTACAAAACCTTGTGTGCTGCTGATAAAGATGTCCTCCCATCAGCCCCAGTGCACTCCTGCTGCCTGAAATTATTGTACCTCCTTGTTGGGTGGCTCCACCCTGCCTTTATCACCCATATCTCCAATATGGCATATACATAGCCAATATCTTAAGTCAGATCAACGGCACAGCACGTGCAAAATTTCATGAAAATCAGTCTAGCCATTTCTTTGTGAATAAACAAAGCTAAAATGTGCTGCCCCAAAAAGAGAATGAAGATCATCTTAAAACTGCTGAAGCCACAAGAGTCGTGGTTATGTACCTGCCTATGTTTCTGTAGGTGATATTACACTTTGCCTTCACTTCTGTTTTGCTTATAGTTTTTTGCCTGGGAATTAAGGACTCATTCTTACTTTTAGGTCAGTAGACATAAGTAGAGTCACCCTAAATAGGGTCTGAACAACAATGTACCTCAGTTCCTGAAGCCCTGCATACCTAGTGGGGATGCTATGGCTGATAATCTTAGAGTGCAGTAAGTAGAAACATATACACCCAGGTTTAATAGGTAATCTGTGCACCTACTGTATGTACCTTTGTGGCTGAAGTCCATTTGCCATCTGGGGAAACTATGGCTGGCAATCATGTCCAGGTGAAAACACGTTATATTCCTATAGTCTGAAGTATATCCTATCACATAGCAAACAACTTAAGGCTTAGGGTCAGTGTGGAAAACAAGCATTTTTCACAATATTACAGTGTCTTATTACACAGTACTGACTCTTTAGTTACACAGTTACTATGTCCTTAAATATTGTGTAACTGGGCATTTTTGAGGGTTTGTACCATCTAACACATAATGATATTAGAATGTACACAATAAGAATCAGTAAAGATGTACATATCTCAACGGTTACTATAGTTATAAAGTAATAATGCCTAGTGACATTGATGTTAGGAAATTTATTATTGAATAATTATAGTGTAAGTACACTGTAAAGGGTAAAAATATAAAGTTTTGCCCCTTTTTTTTATCAGTTTTTAAATTTAGTTTATCTACTTTTGTAAAAAAAAAAAGAAAAAGCATCATAATCCGCAGGCCATTAAGAAACTTTCTTATTTCAAAATAAGGTCATGGAGGTCCTCGGCCTAACTTGGTTGGACCAAGCACAAGGCAGGATTCAACCTAACGCATTCACTCACAATTAGCAATTTGAGATCTACCAATCGATCTATCCTGCCAGGCAATAGAATGAACCCAGGGAACACTCACAAGAGCACTGAATAGCTCTACCTGACAGTGAATGAGCCAAGCTTTGAACCCAAGACTCCGAAGCAGCAGTGCAACTCCAGTCCTGTAGTGAGGCCCTGATGCCTATCAATACTGTAGAATGTAATATCAGTAAAAAGCCCATTACTAAAGAAGCTGCATGAATCCATTGATGTTTAGTTTATTCTGTGTTATTTAAGATGAAGTATTGATTTGTTTTTCAGAGCAGTTAAGTTCATTTACATGCTTTCCATAGCTGCAGCTGTCAGGATTGCTTTGTTACAAGAGCAATGCATTCATGTTCAATGCTAACTAATAGGCCAAAATAACATTTTTTTTTCTTTAATTCTCTCTAGAGATCTATGTGTTGATTTGCGCACATAAGCTTTCTGTCATTCACATCCTTTTCTTCATATTGCATGTTTAATATATTTGGTTTAAAATACTCCACAAATCTAAAAAAAAAAATCATGGTAATATGTAGTGCATTAATTGTTGGTAAATTTCTGTATGCTGACCAGTACATTATGTGTTGGATAGGCATGCAATTATACAAAATCGTACAGTAATGTAACTTTTTCACAGTACATTAAATAAACTACTGTTTGGCATTTGTAACTTTGAAAGAGCTTTTTATTTTCAAGTTAATAGTGAAAGAGCCTGTTTTGGTACCCAACATTAGTTTTGACATGACTAATTCCCAGGCACTATCCTTACTATCTACATTATTGTCCTCCGTCAAAGAATGCAGTAAAGAAATTAAAGCAATCTTGCATTATTGCTTTAATTGTAGGACATTGTGATGACTTTCTGTTGAACTGAAACTCTTTGCTCCCTGGTATTTGGATGGTGAACGTCTACACAGATATTTACTCAGCACCGCAGACATATAAAAGCAAACAATGTTAGAAGTAAGATAGTGTTGATGAGTTGTAGATAAACATGAAGCCACCCACCAATATTTTGTGTTGAACTAAGCAGCAGTGCATCAAGCTGCCATCCCCTTGTAAGTACTAAACGGGTCAATATGTGCTACACTCCAGTCTTTTAAGGAATGGTCAAGATGCTAATCATTTTGCTTCTGAGATTTATTCTGCCGTGTAAGCTGAGCTCTGCAGTGTGAAGAATAATAACATATTGAAAGGTGAATTCAAATTTGAGAAGATGGAAAGTACTGTACAATGTTTATGTGGAGAACCTGTGGAGTAAAATTGTATCATCTCTGTTAGTCTTAGTTATTAATGTTTTTTAATGAATTGTGATATAGTAAATGATAAAAAAATGAAGGAGTTCCATTTTGCATACTTATTAGATATATACTCAGCAAAAAAAGAAATGTCCCCTTTTCAGGACTGTGTATTTCAACAATAATGTTTTAAAAATCCAAATAACTTTACAGATCTTCATTGTAAAGGGTTTAAACAATGTTTTCCATGCATGTTCAATTAACCATAATCAATTAATTAACATGCACCTGTGGAATGGTCGTTAAGACCTTAACAGCTTACAGAAAGTAGGCATTTAAGGTCACAGTTCTAAAAACGCAGGACACTAAAGAGACTTGTCTACCGACTGTGAAAAACACCCAAAGAAAGATGCCCAGGGTCCCTGCTCATCTGCGTGAACGTGCATTAGGCATGCTGCAGGGAGGCATGAGGACTGCTGATGTGGCTAGGGCAATAAATTGCCATGTCCGCACTGTGAGACGCCTAAGACAGCGCTACAGGGAGACAGGAAGGACAGCTGATCATCCTCGCAGTGGAAGACCACGTGTAACAACACCTGCACAGGATCGGTACATCCGAATATCACACCTGCGTGACAGGTACAGGATGGCCACAACAACTGCCTGAGTCACACCAGGAACACACAATCCCTCCATCAGTGCTCAGACTGTCCGCAATAGGCTGAGAGAGGCTGGACTGAGGGTTTGTAGGCCTGTTGTAAGGCAGGTCCTTACCAGACATCACCAGCAACAACGCCGCCTATGGGCACAAACCCACCTTCGCTGGACCAGACAGGAGTGGCAAAAAGTGCTCTTCACTGATGAGTCACGGTTTTGTCTCACCAGGGGTGATGGACGGATTTTTTGTTTATCGTCGAAGGAATGAGCGTTACACCGAGGCCTGTACCCTGGAGCGGGATCGATTTGGATCGATGGCTAGGGCCATTCCCCCCAGAAATGTCCAGAAACTTGCAGGTGCCTTGGTGGAAGAGTGGGGTAACATCTCACCGCAAGAACTGACAAATCTGGTCCAGTCCATGAGGAGGAGATGCACTGCAGTACTTCAAGCAGCTGGTGGCCACACCAGATACTGACTGGTACTTTTGATTTTGAGCCTCCCTTCATTCAGGGATACATTGTGAAACATTTTTAGTTAATGTCTTATGGTGTTGACTCTTTTAGTGTTCATACAAATATTTACACATTAAGTTTACTGAAAGTAAAAACAGTTGAAAGTCAGAGGACGTTTCTTTTATATAAGGTACTATTAAATTGCTTTCCATTCTGGAAATTGTTGGAGTTGCTAATTTAATGTTGTTGTTCACTTTAAAATATTGTTATTATAATGATGCATTACTTTAATTTGAATCCACAGCACCTCTATTGGGGGAGGTGTATTTATAAGAGATGCTTTAAATTATATTGCATTTGGTTTCTTGTAAAGCTTAGAGATTTCTACTGACAAACATTTAACCTACTGCTCCTGGGACATTTACTGAAAAGTATTTTGCCATTTAATTTTAATTTATTTTAAAGTCCAGGCTTCCTACCATCAGTCATAAATGATCACTCAATTAATCAGCTGACTAATAAGACTATTGTAAATGATTATTGATTTTCGTCCATGTTAGATCAATTTTCTACAACTTCTTGGCACAAGGCCTAAAATATGTTCCTTCATGTTTAAAGTAGCTTAGAATATAAAAAATGATACCATTAAAAACAGATTCAAATGAAACTTTTTCTTGTTTCCTTTTCCATACCACTATAGACCATTCTTCATCTCAAACACAACTCTTCCAAAATTTCTGATGTGCAACAATACAGCAGACACCAAATCCACTCCATATTTAATAGCCCTGTTAAATTCCATTAGCAGAATGCACTGGATGAGATGCCTCAGGGTGCAATAACTTAAGGTGTTTAAAAGTAAATAGAAGGAGCAGATCATGTATCCTCCTCAAGCAGTGTGTTGGTTTTTTAAGCAAGGCACAGCTGCTAAGAGCCGTTTATGCAAAGCAGAAATAAATAACATGCAAATAAGCAAGGAGTATAATACATTGCCCAGAAAAAGAACTCGGCAGTTCAGTATATTTGAGATCAAGTGCAGTGTTTAACATGGTTTGTTCATTTCCATGTGATTTGTAGTGAACATTGATGCCTGCATAATAATTTGTGGATTTATAGAGCCTTAAATTATTTCTAATTATTCATATCCCAGTATTCAGAGGCACTTGCCAGCCAACAAATACAGGTGCGTGTTTGAGAAAGAGTGAGAGCGAGAAAAAAGGAGGGAGAGTAAACATGCTGGTCCAGATTGGGAATTAGTTTGTTTAAGATAGTAAAACACATTTCAGTTTTTATTAGCCATACAGATTGTGGGGACTCAATTTTCAGTTTGTTTAATCTTTTCGCTGTTTAATCTTAACATAATTGTTATTATTATATTACTGTCTTTTTACTTATTAAATATAATTTTTGCTGTTGTTATCATCTATCACTCTATCACTGCTGTAGCACTGAACAGGGCTGGTAGAAACTCTCATTTAGAGTCTAAAAATTAAATAACATGAACATCTTTCATAGGAAAGCTACAGTCTCCACGTACAAGGGAGGAACAGACAGACTTTCAGCATCAAGAGGGGTGTTTGGGGGTGGCGACCGCCCCAGGCGCCAAGCCTAAGGGGGCCCTGTTTTTGAGGTCTGTGTGTCCTGTTCAAGTGGATTTGTCAAATTATAGTCTCCAGTATATGTATATATTTGAGATGCTTCTAAGAGGAACCATTTTAAAATCCCTCTTCAAGGTCAATTTCTGTACCTGTATGTCTTTGAAAACATTCCATAGTCCGAATATAAATGCACAAAAACAAGTATCACTAATGGTAACTGGCTGACATGACATCAACGTGAGTTATGACTATGACATCCTGCATCTTGAGACTCAGAGTATACTTGAAATTTGGGTACTTTTCTAAAAGAGGCCCTGCTAATTTCCACATGACACCGCATCACATTTCGCTCTGTTCTGGTAATGTCATGAATTGTGAATTGCACTTTTTTAATAGGTTGTATCATTATATTTTGATAAAGTCTGTGTGTTATCTAGGAAAATTTTTGCTGAATACTGTAATGAGAAAATCCGGTGTATGTTAACATTATTTTCAGTAAACTGAATCAGCCCTTAGTCCAAGGGTTCTCAAGGTCAGTCCTGGAGGACTGTAGTTTTTTTTGTTTAAACCTAGTGAATTAATTAGAAGCCAATCCTTGTTGACATAACATTTCATTCTATTATTTTGTTAAAATTTTCAGTAATCTGACCCATCAGTTGCTTCTGATATTGCAGAGTTTTTCTTTCCAAGAATATAAAAAAATAAGAACATAAGAAATTTGTCAAATAAGAGCAGTCCGTCGAGTCCGTCTGTTTAGCTAATAGCTAAGCTGTATATTTGAATTATTTGATTCAAATGATTTGTAACCAAGAGCAGATTAGTAATTCTCAGTTATTAATTTTCCCTTTTATTTCTTTTCAAATATTTAATTAAAACAAATTTGTTCTTATAAACACACTAAATTATAAATGGGACAAAGTTGATGGTGAACTTCTGGTTCCTTTGTCATTTTCATCTCACTAGTAATACACAGCTGGTTAAGAAAACAAGAAGAAATTAAAACTAGTGAATGAAGCTGCTTTAGGCTAAAAACAAAACCAATTATGTTTTGAAATCTTAACATGTGAGCTAACAACAATGAAGCACAGAAATGTTGCTCGGGCATTAATTTCTTCAGCTGCAATAATTGGTTTCTAATTGAAAAATTGGGTTGGAATAAAGTCTTGAAGCCATTGAGACCTTTGAACACTGAACCTGAGTATCCCTGCTCTAGATACTTAACCCACTTTAGCATTACTTAACCTGCCTGTGTTCCAACTGCTAAAAAGTATCTGTAAATATTTATAATGTATCTTGACTTTACATGTTGATTTAGAAAAAGGTGTCAACCAAGGATAAAATAATAACAATAAAGATTTTTGTGCTGCACTACAGAATTATGGAGGAATATTTCGGACAAAATGAAATAAATAAATAAATGCGTAAATAAATAAAAGTACTGTGAAATGTGAGCATAAATAAATAAATGTGTCATGAAATGACAGCCTTAATAAATAAATATGTCATGAAATGAGAGCATAAATAAATAAATGTGTCACGAAATATGTTTTTCGTTGCTTATTTATTTATTTCATTTTGTCCGTAACATTCCTGCAAACCGTCATGAAATACGGCTTGAAATAAAACTGTCACTTTCACTCATCAAAGTTGAGATGGTGGGCTCTAACACGCCCTCTAGTTACTGATTGGTGAATCGATAGCACAAGAATTAATTAGAAAAATGCTTACTACTGCCGATTAAATGGATTCTGCCGAAGATATTACGTATTTCAGAGAGAGAATTGAAGATTTATCGGAAGAAATTACAATGTTGGCGGCCCTTTTAGAACTGAGTATTTGACCCTTGTTTTACGAGTAGAAAGTCAGTTGCATATTCGCAGCTACTTTTTCAAACAACTGTACAGCTCTGATCAGTGGTAAAGTTGTTCAGTTCAAAATATTAGGTGGAGCTGCTTTGGGCATTCCATGTCAAAGTACCTAAACTAATACAGCCGTTGCAGCTTGCCGTATATCAAACTGGCTCATTCGTCTTGTGATCATCTTCTCTGATACATCATATAGATCTGCAATCTGTTGTACTTTTAAACCGCATAACAGAAGGTGTTCTATTGACTCAGCTGGAATGTCAAAGGATGGACATCCAGAGCAGGGAACTGCATCACCTGAACTGCAGTGTAGTAGAGTCCGTTCCACCTGTTCTTTGATAATTTCAAAAACAGTTTCATCCATATCGGAGTCTAAAAGGGCCGCCAACATTGTAATTTCTTCTGATAAATCTTCAATTCTCTCTCTGAAATATGTAATATCTTCGGCAGAATCCATTTCATCGGCAGTAGTAAGTATTTTTCTAATTAATTCTTGTGCTATTGATTCACCAATCAGTGACTAGAGGGCGTGTTAGAGCCCACCCTCTAAACTTTGACGAGTGAAAGTGACAGTTTTATTTCAAGCCGTATTTCATGACGGTTTGCAGGAATGTTACGGACAAAATGAAATAAATAAATAAGCAACGAAAAACATATTTCATGACACATTTATTTATTTATGCTCTCATTTCATGACATATTTATTTATTAAGGCTCTCATTTCATGACACATTTATTTATTTATGCTCACATTTCACAGTACTTTTATTTATTTATGCATTTATTTATTTATTTCATTTTGTCCGAAATATTCCTCCATACAGAATTGCACCATAGTCAATGCCAGCTGTTTTCTTTCACCTGGAGTAAATGGGTTACAGAATGCATTGGTAGAAGATTGTTGTCAATCAATACTGAGTTAATCCAAATCAGCTGCAATCAGCTAATTAATTCACTTTTGTTTCTGGAATTTTCTTAACTACTCAAGCTTTGACTGTGTTTTAATACTCTGAAGAGTAGTTCTAGAGTCTGACCCCTGAAATGTCTGATGAGATGACCTTCATGTTGGTGGAATCAATCTTTGTACCCATAAATTAGGTCAATGTTATTAAAGGTACCTTATTCTTTTCTGTTGTCCATCTTACCATTTGTGTTATAGTGTAAGGATACACAATTATTAATATTTTATTAAGCTGTATGGCTCTGGTCTTTGCCCTCAGAAGTCATCCTATAGTAATGAGTAGTCGGTTGTGCCCTTTTGCACTTCAAGTCTCAGTCATAGACGTGCCTAAGGTTGTTACAGGTACGCTGATTTTAGAAAGACAAGCAAAGCAGAGTAAGAATTTTTCTCTATATATAAAAGTCAGTGTAGGTGTGTGTATGTATGTATGTCTCAGCATCACTTCTGAACGGTTAGAGCAATTTTCATGAAACTTGGTACACATGTTTCTCATTGGTCGACTAAAAAGACTGTAGGGTGAAATCAACCCTAACCCACCCCCTTCTGGGTAGGGTGGGGAGTGATCTTGCGGTATTGTATGCATGTTATCATCCAGTTGACATTCGGAACGACCACCAGAGGGCGAATTGGAGGTGACTGCCAGCATTCTTTATGTCTGAGCAGCACCGCACCCCTGTTGCTTTTGAAATTAAATAGAGTTGGGCGGTTCCGAGCATCAACTGGATGACAACATACATATAAGACTGCAAGACAAGCAGACTAGTGAGTTTGTTAATTTATTTTTATTTTTAAAGTCGTGTTTTTTTTTTTAATTATATTTTTCTCAAACAATTAAAAAAATCAAAATACTTTATTTCCCCCCGTGCAACACCGAGTATTTCAGCTATGTTAGCTAGTTTTTTTTATATATTTAAACACTTCTTATTGGGAAATATAAAAAATATTCCAAATGAGCAGCTGTACACCCTTCAATGGTGGTTTATAATTTATCGGTCAGCACCTGTCCTCTTCCAATATAACTGCCACATTTCAAGTTAACAGTCTACCCCCAGTTACAGTGTTTGATTTCACTGCAGCATGCCATTGCCCTTTGGTAATTTATGAATTAGCTAACACCTTATTTTTTATTTTTATTCTCCTTTATTTATTGTTTGCTTGGAGGAGGCGTTACTTATCCAGCCGTTATGTGACTCTAATTACAGTCTGTGCAGGCTGAATGTTGGTCTGCTCATTTGTTATGCAGCAGACTTTCATGCTGTGCATTATTTGGTGGTGGCAGCACCATGCATCAGCACAACTGACACCAGCATATTTCCTTCATAGGAAACTGCAGCACACAAGGAAACAGCAGTGAGCACCACTAAAACTAATAAGTAAAGCAAATTAATATAAAAAATATATAATTAATAAAACTAATCATTTTAAACAACAGTCATATTTGCTAATAAAAGACAACTTTTATTTTAGCTAGCACAAATATCAAATGACACCAGAGCTGTGAAGATGATGCTGATAAATTTATAAAAAATAATTATTCAAAACAAAACTGCCAATAAAAATTACAATCAATAAGTATTTTTTTATGCTGCTTTTTCTTAATTTTTAATTAAGAGTGATAGCTGTCCTTTCGGTATACTCCCTAAACCCAGTAAAGAGGGTCTAGGTGTGATATGCTGGTGGTGGCGTGTTCTTTTTTTGTTCTGGTGTGTTGGGGATTGTTATAATTCATGGGGACTTTGGAAATTAGTGGAAATTAAGGGGATGTGTATTTAAGACTTAAGCCAGGAAGCACATCCTTATGCAAAAGTTTTGGGACTTTGGAACAAACTATCGAGACATGGAGTTGAAGCAAAAACCTTGACAACCTTTAAGAAGTGTCTCAATGAGATATTGGGACAGTTTAGCTATTAGCTAAACAAATGGACTTGATGGCCTAAATGGTCTCCTGTTGTTTGTCAAATTTGTTATGTGCTTTATGGATATAATGAAGCCAAACGAAATAGGGCATTAGATTTAAATCAGTCCTAAAGGCTTCAATGGGATTGCCTATTCCAGGGGTTCTAAAAAGATTAAATTATTTACCCTCATATAACTGCTTTGAACATTTTAATACAAATTTACCATACTTTCTACATTAACATCACAACACAGAAATTGTGAAATAACAACACACTTAATTAGTCAGATGTTGTTTGGAACTAAAACATGCAGATCCCCAGGACCGGGTTTGGGAACCACAGCTTAAAACATGGATGACATGCACACTGAACTTTCTACCATGCTCGTGGTCTGTCGTGGTCATTTCTCTCAGGTTGACTTTAGAAAGTACCAATCCAAACAGCCCCTTTTCACCCTCTTTGTATTTAAGCACTCAGAGCATGACTGTCTTAGTGGTACACAAAAAAATGATAATTTCATTTTGTGTGCTCAGCATGACACTGGGTGAAAGCCTTTCGTTTGTCTTATGCATTATTTTCCCTTGTAAATAAGATCTTTAAGCCTGTCATCAAAACAAAGCTTCTTAAAGTGGAAATCATGGTGGGAAAAAATAGCTACTGTCAGATTTGTTCTGAAGCCTAGAACAAAGACTGTTTGTGTGGATGAGTAAATCCAATTTATTTCTCTTCTAAAGTAGATGGTTTTTGTGGATTGCATTTTGATCTAATTTTTTCCCCCTCTTACTGACTTTCATCTTGTGATCTTCAGAAGTGAAAGACTCTCAAAATCCTGATGGTGAGAAGTAATTGCTTCCATTTTTATTTTATACATTTATTTAAACTTTGCTCCCTGTGTTCTCCTAGGTCTCTGTTGACTGTCCTTAATGTTCCCATAGTCTACCTTTGACAGATAGCACAATAATAAGATGGACCTTCATTTGACCTTGTCAAGGACATTACAGAATGGTCCGACTTTTTTTTTTTCTTTTCACTTGTGACAGTTTGAGCTGTCTCACATCTCTTTGGGTCAGCATTTATTATATTTTTAAGTGGTTTCAACCCTAATGCATCTTATAAACTAGCCATGCCATTGTGCACCAGCTGGTGACCATTTTTGGTGGGTGCTGTGCACTCCCTGAACAAGAGTTGATGTATTGCCTCTTAGACATGTTTAAATTATCTGCCTGAATCATTATATGTCCACAGGGGTAAATTTAGGTTTTTAGAAAGATAGATAGATATATACACACAAACAACATGGTCTGAAGACACAGCAGAAGGATTAAAAAAGAAGAAAATTATAAAAACAGTCACAGTCCCAGTGAGGCATTATCTAGGTATATTGCTGTTGGTGTAAAGGAGCCCCAGTAGTGTTTCTTGACACACTTCCTGTTGAATAATTTTTTGGCTGAAAGTCCTTGATGTTAGTTTATCAGAGAGATGATGCAAGCATTGTTCAGAATGGCTCTCAGATTTATCTTAACTCTCACTTAAGCTACTACCTCCAGGGGTCCAGAGTGGGTCCAATAACTGAACTTGCTCTTTTAATTAAGTTGCTGATTTGGTGGGCCTCTTTTAAAATAATGTTACCAGCCCAGCAGATCACATTTGCATTTCACAAGTTGCACTGGCCATCAGAGAGTTGTAGAAGATGTGAAGGAAGTCTCACATTAAAGGAACACAGTCTCCAAAGGAAGAAGAGCCTGCTCTGCCCTTTCATATATAGCTCCTCCGTGTCCCAAGACCAGGCCAGCCTGTCATTCATATGGGCCCCCACATACTTGTAGGAGTGGACCACCTCTACATCCACTCCCTGGTAAGTGACAGAACATAGAGGCTTTTTGGTGCAGTTAAATTCAATAGCCAGTTATAACCAATGATAATAATGAATAGTATGGCTACTGTGGGGTAGTTAAAAAATCAAGAGATGAGACTAGTAAAGAAACTTTAATTAAAGGCATACAGATATACTAGGAGTTTTTTTTTTTTTTCAACATCCCTTATCAACATTTTTTCCTTAATAATATAAGTCCTCTTATCCTCAGCTAATCAGAGTGAAATCCACCTTGAAAAATAATTGCTCCACAAGCAAGATAATTAATCATTTTTTTCTCACAAGTTAATAGAGTGGGGGTCTGCTGGAATTATTTGTCTGGCACAGTCTCTCACTTTGAGGCGGTCCTTGATGAGAGACCAAAGTTGAATTCCCCTCCTTTCCCATTTCCTTTTAAGCTCTTCTGGTGTCATGAGGTGCAGCAGTTCTTTCTCTTCTCTTCCCCCTGTCTCGGTCAGTGTTGGTTCTATTGAACTTCATAGACGGGCTCTAATTCATAAGCTTCCAGTCTCTTCCTAAAAAAAGAAAAACATAGTGGCCATGAGGCATCTTAGAGGATGCAGTGGGTAATGAAGGCAGGATAGAATATTAATGACATTGCATCCATTTGTTCAGGTCCTATATACTGTAATACCCGCTAACTTAGAAAGATAAACTGTATTATTAAAGACTTCAGTCATCCTCTCATGCTGCAACCATTCTGTTAAACTGCATAGGTCCATTAACCCCCACATCACCAGGGTTAGGGACATTTTTTACCGAGCTACCCAGTAGCTGATCAGAACAATTGTTTGAAAGTTCCATATATATTGTCAGTAATTTTATGTGTAATTAATTGTGTTATATTCATTGTCTACTATTGTACTGCTGTCAGTAAGAGACATGCAATTAAGAATCGCCATTTACTAGCTACATTCATCCATCCATTATCCAACCCGCTATATCCTAACTACAGGGTCACGGGGGTCAGCTGGAGCCAATCCCAGCCAACACAGGGTGCAAGGCAGGAAACAAACCCCGGGCAGGACACCAGCCCACCGCAGGTACTAGCTACACATGACACTAAAATTGAATTTGAACTTAGTGGCATCAGCCACAGTAACAAGATTTATGCATTTAGCTATTACTAATGAATACAACTTCCTCTGACCATTTTAAAATGATATGGATGTATTTTGGCAGGATAACAAAGCTATACTACTGTGTAGTAAACTTTCCCACCTTTAATTGACCCCTTTCTCAGTTACTAGCAAGCAGTGGTGGCTGATAAAAACAATTTAGATGGGGGCATAGTTTTTGATGGGACAAACTGAAGCAGCGCTTATCTATTATATAGTTCCTTTCACATCTATATACCTATTATATATTGCGTTTCATATCTACTAAACCATGTTTGACTCCCACCTCACCCTGAGCCAGACTAAAATTACTCTATTGCATTCTAATGGCAAAACTCAGAGAAACCCAGAGAAATAAAAGAAAAATTGGCTTCATTTTAGTTCAGGGATGGCACACTAGCAACACAAACAGCTGTCAGTCAAATGTATTAAACAGCATAAATGTTGTCAAATTTCCAATACAGTGGCGATACTGTGGCTAATTTTGTAAAAAGTCCTTGGTTATTTGGTTAAATATTCCAGAAGAATTTATTCCCTAAATATGCTAAATTAGTTTGTTAGGCTGTCATTTGAATTTTTCTGAAGGAGGCAGGTTTGGGTGCCATGCACAGTGTTAAAGCTCATTCCTCAAGTTTTGAAGGTGAAATGCTAAGCAGATATCTCCCACTCAGACAGATCCAGGATGAAGCATTATAGTTAGCACTGGTAAATAAACAATGCCTGGTTTTATTTTTTATTAAAACAGTGAAATTAAAGTTTCTTTTGAAACAACCTGTACATTATATACCAATGAATCTATATAATGGACCTTATATTACTGTTATTCCAGGGAAGGAGGTAAGTTTGTTCCTCTCTCCTATTTTCTTATTTCCTTTGTAAGGAATCCTGCAGTGCCAGTGTGCTTTTAATATTCTTCTGAAACTATGCATCTGTTGGTCACACTCTGAAGAGAAGGATTTAAAAAGGGCTTTTGTTACTGCTTAGAATAGTAGCTGACAGACAGTCATGGATATTAATGATTTTAATTGCATCACTGTGGTGTATATTAAATAAGGTTTGTACTTACATTAATAGTTTGCTTATACAGTATATATATATATATACATATATATATATACATATATACATATATACATATATGTGTGTGTGTGTGTGTGTGTGTGTATATATATATATGTTTTTAGTAAAATCTGTAAATGTACAAAAGAAAAATTATTATTTATTGAAGTAAAAATCATGAAATTCTATAAATATGTAAAAGAAAAATGTATTATTATTTAACTGAGTAAAAATCATAAAACGAGAATAAAATATTTACTCTCTTGACTCACTTAAATACCAGGAAAAATCATGTGAAAACTAAAGTGGTAAGCAATGGGTTATCGTAACTCGACTAAATCACCTAAATACAACCATTGGTGTTATGAATAGATCATTTTTTTAATAATTTGTTCCTGTTAAAGAAAGTTTACTCGATCAAAAGTAAAAACCACAATTTTCATGATATTTTAGTTTATAATTTAAAAATGGAATAAGATTCTGAAAATCTAACACCACATTAAAGTTTGATAAATTCTGAAAAGAATGATATCAAACATATGTGTGTAGGTTTTAAAAGAGACGGGCTAAAAAGCTGTCCAATCTGATATCTGCTATCCCATTTCTACTGTGCTCCAAATCTTAAGTCTGTGACATCCACAGTCCCCTTAATCTTCCCATAACTTGCTCTATAGATGTGAAGAGGAACAAGTGAACCTGCCACTGAAATTGTATACTACAACTGCCTTTAAATTGACCAATCCTCCGCTAACTTGCCCAGTTCCCCATCCTGCCAAAAACCACACCATAATGTCTTTACCTCAACCTCCATAATTTTCCAATAACATACTTTTCTGTCTGTCCTATAACAAATCCATAGCATAAGTCCAATCCAAATCTTATTCTGCCTCTGCTAATACAGTGCCCATTCCTTATCCGTTTCCACTGTATTCCATACAACCCATGATACAATCACTAGTTCTCTGATTTTTCTGAAGTCTTATATCCCAGTTTATCATTTACCACACCCATAGAGTCATTACTACCCTAATTTTATTCTACACATGCTGCCAGCCTTATACTTCACCCACAGGAAACGTCCAACTTAAATCTTACTCTGCCATTGTGATCAAGATACCTCTGTTTCCTCGAAAAAAGAAGATTTGCCTTCCTTTCCTTCAGGCCAAAAGATTTGTCAATTACTGGTTAAACTGGGCCATTTCACTAAGCCTGAAAAAATTAGCCTCATACCTTTGTCTAGATCAGTGTTTCCCAACCTTTTTTTTTGGCATACTTTTCGTAACCAAAATTAACCCAAGGCACACCACTATTTTACTTATCAAAAACACATTATATCTCATACATGTGCCGGGGACTACCAGAGAAAAAAGCAGCACAGATAATCACGGCTTGCAGAAATGGCACTTAGGAAGCAGTTTGATGGCATCGCCGAGCTGCTACTCCCTTTTTCCCACCCTTCTCTGCCTCAGAGGCAACTTATATGCCCACTATCCACCAGCACTGTGAAGCTTGCTGGCGACCCCACACCCAGGGCAGATGGACTATAGCAGCCTGGAAACACATCTGAAGTGCTCTAAGTGCTGTGTGCAAGATAGCAATCACAGAGCTGCTTGTATGCCAGCTTTTCCAGATAGACCTATCTTCCTCACACAGGTCCTGCAGAATTTGGCCCTCACAGGTTCAGACCCAAATGAGCTACACTCTACACTTTCCACAGCACACCTGGGTAGCTCTCACAGCGTACCACTGTACCACAGCACACTTGGTGAAAAACTCTGCTGTAGATGACTGCGGCTTCTTTCTTATCACTTGCATCTTTAAGAAAGATGTTTTATGTCTTATACCCAAGTCATTGTGCACAATGCTTCGATACTTTGAAACAGTAAACAGGGAAAGCAAAAAAAAAGGTATTTACTTACAGCACATCCAGCTAGCCAACTCATTTTGTCATAACAAGAACAGAAGTCCATGTGTAAGCTCATCCTCCATCACTTGCCTGCTGCTGAATTCTTAAGTCAGGTCATGTCCAAGTTCCTTCATCTTTTTTCTTTCTTCAAGTAAACGATTTATGAAGGGGTATTTCATTAAAGAAGTAACCAAATTCTCTGTAAGATCGAACTCACTAATCTGTAGTTACGTTAATGGTGGGTGTGAACTGTGAACCATTACCGTGAAGCTGAAATAGTGCTTCGATGATTACCCAATCACATTAGATTAAAAAGCCTAAAACAACACTAATTCGCAGCCAATAAATGTAGGAGTGCCTGAAAAGCAGAGAGCTGCGTCCCTGGCTAAATCTGAAAGCAGTCAATTAAAGGGCAGCCACAGGTCACCTGCTTGCCAAAAGTTCAAGGACTTACATAGACTCTCATTTGGCTGGCACCCTTCACTCAGGAAATATAGGTATTCACACAGAAATTAAGCAAATACAAGTCAGAACCAATGGATGTTGACATGCGTTGACTCCAGGCAAGTTGTGCAAATAAATTTATTTCACGATTAATTTGCAACACCTAAGCATACAGTAGAGTTTTTATAATGTTTATTGCGGGAATCCAGCACCATGCATTACAAACCACCACTGTTACCAAATGATTTTCTGTAGTATACCACAGTGATAGGCTTATCAGAACATGAAAATAAGGCCTGGTCTGGTCAGCAGTGAAATTAAATGTAGGGAGTCTGCAAAAATATATGCTAGATTGGCAGGAAAGAAGAAAAAAACAGTGAGTAATCAACGAAATAAAATAAAGCTTCAAATTAAATACATTTACCTAATTAGCACTGTTGAAAATAAAATACTGTAAATTAAATCTTAATGGTGGTAAATTTATAATATGTGCATTTCCTAAGAACACTTCGTAAGGATTATTACAAAAATGTCCTACTGTGCCTAAAGGTGAATAAGGCCAATGTCATCCCAAATTCTGTGAGTAAATTTGTTATATTAAGTCATTACAAGCAGCAATTATTATGTAAATGCTGAATTTCAGTAAAGGAGTCACTAGTAGACAATAGCATTTTACTCAGCAACAGAATTTATTTTAAATTCAGTATGCAGTACCTTAAAGCCAGTACTGTATATTCATGTATTAAATTTTAAATGGGCAGAATTGCTGCAATAATGAATTGATTAAATTGTATCCAGGGCTTGTTTAATATAACATGTGTCTCACATCAGAATTCTCTAGATAATAATAACCACCTTTTAAAGATCTAGGTTTGGCTCCCACCAGGTCCCTGACTTTTTGAAGGTTCTCTCTTTTTTTCTTCTCTGTGTACTTCTATTTCATATCTCAGATTAGTTCAGGTTTGTCCTTGAAAAATTTGCTATCATTCCTGCATTGTGTTTTTGGTAAGAAAAAAAGCAGATACAACTCTTACAAAAAAAAAAAAAGAATGGGGTAAGTGTGTTACTGACACTGATTTTCTTGCACACACTTTAAGCTCATGAATCTATCAACACTGTTTCCTAGCACTCACACAACAGAGGCACCCCCAATTTACATTAACACCCTGAAAAGTTTTTAAAGTATAGAAGAATGATATTGCTGGTAAGATCATTTTTGTTAAATAAATGAATGACCACAATAATTGCCCTTTTATTCTTTAATATGACAGGATATTACGACCTTTTAGCTAAGCCCCCTTACAACCCTTTAGTGAAACATACCTTTCCATACCTGTTGTACTGCTCAGAACATATGCCTGTTTTCTCTTTTTTGAGTTAGCCTTCATTGTTAAAAATCATTCTGAGATTCAAGTTATAAAATATTTATTATATGTTTTTTTCAGATCATAGACTGCAAGTCTTCACTAATACAGAAAGGCTCATGGTCTAGACTACCAGGGTGTATCTCTTTTATAGTGTTTTTTTCCCTGAGTACTCATGACTACTTAATGAATGCTTCTTCTCTGTCTATCAACAGTATCTATCAAACTGTTGTAATCAGATCTGAGGTGAGAGCAACAGGCATCACACACACACAAAGACACACCACATCTGATGATCAGGATTTAGCCATCAGAGAGCCAGGTGTATTTAATGCGCACCTGTGCAACCCACTGTTAGGGACCAAGGGGAACACCAGTTAAAAAAAATACTCACTGAAACACCAAGAGAAGTCATGTCTCACCTCGCCTTGGCGCATCTCCATGCACACTCAGGATGATCGTGAGGCTGTACTCCCTCATTTAGCAATCAACCTCTGAGCAACTAGTTGTTCCTTTTCTCCTACATGAACCCTTAAGGCTGCTGACTTCCACCTGCTTGCCCACTCTGGTGCACACTGCACTTCACCTCCTCAATCCAGGTCCTCCCATACACTCCAGGGTCGTCCACACAAAGGATGTTCTTTGCATTCACCTCCTGTCTTTGGAAAGAAAAGACCATCAGACCAGCAGGTAATTATGGTGCTACTAGCTACTATAAACCTCCCGCACCATTAGATGACCACTCCTGGATGTGCACAATAAATTGCTATAGAACGGTAGGATACATCTAGAGAGCTTCCTTTCAATCAGTTAGCTGGCTTCCCTCCATCTGTAAGTGCTTCTTTACTCTGCATTAAGTTAGCGGTAACCAGTCGAAAAGTGCTTTCACCCTCTGGCCCCTACTATATATTGTATATAGTGTGTGTGTGTGTGTATGTGTGTTTAAACTGGTGCACATTCTGTAAATATCCAGGAGAACAGTTAACAAAGAACAGAAACAAAAAATATCTATATTCTTCGGTGCACTACGCAAACGAATGAGGTGTACTTAGGCAGAAAAGTTAAACAGTATTCAAAGTAAAACTTTGGGAGCTCTGTCTCTATTGTTGGTTGATTACAGAATGGGCTGCCATGTGCACAGCCTTCTCTGAACTGGAGTGCGGGGCTAGGCTTCCTTCCTGGGCTGCCTTTCTGAATGTCGGGTGAGAAAGAAGTGGGTAAGTGATAGCACCCCCTCTCATCCCGGGGTGGTACTGCGTACCTTGACAGAGCCAGGAAATCCCCAGGTGCACATGCAGTATCATGTTACAGTTACAGTATCTGCCAAGCTATACAAAGAGTACATGACACATGCTTCTCCCTTATTGGGGCTTGTCAAGTGTACACACCTTTGCATACTGTATATATATAATAGCAAAATACCTGCGCTTCGCAGCGGCGAAGTACTGCCTTAAAATTTTTATTAAGAAGATAATTAAACATTTTTAAACTGGCTTGAGTTTCATGGTTTGTTTCAATTATGACAGTATTTGCAGGACTTGTGTTGAAGAGACATTCGGCATCTGTCAAGCATTGTAAGCATACAACCGGTTTCATCGATAACATTGCATCCAGCTTTTGATAGTTTAAACATTCATAAACATCAAACTGCCCACTACTGAAATCGTCACCTGTGAATCTAAGATGTTTAAGAGGCATTGGCAGTTGTCGAAAGGTGTAAAATATTTGGCCATTTCGGTACACTTAAAAGCGACAACCGAACAATTCAGCGGCAGCCATCAACTCACATGCAGAACCATAGGTGAAGGGCTTAAGCATTTCACGCTTATAGTGCTCCTGTGTAGTATAATTATCTCCTGTGCCGTCATCAGTCCACACCTTGAACCTGTCCCAGTCATTCAATACATAAGACACAATGTTCCTCCGGATATCAAGAGTGAGCCTGATATGGCCGTACAATATGTAACATAGAGAACGGTAAAGGCAGATGCCATCTTCGGGCAAGGAAACCACTCGGTAAGTGACAGTTATTTGATGGATGGTGATCACCTCGATAGACATGTTAATGGGGGTACGGTTGGAACGATAAAGGAAATGTAAGCTGTAAGGAATGTAAGCTGTAAGGAATGAACCTGCCAAATTTCAGCCTGAACAACGTAAAGTAAGTCTAAAATACCTACACAATAACTATAATGGTAATAAACGCCTCACACGGTGACTAAGCTGCAGGCTATGGACATATATATATATATATATGTACGTAAGTAGGATTCAGTTAGCGTTGGGAACCCGCATATCAAATTTCTTGAAGATAGGCCCATAAGTAACAAAGACCATTGGAAAGTTCAATATGGCGGCCGACAGTGGTGTCATACCACTGAAATAAGTAAGTACATTGGTTTCGGTTAGCGTTGGGAAGCCGACTACCAAATTTCGTGAAGATGGGGCCATAAATAAGAAAGTTCAACATGGCGGATGTTGTCGACCGTTATGACCGTTGCGCATAGAATTTCGAAATGAAACCTGCTTAACTTTTGTAAGTAAGCTGTAAGGAATGAACCTGCCAAATTTCAGCCTTCTACCTACACGGGAAGTTGGAGAATTATTGACGTTGGAAAGTTCAATATGACAGCCGACAGTGCCGTCATACCACCGAAATAAGTACGTACATTGGTTTTGGTTAACGCAGGGAAGCCGTCTACCAAATTTCGTGAAGATGGGGCCATAAATAAGAAAGTTAAATATGGTGAACGTTGTCGACCGTTATGTGTAGAATTTCGAAATGAAACCTGCTTAACTTTTGTAAGTAAGCTGTAAGGAATGAGCCTGCCAAATTTCAGCCTTCTACCTACACGGGAAGTTGGAAAATGAGTCAGTGAGTGAGTGAGTCAGTCAGTCAGTCTGTGACGGCTTTGCCTTTTATATATATACTAGCAAAATACCCGAAATACCACACCATAATGTCTTTACCTCAACCTCCATAATTTTCCAATAACATACTTTTCTGTCTGTCCTATAACAAATCCATAGCATAAGTCCAATCCAAATCTTATTCTGCCTCTGCTAATACAGTGCCCATTCCTTATCCGTTTCCACTGTATTCCATACAACCCATGATACAATCACTAGTTCTAGAATTTGGCCCTCACAGGTTCAGACCCAAATGAGCTACACTCTACACTTTCCACAGCACACCTGGGTAGCTCTCACAGCGTACCACTGTACCACAGCACACTTGGTGAAAAACTCTGCTGTAGATGACTGCGGCTTCTTTCTTATCACTTGCATCTTTAAGAAAGATGTTTTATGTCTTATACCCAAGTCATTGTGCACAATGCTTCGATACTTTGAAACAGTAAACAGGGAAAGCAAAAAAAAAGGTATTTACTTACAGCACATCCAGCTAGCCAACTCATTTTGTCATAACAAGAACAGAAGTCCATGTGTAAGCTCATCCTCCATCACTTGCCTGCTGCTGAATTCTTAAGTCAGGTCATGTCCAAGTTCCTTCATCTTTTTTCTTTCTTCAAGTAAACGATTTATGAAGGGGTATTTCATTAAAGAAGTAACCAAATTCTCTGTAAGATCGAACTCACTAATCTGTAGTTACGTTAATGGTGGGTGTGAACTGTGAACCATTACCGTGAAGCTGAAATAGTGCTTCGATGATTACCCAATCACATTAGATAAAAAGCCTAAAACAACACTAATTCGCAGCCAATAAATGTAGGAGTGCCTGAAAAGCAGAGAGCTGCGTCCCTGGCTAAATCTGAAAGCCGTCAATTAAAGGGCAGCCACAGGTCACCTGCTTGCCAAAAGTTCAAGGACTTACATAGACTCTCATTTGGCTGGCACCCTTCACTCAGGAAATATAGGTATTCACACAGAAATTAAGCAAATACAAGTCAGAACCAATGGATGTTGACATGCGTTGACTCCAGGCAAGTTGTGCAAATAAATTTATTTCACGATTAATTCGCAACACCTAAGCATACAGTAGAGTTTTTATAATGTTTATTGCGGGAATCCAGCACCATGCATTACAAACCACCACTGTTACCAAATGATTTTCTGTAGTATACCACAGTGATAGGCTTATCAGAACATGAAAATAAGGCCTGGTCTGGTCAGCAGTGAAATTAAATGTAGGGAGTCTGCAAAAATATATGCTAGATTGGCAGGAAAGAAGAAAAAAACAGTGAGTAATCAACGAAATAAAATAAAGCTTCAAATTAAATACATTTACCTAATTAGCACTGTTGAAAATAAAATACTGTAAATTAAATCTTAATGGTGGTAAATTTATAATATGTGCATTTCCTAAGAACACTTCGTAAGGACTATTACAAAAATGTCCTACTGTGCCTAAAGGTGAATAAGGCCAATGTCATCCCAAATTCTGTGAGTAAATTTGTTATATTAAGTCATTACAAGCAGCAATTATTATGTAAATGCTGAATTTCAGTAAAGGAGTCACTAGTAGACAATAGCATTTTACTCAGCAACAGAATTTATTTTAAATTCAGTATGCAGTACCTTAAAGCCAGTACTGTATATTCATGTATTAAATTTTAAATGGGCAGAATTGCTGCAATAATGAATTGATTAAATTGTATCCAGGGCTTGTTTAATATAACATGTGTCTCACATCAGAATTCTCTAGATAATAATAACCACCTTTTAAAGATCTAGGTTTGGCTCCCACCAGGTCCCTGACTTTTTGAAGGTTCTCTCTTTTTTTCTTCTCTGTGTACTTCTATTTCATATCTCAGATTAGTTCAGGTTTGTCATTGAAAAATTTGCTATCATTCCTGCATTGTGTTTTTGGTAAGAAAAAAAGCAGATACAACTCTTACAAAAAAAAAGAATGGGGTAAGTGTGTTACTGACACTGATTTTCTTGCACACACTTTAAGCTCATGAATCTATCAACACTGTTTCCTAGCACTCACACAACAGAGGCACCCCCAATTTACATTAACACCCTGAAAAGGTTTTTAAAGTATAGAAGAATGATATTGCTGGTAAGATCATTTTTGTTAAATAAATGAATGACCACAATAATTGCCCTTTTATTCTTTAATATGACAGGATATTACGACCTTTTAGCTAAGCCCCCTTACAACCCTTTAGTGAAACATACCTTTCCATACCTGTTGTACTGCTCAGAACATATGCCTGTTTTCTCTTTTTTGAGTTAGCCTTCATTGTTAAAAATCATTCTGAGATTCAAGTTATAAAATATTTATTATATGTTTTTTTCAGATCATAGACTGCAAGTCTTCACTAATACAGAAAGGCTCATGGTCTAGACTACCAGGGTGTATCTCTTTTATAGTGTTTTTTTCCCTGAGTACTCATGACTACTTAATGAATGCTTCTTCTCTGTCTATCAACAGTATCTATCAAACTGTTGTAATCAGATCTGAGGTGAGAGCAACAGGCATCACACACACACAAAGACACACCACATCTGATGATCAGGATTTAGCCATCAGAGAGCCAGGTGTATTTAATGCGCACCTGTGCAACCCACTGTTAGGGACCAAGGGGAACACCAGTTAAAAAAAATACTCACTGAAACACCAAGAGAAGTCATGTCTCACCTCGCCTTGGCGCATCTCCATGCACACTCAGGATGATCGTGAGGCTGTACTCCCTCATTTAGCAATCAACCTCTGAGCAACTTGTTGTTCCTTTTCTCCTACATGAACCCTTAAGGCTGCTGACTTCCACCTGCTTGCCCACTCTGGTGCACACTGCACTTCACCTCCTCAATCCAGGTCCTCCCATACACTCCAGGGTCGTCCACACAAAGGATGTTCTTTGCATTCACCTCCTGTCTTTGGAAAGAAAAGACCATCAGACCAGCAGGTAATTATGGTGCTACTAGCTACTATAAACCTCCCGCACCATTAGATGACCACTCCTGGATGTGCACAATAAATTGCTATAGAACGGTAGGATACATCTAGAGAGCTTCCTTTCAATCAGTTAGCTGGCTTCCCTCCATCTGTAAGTGCTTCTTTACTCTGCATTAAGTTAGCGGTAACCAGTCGAAAAGTGCTTTCACCCTCTGGCCCCTACTATATATTGTATATAGTGTGTGTGTGTGTGTATGTGTGTTTAAACTGGTGCACATTCTGTAAATATCCAGGAGAACAGTTAACAAAGAACAGAAACAAAAAATATCTATATTCTTCGGTGCACTACGCAAACGAATGAGGTGTACTTAGGCAGAAAAGTTAAACAGTATTCAAAGTAAAACTTTGGGAGCTCTGTCTCTATTGTTGGTTGATTACAGAATGGGCTGCCATGTGCACAGCCTTCTCTGAACTGGAGTGCGGGCTAGGCTTCCTTCCTGGGCTGCCTTTCTGAATGTCGGGTGAGAAAGAAGTGGGTAAGTGATAGCACCCCCTCTCATCCCGGGGTGGTACTGCGTACCTTGACAGAGCCAGGAAATCCCCAGGTGCACATGCAGTATCATGTTACAGTTACAGTATCTGCCAAGCTATACAAAGAGTACATGACACATGCTTCTCCCTTATTGGGGCTTGTCAAGTGTACACACCTTTGCATACTGTATATATATAATAGCAAAATACCTGCGCTTCGCAGCGGCGAAGTACTGCCTTAAAATTTTTATTAAGAAGATAATTAAACATTTTTAAACTGGCTTGAGTTTCATGGTTTGTTTCAATTATGACAGTATTTGCAGGACTTGTGTTGAAGAGACATTCGGCATCTGTCAAGCATTGTAAGCATACAACCGGTTTCATCGATAACATTGCATCCAGCTTTTGATAGTTTAAACATTCATAAACATCAAACTGCCCACTACTGAAATCGTCACCTGTGAATCTAAGATGTTTAAGAGGCATTGGCAGTTGTCGAAAGGTGTAAAATATTTGGCCATTTCGGTACACTTAAAAGCGACAACCGAACAATTCAGCGGCAGCCATCAACTCACATGCAGAACCATAGGTGAAGGGCTTAAGCATTTCACGCTTATAGTGCTCCTGTGTAGTATAATTATCTCCTGTGCCGTCATCAGTCCACACCTTGAACCTGTCCCAGTCATTCAATACATAAGACACAATGTTCCTCCGGATATCAAGAGTGAGCCTGATATGGCCGTACAATATGTAACATAGAGAACGGTAAAGGCAGATGCCATCTTCGCAAGGAAACCACTCGGTAAGTGACAGTTATTTGATGGATGGTGATCACCTCGATAGACATGTTAATGGGGGTACGGTTGGAACGATAAAGGAAATGTAAGCTGTAAGGAATGTAAGCTGTAAGGAATGAACCTGCCAAATTTCAGCCTGAACAACGTAAAGTAAGTCTAAAATACCTACACAATAACTATAATGGTAATAAACGCCTCACACGGTGACTAAGCTGCAGGCTATGGACATATATATATATATATATGCGTAAGTAGGATTCAGTTAGCGTTGGGAACCCGCATATCAAATTTCTTGAAGATAGGCCCATAAGTAACAAAGACCATTGGAAAGTTCAATATGGCGGCCGACAGTGGTGTCATACCACTGAAATAAGTAAGTACATTGGTTTCGGTTAGCGTTGGGAAGCCGACTACCAAATTTCGTGAAGATGGGGCCATAAATAAGAAAGTTCAACATGGCGGATGTTGTCGACCGTTATGACCGTTGCGCATAGAATTTCGAAATGAAACCTGCTTAACTTTTGTAAGTAAGCTGTAAGGAATGAACCTGCCAAATTTCAGCCTTCTACCTACACGGGAAGTTGGAGAATTATTGACGTTGGAAAGTTCAATATGACAGCCGACAGTGCCGTCATACCACCGAAATAAGTACGTACATTGGTTTTGGTTAACGCAGGGAAGCCGTCTACCAAATTTCGTGAAGATGGGGCCATAAATAAGAAAGTTAAATATGGTGAACGTTGTCGACCGTTATGTGTAGAATTTCGAAATGAAACCTGCTTAACTTTTGTAAGTAAGCTGTAAGGAATGAGCCTGCCAAATTTCAGCCTTCTACCTACACGGGAAGTTGGAAAATGAGTCAGTGAGTGAGTGAGTCAGTCAGTCAGTCTGTGACGGCTTTGCCTTTTATATATATACTAGCAAAATACCGCGCTTCAGCGGCGAAGTACTGCCTTAAAAAAGTTTTTTTTAAGAAGAAAATTAAACCTTTTTAAACCAAGGAAAGGATCTCTTTGTATACCACATTGTGAGTTCGGCCCTCGGGTTGTAATATGACCAAGCTGTGCGCTGAGCTTACTCTTGAACATGCAACTTACAGTTGGCCATGTGAAAAGTAATCTTGCTTTAAATCTGACGGCTTGGATTGCTGCTGTCATAATCGGTTTGAGTTTCATGGTTTGTTTCAATTACGACAGTATTTGTAGGACTTGTGTTGAAGAGACATTCGGCATCTGTCAAGCATTGTAAGTATACAACCTGTTTCATCAATAACCTTACATCCAACTTTTGAGAGTTTAAACATTCATAAACATCAAAGTGTCCACTACTGAAATCGTCACCTGTCAATCTAAGATGTTTAAGAGGCATTGGCGGTTGTCGAAAGATGTAAAATATTTGGCCATTTCGGTACACTTGAAAGTGACAACCGAACAATTCACCGGCAGCCATCAACTCACATGCAGATGCATAGGTGAAGGGCTTAAGCATTTCATTCTTATAGTGCTCCTGTGTAGTATAATTATCTCCTGTACCGTCATCAGTCCACACCTTGAACCTGTCCCAGTCATTCAATACATAAGACACAATGTTCCTCAAGAGTGAGCCTGATATGGCCATGCAATATGTAACAAAGAGAATAGAAAAGGTAGATACCATCTTCGGGCATGGAAACCACTCAGTAAGTGACAGTTCTTTGATCGATGGTGATCACCTCGATAGACATGTTAATGGGGGTATGGCTGGAATGATAAAGGAAATGGATACCTGAACAATGTAAAGTAAGTCTAAAATACCTACACAATAACTATAATCATAATAAATGAACAATAAATAATCGGAGAAGCCGTGGATTAAATAAAAAGGCTGTAGTTATCAGCAGGGAGACGTGAATCCCATGGCGAAGCAAGGAAGGGAAGGTAGAGACTGGAGAGATGGACGGCCTTATATAGGCAGGCAGCCAACAACGTGGGAGGCGTTGGGATGGGGGACCCAACCGCGCCTCACACGGTGACCGAGCTGCAGGCTATGGATGTATATATGTACGTAAGTAGGATTGAGTTAGTGTTGGGAACCCGCGTACCAAATTTCTTGAAGATGGGCCCATAAGTAACAAAGACCGTTGAAAAGTTTAATATGGCGGCCGACAGTGGCATCATACCACCGAAATAAGTACCAATTTTCAGCCTTCTACCTACACAGGAAGTTGGAGAATTTTTGACGTTGGAAAGTTCAATATGGCAGCTGACAGTGGCATCATACCACCGAAATAAGTACGTACATTGGTTTTGGTTAGTGCAGGGAAGCCGCCTACCAAATTTCGTGAAGAAGTGGCCATGAATAAGAAAGTTCAACATGGTGGATGTTGTTGACCGTTATGACTGTTATGCGTAGCATTTCGAAATGAAACCTGTTTAAGTTTTGCAAGTAAGTTGTAAGGAATGAGCCTGCCAAATTTCAGCCTTCTACCTACACGGGAATTTGGAGAATTAGTGACATTGGAAACTTTAATATGGCGGCCGACAGTGGCATCATACCACTGAAATAAGTACGTACATCAGTTTTGGTTAGCGCAGGGAAGCCACCTACCAAATTTCGTGAAGATGGGGCCATAAATAAGAAAGTTCAACATGGCGAACGTTGTCAACAGTTATGACCGTTACGCGTAGAATTTTGAAATCAAACCTGCTTACCTTCTGTAAGTAAGCTGTAAGGAATGAGCCTGCCAAATTTCAGCCTTCTACCTACACGGGAAGTTGGAAAATTAGTGACATTGGAAAGTTCAATATGGTGGCCGACAGTGGCGTCATACCATCGAAATAAAAACGTACATCGGTTTCGGTTAGCGCAGGGTAGCCGCCTACCAAATTTCGTGAAGATGGGGCCATAAATAAGAAAGTTCAACATGGCGGACGTTGTCGACCATTATGACCGTTACGTGTAGAATTTCGAAATAAAACCTGCTTAACTTTTGTAAGTAAGCTGTAAGAAATACGCCTGCCAAATTTCAGCCTTCTACCTACACGGGAAGTTAGAGAATTAGTGATGAGTGAGTGAGTCAGTGAGTGAGTGAGTCAGTGAGTGAGTGAGGGCTTTGCCTTTTATTAGTATGTATGTATATATATATATATATATATATATATATTATATTGTTATAGAAACAGGGCTCCAATAAGCCCCGCACCCCCAGCACAAACACACAATTCAGTCCCAAGTAAGGTTATTATAGTTAACGAAAACTAAAATCAAAACTGAAACTATTATTAAAAAAACATTTTTGTAAACTGAAATAAAATAATTAATAAAACCGAAATGAAAAACTAAAACTAAACAAATCTATTAAAGTAGTTGTAAGGACTAACTGAAATAAAATAATAATTTAGTAAAATAATTTCAGTTTTCGTTTTTGAATGAACATTCTTGTCGTTAGTCTTTAACCCTTGTAAGTTTCCAATTCACCTGTCCTATCTTCAACGCACTGCCCTCCTCCAATTGAGTGCTGCCTTCCTTCATCCTAGCTCCGACTCGCCTCGAAAAGCGAGTTTGGGTTCTTTTATTGTGAACACAAGAGTACTTCCAGTGCCAGGGCTGCAGCCTGTTAGAAGTACTTCTGGGTCATAAGGAAGTACAATATATTGGCGTGTGCATCTCCCCTCAGTGCCCTCTGGCGACACCCATGGACCCCACCAGGCTGTGCTGCCAGACTACTATCCCCAGCATTCCCTGCTGGTTCCTGAATGGCTGCCGATATGGAGGTCTGCTGCCATCTAGCGCCTGAGGGAAATAACATACCTCAGAGACAGTCCTTCCCTGTCTTTTTTTATCACGGCCAGGCAAGGCGTTACACATATGCCTAGTCAGAGTTTTCCTTCTACATCTTTAGATGTGTGTTAGACTAATGGACAATTCCAAACTGGGTGATTGGTTGTATGTGTGAGTGGACACTAAGATTTACTTTGCACTGTACCTTGCAGTGTAGTATGGGTTTATTGCTAACAACAATTTTTCTCAATTTGTTATCTATATTTAATGTAGAAGAGAAACTCTTAAATTTTGCCCTGGTGCCTAATAGAATAATAGAGCTGTTCATGGTTCATCCCCCACAAACCAAAAATGATGCAAGGAAGGCAGAGTATAACATGGAAAGGGATATACTGTATTATAAAGAAAGGAAAGAGATATATTAATGATATGAGAAATATGTTCTGTGATTTTTCAGGTAACTAGGGCAGAAATTTCAAGGTGTGTCAGTAATACACAAATATCCTGTTGTATGTTGTATGTGCATGTGCAAACAAGATTTTTCTGTGCTTTGTACATATGACTATACTGACTATAATATAGAAATAGTGCAATAGTAAAACCTGAAAATTACAAGCATATAGCCCTTTATGGCCTAACTGTACAAGGCTTAACTGTACATACATATCCTATGGCTCCTCCCACACATGCCCACAATGTTGTATTCAGAGTTTCCCCCATTCCCTCCATATTCCTCTTCACTCTGGCCTTTCTTCCTTTAGCTAAATATTTTCTTGCTAATCTTAATCCTCTAGATTACCTTCTGTATTTACCAGAAAGAGCTTTAACATCTTAATCTGGAATTATTTCAGGGGAAGGCCTCAATCTACAGGGTCAAGAATGGCACAAAGCCCTGGGGCTATTCTTCTAGATTTGCTTTAGTATCTCCAAAATTCCCTTCAATCCTGAACTGTACATGTGATGTAAAGGGAGAAGTCTGCCTCAAGTCATCTGCATGTAATGAACAGGAACACTGACCCATGTATATAATGCGTTGGGGCTCCCTGCAGGCACCTATTGGTCCACTGTGTATTAGTGCTTCAGGACCAACCATCTCCTGAATTCCATTTGCCATATAAAAGCAAAGTAACCCCCTACTTGTGGTGGCCAGTTGTTATTCATAATGTTACTATTGCTGGTGCCTTTGCTGCTATATATAGGCAGCAATTGACATCGCTTATAATTACACCTTATATTTGGTTTATTATATTCAGAAATGGATTCCATAAATATCAGATCTGAATTGACATGTTTGGAATTCACTCCATGTATTTTTTATTAGATTTGATAGCATATTATACTGTATTGATTTAACTGTTACTGATGTAACTGTATTTATTCAGAAATAGGCTCCATATATTTTAGGAAAAGCATTATGTATTCAAAATTCACATTAGCTATAGTAGGTTTAACTTAATACATTATATTCCGCATTAACTCCATATATTTCAGAATTGTCCTCATATATTCAGAAATGTAACAAACTCTTCTATAAATATTACATTTTATTTTGTATAATGAATTATTTTAATTCATAAACACGAGTATAAAAAGTAAAGTAAATACACGCAACACTCTGGTGTGTTTAAGTAAACATAAGGTCCACTAATATGCATGATTTGTTTGAAGATGCTCAAGTACTGCAATGCACTTCATGATCCCATATATCTATATATATTTGATAATTATATATTTTTTTCCTCCATGCCATGTTTACTCCAATAGATTTTGATAAACTAGGGGTGTCTATCTCTCCGCCTAGCAAGCAATTTAAATCGATGGGACATGAAAAATAGGTTGTTTAGAGGCCAAAAGGACACAAAAACAATGTTGCTTCTTTGTCTTCTGCTAGGCAGAGGTAGGTTAATCAATTACCTTGCACAACCCTGTAGCAAAAACAACTTGTCTTTTTTTTATAGACTGAATCATTGTGAATTATTATTTTACACTGTGAAACCGGGTTCTTGTTTTAGTTTCTCACAGTATACTTTGAGAGGCTTCCTTGCCATAAACTAATTTCTTCTTCGTAAACTACTCAAGCTTGTCCTGAGCATGATACCATGTGATACACCTTTCTTTTTAATGTATATTTTAGATAACTTAGTTTTTACTTCTTTCTTTTTCTGCTTGCTTTCTTCATCCTTAAAATTATAAATGACAGAAGTCATAAGGCTACAAGAGTGTTTATAAAGAGCAATAAATACCAGCATTGTACTGCAGTAGGTTCAGCATTTACTATATTACGGGTGATCACAATGTTCTCACTCCTGACTTAGAGACCTTTCCTTTTGTTTTGTTTTGTTTTGAATTGATCCAACACAATGATGTTGACTGCTGAGTGTCCAGGTCTTATACAGACAACTTGCATGACTGTCAGTGAGTGCTGTTGCTTCAAACAACATGACTGCTGCCATCTGAAAACACTGTGCTCACTGGAAAGCACCACAGTAGAAACCCTCTCGCAATGAAACAGTGGTGAAATCATTCTAATAGTTCTAAAATTATTAAACAATAAAAACCCTGCGATGGACTGACGTTCAGTCTATCCTCCTGCAACTATCCCCAGGATTGATTGGGCTTAAAAATGATTTGGTAAACGATAGAAAAACATAGAAACGTTCCAAAAATAGCTCAAAGTAACCTTTAGTAAGCCATAACTGTAGTATTAAGTACTTATGTTTTTTGTGTTTAATGTGTTTTTTTCTCAAGTAATCCATTTTTGTGGTTTATTTTTTTACTTTGACTTATTCTCGTGATATTTATTTAGATTATCATCGTGCTTATCTGACACAATTGAGATGCTTCACTTGTGCCCAAATGTTGCTCCGATGATGTTACATATTTATAGACACAACAGTCAGGTAAATGGTTAAAGCTCCGCACTTCATACCCTGATGTTGTGGGTTCAAATCTTGCAGCTGACCCTTTGTGACCATAAGTAAGTTATTTTACCCACCTGTACTCCACATAAAAAAAAAGAAAAAAAAAAGAAATGTAATCAATTGTAATACAACTGTTGTAAGTCGCATTGGATACCAGTGTCAGCTAAACAAGTAAATAATAATAATATGTCTCTTTTAAGGTGTGACAGTTTTATAGTGTGCTATCCCTTGGTGAATACACTATGACTTGTGCAAGTAACCCCGGAGGAAGACAGGAATAGTTCAATCAATCAGTCTTTATTCAGTACAGGGATTCTACGTTGCAAGGCAGAAGAGCAAAGTTCCGCTTTTTCAGTCGGCTTTTTATATTTTCTCTCCCCCCCCCCACTTATAAAAAAGCATCATTTATCTATGCATTTCATTTTATATTGTGCAAAATGGCCAACCATTTCTGTTTTGTGTACGTTGCAGATGGGGCTCTAAAGAAGGAAAAGTCATCTTTCCTGTGTCTAACAGATGCGTGATAAATAAAGAAGTTGTCCTAGGTCAGCCTACTGCACCCTGTCTTATGACAGACGCCTGTATGAATTACCTGCCGTTATAGCAAATCAGCTTTTAACCCCTAGTAGCTTGCAAGCAGTTCAATTTGCTTTCACAGACTCAATTTTCTTTAGTGGCAGTTAGCTTATTACCCAAGTAGGCCCTAGCACTTGGTTTGGGTTGTAGTTTAGACTGAATTTTATTTTTTCTTCCCAGAGTAACATCCCGGTTGCTTGTTTACTTTTTATCTCCTAGTTTTCACCCTTTGCTATTCCTGACTATGATTTTAATTAAAGAAACATCTCCTGGTATATTGATTTTCTTACATTAATCTTTAGACACTGGACAGATTTTGTGAAAACAACACAGAATTATTACATTGTATGTATTTATCATAAAATACCTGTTTTAATAAAATATCTGGAAACAAAGGGAAAAGAATAAAGTGACAGACTGACAATTACTAATTCTCTCTGGTCTGCAGATAATTTAAATTTTTTATCTGGGAAAAGAAAAAATCTAGAAAATAAGTTTAACTTGATGTGGTAAAATGAAAACACTAAAAAGCTATAAAATTAAATAAAAAGTTACGTTATCAGCCAGGATTGGCTGCTAATTAAACGGCTGAGATGGAACAAAATCCAGCAGCTTCTGTATTCCTCTGTGGCCAAACTTGGTCACTCCAGCACATCCTCATACCAAAAAAGTATCATTAAAGTAAGTATTTATTACAGTCAGTATTTATTTTAATTAATAGCTTCAAATATTTATTTATTTATTGCTGTATTTTAAACTGTAAAAATGCTGACTTTTTCATCACTAGACAAAACACATCATAAAATGAAAGATCTGCTAAATCTATAGCTGCTTATGTGCTGTTTATTTTTTTATAATATTCACAGTGATTATTTATTGCTATTTGTGCATAATCAATAGAGAATTTCCTGTTTACAGTATAAAGAAGTTTAAGTCACATTTCTGGTAACATATAGCACTAACTAAAAGTCATCACACAATTATTGTTCTGAAAGAGAAGCATTTCTGATTTTTATAACAAAAATGAGCACAGATTTTTTTAAAGAATCACAAAAACAGTAGGCAGTATAAACTAAAAACTGCATTAGCTACTACCAATAACTGCTATATCACATATTTAATTGTTACGATAGGAAAGGTTCATTTCACCATTAAAAATGACAATTTAAATGAAACGTGTAACTATATTAGTAGCATTGGTAGTAACAATAGTAGAAGGGATAAGTTGAGTAACAGAGTTACTGCAGAGTTACCATTCTTAAAAGTAATTGCAAAGATTCCCAGCTTTTCTTACATCCTGTAACCATAAACAATCAGCTGAGTCAAAAGACTGCTTTCAACAGTCAGAAATTGGACCAAACACAGAAACCACATTACAGCATCTCAGTGTGGCACAACAACATTGGCTGCCTTTGTGTGAAGTGAATTATCATCAAAACTCTGTTAATAACGTTTCCAGAATTTCAGACAGGATACACTTTTGCGCAGGCCTTTTTGCAACCCCAAAGCCCCACTTTGAAGCTAATCTTGATCACGTATTACACTTTTGTGGTTACTTCTCAGTGGAACCCTCTCCTGTAGTGCATCAGTATGATTCTACCATTTATTCATATCTTATCTGAGGAGCCATTATTTCTCTTTTATACTCTTGCATTTAAGATCTACTGTCCCAGTATTTCATTCTTCTGAAATTTTGAACACGTCACAGTGATTTTCCCTCTGCTGCAATGTATACCAACTTATACCATTCAACCGACTCTTATGAATCTCCAGCTCATTTTTTATTCTCATTCTTATTTGATGCCAGGATGTTTAGAAGCTGTTTCCATTCTCTCATTATTTGCTTATTTATTATAGCATGTATTGTTTCTCTTGTTTTTTGTAACTTCGTAAAGCATCTTGTGGTGATGCTTTCAGAAGAAACCACCAATTAAGAAGGACAAATATAGCGACACAATAAACTAGTGACATTTGTTTAGCTATACTACCCCACAATGCACTATAAATATGATGCCTATTAATAAAAACATATTAGAAATAGCAATTAATCCATCCAGCTAGTAACACCACTTAGAATTAATGATATGATTATTATTACAGCAGCATAAGATGTTTATTAGCAATGCCAGGTATCCAGTATACTAAGAAGAGTCTAGTTTTATCTATTTGTTTAATACTTGCTTTCAACATTTACATTTTATATATATTTTTTTGAGGTAGGGGTTGCACAACACCTTTACTATTAAATGTTTTGACAACTCAAAAGATTTTTTTTGCATTACCTCTAACAGTAAAAATGCTATCATTGCCTTCTTTTTTAGCTCTAGTAGCATAACAAAAACAATGAATACCTGGCAGTGTTACCAATTTGCAAATGGGTTATGTTTTTAGATACATGGTACAAATTGATATTTTATGTGAGATCAGTGCCTGTTTTGATAAACATATTACTTTCAATAATGGTATTACTATATTTTCAAATTTTTGGCTCAAATTGTTCAAATTAATTTCATTTTTATACCTATAACTCGCTCTTTCTAGGTACGTGTTATAATTGCTTCTTGACAGAGCTTATCCTATGCCCCTCATATATGAGCCCTCCTTTCCTTCAGAAGTCTCAGCCTGTTATATGTGAAGAACTGCTGGATCCTCACACGTAACCTTTCACATTTAAAGATGCATTGTTGTTTCTTATTAGTAATAATGGATGTTTCTAGGGCAGTGCATTATTTTCTTCTAAGCATTTTTTTAGATGAGCAAGATAAATATTATACTGTAATTGGGTAGGATTATATTTTGCAAAATTGTATTTTTTGCTTTTTGATTTATGGTTATGTCATAAAGTAGAGCAATGGTCTATTTAATTTTGTTTCAAATAGAATTATTTTTGGTATTTCCGCTGACTCTGTCATAGTATTTGTTTTTATTTTATTTTTTATTTAACTTTAGTCTGTTATTAATGACATTATTGCAATTAACCACTACAGTTTCAGCCTTCATAATGAATAGAAAACAGTTTTGTGGAAACAACCTTTTTGTGTCACTTATTACAATGTGGTGTTTGTTAATAGAACATCAGGACTCAGTTTTGTGCTTTCATTTTTATTCAGTTTTTGATCTCTGTTATTTTTATTCCTTTGATCAAAGGATAGTGTCCACATAAAAGTATGATCATTTATGATGTTGGTAAATGTCAGAGGCACAGTATAACTGAATTGGCCTATTTAGGCTGATAGCATGAACGCTGTAAATGAACACAAGCTTTCTCAGTCTGCAGGATTCAGCTCAATATATTAAATAGCAATATGTCACAAATAGCTAAGAAAAGAACTGTGCTTTGGCCTCCTTACTTGATTTTTTTTTGTAGGTTAAAATCATCTTATCTATCTATCTATCTATCTATCTATCTATATATATATATATATATATATATATATATATATATATATATATATATATATATATATATATATGTTTTTGTCATCCTGCCTCGGTTCTTTGATTTCTCTGCTGTTAAATGTGCCTTTTACTGTTGTGTAATTCATTATTCTTTTTTCTCTAAATATTATTGATTAGCTTGAATGTAGTCAGTATATCAGATAAATCTAGTGAAGCAACTCATTCCTTTAGGTAAGTGATGGCATTCAAAACATTAACATTAGATTATTTTACAGGAATAAGCTATGCAAACCCAAAGTATATGGTGAAGTTTTTAAGCATTTAGAGAGCCTTCTATTTGAATTCATTTAGAGAGCTTTCTATTTGAATGTTAAGTTACTGTGTATCAGTGCTTCAGTTCCTGCTAAACTAAAACTTACCATCCTATAAAATACCAGCTGAACTTTTGACAAGACAAATACAAAACAGCTTAATAAAACATTCAAAAACAAATCTGCAACAATAAGCGTCAGGTGGCCCTGATATTACTTACATTGATATTAATGTTATTTGCAAGCCATTGGAGTTATCCTTTTTCCCTTTGCTTAGATGTATTTTTGGAACTCCTGGGTTCTTTCTACCACTAGTCTATAATTAATGCTAAGATGATGTTCAAAGTGAAATGATTTTACAGAGTTTTTATATTCTGTGCTTGTTGGTCATATGTTTATTCTTGAAAAACCTTTTTATATGTGAAAATCAAAATAGAAAATGATACATTGATTATCTTCTTCTGCTTTAAAGAGTCTAAATGTAGGCTGACCATGTTAGAAAACAAGGCCTCATGTTGAAAAAATCTTTTGATGATAATAATATGCTAACATTTCTAATGAAATTATTCAGAGAAATTTTCTTGTCATGCATTGTGCTTAGTTATGCATCCATTATTTTCAAGTTTATTTCTCCATATCGTAGGCATTGGACAGATTACCAAACAGAAAACACTGTCACTATCAGGGGGTAGCACAGTAGTTAAAGCTGCTTTTTATGGGTCCAACATCCTGTGTTCAAATCCTCCTACAGCTTCATGGGTTTTTCTGCAGGTACTTCAGTTGTTCTTCCTAAATCTCAAAACCGAGTGTGTGTGTGTGTGTGCATGTGTGTGCGTGTGTGAGTGTTTGTGTGGTCATTTCAAATGACTGGTATCCTTCAACATGGTGATTCATGCTTTAGATTAAGTAGACCTGAGAAGGTTATGTTAATTTTAGTTATATCTTTGTCAATGGTGCCTGCTCCTCTGATAGCATTAATTTTTCATTCTTACTGTAGATTACTTATCATACTTCTCTTTTTAAATTAATTTTTAAAGATTGCAGTACCTCTTAACTTAATTTTAATTACCTCTTTAAAATCCTCCCCAACTCCAACTTGGTTTAAGCAATTTCAAGAATGTTATGTGATTTCTTTAAGATATATTCAGATAGAGCATCGAATATTTTAGCCAATTCATTAATTGTCAGTAAAAGTTCTCAAGTTCAAAAGAAAATGTAGTTATTAACACGCTGAAACTGTGTCCAGAAATCCTTGAATTCATTAGCAACTTTAGCTATTTCTAGTTAATTCCATACACGCATAATAGCTGAAGACTAACAACATGATGCCCTACAGAAATTCTTTAGTTATTTTAAAAGGGCCAGATAATTACATGCATAGTAAAAGCCCTTTGGTTTACACTTTATCCAAAGAAACACAAAACTAAGAAAAAAAGCTTAGAATATTAAATAAGCATAATGCTCTCACAGTGTGGTGTTTTTTCCAATTATTTTTAAAAGCTACATTAAGAGTCTTTCGATCAGAGAGGATTGGGCAGCTAATATTGACAATAATTTTAATTAGTTTTTACATTCACAGCAAAATGCAGTAAATATCACTTTTGCTATCAAAAGTATCTCTAGCATGAAAATTACAGAACATAGAGTTAGATGCTAAAGATTTTCAAATCGTACTTTAGGAGTGTCACATATTTCAGGATTGTTCTAAATGGAAGTGTGAATCATTGTCAGGAGGGCTGGAGTATGAAAAGTCATATGTGAAAGAACTACTCATTGACAAGCAAGCAAAGAAGAATGAAATTAAGCCAGATTAACAGTCAAAACCTATCACTACAATAAACGCTAGACAAGAGTGATGTGCCAGCAGTCTTCTAGTACCTAAAGATGCTGTTATCCAAAATAATACAGGACAAGATATGTATGTGTGTCCTGTTCTCATTGTGAGACCTCTGGGTATGTCTAAATCATGGAAAGTAATAAAATAATCAAAAGAAAAATCGCAAACATACCAGGAACACCTGTAACACAGCTAATTTCTGTATTTCTGATTCTCTGTGTCAAAAAGTTCCTTGTTGATCTTCAAACTAGCAGATTTAGTAACACCACTCTAAATAGGAATACCACTTTAGACTAGTTTCTCTATAACAAAGAATGAAAGTCTCAGTAGTCTGCATTCTCACTAATCTCTCCCCAAACTCTTTCATCCATTTCTAGAAGGCCTGCAAGAAGATCGATGAGAAGCGTAAAATAAAACCACACCCCAAAAAACCTTCCCTTTAAGAGTCACCACCATCTAAAGTTTAAAATGGATTCAATAAGACTCAATGAAAATTTAAGTATAAAATGACAAAGGCATTCAAATTATGAATTTAGAAAACTTGTGGTAAACAAAATATGCATGAAATACACAATAAAATTAAAGTCCAGTCTAAAGACATAAATCTTAACGGCATAAAGAAAAGAGCACAGCATGTGATTAAATTGCTAATTATGACAGCAGGCAAAAATTGAAGATCAGTTGTTATGCAAGACCAGTTACTTGGTATTCAAAACTAACTACAGCAGTGCCGTCACATATTTTTAGAGAATATTGTGGGTCACCAACTGACTGCTGCAACGTTGTAATGCATCTTGTGTACCTTCTGGCCTCTTCCCAACAGTGTTTAATTCTTGCCTGATTTAACATTAAGGAAAGGAAATTCATCCATTTTCTAAACCCGTTTTTTTCCAGAGCAGGGTTATAGATAAACTTCGGCAAACACTGTGTGTAAGGCATTAGCAATCCCTAGACTTGGGTGAGGGTACATCATAGGGAAGGAAATCTTCTTCTACAAACACAAACTCGATATTTGTCAGTGAGAGATTTAATCCAAGAACAAGTGTCGTCAATCAGAAGAATCATATTGTTTTTGTAAACACCAGAGTTTCACACAGTAAATTGCCTGTATTATATTAACTCTTGCAGTGTTAAAGAAACCTTTTAAATGTCTATTTTTCCACAATTTGTCATGATATGTAGTGTTTGTTATGCTTTTCATTTCTGTGATACAGGTTAAAGGCATTAAAAAAAGAAAACACAGAAAGTCCTCTCATCAGTTTATTATTGCAGTCACACTTTCACCGTACAGACCAAACAAAGCTCTAGTTTTGATTTTCTGTCTCCTCTGTTCTCCTATATCTCTCACACGGCTTATCAAAGTGGAAAGTGCCACTGTTAAGTTAAATCTATCTGCAACCTTTAAACATAATGAACATTCAAATATTAAGCTTTCAAATGTGTAGTCACAACATTAATTAATTAAATGAACAGCTTATCTATAAAATGTGATTCTGTACTATAGGGCTTTGCTGTCAGGGCATTGTAGGCACTGGTAACTGAGTGGCTTACTGAGGAAGTACTAATTCCAGGTGTATTTCATGATGTTGCAAAAAAGTAGAACAGATCGCACTGCTGCCTCCTTTACCTTTTAGCAGAAGATTGAAATGTAAATGTATTTTTTTTTTGTTTAACAATATGTTTTATTATCTCCTCTTTACTTTCTTTGTAAATATATTTTAAATATTTCCGTGGTGTGTTCTTGGCTCTGTTAAAGAATATTTTGATATCTTAAGCAAAAGGCAAAAACTAAAATGACAGATGGGAAGAGTGGGAGAGAGTTGTACTCCACTTCTCATGCTCATTCACAAGTGAGAGTGTAAGTCCTTTCTCACTGGTGAACAGCATTTGAGAAACCGGTCTTTTATTCTTTATTTATGGATACTGTTTATGAAGGTGATCTGTTATGAGTTAATTGACTTAGATATCCATGTCCATCCACTGCTGACCCTTGTGGAGAGAATGTTTTTTTTTTCATATGCACAGTTTCTTGTGAAATTGTCTTCTAAAACGATGTGATCAGGAATCAACACACAAGACTGAGCAAGTTGATAATGCTTCTGCCTTCATCTTTGCCCTTATTCCTGAACAGAATTTGTAAATGAAGTATCCATCTTCTCCATTAAAATTTTTAGTACAGCATGAGAATGGAATGATTAGCTCTGGAGACACAAAGCTCCAGGAGATTATATTCCTAGCTTGGTCACGGTGCAGCATTTCCAGGCTCTCCCTTTGGTTTTATTCCCTCATTCCAAAGATGTGTTCAAGAAAAATTAAACTGGCTTGATATTACTCATGGCCTAATTTGCCCTGTATTGGACTTGTGTTCTGCCTTATTGCCAGGGCTACTTGGATAAGCTCCCGATCACTTGTAAACTAGATTAAGGGGCTCCAGCTTCAAATTCCACCAATTATCCATAATGTCATTAAACAGTAACCCATCCGTTTCTACAGCTGTCATAATCTTTATTACACACTTTTAGACTGTTTGAGAACCCTGATTTATTTAAAAAAATGATCAGAATTTGCCACTATCGTTAAAAGCTTGGCAAGCACTTAGTGACCCTCTCTAAAAAAATTACTTAGATAGAAGTTCTCTGTTTGATAAAGCGGTAAATCCTCCAAGTAGCAAAAGAAATGTTTTAACTCAGAAATTACAATGGTAACTAAAATTTCAGATAATTTGATAGTTTTAAGTGCCTGACTACCAACATATAACAGTATTCCCCCTACTTACCTCTTACGGTAAAGAATAAATAAACAATATCAGTTTTTCCAACTTGGATAAATAAATACACATTTAATGTGGTATGTTTCTTGTAGGGTAATACTGAGTCGTCCTGCGTTGCCTACAATCTAACCCCGCCCTGTTCCATGTCCAGCAGTGAGGTGTATTTGCTTCAGCACGCATGACTGAAAATGTTTTACTGTTTTTCTGTCAGAAAAAACTGTTGAATGAGTAAAGGAAAAAAATCTGAAAAAAAATACCATTGTATTGGAGCAGTACATGAACTGGCAAAATGGTAAAAAAAACTTCAAGAAACACTCATAAAACAGGCCAGGGTTATCCCAAGCCTGCCCAGGAAAGCTTTACCAAAGGCAGCATGGCCTGCCAAATCCACAAAAACGGGGGGCAGGTTTTAAAAGTTCAAATTAATTTAAATGTCACCAACTGTATCAAATCAAACTGTAAAAAAAAAAACCTTTTGGTTTGGAGAATCAAGTCCACAAATATTTATAAAATAAAAATGTATTAATACGAGCAAAAAAGGCAATCCAAAGTGAACAAGTCCATATTCCTAAAACAAGTAGCAGTAATTCAACAAGACAGAAAAGTCAATAATCTTGGTGAGCACAGCAGACTCCAAAAGACAATGAGCCACTGAAGGACCTGCTCTCAACTTCTGAAGATAAAGGCTAAGGGAAACCCTTCAGAGGTGATGTAGGGGTGGCTCCGTCTCTTGAGGCTCCACCCACAAAACAAACGGGACACAAAGGAGCATAGCACAATACATAGATACTAAACAATACATAAACAGAACAATATTAACAACATGTACCTAATTACAATAAACATATTCAAATGATTTTGATAAACAAAGAAGGTACAAAAAAAGAAAATTAACAAACCCTGGCTGTAACATATCACATGTACAAATTGAAGTAACTGCTCTTAAGCTAAAATTTGAACAGTAAAATAATTGATAGTTGAAGTCTCACAAAATGTTTTTTGTTTGTTTGTTTTAAGATAGACAAGTTTGCAAATTCGCCAGTGGTTTTCAATTGGAGATTTTTGAAATTTTAAAATTGTGTACAATATGCTGTATTTGAGTAATCTGTTCAGTTAGCCAATAAAAGGTGTAATTTTGCTTGACTTCCCAAGGTACCTCAATGAAAATTGAACTGTACAGACAAATTCCCTTGAAGAATAAATGTGCTAAATTTCATGTTCCACTGGGAGCTGTGTTCTTTCATGCAAAAGTCATGGATGTGCAGTGGGTGCTTTACGTGTTATACGCGACCGCACCCAAAAAAGCTAATAGACTTTAGCTGCAGATCACCAGTGCTCTACTCCATTGAGGAGGTTGTCGCTTTATATCACATCAGTGATAATACCTGGTTGCATTATGATTGAGATCAGGGTTGGGGAAGAGTTATCTGACTCAAGTTAAGTAAACCAAGTGACAAAAACCTGCAAATTGGCGTTTCAGTAGAGCGTAGAGCTGTGGAGGTCTGCAACTCGACCCATCTCAAAAAAGTCTAGGCTTTGGCATTTGAGTATTTCAGCTAAGCATTTGTGACTTGACATATCAGAACTCTACATAAAATATAACCAACACAACCGTAAATTAATTTTAATGCTTCTGCAATGCATTTTTTTTTAAATAGCATATGGATTATTGGTAGATATGGTAAGTACAACATTTATGGTGATCTAGACGAAGAAGCCATTGCAGAGTTTACTTTCTTAAATCAATGCCAGTCATGTTGACTTCATTTAAGATGTAAATGCCGATGAATAAGTGTGATTCTAATCATTTGGCCTGTTTTAAAGTTAGTCCTATGGTAAAAAGATATTTAGTTCACAAAGGTTAATGTGTTTTGGTACAGTTACCAGTAACAGATATCTGTTAAAAAGTTTTGGGGAGCTGTAGCTTCTTTTAGCAACATCAATTCACAAGGGGAAAATTGCCCCAAAATATGATGCTAATAAATCACAACGTACAATCAAACTTACACTCATACTCGCTCAAAATACAAAGGCAAATTAAAGTGGTCAATGAACTTAACATGCATGTCTTTGAGATTTGAGAGAAAAGTTAAGGGTACATAAACATGGGGAGAATGTTCAAACTCTACCTAGATTTAAGGTCTAAGCCTGAATTCAAGCCCATCTACCAGGGGTCCTCATTTTCTGTTGTTTTGTTGTTGTTCGCCTTTCAAACACAATGCTTTGTTAAAACTATTAGTCAAATGGAGCATGCATAACTGAATATGAAGGAATTGGTCTTACAAGTTAAAATATAATTGTAAATGACAAGGATAGAGTTGATTGTTTGCATAGGCTTTCATATGTGCATGGCAATTTACAAAATCGACAATTTAATCACCCAAACCTAATATGATTCTCATCTGACATTTCATTAATCTCCAAAGCTGTAGCACAAATGAAAGGTGTATTTTTTAACAGCATATACCTGTCTTGCTTATTCCAATACTAAGAAAAAACTGACTCAGCTAGATCTGCTCTCAATGAGCAGAGGAGACAGTTTAAATAAAATCATTACCCACGCTGTTATGAAACATGACAGCAAAACGACCATCATAAAATTAGTAACGTGGAAGAAGAGATGTGTAACCATCAAGGTGTATTAAATTGCAAAGCACGTCTACCTGGAAGTGATAGCTTATGGCAGGAGAGGACTGAAATACTGCATCGCAGAAGTGAAATGAATCCACTTTATCAGTTGAACATTCAAAACAAAAGATATGTGTTGGCTATCACTTTTTTTCTGTCAGTGAAAGATGGAGACTAGCTATGCTGAATGTAGACTCTCCATTGGCATCTGACTTCTGGGTCCCTTCATTAACATTACTTTTCTTTCTTTTATATATAAATAGCATGGACTGTACTTTTATGTTAACATACTATTCTACTGCAGTCTATTTCATTTATTACTGGAATCATTTATTGTATAAACGAGCAATAAGCTAAAAGGATCTACCATTCTGTTTTCCGAAACTATTTCTTTCTGTACAAGAGAATTTAATTCAGTTTATTGGTTGTATGAAAATGCACTTAACTTGAAAGCTTTAAAGTTGTGTTGCTGCCTTCCCATCAGGCTTAAGAAATCAAAGATACGACCTGACAACCAGGAGAAAAGATTTATGCTGTGTTTACACTCTGTGGCAGATATGGGGCATAAGACATTTAGCAGGAATGCAATTCCAGGTGTTATCTAAATGTAGGAGAAGTCAAAAATGATTTAGTTGTCCAACTTTCCTGACATCACCCTGACCTTGCATCTCCTATTTCTCCCAGCGCACATACAGGGTACAAATTAATTTCCATTTCGTGCACTAAATCTGTACCTAATGAGCCAAAACCACGTGCATAAAAACTCTGTAATTGCATGTTTATACTGTAGCACCTGTGCCACATTATCGTCAATTTTTTTGCTCTGCACTTTCACCTAAGAAACACCACACCATAAAACTGAAGCACTAGACACCAGAAAAAAATACCCTCTAACTAGTAATCCTTATTAACATTAAGGTCCAAAATGATGGCCATTTCACAAATGTAAATGAACACAACAGTTTCCTGTATAAAAACCAGTGCTTCTTATCAGTAATTGCATGGGTGTTACCAGGTCTTATCACTCCAATGTGAATGGTCTAAAAAATATTAATAAGTTTACAAGGTTCCTTATCAAGAACTTTTGACCGATTATTTGTGCATATACACATTAAAATCAGGTAAATATTTGGCAAGTATGTTATTGATGTAAATAGTCTAATGCAGTGTACATTGAGATAAAATGGGCTTTTTTGCTTTATGATTAGAATCATTATTATAATTATTATTAGAATTATTATTAGAATTAGAATTAGAATTAGAGCTGTAAGGCAAAGCTCTCAATTTACCAGTCGATCTACGTTCCTACCCTTACCTATGGTCATGAGCTATGGGTAGTGACCGAAAGAACGAGACACGAATACAATCGGCTGAAATGAGTTTCCTCCGCAGGGTGAGAAGCTCAGTCATCTGGGAGGGGCACAGAGTAGAGCAGCTACTCCTCCGCATCGAGAGGAGTCAGATGAGGTGGCTTGGGCATCTGATCAGGATGCCTCCTGGACGCCTCCCTGGTGAGGTGTTCCGGGCATGTCCAACCGGGAGGAGGCCCCGGGGAAGACCCAGAACACGCTGGAGGGACTATGTCTCCTGGCTGGCCTGGAAACGCCTTGGGATTCTCCCGGAAGAGCTAGAAGAAATGGCCAGGGAAAGGGAAGTCTGGGCCTCTCTGCTCAAGCTGCTGCCCCCGCGACCCTACCCCGGATAAGCAGAAGAGGATGGATGGATGGATGGATGGATGGATTAGAATCACCTAACTCCAAAAAGTTAGGTATTAAATGAAATACTACTAAAAGTCTTAGTAACTGCCTTTCCAAAAACTTTGTACATAGAACAAATAGTGTATGACCTTTAAATTGTTAACAATTAATGTAATATATACATTTTGTGTACTCATAAAGAACTGAGGAAAACTGGTAATGTGTGTTCAATAGAATGATTAAGAAAATGATCTATATAAAAAAGTATTGTGTAGCTACTTCTTTAATAAAACTTACTATTATTTGAGAGGTAATTTATTTTAATGTGCCGCCCAACAGTCCAATTCAAAAGAGCTGGTATGACTGTACTTTAAAAGCAAGGGAGGGCAAAGACAGATGTTTAATTTAAGGCTACACAAACTTCTCTTCAGTCTTTGTAAATACAGTATCTAGACAAAAAATATGTAATATGCATTAGATGGTCTCATTTTAATGTTTAACAGTTAACTATTTCATTCAGTATGTTTGTTTGCAAAAAATACATATTATTGGATTAATTTCACTATATCTTGATTGAGAACGAATAAATGAGTAACTGGCAATGTAGGAAAACTAAACATTTTAACTCAGTTTTCATGGAGTTGGCTTGTTTGGCCAGAACTAATCCTTGCAGTAGGAGGCACAAGACAGGACCCAGTGTAGGTATGTTACAGGACTCACTTACTCACAAAGAGTCAGTCTGAATTGCCAATCAATCCAATGCTCAAATACAATTTTAGGAAACATGTCAAACCAATGCAGATAGCAAACAGGAGTGGACTTTGAACCTAGAACTTTGGATCTGTCGGGCTCCACATATGTACTACTCAAGAAAAGCAAATACAACAAGAATAGAGCATAACACTTATTTGTCATATAACCAGGTTTACAAGTAATTTCAGAAATGCAGTCTCTTCATAAACTCCAACTGAATCAACCTAACAGAAAAAGGACTGCACGTTAAGTGCTTAATTTTTATCGCCAGCAGAAAATGTTACTTGTCTTACATTTAAAAGTACTTTAGTTTAAAAGTGTGGATTAAAGCTTTTTGCATCTACCACTACCACCTTGTTTTGAATGATTTCCATAGTGACCATTTGCACAGTGTAATGGAACCGGGCCGTCAGAAAGCCCAAACCGCAAACACAAACACAACTGCACAGTCCCGGCTTTAAATCATGGAAGGTTTATTATCAAAAATACTTCCAAAAGTAACATAAGCACAAATTACATGTTCTGTCTTTCCACAATACCTTCTCTTCTCTCACCACCAAATTGCCCTCCTTTGGTCAAGCATTGTTCCTCATCCTCCCAGATCCGACCTGCCTGGATAAGAGACTGTGGTCCCTTTTATTAAAGACGCGGGAGTACTTCCAGTGCCAGGGCCACTGCCTGATGGAAGTACTTTTGGGTTAAAGAGAAGTGCCATAGATTTGGGGTGCACATCTCCCGACAGCTCCCCCTTGAGGCACCAATGGTCCCCAGTAGGGCTGTGTTGCTGGACTACTTCTCCCAGCAGTGCCTGCTGGTTCCCAAATGGGCATGGCTACTGCCATCTAGCATCCTGGGGAATAATGAGTCCCCAGTGAAATCACTTCCAGTGGGTTGTCTGTCTATCCCTTCAGGTTCTAGCTCCATCCTTTCTCGTGGCCGGAATGTCCATCTGCTTTCTCGGAGCCTCCCATCCGAATAAGGAACCATTCCCTTTTCTGGTTGGGATGCCCGTCCAACCCATGTGGCATTGACAACACTTACTTTAATAAAACATTATTTTAAGATTTATATTTTGGTGGTAATGTGTTTGGGTTCCTGTTCATATATTTGTAAGTTCATTTTTTCTTTCTGAAGTGTTCTAGCATTTTCATGAATTTCCACAAAGTTAAAGTGCTTTTTGACACTAGAATTAAAAGAGCCTACAAAAAAACTTGTAGATCCGGCCCACCTTAAATCCGTTCGCACCTCTTCGTCAGCGTCTTTTGTCCCGTAAATGTGCTGATAAAGAAAAGCAGCAAGCAGCCTATTATTCCATCTCCCCACCGCCGCAGAACATGCACAAAGTTCTCCTAGCTCATGCCTTGATTATCTGGGAGTGAAGTGCTGAAGTTTTAGAGTGGAAATAATAGATCGGAATTTGGAATACATGCATTTCATGTGTTTTCTGTTTCTACAGTAAGCTGTGTAAACACATTGTTAAAACAGAAACTTTTTTCATATTTTAGTAGTAAACGACAAAATGTAGACATGAACTATATAAAGTATGACGCCTGAAGTCCAAAGATCAAATAAACACTTTCACAAATGGTTCAAGGAAAAGACAACAGCTTCCGTGATGTAGCAGTAAGATTTGTTGACTTGTAATCAAGAGTCTCGGTTCGATCCTGACTGCTTCCTATATTTGCCGTTTTCAGTAGTGAGCTGCTGTTATTGTTAGTATTATACAGTACACACATACATTTGGTTTGCATCTGTAACAGACAGTGTACATTTATAGGACTTGTAAAAGTTACCTTTTTTTTTCACTTTTATTCTCTCAGTCACGATCACGATACATACTACCGCCCTAGGGATCTGACACTGTTAGTTTTTATTTGAAACTCTGGTTTCCTCCCACAGTCCAAACACATGCAGGTTAGGTGCATTGGCGATTCTAAATTGTCCCTAGTGTGTGCTTGGTTTGTTGGTGTATGTGTGTGTGTGTGTGTGCGCGCCCTGCGGTGAGCTGACGCCCTGCCCAGGGTTTGTTTCCTGCCTTGCGCCCTGTGTTTGCTGGGATTGGCTCCAGCAGACTCCCATGACCCTATAGTTAGGATATAGTGGGCTGGATAATGGATGGATGGATGGGAATAACTGTAGATGTTTTGAGGCAATGGAACTGGACATTCTCTGATCTGGAAGGATAAAAGCTGACACACAAACGCTGGTGAATCTGCCTTATTTGTATTTCACCGTCACTTGATTTTTTTTATTCAGTTTTATGGAGTGTTCCTGCTCACGCTGAATTAGTATGCGCCTTATGGTCCATAATGTCAAAAAAAAAAAAAAGAGACACAGGTATATATGATATTTGGAATTATTCATTTTATGACCTGTATAGTACATTTCGGAAAACATTGTGGCACGGATGCAACATTATTTATATTCATTCGCATAACATCTTGCGTTTGTAATCAGTGACCACGTGTTTTTTTTTTTCCCCCGATCTTGCCAGTCTCCATGTTGCTGTATGGTGTTGTTTCTTTTGTACTCCAGGACATGCAGAGGAAAGAATAGTACAGAGTGGTCAGTTCAGTGCTATATGCAATCATCAAATTCAAATGCTAACAGTTCACACACACACAATGACCGTCCTTCCTACATTTACAACGTGTGTACCTGTTGCAATGCCCAGAAATAGAATATGGAGTACAGGCAAGGGCTGAGGATTTAGTAGTACAATTAGGTCCACATCTGTCCATGGAAACATAGGTTTTTACTTCCAGAAGTGAAGTGGTGGTCTCATGTACACTCTTACAGTATGTGTGACTAATATGAACATGTTATGAACTAAGGTGTTATTAATACTATTAATGTACTATATGCCTTCCTGCATTCCTATTCTAGTATACTTTTGATAACATATACATTATATTGATGGATGCGATCAGGGAGCACTGCTCCAACACATAACCTTGTCCACAAATTTCATATAAGAGTTAAATGTTCTTGTTATTTTGGTTAAAAGTTTGATAGAAGCCAAGGTTAGTTATTCAACAACGTTACTGAGGGCCACAATCTGGTGGGAGACACTTACAGAATGAAATAAAACTTCCATGTTATCATTCATTCTCAGTGTTTGTCAGTATCAAGAGTTGCCAATGCTTTATTTTGATACTGTGATTAATGTTGGCAATGATTATCATAACTCTGTACTTAAATATTTGCATTATATAACATGCATTCAAATAAAGAAACTCTTGACTTCAACTGTTTTAATTTGCCATATTAATCTCAGGCTGGTATCCTGTTTTATTCTAAATGCAATAAATTGAGTATTACAACAACAGCTCTGCTAGTGGCAAAATTTAAATTGCTAATTGCCTATATACAGTAGTTTAAGTCAAGAAAAGGCAAATAAAACCTAAAACTATCAAACTGTGGTATTCTCCTTAATAAGTCCCGATGTATTTTTTTTTCCTGTTTGCATTGATAGCATATAACAATGCAAATTTATATATTTGTGAATTCAGTAAACAGATTATTTAATTTAATTGTGATAACATAACAGTTGTAACTTTGAAAATTATTCGTTTCTTGTTTGAATTTTTTTTTTTTTTGTGCAGAATTATGTGGAATTATTTACGTTACATTGAGAATATGAATACATCTAATAAAGCACATGCCAAAGTATGGCTTTAATAGGTAAAGTTCTATAATATGCAAAATACACATATTATATAACTGTTATGATACCAAATGTCAAGTTACAGAATTTTTTGGAAGGTTTATTTAAGGAGGTAAAAGAACTGTAGAGTGCACACTGTAAGGCAGGCTTTTTTTCTGACATATCCCTGTAACAGCTGTCGACAACTGAAGAAACAATTCCGAGGCGAGTGAAAGGTACTTCATGTATTTTAAATACTCATCACGCTGGCAGGGACCTTTAAACTTTATTCCATCTTCAAAATGATGAAATTACTAACGGGAAACCAAACCTGATTGAATGCGGAATGTATTTTATATTCCGCCATTCTAAGTACTGTTTTGCATAACCCTTGACTTCACAAAGATTCTAATCCCAAAGCACTGTGGCAATTTTTTTTTCTCTATTTTTCAAATGAAGACTTCAGAAGCTAAAATGTATCATGTATTATTTTAACCTTCCAGTAAATATTTTGAGTAGCACTACCATATAAAGCCTGTAGTAAATATGAAGAAATCCAGATCATTACAGTCAAGCAACATTCTGAGGAGAAATGTAAATGCACGTTTGTTTAACAACAATTGATGGTTTTCTTTGTCCTTTGGGACACTAGCAATATGCACAACAACAAAGCTGTTTCTTATTTGCTTAAATGTGACAAGTAACTGAGTTTTTGTGCGCATTAAACATTTTTCATGTTACTGTCAACTCAAAGCTGGCATATAAAAGTCAAAAACATGATGAAGCAGCTTTGCAGATACATCAAGGCATCAAGGCAGTGCACTTCTGTTTACATGGAGAAACATATTACTAAGTAATTAACACTTTTATTTAAGAAATACTATTTATCTCTGAAACAAAAATGTTTTCCCACATATAAAACTGTTACTTTTTTTTACCATAACTGCACAGTAATGCCATATTCATTTTTATTTTAGTGCTGCTGGGGTAGGCTTATGACCCTAAGCTGTAATTAATTAGGTCTGACAATGTAGAGTGTATGTGTCCTTCTGCATGTGTATATATGCCAGCTACCTTATTTGTTGCTTTTTATAAGGTGTTTGAGTTACCAATATCTTTTATATGGAACATTTATTGTTTTCTTGATTATACAGTATATCTAGACCCCAACGCTTTCTGAGATTCAACTGTAAGTGACTGGTCCATTTCTGTGTTCATCTCAGAAAGAAAGTTGGACGAGAGAGCTGTACGTTCCTGAGACACAAGTTGCTAGTTCAATTTCTGCTCTAATTTAGATTGACTCTCTAGAATGCCTTACATCCTAATGAGCTCAAGAGGCCATCAAGTATGCAGTGAATGTATCTCCTGGCTGCACCTTAAAATGATTTAATTTCCATAAGACAAATTGTTGTTTTAAACATCTCAGAAGACTTTTGGGTTTACGAGGCTTGTTTTTTTGGATTTTGTGCTCTGTTTTTAAAGCTATGTTAAGCCTGTTTGGCAACATTAAACTTCTCGTATGTGTGAGTTTGTATCTGAGCATATGTGAGAATGTCCTGCCATAGGTTTGTTTCTAATTCAAAGTGAATGTCTATTTTATAAAGCACCTTTCAGAGTGGTTGTGATTTCAAAATAAAAAAATGTGTATAGTGCAACCAAATATCTAATACTGTATATGCCGAAAGTGACACTGGCACAGAGAATCACGAAGTTAAAGCAGTTAGTATTATGTGACACCTATGCAAAACATAATAAAAATGTATTGTATGTTGCAATTAACTGTAAGTGTACCATTTAAATTACCTGACAATGCTAATCTGGTGTGGTGTTCGAGTCTCCTTTCATAAACCGGTTCCCCACTTAGAGTAGGTATGGACTTTATATACATACAGTAGCTTATTTCTCAATGAAACTTACTATTAAAGTGTGTCTAATGCAACCAGTCATCTAAGTGGAAAAACCAAAGGGAAGATTAATTGAAAATAATGTAGATAAGTAAATTACACATCTATCCATTCATGCAATCTTCATTTGACTCTGAATCCTCTGCCACAGGGCCTGTATCCTTGTGGTGTCTAACGTAAAGACGAATGGGCACCAATTAGCTTAACACACATTTTTGGGATGAGCAGAAGTAGCTGTTACGATCTGTGTGATTAGACATGGTGAAAAGGGTTGAGGTCTCTTAAAGGTCCATAAATCAGGCCATCCATTTTCTAACCTGCTTATGCAGTTAAGTAGGCTGGACCTCATCTCAGTTGCACTGCAATAAGACAGAGTGCCAGTCCATCACAGGGCATACTCATTCAAGCTGAGCCAATTAGAGCCCACATTATAGTTGGAATTTGTCTAAATTAGAATGAACAACAAATTATAAATAAATACATATTCCTTGGTGACAACCTAATTAGCTTTTACAGGTTAAGCTGCAATGCCTATTCACCAGAGCAGAAAATATATTTTTTTAAAGTAATTGAAAATATACTGTATGTATAAATGCACATTTTTTTAATGCAAATTACTCTTTCATGAAAGCTGTTTTTTGTAGAATAATGTTTAGTATTTAATGAACGAAGCAGAATGGAGATCTTCATGGCTTAAATCACAGCATTGGCACTGTCTGTGTGAAGTCTGCATATGGAGGTTAAGTTAACTGGCACCTCTATATTGGCTCAGTATAAGTAACTGTGCCTTGCAGTGGCCTAGTGCCCCAGTTATGGCTGTTTCCTGGCATGTACTGAATACCGATGGTGTAGACACAAGCCTTTGTGACCCTGTAAAGAAATGTGCAAGTACACAGAAAATGAAGGAGGTTTTCTGCTGAGTGTTTTTTAGTACCAGCAACAAATAGTAGCAATTAATGATAAGGAATTAATAATATGAACTATTATGTTTCACCCATTTTAGCACATTCCAAAAAGAAAATTGAATAATATAATATCCTGTATCTACTCTTTACTATTTGTTTTATTTTATTTTTTTTTAGCATGTTCTCCAGGCTTCTATAAAATGTCACCACGGCAACAGGAATGTTTACCTTGTCCTGAGCACAGCACCACAGAAGAGGAAGGGTCAACCATGTGTGTCTGTGAAGAAGGTTACTTCAGAACTCCTTTGGAATCACCATCTTCAGCTTGCACCAGTAAGAGTACATTTCATTATTGAATATATTTTATTATTTAAAGGAAGCTAGTACACAATGTATTTTTGCTGATTGTCAGAACATTTAGGGTTAGCGTTTTTGTCTAAAAGATATTGCCAGCAGGTGGCATAGTGTTTGGCTTTGCTGCCTCAGGCATCCAGAAGACAGCGTTCAAATCCCAGCTCAGGTATCATCTGTATGGTTTATACACATTCTCCTCATGCTGGCACAGATTTTTCTCTGCATACTGCGATTTTCCTTTAAACCCAAATCTGATGATGTTAGGGTCATTGATGACTCAAAACCTGGCCTGGTGTGGCTGAGTGTGTGAGTGAGTGAGTGTGTGTGTGTGTGTGATCATGTGAGTGTGACTTGCAGTGCCCCTGCAGGGTTGCTTCTTGACTTGCACCTTGTATTACTGGGATGGGGTCTGCCTCACTGCACCCCTACAATTGGATTATGTCAGATAACTGAATCTTCTTGATGTTATTAATGTTTTAGTTTCATTTTTCCAACTTTTTCAATGTATTCATTTAAACTGAGCAATTAATATATATTAATAAACAATCATGTATTTTAGAAACTTACACAAGTATTTAATATTGTGTAAGCCTTATGCATATAAATAACCTCATAACTTTTGGGCTGGGTAGTTGTCTGTGCAAGGCAACGGACCATTGTTGTATTCCCAACAGGAGTGCCTTCTGCATGTTTTCCCTTTATTCAATCTGGGCTATCTCCATGACTTATTCTAGTTCCTTGATATTCAGTCAAGATAAATGGCTTCTGGTAATTGCTGTGATGTGTATATGCGTAAGTGTAGCTGAGTTTGAGTAGGCCCTGCACCTTATATAGGGAATGTTCTTGGTTTATATCCATTGCTGTTGGGCTAGGCTCTTTCTGCCTTCACTCAATTGTAATGAGAGAATAGGGAAAGGACAGATGAATGGACCAATGATTTTTTTTTTTATCAGACTGTGTTGGATGGTGTGATATATTTCTTTAGGCTTCTAAATTTAGAAAATAATCAGCCCCATTTTCGTCCATCATAAGGAAGCAATATTTAGAAACTCACAAGTACTGAATGCTATTAATAACACATCTTCTGTAAAACTACCACTAATTTGGAAAAGCTTTAATTTTGTATATAATTTTAGCTGAACCACATATTACGCTCATGTAAGGATATTTAATGTAGTATTTAACTTCTTAAACTGTAAATTCAACAAACTTGTAAAAATGTTAACTTTTTTAGTTGTTAGGTTAATTAATTAAACAGAAAATTAAATCAGTGTCAAGGAAAGAATATCAATGAATTGCTAAACAACTGGAGCCAAATGATAATATTAGCTATTGGCAAAGAATTTCTTAAACATAACTGTCCTATAAATCAAAAGAGTAATTTGAGAAATACTATTGTTATTAGCCAGCTTTAGCTATTTTTGCATGGTAGCTTTGTGGGTTAACTTACTAACGGCTGCAGTTTTACAGATAATACTGACGCACACCTTATACTCCAATGGAAAGCTTAACAAATCTTGCTTAAAGACCTACAGCATTGTATCATTATTTCTTTAAAATATTTTCTCTGCAGTATTAATTATATGTAACACATTGATCTAACGGCATTTGGTGACATACTTTTTTTTCTTTCTGAAATGCTGCCATTAGATATATACTGTAACTCACCCACCTCTAAATGGCTGTCATTTAGAATACTTCTTTTTATTCAGTAGTTAATTTAGAAATGACCTTTTTCCTCTGAAATTTTAAAACTTATATACTTGGAAGTACCCATAAAAAGATTTATCTTAGTATTTCTTAGGCAAATGTAATATTCAATTGTGTGTTTAGTCTGTTAAAGGCAGACAGTGACAATGATATCTCATATATCAGAGTTCTTAATATTGCAGTTGTGTGATTTTTTTCACTTTTTAAATTTTTTCCTTTCTCTTAAAACACTTATTGTCTTGTTAATTATACTCATTTATCGATACATTTATTTCATCTGCTTTGTACATTACAGGGTTTTTAAGGAGTCTGCTACTGTGTACGCATGTACACACCGACATGGATTTAGTGGACGCTAGTTTACAGTCATCAGATATTTTCACAGACAGGGAGAAACCCTAGCTGATACAGGGAGAACATGCAATCATCATAAAGAATCAGGGAATTAATCTGAGAACCTTCAAGTTATAAAGAACTAGTAATAATCACTGCCCATACACCACTGTACCATCCCATTTAAACCTGGTAAAATGTGGTTACAGTGCATATCTGTACAGTTATGTATATTTGTCTCTAGATATAGATGTATAGAGTGATACTGTATTTATGGGGAGACATATGCTGGATATACATTATATGGGAGGAAAAAATACTATATAACCTATTGGACTTGCACCATTTAACATTTGTGCAATGATTCTGAATAAAACATTAAATATCCATATATCCATTATATCTATATATATTTATAAAATGTGTGTCTGTCTGTTTGTGTGCATTTCTCTGTATGAACATCATGTTGATTTGGTGTGTTGTTTGTGGTGTTATGAAGGACACCCTATAGAAAGTAGCTAAGCCAACTGGCCATATTACAGAGCCTTCTTTAGCTCAGTCAGTAAGACAGACCTCTAACACCTTGAACTGAATTTAGTGTAATTAATAAAATGTGGATGAATGGTTAAATCTATTATTGTTTTGATATCTGGTGAGGTAAAGGTTCAATCCTAGTGTAGATCAAGCTGTGACAGGCAAAAGCGGAGAATGTACATAAGAGGGAATTACAGTCTGGCATGCTGGTGTCGCAGATAGCATTGCCATTCTGTAGGTTTTGGACTTTGGTTTGATACAAGGCCGTGCTGAGTTTCCATATACTTCCTTTGTTCCTGGAGTTTTTCCTCGATGGTCCAATAATGTGTTTTGAGAGTAAGCGTAAAATATGAATTGGTCAATGTGAATTAATAAAAGTTCATCCATTATAAGGTGTGACTCCTATAACCCTGCACTGCCTGTGCAGATTCAGAAAGTGAATAGAAAAAGGGAGCTCAGTACTCATTTTTTTATCCTGTTTTGATAAACTGGAGCTGCCAGCTATTCCATTACAGCTGCTATACCGGCAGGGAAAGACGGGTCATCATGTTCATCTGTCACTTTTTGACATCTAGACCATGGGCATTACTTCTTTTGCTTTAATGCAGTGTGATAAGATGCTCATAACAGATTGCTCATCCTGTTTACAAGATGAGGTTCCATCAGTTATTATGTGTTTGGAAATAAAACCCAAGAAAATAATAATGATAAATGGCAGGTAGGAGGCCTATGTGACCTAACTGTATTTTTTCCAGGCTATAGTATTGTAGCCATAAGTAACACTGTACACTTATATAAGGACTTGTAACTTGGCCTCAAATTCTGTTTTTTGATGACTATAGTATTTGTTATTGGTTAGGTAGGTCACGTGAATTTAGAAAGCCAAGTAAAAACTTTAATGCAGTGAAGAATAAAGTGCTGGTCATGTCCTTTAATGTCTGCTTCCCTCACTGTGACGTTTGCCTTTCCCAGGGCCTCCATCTGCTCCCCGAGACCTGGTGTACAGCATGAAGCAAGCCACGCTGATTGTGGAGTGGAGTCCTCCGCTGGATTCTGGGGGGAGGGACGACATCTCATACAGCATTGCTTGCAGCAGGTGCTTTGACACGCTAGGACAGTGTGAGCCCTGTGAAAGCAGCGTCGGATTTGTACCGCAGCAGACAGGATTGGTTGATAGAACCGTAACCGTTGTGAACCTTTTACCGCATGCTAACTACTCATTCCAAGTGGAGGCTCTTAATGGAGTATCAGATCTGAGTCCCTCGCAGAGGCACTACGCCCAGCTTAATGTCTCCACTAGCTTGGCAGGTAAGAAGAGCCTTAATGTCCAATACCAGCACCTGTAACCACATTCATGTCAGTCAACCCTGGCATTTTCTTTTCATACGCCAAGTTAGTGGTGCTACTGTAAGACAGCCACCTTACATCTATATTAATATAGTAGTTTTCAGGTTGTTTTTTTCTCTCTCTTATGTTTGCTTTAAATCCTTGCCACTGAATTGATTGCCTGTGTCAGTAAGGGAAAGTTGACCTAGACAACTCCAATGTCTTACTTTAATGTTTAATACATCAATAAACACCATTGTCATGTTTAAAGAACGCTTCATTATTTGAATCTTCTCCACACAGAATGCACAATGTTTAAATGCTACTAGCTCTCACATACCTCTGACTGTGCAGTTGAAGTATACTCTTAAAATCAGACTCTTTTCAGCTTAAGGAAAACATAACTTAATAAAATTAGCACTATATCAAAGATCTCTGTCAGTGCTCTGGAGGTTACAGTTCCCTCTTGATCTTGGGAATTCTGAAGGTCCTTTGGGAGTCACAGTGTTGTAGTTTCTCTATTAAATAATTAACACATCATTCTATGGCTGAACTGCCAAGTCTTCTCAACTTAGGAGCGGTTGTTTTTTTAAATACAGAAGAACTGTATGAACACCTTAGCGGTGCTCAAATTGTTTTTCCTGTTGTTGTGAATGGATTTGCGTCCATACTTTTAAGTGCAGAGGGTCCAATATAAAATACATGCTGTAGGCTGCTCACAAGTTTAAATGCCGTGCCTGGATCATTATGTCTTCCTGTGGGTATTAAAACAATAAAAAAAAAACTATTATAAAAACTAATAGAACTGATCATATACTTTAAATGCACTCGGACAATTTGCAGCACCACACAGACAAAAAATCAGTGCTTACATGAAACTGAATCTGACCAAAGGTTGACTGTGAGTTAGGGTAGTACAGGGGTCCTCAATCACGGTCCTGGAGAGCCGCAGTGGCTGCAGGTTTTTGCTCCAACCCAGTTGCTTAATAAAAAGCACTTATTGCTAAAGTAACACTTCTGCTTGACTTTAGTGATTTTGAGCCCTTATTGCTTAATTTTGTCTTAAACAGCTATTTTAATTGCTCCTTATTATCAATAACATGCAAATGACAAGAGAGAGCAGCATTTCTCCATTTAGCTTATTTACATTTACATCTGTGTGTATTTATCTGCACTATTGGGTTTAATTAAATACTTGGAAGAAAAATGAAGAGAAAAAAGTGAAGGACTGAGAATTACTCGTCCATTTTAGCCTTCAAATCATTTGCATGATAGAAAGGGAAAGAAAATCTAGGATATGAGAATGACCTGACATAGCAGAGTTAATTTAATTTCATAGCTTGTTAGTGCTTTATTGGCAAGAATTGCTTTCTAATTAAGCAACCAGGTCAGAACAAAAGCCTGCAGCCACTGCGGCTCTCCAGGACTGGGATTGAGGACCCCTGGGGTAGTAGGTGCATAATATGCCTCTCCTGTGAAACGACACCCCATCTCAATGGGTTCCTGCAATGACCTTTAATGATTTGAAAATTGGATCATCGTACTGAGAAACACAGTAAGACAATGTTCAAAAGTGAGTATTACAATTTCATTGACTGTGTGATTTGATGCATTATGAGTAAGTACAAGTTTGTTCATGATGATGCCCCACTACAGACCACCGCTCTATTGAAGACTGGCACCTCCTTTGTGCTTGATGCTACCAAAATGACTGAACCACATGCTGAAGAAGACATTGTGACAATTTTAAACATGACCTACTCTTGGCTGTGAAATTTTAAATTTACACAAGCAGCTTTAAAATGCCCTGGTGGGCATGAGGCAATTGAACTGATGTTATCTTCCATGGTGGGTTTTTGGCTTATACCAGATCCTGCCAGCACAGGCAATGCTTCAGCGACAACCTGAAATGGGAAAAAAGGATTCAAAATAAGGATGGACTCTCTAGCAGAGCTGAGCAATTGTCTTGCCTCTTAGAGGTAACTTTATCAAACACATTTATCAAAGTCGCTTTGTGCACACCTTCTGTAGACAGTTCTAGACTTGTCCTAAGTATCTGCTATTTCCTTCAGCCACCATCCTGCGTATTTGCAGTACACAGAGCATAACAGAAATGGAGTCATTCCCAAGTTAAAGACTTGATTATCAGCTACATCAAGGCATTATTTGATGTGACAAAGCAAGAAACTTTCCTTTTTCAATGGGATTGCTTAAGATGTGTTTCACTCTGAGACAGTGTGTTTCTGCTTTGTAATCTCTTCAAAAAATGGCTTTGTTTAACTGCAACAAAGACTCTCTGCTGGAAATGCTTAAGAAAGTGCTGATTTGCTGATGGGCAGCCGCAGGAGGCTGAAGTGCACATTTACTGGTTCGCTTCCTGAGCTTTAAAACCCACCATGAAGTCTTGTGGCAACTAGAATCAATGAGAAATGATCAAACTTGGATTTACAGTACAGTAGGGGGCTCAGAACTGGTAAACATTACCGACCAAATTATTGTATGACAGCAGCTTTCCTCTTGCTGAGTTTATAGTCCATTGTTTGAGTTTTTGAACAGATTAATTTATATTATTTCCAGCATATTTTCTGTTTTGGATATATATCAGATTTATTTCATTTTTCTTAAACTTGAATCCTTCATGGAACCAAAGTGGGCCAAAAACTCCTACCGCACACCGGCACATCATTTTTGTATTAAGTGGCACAATGCCACAGTTGTTAGCCTTACAGCCTAATAATCTGTAATGTTTTGACACTCTTGTGTGTCTGAATGGGTTTCCTCGAAGTGTTGCAGTTTTCTTGTCTCAAAGCCTACAGATCAAGATAACTGATGAAACTGAAATGGTTCTCTGTGTGCTTTTTCTAGGAACTGTTGTTTCCTACCATACTTTGAGAATGTGTACATTAAGGATGGGTCCAGAATTTGAACAGGAGTTAGGCTCTTACTGTACCTACTGTATTATTCCAAGACTAGGAAAATTGATTACATAGTTATTTAAGTGCATTATCCATGTGTGTGCATTACAAGTTATATTTTATTTTGAAAAATTTGTGAAGGGTTTACAAAACTTTTAGAAAATGGAAAACTTGCACCCAGAACAATTAGACCAACCAATGCATTTATTTGGTAGAAAAATATCAGAAAGGTGATAGCTGGTGCCAAATCCAAATGGCAATCCAGGAGACTGAAGTAGCAAGAACACTGAAGTTTATTAGATAGCAAGCCATAATGGCATAAGGGAACAAGTGAAAAACACTGAAATCTAAGCCTTTGAGCCCTTACTTAAAAATAATAGACCCTACCAGAGTGGCTGAGTTTATTGTTAAACAACATGTGGCCATCAAAAGAAGCCTATAATAACCTTTCAAAAATAAATGATTACTCTGACAGACTCCAAAAATTAAACCTGATTAGCACAGAGCAGAGGAGACTGAGTGGGGACCTAATTCAGGTCTTCAAAACTCTGGAAGACATTGATAAGGTAGGCCCAGCTGAATTCTTTCAAGTTAAGAATCAAGTACAGTACTTGAGGACACCAGTGGAAATTAAGGGGAAGTACATTTTGGACTGAAGCCAGGAAGCACTTCTTTACTCAAAGAGTTGTTGGAATCTGGAGCAAACTGCTGGCACAGTTTATAGTTGAAGCAGAAACCCTGACAACCTTTAAGATGTATCTAAGACATCTTATCTATAAGCTAAACAAATTAGCCAGATGGACTGAATAGTCTTGTATGTTAGATTTCTTATGTTCTTATCATTCACTCACCTATGTGCTCCTGCTGTCCTCTTCTAACAACCACTCATGTCATCTTGTTGTCAATGACCTTTCAATATCAAGCTGAAAGGTCTGTGGATCTGAAAGGAACCTTTACCCTAAGGAACATTACTGCTTGCAGATGCATCCAGGATATTATTTCTGTGATCTTGGGTGTCTTAAAAAAAAACCCTCCGATAAGGAACTCTCCTTTATGGTTCCTGGTATTCCTGTACTTCTGGGATGGCAAGCTATAGTGATCCCCAGACAGACTGCTCTGGTGGAGCCCAAACATAGTGTTGTGTGGGTTCACACAGCTACTTAGAAGTTTGAGGGAACTCCAGTATTTTAAAGCAATCTCTCCACTAGCCAAAACTATTTAATCTAGGGCTTTCTAAAGGCACATCTTCATCTGGTAGCTCCACTTGTTAAACACATATACAGTCACCACCGTGTTTCCTTCAGATCATCTCTAGACATGGAACTCTCATACTACAGCAAAATATATGCAGCATACTTTGTGATGGACTGGCATACCATTACAGTGTGTTTGACATTCCTAAGCTGGGCTTTAGCCTACTATGACTCTTTATTAGAATGGAAGGAACTGAGAAAATTAATGATCAAATACTTATTCTATCAAAATATATTTTTTTTTCTAAAACTAAGGTGTTACAAAAGGTTAGCAAAATCAGCCTTTTACTTAAATTTCATAACTCTGTATAGTTTAGGATTCTTGAATTCTATCCATCAACTATCATTTACTACACAGCAAGCTACTACACATTTCGTAGTGTAATTACAAAATATATGAATCAGTCAGAAAATGATGTAGCACAACAGGAAAAAGGAGAACAGAGATAAGGGCAATATATATAGTGAAAGGATGCCCCTTTGAACTCTTGTGATGCTGCTAGAATGCCAAGAGGGGGCTGGGTGGTCTCATGGCCTGGAACCCCTGCAGATTTTATTTTTCCTCCAGCTGTCTGGAGTTTTTTTTTCTGTCCTCTCTGGCCATCGGACCTTACTTTTATTCTATGTTAATTAGTGTTCCCTTATTTTCATTCTTACTTATTTTGTCTTTTTTCTGTTTCTTCATCATGTAAAGCACTTTAAGCTGCATTATTTGTATGAAAATGTGCTATATAAATAAATGTTGTTGTTGCTGCTGCTGCTTCATAGATTGGCTCAGACAGGAGGTAAGAAGGTCATCAAATTTTTTATTTCATAAATATTTCCTCACAATTCTATTTGCAAAGGAATAGTGCACTAACTTTTTATATTAGCAGACACTTTAATGTGACTTACAAATAATAAGTGCACACAAGGGAGCTGCACAAAAAGAGAACATGGCCATTTCAAATGTACTTGACCGCACTTTCTCTCTGATGAGCCTGACATACCAGACCACTCTCTCCTCAATATCTTTTTCCAGCTTCTCTGGGGGACTTCAGAGACATTATCAGGCCAACAGAGAGATGTAATTCCACCATCATTCTTTGGATCTGCCTATTTGTAGGCCATGCCTTGTATACGCATTAGAGTAGGAGTCCAGGGTAACCATCCTAACTATGTGGCCAAATCATCTTAATTATTTTACCTGAATCAGGCAGAGTAGTGCTTGTACTCTGAGACCCTCACATTTTGCTCATATCCTCACTATATCAAGAAAAATGAGTCAATCAAACCAATGCAGGAACCTCATTTTGGCTGCTTGTACTCACTGTTTAATTCTTTCAGTTACTACCCAGTCCTCAATATGATTTAATGCTTTGACATATTCTTCTTTTTTTGAGAATAAAACTAACATTTCTATTCTTTGTCATTATATATCACACAGAAATTTGTCCAATGGCCAAAGCCATGTAGTGAATAAAAATAAATGTGTGATTATATCTATTATATCAGATATATTAGACTGAGAAGGAATCACAGAATTCTTGGGAAGTCATTGTCTTTGTATATAAAGTCAAAACACTTTGCCTCCCATGTTAGGTACTTGGGTTTGTAGTAACATGATGTGTCCATCAAAAGAAACCTATAATAGTCTTTCAAAAATAAATGTTTGTTTCTTATCAGTCTGGGAAGTGTTAAAATGCTGTGTATATACATTTTGAATTACATTATTACAGAGCAAGAAACATAACCTACTAAAAGAGAAATTCAATACATAAGGTTGTGCTTGAGTAAATTAAGTTAAAATCTGACTATATGTTTTACTCTAGAACTTTTAATGGACCCTAAGGTTACATCCAAAGTTTTAGAGATACGAGGTGTGGCAGAAAAGTAATGAGACTGATTTTTTATTTACCAAAGTTTTTATTTTTTTCAAACATCAATGTTATCCCCTTCAAAGTAGTTCCCTTGGGCAGCTACACACCGATGGAGACGTTGTTCCCACTGTTGGTAGCAACGCTGGAAGTCTTCAACTGGTATGGTCTTCAGCATGTCCGTTACACTCTTTTGGATAAGTCCTGAAATGACGTCCTATAAGGACATTTTTCAGTTTAGGAAAAAGGAAAAAGTCACACGGACTGAGGTCAGGTGAATAAGGGGGCTGGGGAACCACAGGAATGCCTTTTGAGGTCAAAAATTCTGTTATGGAGAGGGCAGTGTGACAATGGGTGTTGTCACGATGGAGCATCCATTTGTCTGCAATGTCTGGTCTCACGCGAATGACCCTTTTTGTGAGCCTTTCAAGGATGTCTTTATAAAAAACCTGGTTGACAGTTTGTCCTGGAGGAACAAATTCTTTGTGGATGATTCCCTTTTTGTCAAAAAAACAAATCAGCATTGATTTGATCTTCGATTTGCTCATTCGAGCTTTCTTTGGTCAAGGAGAGTTTGCAGTGTGCCACTCCTGACTTTGCCTCTTGGTCTCAGGATCGTATTCAAAAATCCATGATTCATTACCTGTGATCACACGACTAAAGAAATCTTGCTCATTAGCGATTCTGTCAAGAAGATCAAGACACTTGTTTTTTCGATTGTCCTTCTGCTCAATTGTGAGGTTTTTTGGCACCATTTTGGCACAGACCTTTCGCATGTGCAAATGTTCAGTCAAAATTTGATGAACGCTAAATCTGTTCAAATTTAATTGTTCATTCAACATTCTTAATGTTAAACGATGGTCTGATCTCACAAGAGTTTTCACACATTCGATGTTTTCATTGGTTTTCGAAGTTGAAGGCCTCCCTGAACGGTGTTCATCTTCAACGTGTTTTCTGCCTTCCAAAAATTATTTGTGCCAGCGAAAAACTTGAGCTTGGGATAAAGAATGTTTCCCATAGGCCTGTTTTAACTTTTCAAACGTCACACTTGCCAATTCTCCAAGCTTAACACAAAATTTAATGGCACAACGTTGCTCCAAATTCCGCTGTTCCATTTTGCGTGACGCACAACCAAAAACACAACTTCGCTAATAGCAGTCACAAAAATCACGTAGTTAACGGAAGGAGTTGAAACTCGCACTGAGCTATGGGAGGGTACTGATACACGTGCTCTATCAAGGACAACAGCGCAGCGTTGCCAGATCGCTTGCAGTGTTGCCAGTCTCATTACTTTTCTGCCACACCTCACTATGTCACTATGATAAATGTTATAGATCAACAGTTAGTCATAAAGAACAGAAAAAAGGTAAACTTCTGAATACCAGAAATTAAAAATGCTTCACAATTCATGTTTTTAAAACTTGGAATGAAATAAAATAATTCTGGAATAATGTGATTGTTTATTCATGAAAGATACTTTAACCTCTTTATATTGTTGAAGAAGTTAATCCTTGAAAAGCCCAAATTATTAGCTTTGATTTACATGTACACCCCACAGTACTTCTCTATGTGACATTCACTCATCATTTATTCTCATCACACACAGCAAGGACTGAGGCCGGCTTCCTCAGTGTCAATACCTTAGTAAGAACTAGAAGCTACACTCCAGTCGGGACAACTTAATTACTACCCCTGGATGTGCTACGTTTTTAAACTACCTTCGCTAAGTCTAAGAGCCAGTAGAACAGCTGCACTTCTTCCGGAATTCATGGATATGGTACTCCTTTTCCAGGTCACTGCCTTTGAAAAGGCTGCACAAATACAACAGAACAAGCACATTATCAATATGGCCAAGGTTGACTATCTCAGCTTCAGTACCTTCAATACCTCAAGCCAGAGCCAGGGGAATGCAACCTTCAGCTATCCCTCATCTTTACCCCTAAAAGGGCTAAAAAAAATAACAAAAATCGTTCAAACATGCACAGTTTGCTATTACATCCATAACCTAAGCAGATGATATCAATGAACAAGGCAAGTTTTAGTGAGGTAAAAATAAAACTCTAATTTAATCATCAGCTATATTTATTTACAGAGAACTCAGGCATTAAATACTAGAAGTCAAAAGTAGAAAAAAAAACATACAACCTAAACTATTCAAATCAATACCCATAAAAGCAAGCTTGGCTTCAATGTATAATTGGGAGAAAGATGTCTGTGCATTTTAAAGAGTTCATTCTGCTTAATCCAATTAAGGTGTTCCTTAAAGGTATGCATCTTCATGGCACAGCCTTTTTCCTCCTTTACTTAATTGCAGCACATTTTAGGTGGTGCTACTCTTTAATCCTCGGGCAGCATGATGGTTTGCCTAAACCATTAATCATATTAAAAAGGTGTGTGCCCTCACTCCATTTTAAAAGCCTGTCTCAAAAACTGTCTAGCATGTCTGCATTACACCAACAGATGTGCTTTCTTCTATACCGTGCTTTGATTGCTGTTTTTAGTAAATAAAAGCAGTCAAAAATGGGAAGACTAATATGTTCTCATGGTTTTTCTTCTTGTCGACCTGAAGTTCTTTTAAGCTAATTATGAGATAAAATTTAAACAACAGAGTCTCCAAAAGCCCCTATTTCACGTTTTCTTACAAGAATATACACACTGGTTAGTTTATCTGAGCTTAAACATACTGTGTACATTATACTAGATAATAACCATTCTTCCTAACTTTTACTTTCTGCATTTACATATTTCTCAGTATTTCTAATCATTTGCATGTCTATTTGAATCCCAAAATTCAACACTCTGTTTAAATTCATTGTCATTTTGGTCAGTTTGTTTAGCGTAGGGATCAAAAGCAGAACAGATTTAACTAAACCTTTTTCTAAAGTGGTCAGAAACTTGACAGAGAAAGTCTTTGAAAACTTTTACTTCTAAATCTTTGTAAGCCAATCTTTTCTGTCTTATGTAAGAAGTCAGCTGTACAGCTGTCCTCCACCTGCTCCCAGCATGATGACAATATCTGCTTGTCAACTCCTTTTTTTCTAAACTCCTGTTTAAATACACACAATGAGGAGTAATGCAAGTTTTTCCTTATGAACAATACAATATAGTTGTAGTCTTGGTAACACAGTTTAATCATTTAAAAACTACACCCTTCTAAAATAAAACATTCAAATATTACAAGTCTTATTTAATAAACTGAAAAATTCAAGATTTCACCCTCATTGCACTGATCTAAGCAAACCAACCATACATGTGTCCATTGGGCCAACATTAAACACTATGTAGTATCTGTCTTCATACAACTTTTCTTTATCTGGATTGTTATACCAGAAATCCAGTACCTGGACTGTTTTTTCAGTATAAGTTACATTTCATCTGAAGCACCTTTACCAAAAGTGTGCCAGTGTTGCCAGTTTGTTCACTTTGCTTTGGCACATTTATGTAGTGGCTGAATTAAACATTAGACATTAAAAAAAAAATTATGTAATCTTGAAAACTGGCTACAAAAATCTGGGAAAAAAAGGAAATAATTTGAAAAACTACTGTACATAAGTGACATAACTACATTTTGCAGTGAAATGACTACATTATGCTGGTCAGGCTGGGAGGAAAGCCTTCACTCCACATGAGAGGGGTGAAGAGCCAGTTTATCTTCATATCCAGAATGAAGGCTAATGTGCAGATATGTTCCCATTAATTCATTCGTTAACAGCCTTTAACTGGGAAATTAATAAAAATAAACTGTTTAATATGATGGAGAAATTGCTTGGGGGGTTTCCTTATGGGTTGAGAGCTCCTTATTATTGTTTCCATTTAAAATAATTGGAAACAGTTTTTTGATATCCAATGTTTTTGTTTTCTGTTCTCTTTAAAGCAATAGATTAGAACTGAATAATGAAGGATGACTCTATGTGACAAAAAGAACTTTAAAATAATCATAAAGCACAGTTTTTATTTAGATGTGTGTGACGTCTTTGCTGCCACCTGGACCAAAACAAATCCATCCTTCTTAAGAATAAAACAAATCTAAGATAAAGCAGAAAATGTCGAACTACAGAATTTTTAAATGGATTAATCAAAGTCCAGATCTCATAAAAGCCTCATAGGCAGTATTTAAAGAGACCTACACAAAAAATAAAACACCCAAATGCTGCACAGTTGTTCCAATTGTGTAAAATAAGTGTAGACCTAAGTTCTTCCCAGGCAATGGGAAAGACTGGGAAAAATAAATGAATTGTTTCATTAAATCTGATAAACTAAGCAAATTCACATTTTAAAACAAACGAACTGTATGTTTGCCGACATCCGTCTATTAATAGGACATTATTATGATTAACTGTGTTAAAAATATTAAACCATGACATTAAAGAATATCTGAAACCTTTAACGTTACTTGACTTGAAATAAAAACATCCTAAAAATCTGAAACCCAATCAATACTTATTATTTTATTACATATTGTATTTATAGCATGTAGAGAAATGACTTGGTAGTTAGACAAAATCATTGTCTCTTTATTGAATTTTTACCCAAAAATAAATGAAAAGACAAAGACAATTTTTACTCACATTTTCAATCTACCACTAGAGAAATACTGTATGTCCCAGCACAGCAGTCACCACTTTGTGATTGTCCAGTGCAGCCTCATATGTAATCAAGGTGGGCAAAAGAGAATTCTTTTTAAGCTGTTGTTCATGTGAATAGCAGTGGCTGGCAATGGCCAATTCAAATGTTCACTAACATCTACATCCAGAGTGTGTGTGAGTAAAGGGATGGTAACCCCTCAAAATACCATAATTGAAGCAATGTTCTTCTTTTATATAATCAATGCCTCAGACCACTATGGTGTCTTTTTTCTCTAGGTAAGAATACATACTGTGTCCAGCAAGAAGGGGCTAACTCCTTGGATGGACCAGTTTCAATGCTGGGAATCAAACTGTGTAAAGGTTGTTCTAGATTCCTACCTCAAAACCATAATAGTAATGCAAATCCATCAAAGCACAGATAACACGTTTATATATACAGTACTCTGTATTAAAGGTTCTTTCAGCATATGAATCCACAGAACACATTTGTTATGAACATGCACTGAATTTCTAACAGAGATTCAGCTGAGGTGCTTGTGGTGCTCCAGCTATTGTTTTTTCCAGATGTTGCAGGAGTGTGCAGACATTTGGAGAGGAAAGCTTATGGAGTGCTGCAAGACCATTGTTTACATGTAGTAGATCAGTGACTGTGGTGGTCCAGGGTTGAGCAGTTGTGGGGTCTGGGTGTGAAAACACTTTTAACTTTTTTTTTTTTTTAACTTTAGTGTAATACTGTTTTGGTTATCAAATCAGTGACAAATTAGGTGTTTTCCCACTTCTTTGTAAAGCAAACTCTTTTCTTAGCCTTTCTCATGGTGGAGTCCAAGAAACACTTTCTCTTACTGCACCAGAATTTCAATGAAGGCAAGGAATGCATAACAAAAAGGAAAAGCGGACACTGTAAACTAGTGATAATAGTAATACTAATAAGGAATCAAATATATATAGATTTATATAGATAAAGCAAGATATAGATGAGCAAGTTATTAATAAGAGAACAAAACTTATTTAATATGCACACCACAATTAAAATCATTAATATCCATGGCCATCTATAAGTCACTGTTCTAAGCAGTAAAAAAAGTCCTTTTCAAATCTTTCTCTTCAGAGTGTAACCAACATATGCACAATTTCAGGAATAATAGTAATATAAGATCTATTATATAGATTCCTTAGTATATAATGTACAGGTTGTTTCACTTCCAATTCGGTCCAGTGCATTTGGCACTCATGTGTTCATGGGTCTCTTACTTTTCCCAGTGTAAGTCAAAAGAAAATGAATTCCACTGTTTTAATAAAAAATAAAATGAGGCATTGTATTTTTTACTAATGATCAATGTAATGCTTCATCCTGGATCTGTCTGAGTGGGAGAAATCTGCTTAGCATTTCACCTTCAAAACTAGAGGAAGGAGCTTTGACACTGTGCATGGCACCCAAACCTGCCTCCTTCAGAAAAATTCAAATGACAGCTTAACAAACTAATTTAGCATATTTAGGGAATAACAAATTTTTCTGGAATATTTCATCAAATAAGCATTTTAATAATTATTGAAATAAGTTCTTATCACCAAGGACACTTACAAAATTAGCCACAGTATCGCCATTATATTGGAAATTTGACAACATTTATGCTGTTTAATACATTTGACTGACTGCTGTTTGTGTTGCCAGTGTGCCATCCCTGAACTAAAATGAAGCCAATTTTTCTTTTATTTTTCTGGGTTTTAGTAATTTTAGTCTGGCTCAGGGTGAGGTGAGAGTCAAACATGGCTTAGTTTTGTGTGTGCTTGTGTGTGTGTGTGTTTTTAATGATACCTAAATTTCTTCATGGTATTGTTCAACAGTTCTTTTTAAAATGTACTGTAAATACTGTATACTATGTAAATGGTGCCCAGATAGTGCCACCGTATCTAATCAACAGGGTCCAATCAGTTTAAAACACCATTTAGGGGGTCCCCCAAGTAGACAGAGGGTGCTACATTCCCTCTGTACAATATATCTAGACCCATCAGGATAAATGTGTAGTACAGCCTGCTGGAGGAAGCTGCTTACAGACTGCTCTGGGAATTCTGCACACTTTCCGTTATTCCCGGAGCGCACAAGGAAGTAGTAATTCATCAGCACCCCTTTTTTCTCACCAGACTGCGTGCTTGTAGCTGGAGACAGGGTTGAACACCCCACATGATAGTCAGGGGTTACTACTTGAGTAAGTAGACCCTAAGGGACTAGGTCTTTATGCTGTTCTATTGTGTAGCTCCCTGTTTGAAATTATCCTTTCCTTTTCAATAAACCCACTTTTGTTATTACTTTCACCTTGCGGACTGTTATTTGGTTTTGAGAACAGCTTGTGAATTCCACATGCAATTCACAAATATCTTAAACTACAAACTGATATGAATTCATTTTTGGTCTTTTTGTATATACCATGTAATTTTGATGCTTGGAATGGCTGTACTTTTCAAATATCTATTTATTCTAATAATCAATAGGCACAAGGCTTTCATTAAATGCCCTCATCCTAATCTCCTGCTTCACATTTGTCACTTTATCTTAATGAAAAGGGCATCAGTGCCTAAGCTATTGTAACTGTTCTGAGGCAGCTGACACGGAGCTCTTAGTGCCTTTTGTTTCTTTCTTATCTACCCATAATTATTACTCTTGTTAAAAGGACTAGCAAGCTTGCAGCCCCACAAAAGCTAAAATTAATTAAAAAGCTTTCACTCCCTCTCAAGAAGTTTAAGATAATTGTTAGTGATTTTTTGTATGTTTTCTGAACTAAATTAGGCTGCTACTCACAAAGCACATCTGGAAGCATGGCAGATCAGGGCAAACAATCCGTACAGTGTTTTGTTTGAAGTACATTCCATACAGTCTGGTAAAGCAATCTGCCTCTCACGATCAATGGACAAGAAGCTTTAGCGTTGGTGTGTGTTGTACTGTGATGAGGACAGGTTGACAATAAAAGTTGCTGTATCATTTCACAAATTAGCAAATTACCATTTGTTAAAGCTGATAGATATAACCATAACATAGCTTGCTTTAAACAAACTTCATCCATCATTTCATACATCTATTTGTCCATTTTCTTAATATCCCACTTGACTATTTTCTAACTATAATATATGAGTAAGTCTCACAAATACACTTGTATGCAGAATAGCTTAATTAACAGTGTGTTGCATGGTCTGTCCTGAAGTAGTGACGTCAAGGGCCATACAGATCACAGTTGACAAAAGATCTTATTTTGCTTTGCTCATTAGGCTATTTACGCATCCAGTCAGCAGAACATCTGTGGGTGTAAGCATTTTGGTTCAATAGCTACAATTCTGTGATGTCAGAAATAGGGTTGTATTTCACCAAGAATCATCAAAATACACAGTTTTGAAATGTAGGTCTGTTATGGTGCAGTGACAGTAGCACTTAGGCCATACAGAATGTTCTTTAGCTAGCTAGGTAAGTTACTTTACTTTTCCATCTGTCCATGACACTAGCTCTAAGGCCATACTCTAATCCCATGCTCTTAAATATAAAGGTGCCAAAGTGGTTCTTTAGAGTGATTCATTGGCAAACCATTTTGTGTTTTCCAAAAGTAACATTTTTGTGAAGGCTCCAGAAGGACCCTTTTATTTATATCTGTTCCACAGATTACAATAGATAACAGGTTTTTGAAATACCAATGAGTTCATGATTTTAAATAACACAGCCTTTCTTGATCTGTCAGTATCCTATGATGTAGCATACTTTTCAATGAAGATTTCTCTTTTCTCCACATATCAGGAACATTTTCAAATTCAAATAAAAAACAAAAAACAATTTCCTATGCAAAAACCCCTTCATCAAATGAAATGGGCCTTTGTCCAGTGATTGCACTATGAGGAATCACACAACCTAGCAACATGCTGGTTATTTTTTAAAAGTAACCTAAACCTTAGTAAATGCTAAGATTGAAATGAACCTTGGATAGAAAGCTCTCAGTTTATGCCATTCTTCGTTAACATTTCCTGCATGTTCTCTGCCCTGTTGTTACATTTCTTCAGATAAATTAAAATGAATTACAAAAGTCAAAAGTTCTATAAATAAAAACCTGAATTGTACCAATTCTCTAAACTCTTTTAAAAATAAATAGATTCATTCTATTGCTTCTGCCTTATTAGATCTCCACCATGTTCTTTTACAAAAACTGGGAAAAGGCATTAATTACTAATACACCATAGAGAACCACCATGAGCAATCCCTATGCTACAAATTTCTACACTCTCCTAAAATTACGTTTGATGAGGATAACAAATTATGTATGAATACTAGATAACTTGTTTCAAGTATATGGCATGATTTAAAAAGATGATAGAGCAGATATGTCGATTGCGTGTAAAAAGACAGCCAAAATGGAATGGTCAAACATAATTACATGACATGCCTGACCAAGCAGTTTACTTTGAACGTTGTTCATTGTCATTGGATGTGCTGAGAAGCCACTGTTTAGCCAGTAATTGTCAATACAAATAGCATATTGCTTCAGCTCCTATGTTTATGCACAACACATAGCCTAGAATTTGCTTTGTTTTGTTTGGAGAATTATCCACGCTAAATTGGCAGCATTCATGGCTGCTTCAGTTAACCTTCATGGTAGAACTGTGTAGTATATTAGAATCTCACAACACATCACTGCTTTTTCTCTTTGACAGTGTGTGTGGCTGTTTAAATTCCCTTAAATGAAATATCACAGATTTCTCTGCTGAGTCAGATCACTGTCGTTATTTTAGTACTAACAGAGCTTTGTGATAGGAAACCCTATAACCAATATTTGAATGTACTTGTCTTAGTAAGGAGTTAAATCAATCAGGATTTCACTAGCTTTATTACTGAGTGATAAACTGCATGATACAGTCATCTCTAGCATTTTATTAGATGAAAAAAGATGGTGGCAAACATGGTGTGAGAAACCCACCGACAGACACAGAATGTCCCGAATATACACGCTTTTTTTAAACACTACACAGTGCCGCAACCGACTAGTCTCTATATTTCCCCCTCTCTTTAGCCACCTTCTCCTCCTCAGGCTCCTGTCTTCTCCATCCCGACTCTAGCCCCGAGTGGAGTGAGGTGGCCTCCTTTATACAGCACCCAGAAGTGCTCCAGATGCTTCTTGATTAGCATCCAGCAGCACTTCCGGGTGTGGCGGAAGTGCTGCATGCCGATTCAACTCCTCTTCTGACAGCGCTTTCTGTTGTGGTGGAAGTGCTGTCGACCACTGTTCTGGAGCTGTCCAGGTGCCCCCTGGCGGTGGCCACATCCTCCCACAGGGTTGAGTGTCACGGCTCCATGGCCCATATGCAACCTAGGAAGGCTGCCCTCTCACGTTCCGGGGAAAATACTGTCCCTCTCTGTGGTCCATGGCTCATGTCAAAGGCCACTTTTTAAAATAAATAATTGCCGGACTTGCGGCTTAGCGAGGGGGCGTGGTGGTGCGTGGCTGAAGCGGTTCCGGGGGAATTCATGATGAGTGCGCAGGTGAGAAACCGTCCACATCCATAATTGTTCCTCGGAGCTGCTGATTGCTACAGCTGCCATGTCCTCATTATAAATAGAAGCGCGAGGCGGGTAGTGAGAAGGATGATGAGAAAAAAAAGGAAAGAACGGGAGGTTGCAGGAGAAGAAGGCGGCAGGAAGTAGCGAGGAGATAGCCGGTGCACGAGTGAGAAAGAGAGAGTGAGCGAGCGAAGGCTCGCGTGAAGCTGGACTGTGAGCCCTATTAGGGTGTTTGGCCGACACCTTGGGCAGTTAGTAGTGGTTGCTCCCGCTGAGCATTTTATGAAGGAGCGGGAGTGACCGGAAGAAGGACGGCTGGCCGTGTAAGGCCAGGAAGGCAGCGGAAGTCGGGAGGCTTGGGTGATGGATTCCCCAACATGAGTGTCCTAGCCATTGGGGGAAGCCAAGTCTTGGTCTGAAGGTAGTGGAACCGAAGCCAGGGATCGGGAAGCCTCCAGACCAGTCAAGTGGAGAGAAGGTCAGCTGCAGGAAGGGTGACTCCCCTGTTGAGAAGCCCGATGGGAGAAGCTGGGAAGCCGCCAGGTAAAAGAAGGCACCAGGCTTTGTTTGTAAAGAGACTGCTTCCAGCCATTGTTTAAACCTCGTCGGTTTTTAAAGGATTTATTTATTGGATTTTAACCTCCACTTTTCATCTCTGTTTTTACTGGATTATTTATTTAAAAGATTTTGATATACTGCACTTTATTTGGACACTTTGTTTTTGTTTGTTGATTTTAAATAAAAGCACTTGGTACTTTAGCACCATCCCCTTGTTCCATTGTTATGCCTTGCTGCCAAGCTCATCGGTGACATTACTGACAGTGGCGGGTTAAGAGCTTCCAGAAGCTGAATGGGAGCATGGACTGAACCCGCATTGTCACACTCTCCCGGTCCTTCCTGTCTCTCGATGTCCCGGTGGGGCAATGTCCCCGGACATCCGTCACACTAGTCATGAAAAATATAAAAAGTGTGAACTACCGAAATTGCAAAGTGCTCTGGAATGAAAGAGTTATCATAGCCTTACAAACATCAATCAGAAGTGGAATGAATTGTGCAGGGTGGTTCAGTGCGTTCCACTTAATATCATAATGCTAAAAGAATAGATGTAAGTTTGAACACAAAGACAGTCTAAATGGAAAATATGCCAGAGTGCAGCTAAAATAGACATGGCTCCTGTCGATCATTGTAGTCTGCAGTATGGAAGACCATGGCTCCCACAGATGTCATACTTTACAAATATTTTCTTTTTAACCCACCTTCGGCCAACTTCACACTACACATATTGGAATGTACTTTAGCTAGGCATGTTACACTTAACAGTTGCACTGCTGAATCTCGTTGCCTTTTAGAAGTCAGATTACATTACTAGGAAGTGAAGGGAATGAAAGATTACACAAATCATGTGAGTGTATAACCCATCTCTAGGTAGAACTATCATTTGCTCATATTAATATCCACATTAAAGGGAAGTAATAAGCAGGGAATTAAATGTGATACATTTTATAGATACAGCATATATGTTTTGTATTCAAAACATTTGAAGATAGGCAATATCAGGTGGAATACATAACCCTCACAAGACTTCTTAGCAGATTTGTTTTTCCTATGATATCAAAAAAGTATCAGAAGGTCAGCATATTTTGATAGGCAATCTATGTAGACCATGCATTCGGGTCCTAATCTGGGATTTGTCATGTGGTGGGTGCAGCAACGTGCAATATCAGAACATGCTCCTAACGCCTCTCCCTCTCTGCAGAAGGCATTGAATAGACATTTGTACTGACTACAAATTTCCATGAGCCTCTCCTCTGCTTGTTTGGTTCAGAACACCCATTTCTGTTTGATTCTTGGGACAACCATTTCTCCGTTCTTGTCTTTTGTATAGATTTGATAGGGTTCATCTCTGTTTTGGGGATAGTATGTATACTGTTCACTTTTTCAACCTGCGGTTCTCAATTCTTTCACACACAAGCTCACGCTACAACTTGCAACATAATCAAAGCTGTATAATTTTGCCATGGCTAGTCACAGAGTGCCATGATTGAGTGGCAAGAGATGATAGTCATTGGAAGATTAAAAGAAAGGCTAGTGCTAAAAACTGCTGGAAAAGTCATGAGGTGCGACGGAGCTTTGAGCCACAGCCTAGACCAATGAGAGAAGACAAGTATATCTCGAAAACAGTGTTCCACAACTTGTAAATAAATATGTGGCCTGCAATAATTTAATTCAATTTTTCTCTTTGTGTTTAGAAATAGTTTATAGAACAGAATAACATGTATAGATAGATAGATAGATAGATAGATAGATAGATAGATAGATAGATAGATAGATAGATAGATAGATAGATAGATAGATAGATACTTTATTAAATTAACGTATTAATACAGTATATACCATATCCTTTTGCAAATCTCCAAGTTTTTTTTTTTGTAAGGCTAATTAACAAGAGTAATTTTATCAAATTGTATCTTTATATGGAATATTATACACTTTACACAAGTGTGTTTTTAATGATCCCACACCTTAAATGCAGGGTAGTAAATTAAAATATCGATAACTATGACAAATCTTACTTAGATTTAATGTACAGAAAACTATTTATTATACTTCTGGTTTGCATTAAACACATTTAATGGGTTTCATAATTAAAAAAAAAAAATAAAGAAACGATGACTACAATTGACTGGCATCCTTGTTAAGGGTTGATTCTTGCCATGAACCTGAGGCTGCTGGGATAGGCTCCAGCCCCTTGTGACCCAGAACTATATTAAGCAGATTGTATTTCAGTAAAGACTAACTTAAATAAATAGACTTTTCTGATGTTCCATGGTGTACTGAATATAGAAAAAATACCATTAGATAGAGTAATCTTTAATGTTCAATCAATTCAAATTATGAGAGAAAGAAAAAAGCAATGACTAACAATAGTTCTTTAAAAATGAACAGTAAAATCTGCTGAGAAATTACAATGTGAAACAGGAAAAGTGTAAATGTAATTGGCAGGTGCTATACAATGTTATCTTGCAAAGCAGAAAGATCATATACAGTAAAAAAAAAAATGTGGTGTTTAGCATTTTCCATATAAGTTTGCTGTGATGAAATATAAATAAATAAAATCTTTTGTGTTAAATTGAGACAATTCAATGATGTGAATAATTCTAAAAATATAGTATAATATAATGCTTTATAAATAAATCAAAATCAGCAAAACAATATCTAAAATTAAGAAAATTAGTAATTAGAAATATAAGAAAGTATAACCTTTTAATTAAATTGGCATAGTGGCACAGTGCTTGGTGGAACTACCCCAGTGTTCTAGGTGCCACTGTTTTCACTCTGCACTTATCACTGTCTTTGTATAGAGTGCCCATTCTCTGTATGTCTGCATAGTTTTCTACAGGTACTCCTGCTACCTTTCATGCACCCCAAATATGTTTGTATGTTGAAGAATGACACAAGAAGCATCCCAATTTGAGTGAACATGCAGTGGGGAATGGGGTGGTCAAAGCCAGGGTTTGTTCTTACCTTGTGCCTGGAACTACCAGAATCTATGCTCATCTCTAAAGCTGATTATGTGGGATCACAAAATGTCTGTTTTCATTTAATAACTTGAAATAAAAAGAATAGTTTTGTAACTATATCTGTTACAAAAGGTATTCATCATAACTAAATGCTCTATATAGTATTTTTGCCACAAAATAATTAAAATAAACCTAACATTAGATTTGATTTCCTTACTTTAATTGACCATCATGTTTATGTAGGTTTGTTCATCCATCCATCCATTATCCAATCTGCTATATCCTAACTACAGGGTCACGGGGGTCTGCTGGAGCCAATCCCAGCCAACACAGGGTGCAAGGCAGGAACAAACCCCAGGCAGTGTGCCAGCCCACTGCAGGGCACACACCCACACACTAAGCACACACTAGGGACAATTTAGAATTGCCAATCCACCTAACCTGCATGTCTTTGGACTGTGGGAGGAAACCAGAGTATCTGGAGAAAACCCACACAGACACGGGGAGAACATGCAAATTCCATGCAGGGAGGACCCAAGAAGCGAACCCGTGTCTCCTTACTGCGAGGCAGCAGCACTACCACTGTTCCACACTAACTGGTAACATAGGAAATAAAAAAAAAACTTCATTGAGTAATATCCTTGAATGAAATAAACTTCCATTTGTTATATACAATATAATCATGTCTTTGATACAGAAAATGAAGGTACTACTAAATGTACTTATATACTAATTTATTAACTGGTTTAACAATAGTATACCAGATGGCCTAGCTGTACATTTTTTAGAGCTGCTGTGTCATAGCTTCAGAATCCTGGCCTGTGTACAGTTTGAATGTTCTTCCAGTGTTTTGCCAAGTTTTTCTTTATATGTGCACAGTTGGTCTCTCACAACCCAAATCCCGGGCAAAAGTTCTAATCCAAAAGACTTTTTTTGTTAACTGTAAACACTAAATTTGCCCTTTATGTGTGTGGGAGCTGGTTTACAACATATTACATAAGAAATTTTACAAATAAGAGGAGACTATTCAATACATCATGCTCTTTTTTATCTAATAGCCAAGCTGTCCCAATCTCTATTCTAGATACTTCTTAAAAGGTAGTCAAGGTTTCTGTTTCAACGTCCTGTCTTGGTAGTTTTTCCACATTTCTTCAACTCTTTTCGTAAGAAACACTTCCCCTTAATATCCACTGGTATACTCAGATACGTGATTCACCGTTGAGTTGAAAGAATTCTGTTGGATCCACTTTATCAGGACTTTGAGAATTTTGATAAAACAGATTAGGTCCCCACACAGTCTTCTCTGCTCAAGACTAAACAGCTTTAATTCTCTGAGTCTATAAGAGTGAGACATGTCCTTATGTCCTGGGATGCACCTGGTTGCTCTCCTCTGCTCAGCCTCACGTCCTTCACTTTATATTCCACAGTTTTTATGATGTAACTTAACATTTTATTTACCTTTTTAATTGATTTTAACCATTAGACAATGGGAACATTATGTCAACATAAAATCCGAACTCCTCTTTAATATTTACTTCCTTTAGGACAGTTTTTCCCATCACATATTTATAATTAAACTTTAGTATCATCAGCAAATGTCACAAGTTAAGCAGCTATACCAAAATTAATGTAAGCATTGGTAGTATCTGATATTACCAGCATAGACTTAACCAGAGCTGAACTAAGCATTTTAGATAATGTATTTTAGGTTTATAGAGTCACTACTGTCATTTGATCAAAGTACAGCAAAATTTCTAAAGTATATGCATGTACAAATCAACTTGCAACACGATGCCACTCTCTGTAATCATTATGTTGCTCTTACATTTTGTGGAGTAATTACTCAGAAATTGCCTGTTTAACTATAATCTAACTAGGCATTATTACTATCTACTGTACAATACATGCAGTGTAACTATAGTAACGGTGTAAAGAAAATTAGGCATTGTGTAAGAATAAGAAATGTGTAATTCCCTTTAAAATTTCTGCTTTTACTGTAACAAGGCTTTGTTTTAGAGTATTATATCATTCTTGGTACATTAAATGAAATGCAAAAAGCCCCAACAGTAATAAACGCCTATGTCTCCTTGGGAATATTTTAGATGCTAATGACGAGGCGCCATCTAACCTCACTGTAGAAAAACCCTGCCATTATGTGAATAAAAAAAAAAGCTTTCACTCATGCATGTATTTTCTTAGGTGGACCGTGTCCATTATCCTTTCATCCTTTTCCAAAATGTGTAACACTAGTTATTCCTTCTAAACCCTGATGCTTCAACTGCCTTCCCACTTCTTCTTAGGAATTACCTATTATTGACTTGCCAAAACTTCATTGACAGTGCATATCATATTAATAATTAAATAGAAATGAGCAATTATTCAAAGTGATTAAAAATGACTAGTGGTTTTGAAGTTTTATCGGAAACTGGTTGGAAGATCTCTTCAATATTTAGACTGAAATTAAGCAAGGGGCCTATGAATTATGAAGTCGCCCAGTTCAAGTTCAAGCTCAATTTCTTGGTGCCTGTACAGATTAGAATGAAAGTCTGCTTTGTATGTCCAACCAACATACAACACCAGTAATACCTTATCATGAAAAGTCTGCATTCTATGTGAACTATTGTCTGGTAGCATTTATTATAATTCTTTGCGTAGGTTTTTTTTTTTTTGGCTTGTGTTTCATACTGTGTATTTTAAAAAAGCATGGCATGTATTTCACATGGGCATATTCCTTTTAGAACCTGCCTTTACGGTTCTGCCCAATAGCTGTGCCTTTCATTTTTTTGGAGTAAAGTTCTGAACACCAAGGCACTTAATGTCCAAGTATTTGTTAATGTGAGAAATACAGATCCACTGTATTTGTGAAGGATTGTGACATAACAGATTTAATGTCAGTGTGAAATGCAGTACAAAAGCAGAAATTGTAGCAAGTATGGGCAGAGGGCAAAGCACTTTTTTTTGCAAATTTACTGCTGTTAACATTTATCTCTCAGTTTGTTTTTTTGTAAAATGCTGTTGGAAAAGGAAGAATCAAGAGCTTACATGGACGGTCCACGTCAAGTTCAGGACGCCAAAAACAATCTTGGCATGGAGACTTTAATGAAGATGATGCACCAACCTGATGGCATGTTTAGAACTTCACAAGGAAACTAAAGGCTCCAGTATAGACTTAGTATTTTAATTTCAGTGAAGCTGCTACAGGAAGGAAAGGCTACAGCCCTCTGCCATCTTGAAATATATTAAATAGATTAATGATTTTGTGAACAATGTGTTATGTATGGTTACTTACATGTATTTTCATATAGACATCATTTCCCTCATTTAAGTTGAGGCCTTTTACTTCCAAACAAGTTTTACATTTTCTTAACTTTTTAAGTCTTCTTCATTATTTGACATCAAAATGAGATAATCAACATACAAGTGCTGCCATGGCAACCCTTTACAAACTTCAATAGGGTGGCCCAGATCTAATTATGCAATTTTCATTACGCTATAACTTATTAGGTTTATTACATAGAAAATCACCCAAAAAATCCTGGACCATCGAGAAGTGTGCGAACAGATGACATGAAGAATCATCTTCACGCCGAACTGGAATCGTTCCCGCATAAATCAAAGTCATCCAGACGATCTGGATCTGCATAATTAGATCTGGACCACCCTGTATAGTGAGCACCTCCATCACTGCCACGACTCAGGATGGATCCCCATTGCATGCCCAACATCACCTCAAACCTTATACTTTCCCTATCTGCTGTCCTGGCCAACCCTCCCACTTCAAATACGTTGATGTCACTGCAGACCCTAACCATTCATCCACAGCTCACTTTCTCGCTACATGTCATGCATTATAAAATGTGTTTGCAATTATTGCTTTTTTTGTTATATTCTGGCTTTCCATTGTGGCCTATTGTGTGAATGAAAAGTGCAAAAGCACATGAAGATTAAAAGACTCATTGTATCTGAATGATTCGCAAGGGTGAACTAGCTCCAAATGGAGGCCAACGTATTTCAATCTTTCACAAAAAAGCACTCAAAATGCCACTTTGTTCCATCATCAGTCCTGAATAAATCATATATTTAAACTCCTATAAAAGAGCCCACAGAGAACATGGCCAGATTGAATGTACGGCAAACTTAACTTCCAGAAATACAACATAACATTTACATAATGCTGTAGTTTCTAATAAAACACCCGTTGTTTTTATTTGATTTATTTTAGTATTGAAGTCTTCGCCTTGACAAGCTGAAAATATATTTGCATGTCTTGCCATGCTGCGTGTGTTAAATCATGTTGTTTTTTTAATAGAAGGCATTTCCACTTGCTTATAAATACATGTTTGCAATTGTTTAACAAAGCAGCTGGGAATTATACCTGCTGGTAATACTATGAGAAATATTTTTCTGCATCAGTATTTCTCAGTTTAGCTTTCCAGTATCTCCCAGAAGGCATAGTTAAAAAAGAACTGAAAGCCACCACGCCTGCTTTATTGCTTCAGTATTTTGTTTTTATTTGTTATTTTCATCACAGGCTCCTCTTTTTTTTCATCTATAAGAAAGCTTGGGTCTGAGGTTTTACTATATAGTGATAATGCTATTATGTTTTTACTGATGACTTGTTTCAATGGGAAAATGTACATTTTTCTCAGAGCTCACTTCGGTTCACTCTCTTCACTGTGTCAGGTGTCTGGTGTTCCTGTGTCTATTGTTATAATTTTCTGGGCGTTTTTATTTTGAGTGTCAGTCTTGGCTGGTCCTCCAGCATTTTAATGAATTGTTTTAAATATGCTTGACCATAAATATCATTTAGCAATCATTTTATTTCCCTTTTATTTTGCAATGATTTATTTGATTTTATTTACAAATGTGTTCATTGTGTAAAATAAACATTTTCATTACAAAATAAACTGCTTTCATTGATTTATTTTCTAGTCCAGTGCTCTCAGTACTTGAGTGCAAGGTCATGAAATTGCATCACAGACATCTCTAAAGAGCAAGACAGCCAAAACCTCTCCATCTCACTACCTACTCAGCATATTCCTGGACTTCCTTGCTGGGCTTCATTGCTGTGACATACTGGAGATGGGAGGAAATGTCTGTCTTACTCCTGATGGTGTACCTACTGCATATTCTTGATGCCATGTACTAGCATATGGATAACTCCTTACCCTCCTCTTTGAGCAGCGTTTCAGGTATTGTACCAACCTTTCATTTTAAGTGTATTGTACAATGACAATAAAGGAATCATATCTTATCTTACAGTAAGTACACTTTCTTTAAATCTTATACTTTTATATATCAAAGACCTTTTAGTTTCCTACAAGGAATAAAATTAGATTAATCTAACCTCATGTGACAAACAAAATAGATTTTATATATTTGTTGTTGTTTTGTTTTTTTAAAAAAAAAAAAGTGCATCATTACAGCAGCCACATTAATTAAGAAGGAATACAGGAGAACTAATGGATAACATTCAAGGCAGCAGCCGATACTCCCAGAAAGTCCACCAAATGATCACATTATGTGATCCTCAGTGTAACCACAAAAAATCCATAAGACACATCACAAGATCTATAGGCGTCTTTTAACATGGTAAATATTACGAATGTACTGACACTACGTGTCAGTTCTTGTATCACACCATTGCTTTCCCATAAGTTCTTGTGCTCAATAACAGATTCATCTTACAACGTTCCCCACTCTATCCCATGTGCAGTTTGGCAGATAATTTTAAAAGGGGTCAGACATAAAATACAACACATGACAGCATTAAGAGGTAGTTGACAGAAAATATGTGTGTAGGCACAAGAATAGCGTCAAAGAAAAGCACTAATTGGTGGAAAAATATGTTAATCACTGCAGAAACACATTTTTTGGGATATAACCTCAGATCCCAGTCTGGATGTTGCACTAGTTGTAAACAAAAAGATCCCAGTTGTGAATACTGTGCAATGATCATGCTAGTTTGATTTCCTCACTTTAATTGACCATCATGTTCATGTAGGTTTGTTCATCCATCCATCCATTATCCAACCCACTATATCCTAACTACAGGGTCACGGGGGTCTGCTGGAGCCAATCCCAGCCAACACAGGGTACAAGGCAGGAAACAAACCCTGGGCAGGACACCAGCCCACCGCAGAGCATGCACACACTCACACACACGCACACAAACACCTAGCACACACTAGGGACAACTTAGAATCGCCAATGCACCTAACCTGCATGTCTTTGGACTGTGGGAGGAAACTGGAGCACCTGGAGGAAACCCAGTCAGACACAGGGAGAACATGCAAACTCCACGCAGGGGGTACTCAGGAAGCAAACCCAGGTCTCCTTACTGCGAGGCAGCAGCGCTACAACTGTGCCACCGCTCTACAGGTTTGTTCATTTGGTTCTATTTTTCTTTCACTGGGATTGTGACATAAGAACATGAATTCAGAATACATTTCAATGTTTTTTTATTTTGAATATTCACTTCAGACAACACTATTTGGTGAGAGGTGTTCGTAGTTTGCAGCTTTTTAACTGTAAGTAAGTTTAACTGTAAGTGTAAGTAAGCTAAATCTAAATAATTTCACCGTTCTGGAATTTCACCTGAAAATTTTGAACCATCGTGTATTTGAACATTGTCCGCTGGAGCCAATCCCAGCCAGCACAAGGCACAAGGCAGGATCAAACCCCGGGCAGGGCACCAGCCCACCGCATTGACTAATCAGTCAACTATTTTAACCTTTAGTGTATTGCAGGTAGTTAAGCTGATGATGGAAGGTGAATGACAGAATTTGAAATGATAGTGAGATGGATCTAAGGCTAATAAAAGAACATGATAAACAGCCACAATAAAAAAGTACAGCTTTCCCATTTATAATTTAAATTCAATGGATCTACAGTTGCAACAAGTTTCAAATTAAGCTGTTCTCTGTATCCATAGCTACTGTAGGAAGGTAACAAAAGAAGTTCTGCTTTGAGTACATACCCTGTTAAAATAAAGTGCACATATCTGCATTTCAGAACTTGTAAAAAAGCCATATACTCCAGTGGCTCATGGTGTTTAGAAATGAAAGTCAAAAGGCAGGCTGGCCTAATGAGACCATAATGTGTTAGCGACAGAGCAGTCTCTCAGGGACATGCAGTTAATAGGGCTGCTAAAAATGGTCTGCTTCATTGCTAAAAATGGCCTATACCAAAATAGTGGTATTTAGTGACTTTTTCGGAAAAAGCAGAAAAATATGTTCTTTATTAGGAACGCCAGTTTATTTAAAATTAGAAAAAATTGATGTCTGTTTTTAAATTTGTTTCTACATTTGCTTTTAAACATTAATTAGGGAATATTAGCATTAAGAAGAAAAGCTGTCTTCGCAGTGTCAAAATCAGAGAAATGATTGGATTACTACAGCTCCCCGAACCCCCCATTGAATTGTATAAAAGCATTATATGAACAAGTTTGACTCGATCATTTTAGATAGCAGCCATTCTCTGTTTCCAAAGTGTCAATTGTTGGAGATGTAAATTGCGAAGACTCAGTAGCAATAGATTTAAGAACTCTTAAAATACTATAAGCGTTTAGAATTCAAATCAAATTAAATGTTGTTCGTCACATACAAATTATACATACTTGAAATTATACATAGTACTTAATTGCTCAACTCCAATGACTATGCTTTCAAGAATAATATAAAAGGACAATAATAATATTACATGACTTTATACTTATCTAAATCATTACTATAATGTTAAATATGGGATAAATACTATATAAATAACTTGATAAGTTAATATAAGTGATTTAACAAAAGTCACTTTCCTTACTCAAGATATGTATGAATTGTGGAAACCAGCTCTTCCTCAGTCTCTGTGAACTGAACTGTGGTGTCATTTACGCAACTGCAACATAGAAAAGAGGCAATTGTTGGAAGGGCTGGCAACATTGATAATGTTCTTTGCATTGGCCCAACATCGCTTGGTAAGATGTCCTCAAAATTAGGGAATGCACACCCAATGATATGTTCAACTGACCGCACCACTTCTGTAGAGCCTTGCAGTCCTGTTGCAAACTGTTCCCAAACTGGATCGGTGGATTGGGAAGGCAACCTGAATTTCCATAAGGCATCTGAGGTGGAAAAGATGTTGTTTTGCCTTCATTACCAAGATGTCGGTGTGTTTAGACCAGGAGAGGTTGTTTGTAATATGGACACTGAGGTATCTGAAACTGTCCAGTTTCTCTACCTCAGTGTAGTTAATACAGAGGGGGTGCTAGTGCCTCTGCAGTTTTCTCCCAAAGTCCACAATCGGCTCCTTTTCCTTGCTGACATTTGGGTATAGATTGTTGCCGTGACACCAGTGTGACAGACTGTGCACTTCATCCAGGTAAGCCTGCTCATTGTTGTTAGGAATCAAACCAAACACAGCCATGTCATCAGCAAACTCAACAATTCTAGTGGCTGTGAGAGCTCTGATGATATCTTAAGTATACCCTCAGTGTCTAATTTTATATACTTTTTGTCACTAATTTTATATATATATTTTATCTCTTGGCTTGTTTCTTATCACTGTTGAATAATGTTTTATATTTGTACATTCCTGCTGAAAACAAATTTCCCTATTGATAATGCCTCCAACCTAACTTAAGCAACTGATGAATGATATAATAACTAGCATTAAAGCCAATCTGGTCTAGGTAGAATTATGAATGAGACGACAGACGTAAGAAACAGTAAAATGAAATCACTTAAGAGAGAAGCATTTAAATGAGTGTTTTACAGGAATTCTGAAGAAGTGGATAGGAAGCCGGAGATCACTTGTCATTAAATGCTATTAGTCACCTAACTGTTCTGAAGTTACAAAAGAAAATATCACTCAGTGATGCTTGTTAGATACATAACAAAGTGACTTATTGACAAATTTAATTTTAAAAGTCATCTCACAGATACAGCTTTAAAGAGTTGTTATAAATAAAAGCATCTTGAACAATCTCAGTATGTACTGGTTTTGCTACTATTGTTATAATAATGTTTATCCTATGATTTGGATGATATTAATTAAGTATTATTTATTTTCACTTATTGAACAGAAAATGGAAAAGCATAAATTTAATATGTATACTGTAAAAGACAAAGGACAAGATAAAGATTTAGGGTTACCACCTTGGTAACCCTGTATACTTGAAAACATATAGGTAAATGATGGTCTTTACAGACAGAGCTCAAAACAGACCTGAATACAGATGTAAATATGGCAGTTTATATGCCCAGATGACAGGAAGAGGCAGTATGAGAGGAACTGGAAGTGAAAATGACATCAGTGGTGGAGATTTCAGTCTGCTGGTCTTCAGAGGGAGAAAGAAAACATTAGAGGGCAGCACCAACCCCGGTCATCACACCAGGTCATCAGGTAATCACAGCTATTCAAGCCCTTAAACTCTCTCCTATGCGCACATGTGAAACAGTATGTATTGCATTCTATGATGAATATAATATTGATTCTAAATCCCTACCTGAAAATTCCTCATACGTCTATAAAACACACTTTATTGTTACATAGCAGATATTAACTTCATTAAAAACACAATTAAGGCCCTGTTTAAAAATATGAAATTTATACACTATGTATTAACTAATTGTCATTTTTTATGCCCCTTTCAAAATGTAGTTGTTGGAAATGTAGCATAATTTTTTTCTTTTCAATAAATATACTTGCATCTGATATCGGTTTATACTCGTAACAAAGTACACCTTATCAGTAACTATTATTAAAAACTGGTATTGGTGCACCTCTGATAAATATTACACTTTATGACTGTGCTATCAGAAAAGGTCTGAATAAGCAAAACATTATGGCAAGGTAGCCAGGAGAAAGTCCCTTCTCTTCAAAAAAAAAAAATTGCAACATGGTCAAAATTATTCAAATTTACATGTTCGTTTGTACTTTTTTTTTTTTTGCATTTATATGTTTGGTAATGTAAATGATCCACAAGCCTTCTGTACCAGTTTCCTCTGGGTAGTGTACCTCAAACACATCTTTATACTGTACCTGAGTATTCAAGATGAAAATATGATGGCGCCATCTGTCCATTAACTAAAAGTTTGGTAATAACAGGGCAATGTAGCATAGCAAAGATATTATGAACACTAGAAAATCTGTAACTGAATAGCTACAGAAGAAAACAATCAGGGTTTTGGAATGGCCTAGTCTACATCCAGGCTGGTGCTGGTGCAGCACATTAAGACAGCTCTTCATAAATATATTCCCAAAAGGTATTTTAATACATGCTGGTATTCCCCCCATTTAATGTAACAGGCTGACAAATGCATCTTCAAACAATTACTTAAAGTCATTTCTGCAATGGACGATTTAACAATTTACTGAATTATGATGCATGCTTTTCATACATGTCTTTGGCTTTTTGGTTTATGTTCTATTGAATAAAAAATACAAAGTAAAATCTGCTATATGTTGCTTTTCACCTGAGGTTAGATTTCTCTAATTTTGGAAGTGAATATTCAGTATGTTAAGCTCTTATTGATTTACCTTTTCTAAGTTATATGAAAATCAAAACGGATATCTCTATAAATGCATTGCAAATACTGTATATTCATTTGAATATAGAGAAAACAAAATTAAAGCATTTTAAATTAACTACAGTTTATATTTTCATATGAAAACTTAAAATTACACTAACATAGCACGTTACTTTAATGAAAAACACACTGTAGGATATGGTAGGGTACAGTGGTTTAAATATAATTTTTCTATGCATATTTTACAAGTGAAGCACATTTAACTGGTGTGGCTTGATCTGTCATTCTTCTGCTTAATAACCCCTTAATTCTAGACTACACTGCCACCAAGATTTGGTCAAACTACAAAGCAAAACCTTTCTTGTTATGGTCTTACTCTCATCCTCTTCCCTGCAGTAAGGTCCACCATACCACACTTTCTATTGGATGTTTCATCCAAAGAGAATTGCACTCATTGTGGATGGGTCAGAAACAATCTTATAAAACAGACAAAAAAGTATTCATTTTCATCTTTCCTCTTTATTCTCGATTCTTTATTTGACATTCTAGTTTAAGGTATAAACCATGAATTCTGTTTTTAAGGACATTCTTGGGTTTAAAAATGCTATAAAAAATGTCTAATGTGGGCTACATGTGGTATGAGAGAGTTACAGTCAAGAAACCGAAACAAGCTAGTATAGAAAATACTAAGTGATGACATGAACCTGGCCTAATTCATAGAATGAGGAAATCTTAGAAGGTGTTTTGATGTGAAGGAAGAGTAAAAGGCTCAATCATGCATGACTGCAATGCTCATCCCTAGCGACATCTACAGTAACCTTACTAAGGAGCTTTCTCAATTTGGGACCTCCAATCGGGACAGTAACTCATCGTTTCATGCCAGTACTAAGCCGGGTAGGTTTTATCTTTCATTTTTTCCATTAATGAATGCAAGTTTGAATCTTGTGATGCCCTATAACACAGGTTGAATGATGTGAGCATCTGGAGAACATGTGTAGGGGGTGCCCCATAAGTAAATGTACATCAGAACTTAAACACTCAAAGATGGTTGTGTTCATGTGTTTAAAAGGTCTTCATGAGGTACTAATGCTTATTTGATTGATCAGTAAGGAACTTTTTATATAAACCAAACTCTGTCTATGGAAGTTTACTATTGTTAAGCTGTTTGTGTGAACACAGTCTCATCCAAATTTATCAATTTCAGGTAGCCCAGATTGACAAAAGGTGAGAATCCCAGTTTAAAAGTTTCCATCTCTACATGTAAGTGCAACATTTAAGGTGTAACAGTGATTACTAGAAATAAAAATTCAGGATGGGGAGGTTGTTTTGAAGACAGTCAGCACTTGGCAGCACTCTGCTTGCAGGCTGCATCTTTGGAATTCTCCCATTAACCTTGCCATTGGAACAAGATGTAACTAAGCAGGGGACCTTATAAAGGGTATTTTAAAATAGTGTTAGTACTGAGATAAAAAAAAAAAAAAGTCAAATGGCATTGTGTGTAGGGAAAACTGCCAGTTCAAAATGTGTGCTCATCTTTGGTCCAAAGAGGTGCTTACTGGAGGAGAAGCTGGTCATCTGCCTTACAGGCAAATCAAGAAACGGAACAGTATACAGTATCTGCTGTTAGAGCTCACAGTTGCCTACACTGCAATTTAATATTTAAATTTTGAATTAACAAGTTAGTCAGCCGCTTTTAAACTAGTGCAATATGTACTATATACTATGCTACTCTTTCTCAGTTTCTCATTTATCATTGAAAAAGACAATTAAAAAAAAAAAAAGACCAGTATTACTGGATGATTAAAAGATGACCTTAGATTATTGTATTTTAATTGATTTCTTTGCCCAGGGCAACATACAATGATAGATTACATTTGTAGGTGTGTATTTTTTTTTTTTCAAATATTTGGAGAACATATAAATTAAGTTAACTTGCTCTGGGTCTTTCAGTGAGTCAGGTTCAAGGACAGCCTCATAGTTAAAGATCCGCTACCCTAGCCACTATGTCATTGTCATCTTTCTTGAGCATTTAACAACATCTCTGATGTTTCCTTTAACATTGTTATAGTTGATAGATCTTTGAATCTGAAAAATATTCTAATGTCCCTTTTGAGGTTAAGATTCTTTGTCACTTTAGGTTAAACATGCGTTGTTATTTAAACTAAATGTGAGGTGTCCACAAAGCCAAAGCTGTTTAAATGACTAAAGAGACAAAAATAACTTGTCAGAGTTAAGGTGACTTCTTGGCTGCTTTTGCAAGGTGAGAAGCACCATTAAAGAACTTGGTGTATTATTCACAATAAATCAGTGCGAAATAAAAAGGCCTTTTGTAGTTCACTGAAAATAGCTGCCCCTTAGCACTAAGCAGCCCTCCCATTGCTTTGATAATAGACAGCAACTACCCCAGACGGTAATTTTGTTCTGCTGATTTTACCTTTAGGCCTTTAAATAATCTTTCTAAAACATAGGGTTTGTGATTACACATACAGGAGGGCAGCGTTATGTGGAGTTTTCAATGAGCCAGAATTTGTCGTACTTCTGAGTCTCTTGTTTTACATAACTTGGCAAACACTTCAGCTTTCCTTCATCATAGACATATCCTTTGCCCTTTACTAAAGTTTTCCAGAGAGAAGGCTGCTTAGGGGATACAAACATTATTTGATGGACCCGTTTAATTCAGGCTGGCTGATGCTTGTTAAAACAGTTGTGTCTTTTCGGAATAGACTTCTTAATGATGTTTCTGTGTTCTTCTAGTCTTCTTTTTCTGTCAAACTCAAATGCAGGGCACAGGTGTGTAGTATGGTATAGTGCTTGAGACTCTGGACTTTGAACCACTCAGCTTGGTGGCTTAATTCTTGTCTCTGCCTTACTGCTGGACCCTTGGCAAGACACTACATCTGCTCTTAATGTAAAACAAAGTGTAAACGGGATCCCATTCCAAGTTGTCTTGGATAAAGATGGCAGCAGGATATACAATAAATGTATGTCTTAATTGTTTATGAAACTGTGTTTAAATGAAGTATTTTTTAAAATCATCTGAATGTTTTTTGTGGAACAAGTAATTAGCAGCTACATCTATGATTAATCTAGAGTGCAGTCATTATTTGTCCATTAAAGGTTGTTTTCTACAATGCAGAAATATTTTATGAATATTCTCCCATGCAGTATCTGTGCTGGCTTGTCTTTCGGTACTCCAGAATGTTCATCATTGTGCACATGATTTTGTTTTGCTAAAGCCTGGGGACTCGTGCTGGTTTGGCTCCTGTCTTTCAGCCAATGCCGTTTGAGCGGCAATGGATGTCCATAGCCATGTAATAAGAAAGGCGCATCCACCAAATGAATGAGTTGATGGAATTGCTTCTCTATAAACCTCTACTGGGACAAAACAGAAAACATAAATAAGCACATAATATTAATGTTAACAGAATGAGTATATATTGTAAATATAAGGGACCTCTCTATTTTCATTCCATACACTCGCTTATATCACCGAAATGCTGTCTTTAGAGGCAGCATTCAAACACAAAGCCATATCTGAAACTGGCAAAATAAAAAGAAAAGCTTAAAATGAGCAAAAGTTTAGAAATCACCCTGAAATTCATCATCCAATTGCCCATTTTGACCTTTTCGTTTCACTGTTGCAGATGACACTTGTATTTAGAGTGTAATTAAGACAGCAGCCAACTAAAGACCTGCAATGCGTTTGTTTCTCTGAAGTCCTTGTTCTCTCATGCTGTTGTGCTTCTGAGCCTTCTGCCTCTTTTTTATCCTGGTTAGATCCAGTTTGTCGTCTTCACACAAGACAATAATAAAGATATTTGTTTAAGATCTTAATTTTCTTGGCATCTATTAAATGGAATAACCTGCCTTTTGAAAAATAACAACAGACTAAATGTTACTTGAGAAAGCTGTTTCTAGCCAATTTTGAACTAAGAAATGAACTTTAGGAATACCAGTAACCGGAAACTCAAGAAAGACAATGTATTTTCTTTATTGAAAAAAATTGACAGATTTCATCTGTAATAATGCAGTTACAAAGATTTCCTTAATAACTAACTAGTATTTAAACATAAAAAACTAAGAACACTGGAGTAATGGCTACTGAAAATGGGGTTTTGTGAATGTGTCATGCTCTATTCGTGGACAAAATGAGCTGGACCTGCTTTGTTTAAATATTTGATGCCTTTAAATGTAAACATGTGGCACAACTGGGCAGATCTGTCCATAATCTTATCCATGTTACTCCCTCCTACTAGTTTCTTATTAGATCTATCTATCTATTGTGGAAAGAGGCCCGGACACAGACAGGCGGACAGCGATGGTTCAACCCACACACGTTTATTGTACATTACTTATAACAATAAAGTGCACACAACCCCAACAACTCCCCCAAAAGTCCAGGCCTCTACACAATGCCTCTTTCTTCAGGCCGCCTCCTTTCCTCTCCTCTCGAGCTCCGTCCTTCTCCACTCCTGACTCAAGCCACTAAACGGAGGGAGGTGGCCCCTTTTATCCACACCCGGACGTGTTCCAGGTGCGTCCCGATTAGCTTCCACCGGCACTTTCCAATGTGGCGGAAATACCGACTACACACCTGGAAGCACTCCGGGTGTCCCTGGTCTTCTTCCCCGCAGCACTTCCGGGTGTGGCGGAAGTGCTGAGGGCCAGGGCTCCTCAGGCATTGGGGCGCACCCTGGCTGTAACCATGGGCCCCTATAGGGTTGAGCTTCTAAGCTTTGTTCCCGTGGTCCCCAAAGCCACCAGGGCAGTCGCCCCTCGCGGTCTGGAGGAGGCGTAAGCCCTCCTCCGGTCCTGCTGGGCGTCCCGGCTGGGTAGCACCCCAGCCACTCACCACACTATCTATCTATCTATCTATCTATCTATCTATCTATCTATCTATCTATCTATCTATCTATCTATCTATCTATCTATCTATCTAATAATGAATTATGGATCAGTCATTTCAAGGTGTGGTATCTATTTTCAACTGTAATAATGTCTTTGCTATATTTTTAAACCAAACTTTCACCCTTCGTATAAAACTGTCAACGTTTATCAAAAATATGATGAATTCTGGGTGATTTAAAACTTTTTTTAATACTACTATTTCATTGAATTGAAGATACAATATGTAAATTCAATATCGGTAAAAATGGATTTCTTCCAAATTTATATATTTATTATTCTTACATGAATGTATGTATGTATGTATGCATGTATGTATGTATGTTCATTTCTGAATGGCAGAGTGGTTTATGCTGCTTTGTCTCAGCTCCGGGGAGCTATATTTAAATTACAGTACATGTGCTGCCTGTGTGGAGTTTCCACATTTCCCAGCATGTCTTTTATCCATATGTCTTTTATAATACCTTGATATTATTAACATAACAATAGATAAGCATTTATTCATGTATGCAGGAGTGCACATAACTGGTGCGCCAGTGCAAATGCTTAAAGAAAAATAGGAAAAGCGTGTATTGTTTCCCCCTGAACTTGCAAAAGCTCACCACACATGCAATTATTCAGTAGACAGCAAAACAGGTTATCTTTACTTTAACCCCTGACCAAAATTCTTTAGACACTGTCAAAAAAGCACATACTTTAAGTAATTATTTTAGTATTCCGTCACCTGCAAAGAAATGCAAGGCCAAGAAGGAGGCTAAGCATAAGAAATCTCTGAAAAATGGCTCCATGAGATACTGTGGCTTGAAACTAATGATGAGCTGTCCGAGATTTGGTGTAAGATTTGCTGAGAACACTATCATCTAGCAGATAAAACCAATGCTTTTTCCTTGAGGACAAAGAATTTCAGGCACCCAGCGTTTGATAAGCACAAAAAGAGTAAAGAGTATCCAAACATTCTCCATATGATAGCTAACAAACATGCTAGCTAAAATGAAAAATTGAGTTGCTCACTTGCAAAGTGGCAAAGCAAAATAAATGAAGAAAGCCAAGTGCTCTGTAATTTCTTCCTTTTAGCTTTTCATGAAGCAAAACATGCATGCCCCAAGTGTTCCTTCACGGAGGATATTGCTCTCTTGAAGTGGCTCAGATGTCGGAGGTGCATATCATTCACAAGAAGGTGGAACATGAATACTGCAAAGCATCGCCCAGACAATGAGTTTGGAACCAAGGGAAAAATTAAAGAATGTTGGGGTGTGCTTTTCAATGGATCCGAGGATAGTACCTAAACGGCACATGAGATTGTTTTACGTTATGTCTATGTCCAGCAACACAGTGTTTAACTCTGATTTCCTCAGATTAATTGAATTGGGTGTAAATAGTACTGCACAGGACATATTTGACAGGCTTGTCAATCTTTTCCATGATTCAGGATCGGATGGATGGAGGTCAAAGTTGGTCTTGGTTTGCACAGATGGGGCTGCTGTCAACGTCAGTGTGTACAATGGAATTGTGCCAAAACAATGTCAGATGGCTGTGGTTAGGGATTTCCTTGTTCATATTCTGTGCACTGTGCATATCCTAAAAACTGTGTGTATTCCATTGATCGCGTGGTTCCATACTGTGAGAAATTTAATTGTTCTACTGTGAAATAGCTAGCATATTATTTACATAAAGGCAGAGTAAAAAAAATGGAATCACTAAAGAAATGATGTGATGAGAATGGCATTGTAATTGTAAAATTTAGAAAATTTCACATTAGATGGTTTACTTGGAGGCATGAGCCTCTGTTAAAAATATTAAAGCTATTACCTCCTATTAAAATTAATTTAGCTACAACTGATGACACTGGCCTACAGGAAGTCTACACAGCATGTTTTCACTGTTTTCTGGTCAAAATGTTGGATATTGGTGACATTTTGCAGCTCATATCTCAGATTTCTACAGGAAAGGCTGAACATTGTTAAATGCAAAGACAAACTGATGGTAGCCATTGGACAGTTTGCTTAATGATGAGGGCAAGTACAGGAAAGACACCAGTGTTACCAATGCTGATGACAACACAAACAAGGTTCATGTCCTGAGGGGTTTAATTCATAAGTTTGAAGCTAGATACTCGTGATCCTTGGCCACAGGAAATGCAAACTCTCCTCAGTTTTGGTAGTGCAATAGTTAGTAGCATTCCTCAGAAATATCAGAAAATCTTGTCTGTCAGTAAACATACCCCTACAAGAAAATAGATGTGCTTGAAACAATCAGGAAAGCGTTTGGCAGTCTCCTCTGTGTATGACTTGGTCATCATAGTGAAGACAAGCAATCCAGATTGTTACTTCAACATCTGCACTCTGCTTAAATTGTCTCTGGCACTGCCTTTGAGCCAAGCATCTTGTGAGAGGGGATCCCCAAATCTCAATATAATAAAAATAAGTACAGATCCCACCTGTCACATATCACCTCTCATCCTTGATGAACACCTATCCAAGATGATCACAGAAACGTTTGACCCAAATCTTGCTGTGGAAATACGGATGGAAACAGCTCATCCAGAATCAACCAGAGAGCAGTGAGTACATCATCTACTAACACAGAAGAGGCCAGTGGGGAAGGCAGCGAAGAGGAGAAGGAGGAGGCAGAGGACAGTGAGGAGACGAAGGAGGATGCATAGTCAAATAATGATGCGTAAAGGGTGAGTGCCAAACAGCATCTTCTAGTGCTCCATTGAGAAACTGACCAAAAAAGTTATGTGCATCCCTGCCTATATGATTATTAATATTACAGTATAACAGAATTGTAATAAATGTGGATACTCATTTATTTATTTGTTATTTATACTATAATATTAAGAGTAGGTAAGCATATATTTGTGTTACTTTATTAATGGAAGTTGTGCATTGCTGCCTCATGGATAAAGCTTGCTGGAAACAAATCACATGCTGATTTTATTATTAGTAGTAAAACAATAGCATTATAACAATATTAGGTAAGTATTTACATAACATAATATTAACAAATCTGCTAAATTTGATTAAGGTATTTAGATGGCCACGTCCTATCCTAGCAACAGTAGCTGTGGACTGAGTGCAAGTCCAAGACACAGTCATAGACACACACTCATAGTCATATGGAGAGTCAGGACTCATCCATTAACCTAACCTGTATGTTTTTGGGAATGTTAGATAGATAGATAGATAGATAGATAGATAGATAGATAGATAGATAGATAGATAGATAGATAGATAGATAGATAGATATGTACTTTATTGATCCCAAGGGAAATTCATGTATCAGTAGCCAAGAATTAATTATACTAAGTTGAATACAAACATTTAAGTACATTTACTACACAAATAACTAAAATTGTACAAATAATGCAATCACAGTACACTAGATGGAACACACAATAATACCAGTGCAATGAGAATTTTGCAAATAAAACTGCTACCAAAGTGACAGGTAGTATATGCTATCAAAGTCAAAGTGACACATACTAAAGTGACTTAATATCAATGTAAAATAAAATAAATTGGCATGGCGTATACTGATAGGGTAATAACAAACAGAAAAGGGGTAGGACAGTAATGACCATGTAGATGTAGTGAGATTAGATATATATAGTGCATAGCTAATACAGCTAATATAATTTATGAGCAAATAAAAAGCATCAGGCCCAGAACTCAACAGCCCCTCCATCGTTGTATAGAGTTGAAGAATCTAATGGCTCTAGGGACAAAATAACTCTTGCATTTGTCCATATTGCAGATCTGTGATAGCAATCTACCACTAAACAAACTCCACTGCTTAATTGAGGTGATGTATAGAGGGTAATATTCATTGTCCATACGTAGTGTCCTCCTCTCTGCCATTGTCTCCAGGGAGTCCATTTCCATTCCAACCACAGATCCTGCTCACCTGATCAGCTTGTCAATATAATCAGCATCCCTCATCTTCATGCTACTCCTCCCCCAGTACACCACAGCACAGAAGAGAGTACTGGAAACCACAGACTGATAGAACATCTGCCGGAGTTTCTTGTATATGTTAAAGTAGCCCAGCCTCCTCATAAAATAGATCCAGCTTTGTCCCTTCCTGAACAGAGCCTTTGTGTTCTCCAACCAGTCCATCCTGTCATCCAACTACACTCCAAGGTATTTATAGGTCTTGACCAACTCCATATCAACTTCTGCATGTGGCATGTCCCTGAGTTGTAGCTAGTTCTTGAGGTGTATAGGGTAAAAAGGAAAAGCGGAATAACAGTCTCCTGTGGAGCTCCTGTGCTACTGATTACAGTCTGTGATGTGCAGTTCCCCAGTATAACAGTCCACTCCAATTTTGGACAGCTTGTCCCTCAGTAGAAGTGGTTGGATGGTGTTGAAAGAACTGGAAAAGTCAAAGAACATGATCCTTGCAGCAGCACTACATCCTTTGTCCAGATACAAGTAGGTCCGGTAAACAAGGTAAAGAATGGTATCTTCCACTCCCACCTTTTCTCATTAGGCAAATTGCAGGGGGTCACCTGTGGTTTGAGAAGATGAAGAAGTACTCGCTGTAGGGTCTGCATGACATGGGATGTTAAGGCCACAGGCCTGAAGTCATTGAGTTCACTGGATCTCACTTTCTTGGGAACTGGGATGAGACATGAGGTCTTCCACAGTGTGTGAACTCTTCCCAGTCACTGGCTAAAGTTATAAATATGCTGAAGGGGTTCTGCCAGTTCAGTAGCACAGTAGAAAAGTCTTGGACACACCTTATCTGGGCCAGCTTCCTTCCTAGGGCGCAGCCTTCTCAGTTCTGCTCTAACCTGGTCAGCAGTGATGGTGTGAGAAACAAGGGGAGGAGAAGCAAGGAGGGCTGTTAGCACCTTCTGATGTGCAGCTATGCTGGTGGGGGAGAGGACTGCATGATCTACGTTGGCACCTCGGGGGTAGGGTGGGTGAGTAGCTGTGCGGGAGGGGGTGGTATCCTGTGAGTTTATGACAGGTAAAGCAGCAGCAGGGCAGTTGAACCAGTTGTAGAAGAGAATGAACTCATTTGTTCCCTCCACATGGTCCTCCGCTGTGCAGTTGTTCCTTTGCTTATAGCCTGTGATGGTCTTCATACCATCCAACACCTCCCTGTTGTTATTTTGCTGTAACTTGTTTTCTACCTTCTACCTTTTAGACTCTTTAGCCTCTCTTAATCAAACCTTAAGATCTTTATGTACATTCCTCAGCTATAGCTGGTCCTTGTTTTGAATTTTCTTGTTAAGAAGGTCTTTAAAATCACTGGTAATCCAGGGCTTATTACTACTAAAGCAGCATACAGTTTTAACAGGGACAAAAGTGACCCTACAGAAATTGAAATTATCTGACTAACAGTTTGTAATCCCCTCAATATCCTTTCCACATGGTTCCTACAGAACACTCCAATCAATAGACTCAAAGCAATCTCTAAGGGCATTTTCAGCTTCTGGAGACCATTTCCTAAGAAGTACGTAGTTGTGGGTTGTCTTTGAACTAGAGGCTTGTACTGAGGCTGTAGGTAAACAAGATTATGATCAGATTTACCCAGTGGGGGAAGGGGACTGGCTTGACAAGCATCCCTTACATTTGCATACAGATGGTCAATTGTCTTGTTCTTTCTGATGGGTCAATCAACATACTGAAAGAAGGAAGTCAGAGTCGAGTTCAGTGTAGTATGATTGAAATTGCCAGAGAATGCAATGAAAGCCTCTGGGTGTTGTGTCTGAAGTCTCACAATGGTAGCAAGTATGATGTCACACGCCATCCCTGCGTCCACCCATGGAGGAATGTAAACAACAGCAATGGCATGAGAAACCCCCTGGGCATGTAGTGTGGACATACACCCACCGCTAATAGTTCAATGTTCCGACAGCAGATTGGTTCCTTAACTGTTACATGCCCTGGGTTACACCATCTGATGTTAATAAACAGTGTCCGTCCCCAAACATTGCTTTTGCCACAACGTTTAGCATCCCTATTGGCTCTTATGGTTGTAAACCCTGGAATGTCCACACTTGCATCGAGAATGCTGTCAGTTAGCCATGCCTCCGTCAGACACAATAAATTGCACTTCCGATAGACCTGATGGTTTTTAGTTGGTGCTGCTAACTCATCCATCTTGTTGAACAGTGAGTTTACATTCCCCATTACCACCAATGAAATAGATGGTTTATATTTCCTGTGTTTTTTTTGCAAGCTTCGCCTTTACCTTAGTGCTAGCCCTGTATCCTCGATACCTGCGCGTCAGTTCTTCTGGAATGATCTGCACTCTGCCAGGATGTCTCTTCGTTCGGAGTGCAAGTAGCTCTTCCTTTGCGCAAACAAATTTCCTGCTGCTCACTTAAGTTGTAAAAAGATCCATATCAATAGTATACTTAAAAAAACACTGAACACATAGTAGACAAACAATCGAGAAGGAGCTCTACACTGAAAGTAAAGAAAAAGAAGGAAAAACGCTGTAACCCAGTCTGAGCTACTGGTTAGGCTGCCACTCGTGTCTGTGCCTGTAATGTTATGGAAAACCATAGCACCCAGAGGAAAATCCCCAGAAACAAAAAGAAGAATGTGTAGATATAAACAATGCCTTTTTTGCCTGTGAGGCAAAAGCATTACCCACTGTGCCGCCATAACATTGTGATACTAGCCTTATAATAATAGTAGGCATACATTTATTGTAGCTGACTGATTATGCTAAAGCATCCAAATTGATGCTTTCCTCAGCAATGATTGGATTACAGTATAGGGAGTGAGGCAGAAGTAGGTAGGCTGGCATCTTTCCTCTGCACCTAATGCTTTGGAGGACCACAATGCAGCACTTTAAATCTGGTATTTGGAATACAGTGAATACTGTTGCATATCAGCCTTCTACCTATCCACCCACCTTCTAACCTGCTTGTCCAGTTCAGGTTCATGGAAGCCAGTACTCATTCCAGCAGCTCTTGGCACAAGACAGGAAGCAACACTGGAAAGGGTTCCAGTCCATGAAGGGCACACTCATGCACATGCCCAACACTTACATACTGAAGGACAATTAGGGTTGGCAGTTAACTTAGAACATATATATTTGGAATTACATTCAATTCTGTCAGTTAAAGGATTTTCGTAAGAAATTTCATACTGTATACTCACATTTAAGTGCTGCTATATTCAAAAGTTCAAACTTCATAGGGGCCTATTCCAAGGTCTCAAAACACGACCCTGCCTATGCTTTCATCATAGGCATTGATAAAGTCGATCCAGCAGAATTCTTTCAACTTAATTGTGAATTGTGTAGTCGTAGACACTAGTGGAAATAAATGGGGACGTACATTTGGGACTAAAGCCAAGAAGCACCTTTTTATGCAAAGTGTTGTGGGAGTCGGGGACATGTAATATACTGAGACATGTAATTGAAGCAGAACCCTTGACAGTCTTTCAAAAGTGTCTGGATGAGATACTATTAGCATAAACAAATGAGCTTCATGAACTAAATGGTCTTCTCTCATTTGTCAGATTTCTTCTGTTCTTATGATATATGTGTGGAGAGTGACGGGGCTGGGATTTGAATAGTTACCCGGAGCTATGCTATCCACTGAAATAGCATGGGGCCTTGAATAATGCATCTCACTTTATAATTGCCTCCGAAAATCAACAGAATAATAACATTCCATCCATTCAGCCATTTATTTGTCTCCAATATCCTTTTTCCCAGTTCAGAGGGCCACAGTATGGGAGTTAGCCCTAGCTGGAGCTCCAGGTACAGAAGTGAGAACAAAATTACAGCTAAAACTAGTTCTGAAGAAAAACTAACTCAGATAGAATGAGAATGTAAACACTCAGCACCAACAGTGAAAGTACCAGGATATGAATCCAGTCTCCAAGACCTGTGAGGCACCCAATACCAAAATGTCTGCCATTCATAACAAGTTCAAGCCTAAAAAAATCAAAAGTGAAATTGCTTTAAGGAATGTTGTACTAAACTTTGTTTCTGGGAAAGTCAACCATAGTCCTTATCTTAAGTCATGGTGAAGCATGTAAAAATAAAATAGCTAAAAACCACTAGTCTCAGACTTGCTTTGGTATATCTATTTATATCCAACCAGTAACGGCGTACTGCACGATAACATGCAGTGAATACATTTGACTTGAGCATTCCTAGTTTTCATACTCTTTCTCTGTACGTTTAGTGTTCGTTTGCTCAGAGGTTGATGAGCTTGCTGCCTACTGATCAGCTCTTCTTTTCTCCACCCTAGCGGTCCGCTTCTTCTCTTCTTTCGTCTGCATCTTTTTGCGTTAAAACTGATTAAGTCAGTGTTTGTGTTGCAATTACTTAGTACGTTTTCTTTCATTTTTCACTTAAGTTGGCACTTAAGTCTTCAGTCTGCCTCAAAAATGATTTAAGATATGAAGAGGTAGAGGAAGTGATGGTGAAGGTGGTAGGGATGAGAACGCCGCTCGTACGCATGCATCACACGGCCCATTAATTCAACAATAAAATAAAATTAAAATAAAAAGATGAATAACCTTAGAGGTCAATCATCACCCTGAAAGCGGATAGTAGACGTTACGTAGTATATATGTACCAAATTTCAGGTCAATAGGTCAAACAGTTTGTGAGCTACAGGTGATTTAAAATCCTGGACAGAAAAACGAACAGCCACGGTAGCATATTATAGAGAAAGATAAGAAAAAAGAATGAAAAAAACATTGTTTTATAAAGTGTTGGAGTTGGTGTTGTAGGAGTCCTTTGTTGTGAACTTTAAGTTATATTGTATTGTACTTTATTAGCAAAGCAAGAGGCAGGAGCTTCTGTCCGAGATCATCTGTCTGTTGGTTCACGTTCCAGACTTTCTCGATTCACTGGACTCAGTCACTATTTTGTGGCTCACTGGCTTTCTTTTCTTTTGTCACTTGGCTGACTTATCTGACTGGTCTCCTACTATGTCATGTTAAGTGGAACTGCAGTAGATACATACAGAACATGGCTCTCCTGAACAGCCGAGCCAATGCTAACCTTTCTTGTTCAAATGTTATCCTTTCCTTTTAGTTCATCTTTTTGGGAATAGGTGATTATTCGTAGTCCAACTTACAGCAGTTGGTCACATGCTGTTTTGAACAGGGAGTCGCCTATAATGGCATTTGACAGAAGAAAGCTAAAGCCAGTTTCAACTTACAACTTCAATAGTTTCTAACTTTATGAAAACTCACTCATGTCAGTAATATAAACTTTTTATAACTAAGAGCCAAAAACTGTTTTTTTAATGTTGAGCAGTCTACACATATTTAATTATGAGGCTGTCTCATCATGACTTTGAATTGCACATGGGGGGAAAGCTGCAGCTGCTCTAAGTATCACATTTAGACTTTTCTAAATGCTGCCTGTGTAATGAGCAATTACTTTGGCAAGAGAAGTCATCCAACTAAAATAATGTTTCACCTTAACATGTTAGACATATTGCGCATAGACTAACAATAATTTAAAAGTTAAATAAAGGGGCGTTCCAGCATATGGAATGACATTAACGTTTAATTACAGAAATAAATATACTTCATTTACTTCTCAGATATTCCACAAGTTTTACATTAGTCATTGATTCAAAGGGCTTAATATTAAGACTTTAGAAACAGTCTGCATATGTTCATCTTCTTCTTCTTCTTCTTTTGGCTGCTCCCATTAGTGGTTGCCAGAGCGGATCATCTTTTTCCATAAGTCCCCATATGTTCATAATGTGTTAAAATTACATGTACTGAAAAACAATGCTTTGTATCACTCTAGTTCTGCATGCTGACCATCCTAAATATATTCACAAAAAAACATCATACTTATGCTGGCGTTACATGGCAACAACTGTTGTATTGCTAATTTTGTAATTAAGTATTAGAGACACAATGTCAAGTATGCAGTTTTCAAGTAATTACCTATAATATACATTTTATTTAATTACAAACATGTATAATGTAATCAAAGTATAATTAAGGTACCTGCATTCATTTTTTAACTTTAATGAAAAATATCACCCATTATACATGAATTATATTAGAACAGCTGATTATTTTCCATCCTAGTAATTGCTCACAGTTAACACAGTATACATCGTGCTGTACACATACTGTACAGCAGTATTCTCCTCATCTGTGTTTATATATGGAAACTTATGATCCTGTCGACACCTCTGCTTGGCAGATCAGTACATCAGGATGCCCAACTCCGGTCTACGCGTGGATGAGCTAACATCAAAGATCCCTGAAGTTCAAGGCTGGACTGGCATCGCTAGGTGGTAAACCTCAGACACAGCATGTCCCGTTTAATTCTGCATGATTCATTGGATGGCAGTTTACTCTGAGACCAAATTGAAGACTGCAAAGGAAAGAGAGTGAGACAAGTCCATAGTTATGGAAATGGCTCAGGAATTGGAACCCCTTCTCCCAAGATCTGTGTCTGAAGGATCTGTCTCTTCTGCCATCTAAGGACATACAGGTAACTTTGTTGAACTCTAATCTTGTTTTTAGAGACATCAAAGATGTGTAGATTTACACTAACACACACATTTATGTTATGCAAGTGGGTTCTCTTTCATAGATAGTGCTCCTACCACAAGCTGTCCCTACTGGTGTCTCTGGCCTCAAACTAAGGTCTGAACCCTGGTGACAGCAAGTACTCATCTTAACAATCTGAACCAAAGGAAACCTCCTAGCTCAAGTGACTAATTGGGTTCCTGTTTAGAGTTTCTCATTGCCTCACAACAGGCTTGTTCCAGTAGGATGGAGATGTGTTACATATCTCTATAAATAGAATCATAATATCCTCTGCATGTCTTTTGAATTTTTTTTAATGTTATTTATCCATATCCCAATTTCAACCCTCAAATCGCATCTTATCTATTTGTTTGCCAGTAGTGCAAAAATGTCTGAATGGGTTTTCAAAACATTTTTCATTTAGGTTTACTGTTGGTCAAACTGAAAATACAGGCTATAATGCATTAAAAAAATTCAATATTCATGTAAGTTTCCATGTATAATAAAGCTGAACCAACTTAAAATCTAGGTTATATGGCATTTCCAAAGATTCCTTGGGAAGGGTTGTTTTAATAGGTGGCTGGAGTGCAAAAGATGTATAATTTCAAAAATTCTGTGAAACTCTGCATGCATATTATTGCTGATACAACTTAAAATCCAGACTTTACTGTGTTTCTAAAGTTCCATCAAAAGTCAGAGTTGTAGTAGGGAAGGGGGTGGTGGGGGCATAAAAGCAAAACCACATTATCATGCCAAAATGGTTCAGCCAATATAATGAATTTGTTTAGGTATGGCCATGCTTACAATGAAATCTTCTGTCCACACCAGCGATTCAGTAGAAATCAGGGTTGTGGTATGATGGGGGGCCAAAAGTGGCTTTCTCTTCTTTCACAACGTTTTGTATTTACATTATTGTTCCTGCCACTTCAAATACAGGCTTCATGTAGTTTCAAGGTTTTTATTGGGGATTTGTAATGAGAAGACTAACACCACAACAACCATGCATTACTCCTTAACAGTTTAATAGAAGTTCATGAAATTTTGCATGTTTATGACAGTTAGCCCAACTTAACAAGTAGAGATTATGAAATAAAAAAAAAAAATCATCAAAAATTAAACAGGGGTCCAATAATTCAATAAGAGTTCAATAAAAAAGTTAGTTTTGCCAGCTTACATGCCACATTGATGATTCTGTTTTTAAGGCCATGCAGTTTATTAATGTGGGATTAAACATCTATTTCTGAAACCACACTAAACCAGCAAATGCATAAAGTAGCATTCATGGTTCTGAACCATCAACAAGTTAAAAAACTTTTGGAATCCAAAGAAGAACACAAAAAGAACAAATTCTCGACTCATGAGGGCACAGTAATCATAGCTATAGGAGAGGCAGGGTAGATGACGAATGGGACAATTGCAATTTAGGCAGTAATGACAAAAGGGTCAACATTTAAAAAACACATAAATATCTGCTTTCTTACCTTAATTTGTTACAGTATTCGAGATGATATACAGTAGAGTAAATAGCCACTGTTTGTCAGGCAAACACATTGAATTGCACAGAATAGGGCTCCTTAGCCTGACCTACATCAGTCAGGTCCTTGTGAGATTTTCATTGGTGTTCTTAGACAATTTAAAGATTTCATCTGTTCTGTATGTCCAGCGTCTGCCTGGATGGGACGCCAGTGAGTCACACCCGTCAGTTTAGGTTCATTAATCACCCTTTTTCAGCATATCACATATATTTTACATACAGTTAACAGTACACACTATCGAATGCTCAGTACTGTATATGCAGCATCACTGCATATGGACAGAGTATCCTATAAAGGGCATCACACTAACATATTGAGCAAATCAAAAAATGACTTTGAAGGAACTACAAGAAGTCAATAAAAGCCAGATTATAAATATGTGTGTGTGTATCTTCCAAAGTGTTATTTTTATTTTTGCATCTTCGGAGTATTTAACTTTAATCTCTTGAAGGAGTGAAAGTCAGGATCAAAAATGATTAAAGATTACAATCCTTGAACAGAATCCAGAATTAAATATAATCCAACACCCTTGTGCTATATCTTAGAAAACCACAGCTATTTTATTGATTGACTGATAATTGATTCTCCTTAAACAATGTTAATGGAGTGAAAATGAGAAAAAAAGGCATCCCATTTATTTAGATAAAATGCAGTGGCTCTGCTGATTTATGGAGAACAGGAGCTGCTGCTGGTGCCCTGGATGGCATGCTTTGCTTTGGAGACTGGCAGGACGGCAGTTGTTCCGGCTGAGCGTCCATCCTGCTGAGAGAGCGAGGCCTGAGGCTAGCTGAGGCGTGAGGGTATAATCAAGTACTTAAACTCCAGCTGGCAGGAAATTGATGAATACGATGCAAGAGAAAGGGCATGATGACAGGCAGGGGAGAGGTTAACACAGCAAGGTGAGAGCTAATCTGATATTTTGTAGACTGTGATGAATATGAAGAAAATAATCTTTCAGTCCTGTCCTGAAGCTAAGCTTTAGAGGGGAGAGCAGACAGCTTCCTGGAATTTCTCTTGAGGAAAGTCTCTTATGAGCAGAATTAAGTGAATTTATAAATGATGGCTGTGAGGAATCCATAGCTTCAGCAAGCAGATAAATACTGGGTGGCATGTTGTCACTAATTCAGAGAGCCTCATATAGATTGAAAGAACAATTTTGTATAACATTATAATGACATTTTGTCACACTTGATTTTTTCATATTTCTGCCTAGTTTACAAAAGCAGCATATGCTTATGTACTTCTCAGCCCTGGTATGATGGCATTTGTCATGGCTCTGCATGACTTATTTAAGTGATCTGAATGGCAGAAGGCAATGAGGAACAGATTGTTTTGCTATTGTTTCCAGCAACGCTGAATTTATATATGAGAAAGTAGTAGGTTTAATAAAATAAAATCCTTAGAAAGTGTTATATGTTAGTGCCAACAGGGGTACAGCTCTTTTAGCAGTAAAAACAGGAGACGCATTTCAGGGCTAATGGCTTCTTTTGTCTTCTGCATAAGAGATCCAATCCAGACAACATAAGTGAAGTAACTCATCATCAGTTTCTTTTTTTGACAAAATAAATGCAAATAGTTATTTCATAGAAAGGATTACAATCATTCATAAGTGACAGATATACAATAAGTACAAATGAAATAAAGAAAATACTGTACTTAATTGCAATTAAATGCACTTACATCTAGTCCACGAGTTGGTTCTTGCAGCCCTAAAAATAGTTTATGAAGGTCCAGACAATGGAAGAATTGCAGCTATTAGGTGGTAGGGTGTCTGGGTTTTCATTTTTATGTGGCTTTTGAAGGGTGTTCGAGTTCCTTCGCTCTTTCCAGACCTATGCATTTTAGATCCACTACTGGCTATTCTAATATAAGGTGTGTCTATAAATGTTGGACTGACTTACGGTTCAAGCTTAGCTCCTTTCTTGTGCTCAAGCCTTACACAGAATCACCTTAGTAGTACCTTAAAAATAGGCAAACAGGTAACAAATTCTCACTATTTAAAACTACAAGTTAACCAAAAAATCTAAAACTGAATTCTGGCAAACACTGAAATTCAATTTTTAAGTATATTATAGGTGTGGGTGATAATTTACTGGTTCTTTTTATATAAAGGCTAATCAATAGCAATCAGGCCCAGATGAAGGGTAGCAACATGTCCCATTTTATAACCCCATCTTGGAAAAATTGGAAAATGAAAGTAGTGATTAGTATAAATGACAGTAGGTTATCTTTGACCTAAAAGAAATATAACAGCCCATTATTTGTAGTTTTTTCAAAAATAAACACTTATTTAGGTTTAAGATATTTTCAATATATTTCAAAAATGTTTGCACAATAAAGAATTTACCACTTTGTAACACTGTCTTTCCTTCTCACACTGCCTAGTAAACATTTAGGTACTGAAGACACCAACTCATAAATTGTTTCTTCTTGAGTGACTTGCATTCTTCTAGCAAACAAGTCTTAAGGCGTGCAACAGTATGGGGTTCTGGTTGTGCACCAAACATTCCTGAACTGAAGGCAGGGCAGGACTGCATGCAGGACATTTGAGCAACTGCACCCTTTTCATATGCAGCCATGCCTTTGTAATACATGCAGAGTGGTTTTACATGGTCTTGCTGCAATATGCATGGCCGTCCATGAAATATTTTGTTATCCTGAAGGAAGCATAAGTTGCTTCAAAATCTTACCCCATAATATCAGAGGCACTAGCTTCTGGATTTGTAGCTGGTAACAGTCTAGATCAGGTGTGGGCAAAGTCACTCCTGGAGGGCTGCAGTGGCTGCAGGTTTTTGTTCCAACCCAGTTGCTTAATTAGAAAACAATCCTTTTCAATAATTTAATTTCATGGCTTGTTAGTGCTTTAACTCTGCCATGTCAGGTCATTCTCATAACCTAGATTTTTTTTCCTTTCTAAGGATCCAGATGATTTCTCTTCACTTTCCTTTCCAGTATTTAATTAAACCAAATTGTGTATGATAAATACACACAGGTGTAAATGGAAACCATCTAAATGGAGAACTGCTGGTTTCTTTTGTAATTTGCATCTTATTAAGAAGCAATTAAAAACTGAGAAAACAGCTGCTTAAGAATAAAATAAGCAATAAGGTTTCCAAATCTTAATGAACAAGACAATTACAATGACGAGGAAGTGTTACTTGAGCAATGACTGGTTCTTATTAAGCAAATGGGTTGGTATAAAAACCTGCAGCTACCGAAGCCCTCCAGGAACGACTTTTCCCACACCTGGTCTAGATGCTCCTTTTCTTCCTTGATCTGGAGCACATGACAAGCATTTATTCTAAAAAAAGTCCTGAAATATTGATTTGTCCAACCACATTTTCACTGTATGATGGTCTATCCAAGAGAAGTCAATGGCACTTCTGGACACTGTTAACATACAGCTTCCTTTTTGCACAGAACATATTCTGTTACCTGATAATGGTTTGTAAAATTACTCCGGAGCCCATGAGGTTGTATTACTTACTGATGAATGACATTTCTTGATGGAGTGCTGTCTGAGAGATCAGAGGTGAAAGGCAGTCAGGTTAGGCTTGCACCTTTGCCCTGCACAGAAATTTCTCAAGATTCCTGGATTATATTAATTATATTATGCATTGTTGAAGGGGAAATACTTTTCAAAATTTGGAATGATTTCCTCACACACTAGTGGGAAAAGTGGAGTTTCTTGGCCCACCTTGGCTTCTAGGCTTTTCCTGGATGCTCCTTTTATGCCATAGCATGATTACAATCACCTGTGTATTTTGTCTCGTCTGTTGTTGGATATGGATGGGGGGATGGTGTTAGTGGCGTTATTTTAGCCTTTTGCAAAAAAATACCATTCCAAAATATCCTGTATTTACTCATCCTGAGAGGTTCTAATAATGCTACATACAACTACAAATAAGCATGAGCAGCAAACAATGGGTTCAAAAAGAAAAGGAAAAGGGTGAGGCAGCAAAAGCCCCATCAAAGTCTATGCCAGCCTCAGGTTCACAGTATGGCCTCCCAGACACAGACCTGGAACATTCAGGTCAAGGTATGGACCTGCCAGGATCTGATGCTACAGCATCGGCTCCAGCCAAGACCGCTAGTGGGAGCAAAACTGCAAGTGAGGAGGGCAAGGAGTATTCTTCGATGCCAGGAGGACTATAGGAGCTGAGCATGGCCTTTTTATCCTCACAGTCAACTTCAGCTAATACCTCCTACAAGTCTGTCAACTCTTCCCCCTCTGGAGTTGCAACCCTGCTTATGGAGATCGAGGAAAATTGAATCTCACCCGAGCTAAAGGTAATGTTCACCTTGCTTGTCGAGGTCATCTCTATATATATAAAATACAACATCTGTCTGTCTGTATGTTTGTCCGCTTTTCACAACTACTTAATGGATTTAGATTGGATTTATTTCTATAATTTGCTTGAATATTCAGGTTGATTTTGTGATTTCTCTCATCGCAGTAAGTATCATAGTTCGTTTACGGGCCCTCCTCACTCACACGCTAGCATTGGAGTGTTTCTTATATCCATTTAGATAGCGAACGAGAGAACTACTTAAAGGATTTAGATCAGGTTTTTTTCTACAATTTGCTTGAACATTCCGGTTGATTTTGCGACTTCCATCATCACACTAAGAATCATAGTTCGCTTGCAGGAGTGATATTTTGCACTAATCTGAGACAGAGGCTGTGGGCCGAGGGGAGGGGGAATTGTGATGTCAGGAGTGGGGAGTCAGTCTACCTCTGCATTTTGGAGTGTAACTTGCCTCTGCTTAGCTAATGATACTGTTTCGTTTATTGATTATTTAAAGTTTGTCCTGTTTCACTACTATGTGGGAAAGGCTAGTAAATAATATAAAGCTAGATATAACGATGGACAAAAAAGATCAGCTGTTGAACACCATCTGGTTCTTCTCACATCATGTTCTTTTTTAACTTATTATTGACCAGAATAAACATTAAATATCTATTTACTGTTTGTGATGGATTATAAGTCAAAGTGAATTTTGAAATCACTGCTTCTGTTTCTATTTGCATTTTCCATACCATGTAAACATTTTCCGAGTTGTGGTTGTGTAATTTTGCATTAATAATATCTGAAACAAAAAGTAAATTATAAGTAGTCATATCTACAGTTACCCAGGAGGCTATGGCTGAGTTAGTGTACAGAATATAGAATTTACCAAAACTTGAAAATTAAATAGGCAGATTCGAGTATCCATTCCAAAATAGCACTCACATGAAGGGATGAATGTTTTTTTTGTTGTGTGGCCATCTTTAACCAGTAGACAGAGGCTTGATATAACAGGCACTCTATAAAAGTTAAAACTCACCATATGCGAGTTTTATCTCTATCTATCTATCTATCTATCTATCTATCTATCTATCTATCTATCTATCTATCTATCTATCTATCTATCTATCTATCTATCTATCTATCTATCTATCTATCTATCTATCCATCTACCTATTGTGGAAAGCGGCCCAGACACAGACAGGCGGACAGCGATGGTTCACCCAACACACATTTAATCTGCATATTTACTATTTACAAAGGTGCACACAACCCCAAAGCCCCCACAAAGTCCAGGCCTTTCACAATGCCTCTTTCACTGTTCAACCCACCTCAACTCCTCTCCTCCAAGATTTTGTCTACTCCGCTCCCGACTCCAGCCATCGAATGGAGGGAGGCGGCCCCTTTTATAATCACCCGGACCTGTTCCAGGTGCCTCCCGATAATCTTCCGCCGGCACTCCCCAGTGTGGTGGAAGTACCGGCTGCGCACACAGAAACACTCCGGGTGTCACTGGTCTTCTTCCCCGCAGCACTTCTGGGTGTGGCAGAAGTGCTGAGGTCCAGGGCTCCTCAGGCATTGGGGCGCCCCCTGGGGGTGACCACGGGCCCCTATAGGGTTGAGCTTCCAAGCTCCATTCCCATGGTTCACAATGCCACCAGGGCAGTCGCCGCCTCATGGTCTGGAGGCGGCGCAAGCCCTCCTCCGGTCCTCTTGGGCGTCCCGGCTGGGTAGCACCCCCAGCCCCTTGCCACACTATCTATCAATCTAAAATCGTAAGTCATTTCCATTTGGATGTCTGTTTGTTTACTAATCATGCAAAAATTGCTAAACCAATTTTCATGAAAGTTTGTATGTGCCTTGCTATTTGGTCCACCTTAAAATACAGGCTTCATGTTATATCAGGAAGAGGGGACATAATGGTAAGGGGGCAACTCAAAAACCATTACTGATGTAGGAACTATAATTTCCATCATCATTCATCAGCACGAGTGGACTGGAATGAGGATGTTATCATTAGCGTGTGCAACATTTTGTAGCGGCCAAAGTAGAAGGTAAATTCAGTGTTTTCTTCTCAATTAATTTGGCATTGTCTTGCGTGATTACAGCTTTTATTTGAGTATGTCATTTGTCTCATCATGGTTGTATTTAGTCATGTTTAATTTCTAAAATGCAGTTTTTCACCAGTTTATTTATGTTCAGGCAACACTGAATACGTTGGCTAGTAAATATATTATGGATAAATTCCTGGGGCAGTCTCCATCTAGTCCTCAAATAAATATGGATTTGTGTACTCCTTTATAACTAGCAAAACATATTCTGTTACATACATTTTCTAGTATCAGAGATTTTGACATAAACATTTGAGGAGAGTAGGGGAAATGAATGCAGGAGAGTAACACTACTGGCTGAAGGGGCAGAGCCATTCTGAAAAGCCAACCATAAAAGCTGTGTGTGTGTGAGAGTAAGTGAGAGACTGATGACCAAACACATGAAAAGCAACACTTACCAGAACTATTCTACTACTAAAATCTTCTGGCTTTGGTAAATGACCACCAGGCTTAGATTGGCTTAAGGCTTTGGAGAAAGTTATTGGCAGAACTGGAGGCATATGTGAATGTCCAGGCAATGGAAGTAGCAGAGAAAAGATTATTGGAACTACATGAAAAGAACTATGAAAGACTGAATCAGCAGCAGCAGCTGGAGGGCAGCCGAGGAGGGAGACGGCCTGCTATAAACCTTGCATTACAAAGCAAGAGAGAGTCACTGCATTTCACAATGTACTGTACATATGAGGTATTACAATATATGCACAATTTATTAGGGTATCAACACCAGTGATGACGAAATATCAGCCTAAGAGTGCCATAAAAATGCATACAAAATGAAAATCAATCAACATATTGTTATACAATGCAACCACCAAAGGGGCAGTATTGAAAGACATCTCAACATTAAAATCAAATACTCAACACCAAAAACACAAATATAAATGAATATTCATCAATGTCCGATTTTTATTCAATGGGCAAAATGTTAAGTCATATTGTACTTAAGTAACTGAAGTGATTAATGATAATGATGAGTACTACTAAACAGAAAGATATATAAGTTCACACAACATTTAAATTGTATCCAAAAAATCAAACAGTGGATCTCTTAAAAGGTTGCAGCGTTTGCTGAAAACACAGGTATGCCAAAAATGCTGCAGGGTCCTGGCCTAAAGACCTGCCCAAGCCACCTGGAAGCAGGCCCACGGCACAAGGCACAACAAAAATGTCACATTTTTTAAATAAGAAATTGCGTTAGTCATTTCATGAGAACATGGAAAAATGTCATTATGATCGCTTAAGTTTAGTTTGCTCTGAACATATTAACAATACGTTATAGATCTGAGAGAGCTGGAATCTCAGTGTGGCAACAAAATTGTTCTATCATATCCAGTTTTTAAGAATGAAGGTTTAAAAATTAAAACAAAAAACATTTTAGATGTTAATATGTTTTTATAATTAATTATTTAGACTGAAAAATTATAAATTGTACAAAAAGTGCTAACATGGTAGTTTCTTTCATCTTATAATCTACTGAAGGTGTTTCACAGCGGAATGACCAACAGATGTCTGCTAACAGAAACTCACTTCACTTTCCACTGTAACGTCTCTCCATTTTAGTGATTTCCTGGTAGAACCTCTGCCTGTGTTAATCAGAGACTGCTACCATGTTCTCTTTTACTGTTTTCTTAACCAATGTCTGGTCGTGACAACGGATGGATCAACCCAGACTTGCATATTTCTGTAAAAAAATTTACACAACAACTTTCACTCTTCTGGACAATAACAATGCATCTTTCTAACATTCTAATGAATAGCCTTCCGGGTTATTTTGAAGGAATAAGAACTTTCGCCTCAATTAACGTTAAGAACAAAGACTGTTGTTCATCAGTTGAAAATAATATTCTGACTATGAAAAATACTTATGCCATAAACCAAATGTAACTTATTTTTAAAAGTTAATATTTTTTTTCAATGGTATTTTTCAATGAACCTGATATCTTGTGGCAATGATTTGCAGTAAAGGATTTCTAATTTCATAAATGGGTTCAGCACAGCTAAATCTATAGTTTAAAAGTACAGTGATTAAGTACAGCGATCTATAAAGTACAGCAATTTTTTTTTTAACAAAGGATTTTGCTACAGACCAGTATTATTAAGTGCATTTACTGCTTATTTAATTTTTTGCACAACTGCTGGGAGGTAAGGGCACTGTCCCACCTGCCCTTGACACAGAGATAGCACTAATATGTTTATGACTGAAGTCTAAATTAATTCATGTTCACATAAGAATTTTTTTAATTTGTCTTATCAGTTACCTGCACAAAGAGAGGTAAAAGGCACGTACAGACAAGTTAACTGATTACATTTTTATTTCACAAAAACACACAAATGTAGTCACTTTAATAACATTTAAAATTGATTTTAAAATGCAACATTAAAGATAACTGGATAATTGCTCCTATTAATTTCAAAGCTTTTCACCTAGACATATGGGCCTATGCTGTGTGCTCCTCAAAGGCACTTGCTACTGGTGAATCTCTTTGTTAAAAAGCAGCATAACAAAGGGCAGAAACGGATTTTTAGAGCAGATTTTAGAGCCTCTATCTCCCTGATTTACTCATGCTAAGTGCTTCATGTAGTGTGTGCCTGTCATCACCTAAGATCATCCCAGGTTTTTTTTTGTAAGTACCCTCTGGCACACAGTTATCAGGTCATCAACATCAGCTTCAATAATATTGGCTGCCTGTCTGGTAACCTTCTGGAATTTCTTCAGGTTTTGATTTGTTAGTCTACTAAGAAAGGTAATGAAGCTGTAAATGACAGACAGACAGACAGACAGACAGACAGACAGACAGACAGACAGACAGACAGACAGACAGACAGATAGATAGATAGATAGATAGATAGATAGATAGATAGATAGATAGATAGATAGATAGATAGATAGATAGATAGATAGATAGATAATTCTTTTTATTAAATCTTCGACTCTATGTTTTAAACTCCACTGCCCGATTGTATAAGAGATATGACATTCAAGAAGGATGTACAAGAGAGGAGAGAATCTTTTAGTTATAAGGATCCTGGAATACTGGTTAGCCGGACTGGCTGATGAAAAGAAATAGACTGGATTTTATAGGACACCATCCTAACAGACCCATGGCTGTAGATTATATGACACACACAGGACCTCTATCTAGCATTATTCCTTTTTTAAACTTTTCTGTGTTCTTTCCAGTTTTCATTTCTTTGTTTTTTATGGTGCATTAGAGTTTTCTTAGTTTGCACTTTGACATCAGGTTACTTAGATTTTTTTTTTGTTGTTGTTCTTTGTAAAACTACAATATATCATTTGGCACTGTGTGTTTTAAAAAGTGGTTGGTATGCTAGCCACTCATTGTACAATAACTGTACCAGATTGTCAAATCATTAATGTATAATTGGTTTAAAGGAGGGAAAGGAAAGACAGGGGGAGATTTGTGATTCGGAAAAGCGGTTACTGCACTGTGCATGGATAATAATTGCATTTAAAATAATTAATATTTTATTCTCCAACCCCCGCACACCCCTGCTGTCAGAAAATCCAAGCCATCTTGTGCATTTTTTCATCATTCAATGAATCAATTAGGCAGTCAAAATGAAAGAAGACATAATCTTAAGTAAATGCATTTCTAGTAAAGGTAGTTAATCCCTATGATTTACATTATGCAGATAATAAATACAGCACATTTACAAATGCTTCCTTTGTATCTAAGCTAATACAAGAGTATATCCCAGTTTTCTAAAATGTTTCTTTATGTCATATGTTCAACAGATCGGTTTAGCAACATTTCCTATTAAAAATTAAATATATAAAGATTAACAGTAGTGGCAGTTTCAGTCTAACAAGAGATGTTACTCTAAAGCCTTTCCTTGGGAACACATCAAAATGAACCTAAAATTCCTTTAAAGACAGGATGATGTAAAACAAGGAATCTCTTTTTTAATGCATATTCAAAAGTCAGTGCAACCCGATTGTGATTAATTGTTAAAACTTTCTGCTTTGGAACAAAGTAATAACTCTTGTGGTTTACTAAATTTAAAGAGGCAGTAAATGCTTGACAAAAAAAGCTATGGAATTTCAGAGGAAGAGAAAAAGAATACAAGTCAATATCCATTGGCATATAGTATATAGCTGCACTCATGGCACTTATAGAATGGAGGCCTCATCAATCAGATGACCTACCCCACTTACCAAAGCATAAAATCAAACTCAGTGCAGGACAGTAAATGTGTCCTTATCACAGTACCTCTCTGACAGCCTAAATAAGTATTTGAAACCTAATTGCTATACTTGCTTACAGGCATTTTTATTCTACTCGCTGCACTAGTTGTCTCCCAGTGATTTTCATTTTCTTCTTTAATGTTATTCCATTCTTCTAATTTGGACATATCCCCTGCACCAAGAGTTTTGTCTTTCATCCACCCAAATCAAAGCTCATTTTATCTTGACTGAGAGTCTCAACCCATCTTACAGCTTCATCACCACATTATAATAAAGGTCAAGAACCCATGACATCTTCTGAACTGCCATTCTCAATTCTACAAGTCCTTATTAGTTTCTTGCTGAATGTCATAGATGTACTGTACATTGGATGAAGCTTAAAGTATGGATAATTCTTCGAACTGTGCAGACACCCTTCAAACCCAAGGAATCTCCCAAGCAAAACAAAGTCAGAAACAGAACCATCATGAACAGACATGAGAATTTTAACACACCATAGAATTATTATTGTAACTTAATCTAATTCACAGGCGTAACGGCAGGGGCCTAGCCCAATAGCATCCAATGCAAGCCCAGAACCAGCTGTAGACATGGTGCCAGTCTATCGCAGGGATGGTCCATACACACACTTGTACTAGATCAATGTATAATTTTACCAAATAACCCAGCAAGCACATCTGTGGAGATGAGTCAGAAAAAACCCAGAGTACCCAGAAGAAGACTAATTAAGAAGCATTCTTGCATTCAATCATCTGCAACAAAAACTATGGCCTAGTAATTTAGAAAAGAATGGCAATTTAATCATTTTCTCAAGCTCAGTGTATGAAGTAACATGTCCATGAAATACATGCATCACATGTATATATATACACACCAGTAATGCCGCACTGCATGATAACGTGCAGTGGATACACTTGACTTGAGCATTCCTAGTTTTCATACTCTTTCTCTGTATGTTTAGCATTCGTTTGCTCAGAGGTTGATGCGCTTGCTGTTTCCTGAGCAGCTCTTCTTTTCTCCACCATAGTGGTCCGCTTCTTCTCTTCATTTGTTAGCATCTTTTTGACTGATTTTTCACTGACTCATCTTTGACTCATCTTTTTCACTGATTAAGTCAGTTTTTGTGTTGCAATTACTTAGTACGTTTTCTTTAATTTTTCAATTAAGCTGGCACTTAAGTCTTCAATCTTCCTCAAGAATGATTTAAGATATGAAGAGGCAGAGGAAGTGACAGCAAAGGTGGTAGGGATGAGAACGGCACCCATATGAATGTGCCGCAAGGCCGCCCTGCTGGCCGCTGCCGACAGTTGATTCTACAATAAAATAAAATAAAAATAAAAGGAGGAATAACCTTGGAGGTCAATCATCACCCCAAAAGCGGATAGTAGACGTCACATAGTATATGTGTACTAAATTTCAAGTCAATAGGTCAAACGGTTTGCGAGCTATAGGTGATTTAAAATCCTGGACAGACAAACAAACAGCCACAGTAGTGTATTATATATAAAGATATTCCAACTGGGATAGAAACCCAGGATCATCCCAGCCAAATTTCAACCCCATTCCCATTACTCTTCCATTATGGCCTCTAGGCCAGGTAGGTGAGTCAGTCCTTCACTTATAGTTTATATTTGAAATTTATAATTTTTAACCATAAGGGAGTGGCACTTAGAGTGCTAGGACCGCCAATAAAATATTATCATATTCATGATCAGCAACCTTGAAATAGCATAAAACGACACTCCACTTGCCTACATTACTAATACCCATTTTCTTCAAAGTTTTCTGAAAAAGATTAACTTTGGTCAATCCTCTCCCATTAGGGTGTGAGCCCCTGTAGTCGGATGATGTGGCCTGCATAACTTCAAGTCCTTCTAATCATTTTTGATGCAGATACCTATTGTCTTTCTCTTTATCATTAGGGTGTAATTTCCTGCACAAAATATTGTCCAAAAATGGCCTAAAAATGAGGGGTTTTTTTTTCACGACTAGAGGACAAAAAATAGAGGCAATCAAAAAACTCAAAGTCTTGCATAACTATACATAAAGACTAGTTTAAGGGTATATTATATGTGGGAGTCTGTAGGTGCCAGACAAAAAAAAATCTCAAATCATTTCAAAGCATAACAAGTAATTCTAATGAACAAAATAAGAAGAAAAAAAAAACAATAGAATCTAAATGGCAAAGAGATGAAGACTGAACATGAAATTTCTTTCATTCTGAAGCCCCCTTAATGCAATTTAGGGATGTGAAATCCTATCCTGACAGCCCATGTTTTAAGGCAGGAACCATCTAGATTCAGGCACCAGCCAATCCTAGAACTTCATTTGATCTAAATACAATTCCTTTCATTCTGCCATCTTAAAAGATGTTAGACTCAGAGAATGTACTCAGATTTACAAAAACTAAACACTTTTACAAATGTAGAACTCAATAACTAAGAATCTTATAAACATGTAGTCTAAATCGATTTGTAGAGAAATTCTCACATTTTGTTTTTAATCTTAATCCTTTTATCATACAACACAAGTCGATCCTGTAGTCTAATTTGTCCCAGATGCATTGTGGCATATTACTGATAAATGGGTGAAATCGTAGGCATGATGGGGCCATTCATTTTCTGAAGAGCCAAAATTTGGAAAAAAAATAGAGGAAACTTTACATTTTGATGCACAAGAGACCTTGTGGCATAGCAGTTAACACTAGAATCCCTGAAGCCTACGAAAAAACTCATAATCCCCCCACCTTAAATTCCTTTGCACCTCTCCATCAGCGTCTGTTGTTTTGCAAATGTGTCAATCAGCACAAGCAGCAAGCAGCCTGCTATCCCCACCAACCGAGCAGAAGTCAGTCGCAAACTTCTCAGGGCTCAAGTGTGTTTATATGGATGTGAAGTGCCTGGAGTTGTATAGGGTAAATAATATATCGTTATTTGGAATACATACATTTCATATGAGTTCCGTATCTACAACGATCTAGGTAAGTGTAGGATGACAGGAAGTGCAAGGCAAGAAATACTGAACACATACCTAAAACAGAAACTTTTTCAATGTTATGCTAATAACGACATGAAGTGTATAATCAGTGAAGACTATAGTCCAAATATGAAATAAATATGTGTGGTTTTATTCAAGAATATAGCCAAAGTAAAAAAAAAAATCATTCAATGTACATGTTGCTGTCAACGAGTTACAAACCCAAGCTCAAATGTCAATTGACAGGAAGGTGATATGTATTCTTGGACGGTGCAGAGATAAGAACTGCTGCCTTATAACCAAAAGGTTCCGGGTTTGAGTCCATGTTTTGAGTAGTGAGCTACTATTATTATTACTATAATATATTAATACTTTGTAATATACATTTGATTTGAGTCTGTAACACCTAGTGTAAATTTTGGCTACTTGTAAAAGTTAGTGCTTGTTTTTTATTATTCAGTTTTATTCTCTCAGTGACATTCATGTGGTACAATAAACCTGCCTCTCCCTCTCGGAGTTGATGGCATTTATCTCCATTCTTTTTAGAAGAGCAACGCTGTGGATGATGCCTGCTCAGAATTATTTGTTGTACCGGCAATCAAAGATACGAAGTCCCGTGGCCGCTATCAGTCTATCATGTGGCATTTGCACTTTGACAACAAAGACACCCATACAGAATGTGTGAAAAAAGATTTGCTGTAATTTTGAACATCTGGAAACGTTTAGTTGAGAACTGTGTTTTGAGTTACATCCCAGGGCAAAGACTTTCCAAATCTGTGGTCATAAAGCCGTTTCTGGACAAAGGCAGAACCATAAAAACAGACAGCTTCTTGACAGTGCTTTCGCTGGCTATTAGACAGCTGCACTGTGACACAACTCTGCTTGGCACCATAAGTAAAATGGGACTTCCACCTGCAGCTAAAGTTACTTCAGTATGTGATGAGCTCTCCACGCTAGTGTTTAGATCTGGCAGTGCCATGCTGATGGTGACGGTGTTAAGGTATTGGACCTCGAACCTTAAAAATGCAAGTTCAAATACTGCTACAGACACTGTGTGAACAGGTGCAAGTCACTTCACCTGCCTGTGCTGCAATAGAAATAACATAAGAAATGTAACTAATTGTATCTCAGATGTTGCAATACTCCTTTGATAAAGGCATCAGTCAAATAAGTAAATTATACTTGGTTATAATATAATGTAATACATTTTTGAAAGTTTTTAATTTATTTGAATCACACTGTGTAAAATATAAGCATAAGTAAGAACACATATCTATCTGAATGAACAGAAAAAGAGTAATAGAAATATTAATAAAGGTGATGTTCAAGAAGGATATTGGGAAGCATAATCCTTTTAGTCCACTCACCCGTCAATTGTAGAACACAGTCTAGTGGGGATGCACAGCAGGCTGGGGCACCAGTCAGTTAAATCAAATAAACAATAAAATAGACAACCCACACACACACACTGTACCAATTACTGTAACACGTATGTCTCTGGGATGTGCAAGGAAACCAGAATACCTGGAGGTTAACTTCACTGACTCAGCGAGAATGTGCAGACTCCACAGAAGAAGTGTCTCTATGCTGCCCTCCAAGCTATCAAGTGTTCCAAAATGTAGCACTATTGAAAAAATCAGATTAAAAGAGGCTTTACCAGTTGGCTCTCCAGGAGCTGGCCAGCATTGTTTCCTGCTGAAGGCTACTGGCATCTCCACAGACTAAGCAGACATTGGTTGCAGAGCTCATCAAGCTGCACTGTACAGTTAAAGGATAGGACCTCATGGTCATATTTTGTATTTCAAGATGGTCCCAAGGGACAGCAAAGTTCATCCCCTAGTCAATGAATAGTGTGTTGTGTCATGCTGAGATTAGAATGCATTGCTTTACTGAAATTTGAATTCTTATAGCTTGAAATGCATTAAAAGGTGGTCAATCCCACACATGCCCACACTTTTTACATTTTTCAAAGAACAAGAAATGGGAGCTTAGTGTGTTGCTTGTAGATGGGTGCAAAAATGTCTCAGGCAGAGTGAGCAGAGGGTTATGGTGTGAGGAGCCCTATCAGAATTGTCTAACATTAGAAATGGAGTCAGTGCTAGGTCCACTTCTATTTTTAATCCGGGCGAGAATGGGGTGGAAGTTGATGAAACTTACCTAGGAGTTGGAGATGAGGAGAAAGAAAAGAGGCAGTGTGAAGAGATTGATGTTATTTGCACTTCTGGAGCCTTTGTAAAAGATAGCAGTGGCAATAAAACGGCCTTATTTTAACAGGACTTGGGTCTGTGAGGTTGTGCTCTCAGGTGCCTCTGTGGTTCGTAACAGTTTTGGCCTTCAGGCAACAAAAAAGGAAATAGCAGCCCTAGAAAAAGAGCATAGAAGAGTGACTAAGCTGATTCCAGGACTACAAGGTATGAATTATGAGGAAATAGTAAAAAATCTGAGCCTTTTCAGTTTAAGCAAAAAAAGATTAAGAGGAGACATCACTGAAGTATTTAAAATTATGAAGAGAATTAGTGCTGTAGATTGAGACCGTTATGTTAATATGAGTTCATCAAGAACATGGGGACACAGTTGTTAACTGAAAGTTAAGGGGAAATTTCAAACAAACATTAAAATGTTTTCTTTACATAGAGAACCATAGACACATGGAATATGCTACAAGTAGTGTGGTAGACAGTAGGATTTCAGGGCCTTTTAAAACTCGACTTGCTGTTATTTTGGAAGAATTAAGTGGATAGGACTGGTGAGCTTTGTTGGTCTGATTGGCCTGTTCTTGTTCTGTGTTTTATTTACTTGTGTACCATAAACGACAAAGTGGATGGGAACTTACTCTTTTCAGTTGTTAAATGGCTAATATATTATGTGCCCAGGCAACAACACTCCTTATGCATATATGTAATATAAACAAACTGAAGCACTGATTTCTAAAAGCACAATAGGTTGATCGGCTAAAGCATATCCCTGAGGACAAATTAACTTTAAGAAGGCTTGTTTGTCTCTTGTTGGGCTAATTTATGTATTAATCTGTTAGGAATGTAAAAGCTGTGTTGGGAATTAATCACTTAAACTGTTTTGAACCTACCTTTTGAGCTTTAAAGCTTCTCCCTCTGTCTATCCAGCATGTTCTCTTGTCATGTCAAGTGTACGTTCTTATAAATTTGTACAGAGTGCCTGTACTGTCAGAATTAGTTTTATAAAACTGCTTCCAAACGTTCACCTGCAGTGAATGTATTTTTCAAGCACAAGTGCTACCCTCTTTTGACACAGATTGTCCAAATATATTTTGATTAATTTGCCATCCAGCCTGTTGTTAATAATTTTTCTATAACTTGCATGCTTCAAAGAGTTCTTCTATTTGAGGCAACTTGTGATTGCTGTGTGGCGTAATTAATTCCCTGTTGTGCAGCACCACATCCTCCGCAGGCATAGGCATTTAATGTACTGTGCAGTTACCAAAGATGCCCAAGTGAGCTTTCGATATAAAAGTGCAATAAAAGAGATTTCTCACAATCTGACTGCTTCAGAAAATTTTAGTTATAAACAAAATTCATAATCTAAAGTAACAAGTAATAACATAGTCCTTTTGCTCCACTTGATTGTTTTTTGAATGCTCTGCTATTTACTGACTATGACATCCATATTAATTTGCATACAAATCCATTTAATACCCAGGGTTAATGGAGATAAATGACACTCTTGTACTTCTCAATAGAAATTTCCTTGGTAATTTAATTTAAAATGATGTATCTTGATTCTGCAGGAAATCATTTAGAGATGTTTGATTAGACGCCACGAATTGTCCTGTGTTTGGGCGCATATGGTAGAAAAGAGTCTGAAGGTGAAATAAGCATAAGAATTAAAGTCAGCTCTATGTTTCAAAAGGAGATATGTTATAAATGATTATGAAACAGAATGCACAGTGGCCCAGCAGTTGGCATTACTGCCTCACAGACATCCAGGAGAGACATGGTCCTAGATAGATAGATAGATAGATAGATAGATAGATAGATAGATAGATAGATAGATAGATAGATAGATAGATAGATGGATGTACCATCCCACCAAATTTCAGCTTGTTTTAACTGAACAAGATTGTGTATATATATATATACATACATATATATATATATATATATATATATATATATATATATATATATATATATAGTGGTAGATATGGGGCGCTCTCGCTCCCTTGAACCCCTGTCCACGACTCCAAACACCAGGTAAAAGTCCAACAGTTGACTTTATTAATTCGCCACAGTGCACAAAGCACACTCTCCACCACAATACTCATATTAATCAATCACTAATCACAATAATAAACCAATCCTCCAGCTACCAGACATGTTGCCACCCTTCCACCCAGCTCAGCTCATTGTCTGGGAGCTCCTACAGTTCTTTTATATTCCCTGACCCAGAAGTGTTCCCCATCCCCAGTCCAAGTGATCCTCAATCACTTCTGGGTGAGGTAAAAGTTCTTTTCAACCCGGAAGCCCGTCGCTCTACCTATGAAGAAATTCCGGGTCATAGGGCACAAATAAGTCTTCGGTCCTCCCTGCAGCACCCTCTTGCGGCCCCTGAGGTATCCAGCTGGGCTGAGGATAAAAACTACATCGTCCATGATTCCCTGCTGGTCTTGGCCGGGATGATAAGCCGTCCAAATATCACTATATATATATAGTGCCCGCCAGATGGAGCCCTCCCTGCAGTATAGAGGTGCCCCGAAGACCAGCAGGGACTCATGGACAATGTAGTTTTTATACACAGCCTGCTACCACAGGGGCCGCAAGAGGGAGCTGCAGGGAGGACCGAAGAGTCATATGTGCCCTATAACCAGGAAGTGCATCATAGGAAGCACAACGACAGAAGTGGCGTACTTCCGGGGTGAAGAAAAGGACTTGTACCTAACCTGGAAGTGATAAGGAATCACATGGACTAGGGATTGGGAACACTTCCGTGTCAGGGAGAATAAAAGGACTGTGGGAGCTCCCAGACGGGGAGCAGAGCTGGTTGAAGGGTGGCAACGCGTGTGGGAGTGGAGGATTGTTTATTGTTATTGTGATTGGTTTGTTGATGAGTATAGTGGAGGAGAGGGTGCTTTGTGCACTGTGGAAGATTAATAAAGTCAACTTGTGGACTTTTATCTGGTGTCTGGAGTCTTGGACAGGGGTTCAAGGGAGCGATAGCACCCCCTATCTGTCACTCTATGTATATATACTCTCTATACAGTATATAAAATCCTAAAAGTGCAACGATATTTTAAAACCTACATATATATGTTTGGTATCATTCTTTTCAGAATTTATCGAACATTAATGTGATGTTAGATTTTTAGATTCTTATTCCATTCCGTTTTTTAAATTGCAAACTAAAAAATATCAAGAACTCACATCTCGCGAGACGAGACTTTGTGCCAAGTAATTTAACCACGCCCAGGGCTGGAAATAAAAGACAAAGAATAAGACAGCTGCTGTGCAGCATGAGCATCCAGAAGCTGATCAAGCAAAGAGGAGGTAAAAAAACTGCATTTGCTTCCCATTGTATCACAGTTTAAGAGGGGGTTTCGGAGGAGTGACCACGTCTCCTTGGGGTGCGCTCAGCTCCTCTCTTCACGCTAGCGGCAGAGACGTGAAGTGGCTGGCACGTAGTGCAGGCTGGGTGGGTTGGTGAGTGAAGAGAGCGGGGGGCAAAACCCCTATAAATAATATATTTTTTTTGTGCATTTTCAGATTTTACTAATATTCTGGCCACAACTGGGGGTTTTTATATATATATATATATATATATATATATATATATATATATATATATACAGTATATATATTTACATATTGTGGATAAATGAAGCACTCCAAAGAGTTGGGGAAATGCCCCGTATAATGTCCATGAACAAGGGCAATAAAACACATTTTAAACAAAGGGTTCAAAACAAACATTTGACACCCGCTACAGAAACACGGGGATTATTTATACAAACAAAATAAGGACAGGAAATTGAAACAAAGGTGACGTGTCTGGGCCTATTGGCTGCCTCCAAATCTTGTGTGTGAGACAATATATATATATATATATATATATATATATATATATATATATATATATATATATATATATATATATCCATCCATCCATTTTCCAACCTGCTGAATCTGAACACAGGGTCATGGGGGTCTGCTGGAGCTAATCCCAGCTAACACAGGGCACAAGGCAGGAACCAATCCCGGGCAGGGTGCCAGCCCACCGCAGGACACACACAAACCAAGCACCAATTTAGAATCGCTAATCCACCTAACCTGCATGTCTTTGGACTGTGGGAGGAAACCAGAGCACCCGGAGGAAACCCATGCAGACACAGGGAGAATATGCAAACTCCACACAGGGAGGACCCGGGAGGCGAACATGGGTCTCCTAACTGCGAGGCAGCAGAAGACAGTTAGACAGTTAAACAGTAAACAGTAAAACCTCTTCTGCCCAAATGAGGGGTCTCATCCGTCACTCCTCACTCTACTTCTCATTCATTCTTTGCTCACTTATGAGCCAAGTCCCAGATACAGTAACAGAATTTGAACCCAGGCCCCGACCACTGAGGCAAAATTTAATGGAAATATATCAGATGGGTCCATCACAGGTGTGTTTGTCTTGATGTTATAAATTTTTATCATGTATCGTATGTTTTCTTTAAAATGGTACTTGCCATCAAAATTTGATAAAATGATGTAGAAGAGCCCATAATCTGATTCACAAGTTGTGTTTAAATTCTATTTCTAATTATTTTTGTAGTTTTGATTCAGTTTCATTCTGATCAACCGAATATTCCAGTTTATTTAATTTCTTGTTTTTATATATTATTTGTAAATTTACTGAGTGTGGTAGTAGAAAGCAACACTTTTTGACTTTCAAAACCAGACTTGTTTGCATTAGGAAAAATTAGGCGAATAGTCTATTCTATGAAAACCATAAATGATATTTTGTTCTCACATACTAATGTACATATATGCAAGGTGTTTTTCTCGGAATTTCATTAAGAATCTGTCATGACTTTTTTTGCTGACATGAGCTTTCCCTAAAGAAGCAGAATTTTAACAATATGAATTTTAACACTACACCCACAGAAATGATGGTTTGCTCTTATCTGTTAAGTAGTAGTTGAGTTGCATATGTTTGCTGAAGTCAAATCTTTATTATCTACCAGTATCAATACAGATACTACCATCTTTAGCAGAGGATGCTGAGGTGCTTTCCTGTGCTTTTATCACTTCTATGCTAGGTAATGGCAGACTTCTTCTTATAGATAGATAGATAGATAGATAGATAGATAGATAGATAGATAGATAGATAGATAGATAGATAGATAGATAGATAGATAGATAGATAGATAGATAGATAGATAGATGAAAAACAATTTAAAATTACTTTTAAGGTTATTTCCAGTCTCTTTGTAAGTGCCTCTGGGTCAGGCATTACCACACAAAACCCTTGGTGTAATCTTGCCATGGCTTCCTCAGGTATCCGAATGTATCCCTGCTAGACTGCTGGACCATTTCTAACCAAAGGGCTAGATATGCCTGCAGGGGCCTTAATATTCTTAATATGACAGGAAAAAAATGGAACAATTGTGCAATTAAGCCTTTAAAGTAAATGAACATTTTTGTCACCATCCTTTTTACATCTGTTATCTCCAGGGAAAATCATGGAATAACATTTATGCCAATACTGTCATCAACACTTACTGCACTTTTTAAATAAATTTTAAAGGAGTTTCAAGTAGAGACTGCAATTAAAGATAAGAGGGTGCACTATAAGGGGAGGGAGTGCTTTACAAAATCCTTAAAATATTATGACAATAACCTCATATACAGTAGGAGTGAGGAGTTTCAGATGGTTAGATGGATTGCAGCCACAAAAATAAGAAAAGGGTACTGGAATATGAATCTCTGTACTCTGTAGAACACCCAGTGGAAGAGGAACCTTGTGTCAATGATTATCTTACTGACAGAAAATGTATGTGAACTCTTCAGCACCAAAGATGAAGGTAGAAAAGCAGGCTGCACTTCCAGCCAGCTGTATTTAAAACTCCCTAAATAAGATTGCTAAGAAAATTCAGAATAATGTGTTTCTTAGATGCAAAAAAACAGAAGTTTTTATAGTATGTTTGGATCAAATAACTCATATTTTATTTCTAAACTAGAAAAAAATCAAGAAAACAAGCAATGCATTAGAGGAAAAAAAATCATTCGGCTTAAAACACAAAAAGAAAACCAAAAAAAAATAAGGCAGTGATTGATGATGTCCACAGTCTACACTTACAATGCACACACTCCTGTGGTTCTGCATTTTCTAGATAATCCTAAACCGCAGAGGTACACTTGTGCGAGATGCAAATATTTCAATTCAGAATGAGTAGAGAAGAGACATGGTCATTGTCTAACCTGGAATTTGCAGTATAATGTGATGGCGTGTTTGTATACAATCAACAGATTATTATCAAGGATCATTGATTAGAAATACAAGACAGGTGATGCTGTCCTGCAGAAAGCAAGCTCTCAGAATGATTTAGGAGTTAACATGATCTCATCTCAGACCTGGATCAGGGCATCAGTGAGCTCCTGGACTGTCTGGTGCTACTTGGCAGTGTCAGATGCACTGATACATAATGTTCCAGAGGTCCTCAATTGGATTCAGGTCTGGAGAACGTTCAGGCCAGTCAATGTCATCAATGCCTTTGTCATCCAGGAACTGCCTACACACTCTGGCCACATGAGGCTGGGCACTGTCCTGCACCAGGATGAACCCAGGGCCCCCTGCAAGGTCTGAAAATGGCTCTGAGGATTTCATCCCAATACCTAAGAGCACTCAGAGTACCATTGCCTAGCACATGGAGGTTTGTGCGACCCTCCAAGGATATACTTCCCCAGACCATCACTGACCTACTGCTGAACCATGTTAGATGATGTTGCAGGCTGTACAACGTTTACCGCGGCATCTCCAGACTCACATTTGTCACATGTGCCCACATGTGCTCAGTGTGAAACTGCTCTCATCTGTGAAGAGAACAGGGCACCAATGTCAGAGCTGCCAATTGTGTATTCTCTGGCGAATGTCAATCACGCTGCACGATGATGGGCGGTGAGCACAGTTCCTGCTAGAGGATGTTGAGCCTCTATGCCACCCTCATGGAGTCTGTTCCTGACAGTTTAGTTGAAAAAATGAACACCACTAGCCAGCTGAAGGTCATTTTGTAGGGCTCTGGCAGTGCTCATCCTGTTCCTCCTCATACAAAGGAACAGATACTGATCCTGCTGCTGATTTGATGCCATTCTGCGGCCTTGTCCAGCTCTCCTCGTGTAATGTCCCATCTTCTGGTATCTCATCCATGCTCGAGACTGTCCTGGAAGACATAGCAAACCATCTTGCACTGGCACAGAGAAGGAGCTGGACTACCTGTGCAACCTGAATTGGCAACAGGTACTACCTCATGCTAGTGGCAAAGACACCAGCAAAATGCAAAATTAGAGAAAAATCAGTCAGGAAGGGTAAAAAGAGAGCAATTGTCTGTGGCCACCACCTGCAAAACCATTCCCTTTTTGAGGGGTGTATTTCTGCTGCTTCTCCAGTGCACCTGATGTCACTTTCATTTGCACCAAAGCAGGTAAAATTGATTCACAATTGCTTATGCTTCCCAACTGGACAGACGAATATCTCTGAGGCTTCAGAGTTCATGATGACCACACACAGGTATAAATGGAAACAAGTTAGATGGAGAACTGCTGGTTCCCTTGTCATTTGCTTCTTATTGCCAATGACGAGCAATTAAAAAAAGTGAATGAGGTGGTTTAAAACAGTGCTAAGCAATTAAGGGTGGGAAATTTTAACAAGTGAGACAACTAAAATGAGGCACAAAACTGTTGTTCAAGCAATAAGTGCTTCAATGGTAATGATTAACTTTCATTAAGAAATTAAATTGGATTGAAAAACCTGCAACCACTATGGCTCTCCAGGACCAACTATTCAGAACTGTAGCCTGGGCAACGCGTGAATGAATCTAAAAAGCCAAATGAAATATTGGTTAAAAACTGAGTATACCAAAAATCAAGGGTCATATTGTCCAAGTGAGATAATAATATAAAAAAACAGTGCAGAGAAAAGTAACAAAATTGATCCCAGACTAAAGTGAATGTCCCACTCCATCAGGCGAAGGGAATTAAACCTCTCAAGTCTTGAGCAGAGAAGACTCTGTGAGGACCTAATCTAAGTTACTCAATTTCTCAAAAGCATTTGGGAAATTTACCTTTCCAAATTTTCTTAGTTAAACATGCACTGGATGACATCTGTAAAAATTAAGGAGAAACATACACAAGACTGAAGCCAGGAAGCACTTCTTTACACAATGACATGAGTGGAGTTTGACATTTAGGCTTGGGGATGCCAGACGAACAATAAAAATATTTACATTTTTAAGCCACGCACGCACTGTTGCATATTTACTTGACATCCTATATGAAATAGGGAAAATTGTTCATGATGTAAATTTACAATATGAAGCAAGTTTCATTTAAATTAATTTCAAACTTTCAAATTACAAAAAAGTGCACAAATTCTGTTAACGATATTTATATGACATAAAACATTGCTTTTTAAATTTTTTTAAGTATTTTAATTGTGACAGAGAAAAGCCAAGCAAAATGACACCTTTTATTGGCTAACTAAAAGGATTAAAATATGTAAGCTTTCAAGGCAACTCAGGCCCCTTCTTCAGGCAAGATGTAATACAGAAACTGGAGTTCTCTGTGTTTATATACACACTAGGACAAGAAACAACACTGGTAAAGCTTTAAATGAAAAATGTTAAATGTAAAAAATTAATAGATTCATTCAGGCTAAGATTAATTTAACAAGAGAGAGATCTTCTCTGTTTCTTGTCCTAGTGTGTGTATATAAACACAGGGAACTCCAGTTTGTGTATTACATCTTGCCTGAAGAAGGGGCCTGAGTTGCCTCGAAAGCCTGCATATTGTAATCTTTTAAGTTAGCCAATAAAAGGTGTCATTTTGCTTGGCTTTTCTCTACATTCATAATGGCTAACATGGTACAACACCCTAATTGTGACAGAATAAGCACTTTTTATTTTAATAAGTTAGACAGTTTGCACAAAGTGTAACATTTGGGTGCAACTTAACTGATTCTGTTATTTATTTGCATCATCAAAGAGACAGATATCACATTTTTGTTACTTAAATATTCTGTCACAGGGTTGAGTGTGACGTGAGATGACGATTTCCTCTGACTACCACACACCGCTGTTTGCACATTCAGCCGTAAGTGCCAGGCATGTGCGCACTGACATTTCAATGGCTCGTGCTGATTACTGAGGGTTTGATTTGCTCACAGTACCATCGATCAGTAGTGTTAAAGAGGAAAATACTGCAGACAAAATGTACAAACCGAAGTGACCTCTCTCAAGTTAAATAAGAAACAATAAACAAATCCGTTTTTACAATTGTACAGAATGTCTCTCTGTCTGTTTCAAGGATGAGCAACATGCAAGAGAGAGCTGCTTTGAGCAGATTGGATTGTAGAATTCATTAATCCATCCATCCATCCTGTAAATCCAGGGCAGGGGGCAGTTACAGCACATCCCAGAAAGCAAGCAGGCAATGGACGCAGGCAGGAGTAATCCACATCATGGGAATGATTTAGCATTGCCTTTCACATAACCTGTGTATCTGTGGACTGTGAGAGAAAACTGGAGTAAACCTACACAGAGCTCCATGCAGGGAGCACCAGAAGTGCAACCCTTGGACTCCTTACTACGAAGCAGACTCCATGCCATGCATTCATTCATAATGAAAATATTTACATTAACCGTGGCCTTAAAAAATGAAGAAAAAAAAAAAAAACCTTTATAAGAGACTTACTTTAGTGACACATTGCATCAATTGGGCGGCCACCCCTTAATCTCCACCAAGCACATTCATAATTAACATATCTACATTAATTGTGACTTTAAAAAAAATGAAGAAAAGATATCCTTTATATGAGACTTATTTCAGTAACACTGCATATTATTATTATTATTATTATTATTATTATAGAGTAATGGAAATTTGAAACTAACTACTGAATCATGTAGCTGAAGTGGAAAACTTTTCAGTGTTTGACAAGAACGTGGATCGCATAACTGTTAGTTAAATAAAAAAAGCTCGATGGTCTGAATAATTTCCTTCTAGTTGTCAGACGTCTTATTTTGTTAAATTCTTATGCGGTTAGGGGCTTAATATGCACTTTCTAGGACAAATTACTTTGTATTGTGTGCTCCCGATGTATATACAATATATATTAAATGATTTTGTACATTTTTCCAATTAAGCCTATTGTGCATCACTGCTTCATTTAGTTCATTACTAATATAAAACACCCACAGTCAAGCAATATTGAAAAAAGAATTTTATCCTTTCCAAATTGAGCATGAAACTCACAGTCATTTAGAGGAGGTGAAATTAAGTTTAAACCCCTCTTAAAATGTACCATATGCCATGAAAAATGGAAATGGATTTATCAGAGGCATTTCAACTAGAAACCTGCTTTGCACAGATAAACAATTTATAAAAGCATTTTTGTTTGCACTGCAGAGTAACATCCCTAAGCTTCAGTAGATCTAGCCAGTTTGGGGAATGACATTACAATTACATTTTGTTGTCTCCGAAGAACTCTGTGCTTTGCATGAAATGTTTTTTGCTATTTGACTGTATGATGAAGTATCTCAAAACCTGTGCCATTAATATTAATATCTGCACTAATGATTTATTTTTTAATTAATATCCTGATGTGCAGAATTATCCATCTTTCTGTTATCTATCTATCCTGGTCACAGGAGCCGGAGACCATCAGACACAAGGCAGGAATCAGCCCACGATGAAAACTCGTTGCCCCTTTCATTTTTCTCTTATCGTTGACCACTGCATAAGAATCTCATCTTGTATGATTTTCTATTACTTAATGTCATCTTCCCCTTTTCGTGTATACATATGCCCAATGTGTTCTGCTTACCACTATGTATTAGAAAAGGAGGTCACCTAAAAAGTGCCATTTAACAAGAAGAATGTGCCATTCATTTAAATTGACTGAAACCCAAGGATCAACAAATCCAGTGATAGGTAAGAAATAATCAAAAAAAATAATGTGCTCCAATGCAGAATGATCAGCATAAGAAGAATATTTCATTGATCTGGGGATTTTGACTTCAAATAACATCCGTGAGTAAATGAATTCAAATTATTTTCATGGAAAAATGTTGCATTATGAAAACAGGAAGAATGTCTGCTGGTTTATTTGACAAAAAAATGCAAAGAATTCCCAATTTGCATAGGCATGTTTTATTCATCAATATTTTTTGGCATCTCTAAACAGAAGATTTTAGTGTGACGTGCTTATGGTATGATCAGATTTGTAAGGTTCTTGAAGACCAAACCGTTTAATAAAAGATAGATGCCCCAGAGCACAGCATGGCAATCCGGGAAGCTGCAGGTGACACACAGCTGTAGTAAAGATGTAAATGGATTTGTAGCCGGCCTGTACTTTGTTTGATGTGGATTGCAAAATGTCACATCGCCAAATTTGAAGACCCAGCTCTTCGAAGATGTGATCCTAGGGGACCTTTTATTTCCTAACACAAAGCACTTTTTTCAATTTTGGAGATAATATAAATGTTAATACCCAGCTTGGTTAGATGCCTCTGGCTGTGAAAAAAATCCCGAGTCATTTTCATTTTCGACGTTTCATCCAAATTAATTTTCAGGATAATAACAGCTGGAATTGCATTTATTCTAATAGGGAGGACAAATTTATTTTAACCCTCTCTGACTGGCAGCATACTAATTGCTATGATTAAAGAGACCATATTGGTCAGCCAAGCATATTTTCCTGACTTCCTTAAAGGCTTTTTGTTTTATATGTTAAAACACTAACTGTACAGTCGACAGAGGGTTTGATAAATCTTTAATATACATTATGGCAATCTCATAATTCTCTTTTGTCTGATTATGGTTTCGCTTTTCAGTTTGGAATAACCTAATACTTAAATACTGCAGTGGGCTGGCGCCCTGCCCAGGGATTGTTTCCTGCCTTGCGCCCTACGTTGGCTGGGATTGGCTCCAGCAGACCCCCTTGACCCTGTAGTTAGGATATAGCGGGTTAGAGAATGACTGGCTGACTGACTAATACTTAAATAAAACAATATCTATTTATCAGGTGATCAGTAATAAAACATTGCACAAGTAAAGCTGCGACCAAAGCATCTACATTCCATCCAAATTAATTTTCAGGATAATAAGAGATGGAATTGCATTTATTCTAATAGGAAGGCCAAATTTATTTTAACCCTCTCTGACTGGCGGCATACTAACTGCTATGATTAAAGAGACCATATTGGTCAGCCAAGCATATTTCTAAAGTCTGGTATTACTTAATGAAAAAAGGTCATGCAGCATTTTATTTAGGTACTTAACAGGTCATGAGAAAGGACACTGCAGTGAGTACACTAAAAATATGAAAAGAGTGTGATATCGTGTGACGAAGTGGGGTCCAGGTCAGGACTGACTCCTGCTTTGTTTCCATTTAATGTCAGGTTGCTTGTGCTTCTAACCAAAGTTAATGGTTTAGTTACATGAATGAATGATTAGAAAAATTTTGACTGAGCTCTTCTTTGATATAAACAAAGGCAAAGCAATTCATCTCTGTAGCCATAATCTGAATGCAGAGCAAGATTGTAGGGATACGGTGCCGGGAGCTTTGTGCCTAGAAAGGGACATGCGGTTTTTATCTGTATGTGTGTCAGTTTTAATTTGATTGTTATAGCTGTCTTGTTTTTCTTGTCATTGCTTTGTTTAGTAGTTTGAGTCTGCTGTGTCCCTCTACCATGCACTTGTTTGTGGTGGCATGTTTCAAGGACATTGCATTGTACATCAAGGTACAGCATAATGAAAATTATTTAAACTAAATTGATTTTTCAAACCCCACATATTAGGCAGCCTAATATTAGAATCAAGCAGGGTTCCAAACACTGTAAGGAGACGTCACTTCTGTCAGCATCACAGTTTCAGCCATGTGACACAATGAGAGGTATATTATTCCTCTTTTTGATTGATAACAATTAAAACAATGGAGTGCTGTTATGAACAATGCTGCACATCCTCTCGCTGACACCCTGACACTGACGACTTTCAGCCAATGGTTTACTCAGCAGAAGTGTGTCAGGGAAGCTTACTGGGGCTCCTTTGAACCAAAAGGCAAAGGTAATGTGCCTGTATAGCGCCACACTGGGACTGTCATGTCAGAGGTTTTCCTCTTTTCAGTCATTCTGTGTTATTTAGTATATTTTAAAATACAAATGGAAAAAGAATTGTATAATATTTAATAAAATACATGAAAGCTTTCATTGTAATGCTAAATGTATATTTTGGACAAGGCACCTATAAAAATCCACCCATTTATCCTCTTAATTCTCTTAGGTGCAATGGGGTAAGTACAGCCAGTCTTATTGTTAAAACATAGTATTTCATGATAAATCTGTTATTCACAAGAACTTGAGTTTATGCAACAAACATTTCATCTTATCAAGCCCACTTTGACTGAAGCAGCACTGCGCACAAGAAAGAAGCCAATCTGAAAAAGGTGCCAACCAGCTGTAGGGCATGCAGCAAACAGACCACAGTAGGGTTTGCATAAATTTGTGTGATTTAGATAAAGTTTATGTTTTTGGAAATTTTTTTATATTTTTAAACAGACAGAAAATTTTAAGCTACTGTATTTAAATGTTTTGATTTTACTGGCCAATGAAGATTTTGCTTCCTGAACACTGTTGGGTGTTTCTTATCTATATCACAAAAATCACCTGGCACTGTTCTATCGTTATTTTTGTTATTTCCTCTCATATTAGAAGTATCCACATACAGCACAATAACTACAACTGGAACATATGTGCTGATCTAAAAGTAGTGCCACTGCTACTAGGAATACAGCTCAGATATACAGTACCTATTGTGGTCGCCAGCCTGGACACAGACAGGCAGACATGTCAATGTCACCCAACACCAGTTTATTGAACATAATTACAGTGCCACACAACCCCAAAGTCCCCAAAAGTCCAGGCTATCAAACTAATGCCTTCTTCCTTCAGGCCGCCTCCTTGCCTCCTCCCAGACGTTGTCCTCTTCCACCCACTCAAGTCACTGAATGAAGGGAGGTGGCCCCTTTTATAATCATCCGGATGTGCTCCAGGTGCATCCCGGTAATCTTCCACTGCCATTCCCCAATGTGGCGGAAGTGCCGGCTGCGTCCCCGGAAACACTCTGGGTGTCCCTGCTCCTCTTCCCCCCAGCATGTTCAGGTGTTGCGGAAGTGCTGAGGTCCAGGGCTCCACAGGCATTGGGGTGGCCCCTGGCAGTGACCACGGGCATCTACAGGGTTGAGCTTCAAAGCTCTGTACCCATGGTCCCCATAGGCACCAGGGCAGTCGCCCCAACATGGTCTGGGAAAGGGTGAACCCTTCTCTGGTCCTCCCCCCCAGCCATCTTCAATACTATATAAGTGCTGCGAATGGGACAGCCATGTTAGAGAGTCTCATTACATTTAATAGAACTGGCCACTTGGTAAGCGTGTGCTTCCAAGGTAAAAAAAAGTAGGGTGCATGAACCATTTGTCAAACCAACAAAAACATTTTTTGCCTCATTTTTATAAAAAATGAGCTGCTGAAAAGGTTCATGAAAGCAGTGAACAAGGAAGGTGAAGGATCTCAATATTTAAGACAGATGTTTCCACAGATAACGTTCACCATATTTAAGAAAGGAATTTTTGTATGTCCAAAAATCAGACACATCATCAATGACAAGTAGTGTAATATCTGCTAATGGGACCTGAGAAAATCTAAGAAACTTGCATGGAACTAATTTAAGGATGTTGTTGAAAAATTTGTTAGCAACTACAATACATCAGTCTACATCCGAAGGGGTTAACAACATGCTCGAAGCATACACAACCATGTGGTGCAATGTATCGGTAAAGATTCATTTTCTATATTCACACTTGGACTAATCTTAGTGCAAGTTAATCACTTCACCAGGAAATTGCAATGATTGGAAAATTATATCAAGGCAAGCAGAATCCATCAGTGCTGGCCTACTATTGTTGGACACTGAAATGAGAAACATCAGATCCTGAGTACTAATGAAAGTCAGCAGCAAAACGCTTTTAGTTCAACTAATGGGATGTATCAGTATCAAGTGATTAAACACACTAAATTCAATAAAAGTTAATTTCATTTTTGTCCAAATGCTTACTTGATAAAGTCCATCTGAATTTATACTTGTGTTAAGCCTGAAGCTGTCTATCACCAAATTTTTCAGGAAGTAAAACTTTCAAAAAAATCCTCTGACAAGAAAATGTTGTGCAGTTGTCAGCACAAGGAGTTGTTGGGAGGCCTTGTAGCTTGTGGATTAAAATCTGCGTCCTTGAATCTAGTAGTGTGGGTGCAAAAGGTACAGACTGAAAGAGGGAGAAAAATGACTGTGGATAATGGTTAAGGTCTTTAACCTTCTGGGCGTTGACTCCAAATTCAGTGCAAGTGAGGTTATTCCTGAGTCGACTTGGGGTGATGTCTAATGATCCACTTTACAATGTAAAGCTAGAATAACTCACAGGGCAGTATTCTGCTGCCATCTACGGCACATATCTAGCTTCAAACATCATAAATGATTCTATGCATTTTGCCACTTAAAGGTAATTCATCGATATTCATGAGTGGGTTGGGATCGTCAACCAAAACACAATGGTGTGTAAACAAGAAGCTGTAAAGGCGGTTTTAGAACAAACTGAAACTGAACCATTAGTTGAATGAAGCAATAGTCATGAAAGTGTGAATTTGCATCAGATGTTGACATGTATAGTAACAGAAGCATATGGCACTGTGTAACCAGACTGCCATGATATGCTTGTTTAACTGAGACGACTGGAGGTTCAACATGGTGCAAGTGGATATATGGAAAAAATGCAAAATGTTTACAATCAAGTAAAAAAACAACATTTTAGCAGCAATAAAAAAATTGTCATTAGTGTTAGGGGAAATGTGGAAGCCACTAAGCCTTGCACTGTGTTAACCTATAATAACACAAGAGGTGCATTGATTATGTCATTGTCGGGCAACCGGTGCGCTGCAGCGCACAGGTGTGCCATGGAATTTTCGAGGGGCGCCGCGAATACTTTTGTAAAATATTTAAAATTGCTAGTGTTTTTGAACTTTTGGTTGATTAAAAAAATAATGTTTAAAAAAATATATTTTATGTTGGAAAAACAGATAACGGAACACTTACGGAAATGAAGTCTAAGAAACGCGAGAGACTGCAAATGATCGACAAGGAAATGTGCGTCTGTCTTTCGAAAATTGATCCTTGCATCAATCTCATATGTGCTGATAAACAATCTCAACATTCACATTAATTAAATTTAAGATTTATCCTTTGATTCCTTTCTTAATAAAATGTCTTTCAAACTTGTAAAATTAACTGTTTTTATTGGCGATTGTCCATAGATTGTGTCATCACGAAAGAAAATTTTTGGACTTAGTAAGCCTTAATTCAAAAAAGGTTGCCTTTCACTGGATTATGTAGATCATTCTATCCTTTCATGTGTAAGGAACAGAAAAAATATTATGGGAAAAGTGTGTAAATAAACACACTTCTACTGCCCCGATTGCAACATCAGGTTGTGCACTGTTGACTGCTTCAAAACATAATCACAAAAGGGACATCTACTAAATCTGCATTAGTACAGCAGTGGACACTAGACACATCGTTCCTACTATATTTATGTTGACATTTTGATATTTACACATTTCTGTTACACGTAATAACAATTTTTCTTGTTGAAAAAAAAAGGTAGTTGTCTTTAATGCGTTTTTCCAGGGGTAAACATAACGGTAAAGAAAATGCTTTTGAAGGTAGCATAAGGTATGAATGTGACATGATTAACGGAAGGATGGTTGAAAATAACAATACTAATTTGTAACAAAAAAAGAAATATTTTAGGGAGATTCTATTTGTGAGTTTTTTTTTTCTTTTAATGCCACGGATGCCTTACATAAGGAGTTTTCTTGTTTAAATCAGAGTGGGGTTCCTTCTGAGACTCTGATTTTCTCATGCCTCCCACAGCCCTTCATCCATACCTTTTCAAACATGGAGTCAGCACAGGCTAGAGCCAAATTTAGAGTCATTGTAGGACACTGAAGACATGCTCTTATGCTAAAGTGAGTGCCTGATATAATCTAAAATACACTCCATCTTAAATCAGCCATGACAACAAATGTGCAAAATTTGGAAAAGGAATTAATGAACTAGATAAAATGTAAGAAGAATATAAGGGACAATCCACAAATATGTACTTCCTAGCATCAGTAATAATGTGAACTATATAATAAGGTTTGTACATTTATGTCATTAGAAAAAAAAACTCCTTTTCAATTCAGCTTATAACAAATATTCATGTGAACGAAGGGGTCAGCTCCAGTGCTCTGTGAAAATGATCAATGTTCTAATTGAGCATATTTCATTTTTTGGCTTCTTTGTAATTAAATCTGTTTTTCTGTTCCACACAGATGTAGTTACACAATAGGCAGAAGGTGTGAAACTGGAGTGCAGGATGGTAGGGAGAAGAGTGGGCTGTCACTGAAATAATTAAACAAGGCAAACTGGGCATAAAGAGATGAGCGCCATAAAATCATATGCATAATTTGTAAGAGTTTGTATGGTTTCTCTTGGATTTCATAATGATGAGCAGCTTGGTTAAAGTGCTTGGTGCTGCAGCCTCAGAGCTCCGGGGACCAGGATTTGATTTTCTCGACTGGATTTCTCTGTGTGTTCAATATTCATGTACGCAGTGTGTCCACACATTTTCTTTTGTAGGTGGTCTGTTTTTCACCTGCTCCCCAAAGATTAATATGTCATTCGGCAACTTCAGAATGTCTCTGTGCATCAAGCAGAGGTCTCTGAGGTTGCAGCAAGAAAGGGAAAAAAGCAGGTTCAGGAAAGGGTCAGATGGATTAATGGATATTAGAATTAAAGTAAACATCTCCAATATACTATTATTATTATTAATTGCCATTTATAAATTATCTTTATTGCTTTGGTTACAGTAATGAATGGCTGTTGGAGTTAGGACCCATCCTAGCAGCAGTAAGTACAAGAGAGAAGCACATCTTAGATGAAACACTAGTTTACTAAAGGTTGTTACGTTAATCATTTATATTTATATGCAAATGTATACATTTATATTTTCTATTATATTGGATAGTTGGGGCACGGTGGCGCTGCAGCCTCGCAGTTAGGAGACCCGGGTTCACTTCCCGGGTCCTCCCTGCGTGGAGTTTGCATGTTCTCCCCGTGTCTGCGTGGGTTTCCTCCGGGCGCTCCGGTTTCCTCCCACAATCCAAAGACATGCAGGTTAGGTGGATTGGCGATTCTAAATTGGCCCTAGTGTGTGCTTGGTGTGTGGGTGTGTTTGTGTGTGTCCTGCGGTGGGTTGGCACCCTGCCCAGGATTGGTTCCTGCCTTGTGCCCTGTGTTGGCTGGGTTTGGCTCCAGCAGACCCCTGTGACCCTATTCGGATTCAGCGGGTTAGAAAATGGATGGATGGATAGTTGGATGGTAGTGGGAATTACTAGGCAGTACACATCTTATAACTGGATATCATTGCCTAGCAAGAATGTCATGGCAGAAGCTTTTCAGCTGCATATGTTCTCTAATAGGGCAGAACTTCAGGGTCCCACAAAGGTTCTTGGGAAGTGTAGCACGTGCTTCAGTCTCTGAGGTATTAGAGGTGACACAGAAGTGCTTCATGACAGGAATTGCTCCATATAAGGGCCTCCATGTCCTCAGTCAGATGTGGTTGGAGTTGAGGAAAGTGCAGAGGCGAGGGCTCACCTGGGGAGGAGGAACAGCGTATTGTGAATGCAGAAGGCCGGGGTGGCAGGACGGGGCTCTGCAGGTGTACACTTGGGTAGATGGCCCTGCAGAGTACAGGAGAGACACAGAGTCTTTACTATCTTTGTTCTCTAATCCTATGTATTCTATTGGTCCTCCTTTTACCCACCTCATACATCTTGTGGTATAAACTGCCCTTCGTGTCTTTTATATGAATTCTTTTTGTCTGTTTTAGGGTACTGGAATTGCTCCATCTTGTTACACTGCATATACATTTATAAAAACTAATTTATTTTGGATTAAGCCTGGCGAATAATGCTATTTTATATTTGTCTGTAATTTACATTCATTTTGTTTATATTTATATCATCCATCCATTTTCCAACCCGTTGAATCCAAACACAGGGTCACGGGGGTCTGCTGGAGCCAATCCCAGCCAACACAGGGCGCAAGGCAGGAAACAATCCCGGGCTGGGCGCCAACCCACCGCAGGACACACACACCCTCACTGACACATCAAGCACACACTAGGGGCAATTTAGAATCGCCAATCCACCTAACCTGCATTAACAGCTTTTTAATGGAATCACCTGAGATGTGACCTTAGTTCTAGCATTAATCCAGCACTCTGCAGGCAATGGGAGCAGTTCTCATAAATGTATTCTGCTTACACCAAAGCACACAATGTCACCGTCCTCATGTTATATATATATATATATATATATATATATATATATTTACAGTATATGCAAGTTTGCCCTGCCTACTGCCTTGTCATAGTCAGTCAGTCATTTTCTAACCCACTTTGTTCTGAACAGGGTGACGGGGGTCTGTTGGAGCCTATCCCAGCTAGGGCAGAGCGCAAGGCAGGAACAAACCCTGCATAGGGCACCAGTTCTTCACATGATGAACACACTCACACACACACCCCAAAATCACACACTAGGGCCAATTTAGGATTGCCAGTTCACCTAACCTGACTGTGGGAGGAAACCGGAGTACCTGAAGGAAACCCAGGCAGACACGGGGAGAACATACAAACTCCACCCAGGGAGGACCTGGGATGTGAACCTGCTACAACTGTGCCGTCCACCTTGTCATACTGCTTCTAAGATAGATACCAACTCCCTAGAACCTATGCTGAACACCTAGCCTTTCATTATTAAGTCATTGTGACTTGCCAATTAAAAAGTGGGTAGAAGAAATGGATGGATGGCTTGGTGCCAAAGGTGAGCTCATCTGACATATCCATTCATCTATTATCCGGGCTGTGAAGAACTGGAGCCTAGTGAGGAATACACCCTGGAGGACGACAGCTATTGAGCATACACACATACACACACCTGCACCCGCTTGTATTAGACCAGTTTAGAGTTGCCTATTAACTAAACCAACACGTCTTTGGGATGTGGAGTATGAATAAGACTCCCAGTAGATGCTGGGAAAATGCACAAACCTAAGATGACAGAATCAGTATTTGTTCCAAGTCTTGTCCAGCTGTGAGTTAGTAGTGCTAAATCACTGCACTGCTATGTTATTCTTTTCAAAAATACATTAAAAATGTTCTTTTCTTTTTTTTAACCACTTCCACTACATGCAAAAAAATCTTTTCCTTAAATTAAAATGTGCCCATGTCCGAAATAGAAACTGAACATTCAAATGTCAATTTGTGACACCGGGCTGATTGTGATTCAATTGGCAGCAGACAGTGAGCAGTTAATCCTGCATGCCTGCATGTCTATGGACGCTGAACATTTCTGTGCGTCTTCTTCTTGACAGACACTCACTCCCATAGATAGTGTGATTTTAGTCATTTCCTGAAATTCTTTAGCTGCACCAGTCATTAACCTCTCACACGGTGGCTGCATGCAGGTTTTTTGCTGTGATGAGATAACACTGCACCATCCCCACGTCATCCATAGACACATCTATCTGTTTCTGGCAAGTGACAGCAGTCTAAGTCTTGTGCTGCTTTCCCACCAGCAGGTTAGCTGCCAGATTGAAAATTGTGACTAATGCTGTGGCATCATTTGCTTCTGGAACGGTTTACATCATTATCTGTTTGATTGGGCTGGAGGTGATTTTTAACAAAGAAATATAGCACTATGACTAGACACTGTTGTCTTTGTGCATCCTGATATATTTCACTCCGGCTCATGTGACATTATAAGCAAGGTCGTAGCATCTGTCATCGCTGAAGCATTTATTTTAAAACCACCATAGGCTCGATTTCTGATTTAGGTTGCTAAATTTGCCTGGTTTGACTCCATGAGTGTACCCAGCACTGGGATTGGTGCTGCATTCTGGGTTGGTTCCTTCACTGTATCCAAAACTGCTGTGATAAGCAATGGTCACGCATGAACCTGAACTTGACTAAGTAGCTTTTAGATTGTTGTGTTATGAAATGTGACACTACAACCAGATACTGTTCTCTTTGTGTGTTTTGAAATGTTTCAGTCTGGCACAAAAGACATTATAATGTCACCAGTAGAGCATTTGACTGAGCCATCCATTACTTCTGAGACTTGAGTTCTGTTTAAGGGTGCTAAATAGGCTTGATGTAAGTCAGAGTGAGTGCGAATGTTCATTCAGATGCCTCAGTCCCCGAGCCAGTGTGGCACAGTACAAATAATGAAGAAAGTGGAATTACTGTATCCATATTTGTGATAAGATATACTGTGCACTGGATGTACATTTCTAAACTTACAAATACAGTTTCTATTTCAAATCCAAGCTTATCATCATGTGTAATGTCATTTACTGAGCCTTTTACTCCAGACCAGGTGTGCTGGATTCTATCCCAGCTGGCATAGGGTGCAAGGCAGGAACAAACCATAGGGTCCACTGCAGGATGAATGCATAGCCACTCAGTAAGCAAATGCTATGGCTGATTATTAGCATCACTAATTCACCTAACCTGCATGTCTTTGAACAGTGAGAGGAAACTTGAGATTGTTGAGAAAACCCACACAGACACAGAGAGAACATGCAAACCCCACACAGGTAGGAGCCAGGAAGCAATCCCCGGTCTCCTTACTGCGAGGTAGCAGCACCACTACTGCGCCAATGTATACTATACAATTCTTATTGCATTTCTCCTAAAGATTAATAACAGTAGTACAGCACCAACTAGAGCAGGGTTTCCTGGGGTCCCCCCGTGACAGCAGGTAGCTCTGATCTCATTTAATTAGTGTGTATTATTTTTCTTTTATTCCACATTCAGAAAAGCACAGCAGCATGATTTTACAATTATAAGACATTTAGAAATATTTCTGCTTTTGTTATAGATTGAAATGCTTATCTCTCTTTTGTTGATTTCCTTATATTTCATCCTTTTCTGTGCAGTTATCCCCCTTCGTTTTATCTTATTAATGACAATTAAAAATGAGCAGAGCAGTCACTCTGGCAAACAACACTGAATAATCAAAGGCTGCAAGTACTTCAGCATCAGACCCACTAATTAGTAAATAATGGATTAATTAAACAATTAGAACACCTGGAAAAGTAGAATGAAAATCAAGATGAAAATATTGTTAAAAAGAAAAAATACATTATTCCCATATAACTGCTTGGTACATTTATATATATATATATATATATATATATATATATATATATATATATATATATATATATACCTGAAAATCATAATATAATGAAAATCAAGATGAAAATATTGTTAAAAAGAAAAATACATTATTCCCATATAACTGCTTGGTACATTTATTTATATATATATATATATATATATATATATATATATATATATATATATATATATATATATATATATATATATATATATATATATATATAATATTACCAAACTTAGTTTTCTAATTTCTATATTGTTACCAAAACGCAGAAATTGGGAAATAACAGTTCACTTAATTAGCCCAGGAGTCCAATTAAAAACAGAAGGTGGCTGGAACAAAAACCTGCAGGCACAGTGAGCTCCCAGGACCGAGGATAGGGAAACACTGAACTAGAGACAATAAATATAATACTGACATCATGCACCCAGAACTAGTGGGTTAAATAATGCCAAATGAGCCAAGACTCATTTTTACTTCATTGTATCTGTGACTGACACCTTAGTAACATTCCAAAGATTAAAGAGAAATATACAAAATAACAATCAATGTACTGTATACACAAAACAATATGCTGAAATCTGGAAAATGAACACCAGTAATATTTACCATCATGTAGCTATAAACTGCATATGCTCCATTTTGCTTCTCAGACAGTCGCAATGTGAACTGCAGTCCTAAAAATTAAAACTTTTAAAAATGTGCACATGACTTGTATTATTGTTAGTTTATACCTAACTCATTTTTTGTGTTATTATTTTATATTACTCTTGAGTGAAAATGCTGCCCTTACCAAACTGACACAGGAGGCGATTGTATTTTTGCCTTATCCTATAAGGCCTTATGACCGTAAAATGTACCCCTGAATGTAGTGGTGCGGGTGCAAATAGTCAAGATTAGAAGAGGGAGAAAAGTGACTGTGCAGAATGGCTAAGGACTTTAATACATCTGTTTGCCTTTCAAATGCAGCATGTATTATATATGACCTGAACTGAGTGGAGCTTTGTACTGAAAATATTCTTTGGAAGGTCCGCCACCTTTCCTAAGGGCTTTATAGCCCTGGGCTGAACAGTTGCCATTCCAAAATGTTATGCAACCAGTGAGAATGGACCCTGCTATAAAATTTGGTGAGCACTGATGGAAAAACCTTGGATTGTGCGCAGATATCTGAAGAAGTAGAGATTTTGGTGGTCCTCCTTGATGACAGACAAGATGTGCTTTTTCTGCAGTAGATCTCCGGTGATATTGATTCCAAGAAATTCAGTATCTCCTTTGATGCAAATTGCGGTGTGCCCCACCTCTTACTTCTTGAAGTCTATTATGTGCTCCTTAGTTTTGCTGACATTAATTGAGAGATTAAACACTAGTGTGTCAGAATGCAAATCTTTTGTCAGTCATCAGATATATAACGGGGGTGTCAACGACAAATGTAATGATGGAGTTGAAGCAAATAATGAGTACAAGGAAAGTTTACCACACTACTCTGTTAGGTTTCAGTGTTACATTGACACTTATTTATTTGGCCAAAACTTTTATCCAAAGCAATTTAACAATGTTTGAGATAAAATTGGTTACATTTCTTTTTTTTATTACCGCAATGGAACACAGGTGGGTGACGTGACTTGCTCAGGATCACTCAGTGGTGGAATTTGAACCTACAGCCTCATACTTTGAGGTCCAAAGCCTTACCCACCATGCCACTGCCTGACTATTGAAAGTCAGTGTGGAGGAAATAACACTGCTGATCTGCCCATGTGGGCTTTGCCAGTTAGAGATTCCAAAATCCAGCTGCAGAGGATGACAGTTAGTCCCAACAATTAGAGCAGGGTGATCAGTCTTGATGAAATAATAAATCTAAATTCCGAGCTCCAGTCCACAGGCTGGACTCTGGCATAGTTTTTATTATCCAGACGTGCCCTGGTGGTTGAAAATACATGGGTTATGGCATATTTTGTGGAGCGGCTGCTGCAATAAGCACATTTTAAAACAATTATTTCGTAATTTGTCACTGATACTACAGAAACACATACCCTATATTTATTTCTTAATTGCCCATTAACTGGTTTTCTTGATTAGTAATTTTTACTACAAACCTCATTACTTGGCAGTCATTTGCAAACAATTTATCTTTTTATCCATCATCAGTATTCTTTATATAGGAAACTGGTCTTCCGTTTTTGCTTAATCTTTGATATGCATTTTTAAATCATAAAAACAGGTCACAGTGACTTATTTCTTGTAAACTAGGAACAAATATCACTGAAGTGAAGTTAAGGACTGCATATTACCTCATACTACAACTCTGTTAAATGAGAAAACAAAATGTAACCTTTATATTTTAGCAGAGGAATACAGTTTTTTATATATATGGTAGTGGTTCATGCTGGTGGTCCTGATGTTTTTTACATTAATGTATGCCTGTTGCGTGTTGTTATTTTGCAGGTGAATGTACAGTACAATACACTGGTTAAATAAACCCTTATACTTTTAGCTGTGGTTTCATTTGTTATGTCACAATTGCTCCAAAACCTGAACATTTTACAGTTTGTTTCTGTTATCTGTGTGGTTGTCTTTTGGCACAGCTGCATTACTAAAATGATTTGTTTTATTGCCTCCTGCCAACAGTAACTAAGTTGTTCTGGCACTGCACTGTATTTTTAATTGCAAAAAATAGAATAGTGTCTACTTCTGCTATGATTGAAAAATGTATCATTTGTGTTATTTTAGCAGTTAGTTCATAAGTCATTTCCCCACTTTTTCACTACATTCAGTGACAAATTATCGAAGTATGTTTCAATTCATTGAATACATGAATAATCCCAGCTATCCAGTCAGTCATTTTCTATGTGTACTTATGTACTTAGGGTCTTAGAGGAGCAGAGGCCAAGTTCACAAGGTGGGGTGCAAGAGCCCATCTCAGCACCAGCGATTGTAAGAAAGGAATGAGGCAGGGCAACCGGCCATTGCAGGACACAAACACACTCTCGAGCTCACACTCATCCACAGCCAGTTCAGAATTACCAGTAAAGCTAACCTGCACAGTGTTTGGGATGGGGAGTGTGAAAGAAAAATTAACTATTTGCAAGCTATTTAGGGTTAATAGCTGACAAAGCCATTTTGCTCTAACGGCAGGTTATTCATACAAGCATCTGTCATAAGACAGGCTGCAGTAAGCTGACCGAGGAAAATTTCCAGTTTCTTAGGAACGTGTCTATTTGACACAGGAAAGATGACCTTTCCTTCTCTAGGGTCTATCTGACAAGTGAAAAAAATAAGAACAGATGGCCCATTAGTGTAATAAAATAAAATGATTAAACACCCGATATTATGGTTTTTTTTTTTTATAAATAAGGGAAAGGGGGAAGAAGAAGAAATTATAAAAAGCCAATAGAAAAAATGTGACTTTGCTCTTCTGCCTTGCAACGTAGAATCCAGGTACTCATCTGTCACTGAATAAAAAACTGAATTGTTTAAACTTGTCATGTCTTCCTCAGGGTGTTTTCTTCCACATGATAGCCAGGAGAAAAGCCCTCATAGACACAGAGAGAAGAGGCAAACATCATACAAACAAAGACCAGAATGTGAACCCAGAATGCTTGGTGTGTAAGGCAACCATAGTAAGCAATGCACCATCCATTTACACATATACAATCATTAAAACAAAACAAAAAGTAACATAAAATAAAAACTAAACAGGCCAAATTAAATGCAGTAACACTAGAAAAAGATTACAAAGAACCCTTTGTATATGGATGAATATTTTGGACAAAACTAAATAAATATGCAAATAACTAATAGAACAGTAAAATGTGACAATACATAAAGCATTAAATAATAGCATAAATAAATAAATGTGTTACATAATATATTTTTTTGCCTATTTATTTTGTTTTGTCCATAAAATTCCTGCAAAAGCAACATGAAATTTGGCTTGAATTTCAACCTGTCACTTTCACTTATCCAGGATTCACTCCCCGGGTCCTTCCTGTGTGGACTTTGCATGTTCTCCCCCTGTCTGTGTGGGTTTCCTCCCACAGTCCAAAGACATGCACTTTAGGTGGATACTAAATTGGCCCTAGTGTGTGGTTGAGGTGTGTGTGTGTTCACTCTCAGATGGACTGGCACTCTGTCAGCACCTCGTACAACTCTGTTCAGAGCTAAGCAGGTTAGAGACTTTCACTTGTCAAAGCTAGGTGGGCTCTAGTGAGTGCTGTGTTTTAATTGGTGAATTGTCTGTACCACGGACTTAAGCATTCCGCTATCAAATGTCACATTTACAGCAGACACTTAAGATGTAGGCTTGTAATGATGAAGTGAAAGTTTACAGAATTAAAGCAGACAATTCACACAGTAATTCTGAGCAGCTTTTTCCTGCACTCATAGTCAGTATGCACAGTGACAACTTTAAGCATGCTCATGAGCCGCAGGATTCCCAAGGAAAGCAAAGCATGTATGTTCATTCTACGGATGGTTCACCAATCAAATAAAAGCACTCACTAGAGCCCACGATACTTTCATTTATTTGTGCTCACTTTGCATGCTCTTTTTCTTTTGTTATTGTCACATTTTACAGTATTTTTAATTATTGCTTTGCACCATCCTCTTACCATAATCTATCATCTATGGGCGAGGAGCAAAAGCTTTAGATTTGTCAAAAATCTCTTGTTTTTGAAAGATCTCAACTTTTTAGAGTTCCTTTATACCTAAACAATCAAAATCTCAATGATGGGTGTGTGTCTGTCTGTGTGTGTGACTGTGTGTCACAGTTTCTTGAGGACGATCTAGATCTAAAACAGGTGGACGGAAAAATACCAAACTCAAAACTTAAACCTGTTATGAAATGGCAAAATGCTGATTAGTTTTTGAGGCAATTCATACAAGAGAAAGAGGCACTCTAGAGGAACCTTCAAATACTGTAATTCTGCAATTAATTATGAATTCTTCTCATTAGTTCCTATCATTGTGACGTATTTTATGATCAGAAACATCAGCGTCAGAGCGGTAAATAATATAAAATTGTTCCAGTAATTTGGTTCCTAGAACGCAAAGCCTATGACGCTCACATCTGATTTTTTTGCGTATTTATTACATTTTTTCCAAAATATTCCTCCATATTTGCAATTCTTCTATATATTAATAAATAAATGTACAGTATGTGTGACATACGAGGGGGAAGGCAAAAGTTAATGGTCAAAAGTGTAGGGCAAAGTGGGCATTGCCCATTTTGCTAAACTTTAGCGGAACACCAGGCCTGTTATGGCAGTAGATTTACCAGAAATCCAGTAGTGCATTCCCCCACTTACATCCCAAGTAAGTGACTGATCTCCAGCTTTTACCAGGATCTACCTTCTGATAACAAAGGTACAAATCAGAGTTGCACTGATATCTCTCCAGAGGCCCCACACAGGTTTCTTGAGATAGAAGGGTGAAATGGACTCCATCAAGATTAAAGGCCTATAATTCAAGGAACAATAACTGGGGTGGACAGAATAACTCACCAATGAGAAGCCCCTGATTTTGTAACTAGACTTTAATCCAATAATAAGAGGTTAGAACACCTTTTGTAAACTATCTGCACCAATTCACACATTTACAGATTCTCTTTGGCCCCAGGGTTACTCCTAAACACAATCTCCAAAATGAACTCTCTTTGTACCTGAAAAGCAGATGAGCTGCTCTCTGTCTCACTTTGGACAGCTGAAACTGACAATCTCTTCTCGCTGAGATCCAGTTTACTAAGCTATAGAACTGTGCTTAGTCTGCTGAGAAGCAGTTATTACTTCAAGAAGGAACCTTCAGCATCTAAGCTCTTGTGCCAGAAAGAGTAAGGCTTTTCTGTATGAAGTTGCAGATGACACAACAAAAGGCCAACTGAGGAAAGTACTACACACCTCAATCAAAGGATTATACAGTGAAGAGGAAGAGTGCACACCACTTGAACCTGGAGCTGCAACGAAACCAAGAACTCCACACAGCATCAGACATCTTCCTTAGGGACTTTGTATCGTAATACTGTTTTCCTGTGCCAAGATACAGTATATTAGAACTCTAAATACCCAGTAAACATCCAGCCTATTCTGTGTTATATGATTGTCTGTCTGCTTCCAGTTTTATATGTCATTGTATACATAAAATTACATCCATCCATCCATTATCCAACCCGCTATATCCTAACACAGGGTCACGGGGGTCTGCTGGAGCCAATCCCAGCCAACACAGGGCGCAAGGCAGGAACAAATCCCTGGGCAGGACACAAGCCCACCACAGGGCACTCCTTCCCAGTAAAAGTGAACAAAGATAGCTAATATTGCTATATTTAAACACTTTTTTCTTCACACCTAACTCAACTAACAGACATAATTTGTTAAATGATCCCTGCAGAACTGCAGATTGTGTGGTAGCACCAATAGCATGTATCTTAGATACCACTGCACAAAAATGGCAGTACCCATTACGGAAATGCAAAAATGATATTAATGTAAGACAACCCACTGAAAATAAAATTAATGTTCAAATGTAAAGTAAATCTGCAAACTCAGAATGTTTATAAATAAAATGTTTATTGTAGCCCTTCACAAAATGAATAACATTAAAAAAATTAACAAGGTAATCAGTCATGATAGACAGAAGCTATAATGGGCTGTTGTTTTTGAGAACTTGTTAGTGCATCCTTAGTTTGAATCCCAGTCCTTTTTATTGCCTATGTTAATTCTACTTATTTACCATTTTGACATGCTCTAGCCCTAAAAGTTTTCAAACTGGACCAGTGAATATGTGTATGTGAGTGCATCAGTGCGATGGTCATATGGTAGCACTTCACCTAGACTGGTTTCTAGTTTACATTCAGTATTGCAAAAACTGGCTTCTGACTCTACAACCCCATTCTATGAAACCAATTGGCCATGACATATTTTATTTAACAGCTCCTTCCTGAAGCAATTACACATATACATTTTAATCACAACATGTTAATCATCATCTTAACATGACAGGTAAGTCAAAGGAGAACCAATAGTTGTTGTTTAACTCCTGCTTTATTGTCTTTTCCTCATAATTTAAGCACTACTAACTGTCGACTTTGAACTAAGTGGACAAGTCAGGCATGCCAGCATTTATAGTTACAACCAAGTAATGAGTTCTCACAATTCTACAAGTCAACCGAACCTGAAAAGAAATAATTCTCAAAAAGCGATGTGCTGCTTCTATTTACAATAATATAAAAAGGAGTATCTTGCATTTTTAATGGGATCTTGGGTAATGCTAGATCAAGAGTGGAAGTGCACAGCAACACACCAAAAAGAGTTAGGGGTAGGGTTGTTGTCAAACTCCTGCTTTGTCAGTTTTTCTTCATAATTTAAACACTTTGTACTGTCCCACTTTAACTAAGAGGACAAGTCAGATATGACAGCATTCATGGTTAACAACACAACAAGGGGTTACCACAATTCTGGAATCCAGTTGTACCCAAAAGAATTCTGGATTCATGAGAACAGAGACATTAATAGAGAAGCAGTATGGATGACGGATGGTGACAAAAGTGTTACTATTTTAAAAAAATGAATAAACCTTTGCTTTCTTCCAATAACCCATTCAACAAACACACCTGGGGAAGGAAACACTGGCTACATTAACTAATGCATATAATGCAGAGCAGTGACAGGTGAAGTCATCATTCCACACTGGATCTACGCCATCATTTTTTCCCTCATAATTTTCTTTGTTTGGACAATCAACACCGTGAAAGCAGAGGCCTTGTAGCAACTCTATTCTGAGACGAATGTTTTCAGTAGTGTTGTTTTAACCTGGGCAAAGAGAGGATGTGAAGTAATGAGGTGATATAAGGTTAACAGCCAAGTGTGCTATATTTAAAGCATCAAAAAAGGAACAAGTGAAGACAAAGACAAAACATTTTGTAAGCAAATAAGGTATAATAAAGATAAATAAGACCCATACTGTAGGTCACAAATATGAGGTGTTCAAAATGCTTGAGAAATATGTGAATTGATCTTTATTATATAGTACCAAATCAAGGTGATATATAGAACAAATAAGATCTAAATCTAAATTTACTATAAAGTTGAGAAATATTTATGATACATAAAACAGTTCACATCAAAGGAAGAAAGCATTGATGACTAGAAGGGGCCAAGATAGGAAATGGTGTTGAGAACTTATAGCAATGTAAGGCATTTAAGGAGTTAATGCAAAATAAACACCAACAAGAGTTAGGGGACTTTAGTATAGTCTTGAATACCATGTTATGGTAGAAAAAGACTGAAAATGATAAAGGTTTGGGGGTTCCATCTTGTATAATCTCTCCAACAGTCAAACAAATGAGAAAATGAATAGTCACAAAGGACTGTGGCATAAACAATAACTGACAAGGAGAGTGAAGGCTCAGGTTTTATAGGTGGAGGACAGGAAGGGGTGGGATCTCAGGAGAAAATGAGGTCTGCAGGAGGGTGTGATGTAGCAGTGGAAGTGGACGGAGTCTGAGCTGGGCTTTCCTTCTGGTGGTCTGTGGAAGAGGGAGAAAAGGCATTAGTACCCTTCATCAGCCCTTAAACTGCCTCCCATGTGCACGTGCATGACAATGTTTAGGTTAGTAAAGTCTTGCAAGCATAACTGGCAGTATAGTCCCATAGAATAGAAGCCACAAAGTAAAACAATTATCAAGAGCTTCATAAAGAATTGTTAAGCGCCCAACCATAAGATCTTCAATCTCTCACAGGTTGATAATGGGTAGACATTACAGATGTATTCTGGGTTGTTACCACTTTACATTACAGTCATTACAGTGTTACAAGTGTTTTTGTTTAAAATAAGATGTCATTTTAACCAAGATATTTGATGTATAACTTTATGTGTTTAATCTGAGTCTAGTCTGAGTCTGAAAGGCAGATGACTGAAATTAAAACTTCCACAATCCAAGCGAGAGGTAATAAAGACATGAAAAAAGCCTTCCACGTTGCACTAGAAAAGGTAGTGATGGACTCTAGAGATAATGTTCAAGAGGCTACATGAAGTCTTAACTGCAGCAAAGATGTGAGAATGAAAACCCAGACACCCCACACATCTGTAAAATATAAGACTAAGACATTTTATAGATAATGATGAGATGATTTGAAAAGGTTTCTTGTTGTGCATCATATACCACAAGTAACAGTTATTTTTTGTTAGTGGAAAGTTGAAGAAAATTTGCATTTACTTCATCAGTTAGAAAGCTTATACAAGGCTTCTGTACATTTTAAAGCAATTTATATACAATTGCATATTATCATTGCCTCCCTCTTTCTCTGTCTCTTGGGGGCTTAAGGGCCATTTCCTGTGTTTATTTGGGTTTCACAGTTTCCCCCCAAATGTTCATTTTATTGGAGTAAAGATGTGCAAACTTAATTTAAATTAAAATGAACTTATTTTACGACCCGGTCCATTGTTTAATTATAGCATAAATATAGTATGAAAAGGGGCACTCAACAAACACATCAAAATCAATTGTTAAAATAATTATTATTTATTTGTTCTATTTTGCATTTTTTTAAAAAAGACCATATGAAACAATTAAAGCTACATGAAGTGAGAATGTCGTCCATTTTGCCTCCCCTATTGTCCGCATTTGAATAATGATGTTAAAAAATATCATACACTTCTTTCATTTTAATTAAGTGAAGCAAAATACTTAGACTGGAAATATGCTTTTAAAGATTCTTAACAAAATTAATGTATGCACTTGTTCTGGTTGTAATTTTGGTCTTAGTGGCACAGTTAGAAGAGACTGGTGAGTTGAATCGGTATCAAAAGTCTAGTTACCGTCTGTGGCTGGTGATGCGACTTGTGCTAAGAAAGTGGTGGATTGGTTGTGCCAGTCTGTTGTTTCCCAGGTGGCAGCTATTGCTTTTTGATGATGATCTTTGTAACAGGTTTAATCTGGTTTGTAATCTCACAGTTGGGCAATAAGATTCACTTCATTTTTGTCGATGGCTTGATTAGAATAGTGCTACTACTATCTACTCTATAATCAAACACTATGGACATGTGATTGGTGTCTCAGAGCAAGCTAATTGATCAGTTTTGTCTTTGGTGTGATTGGTCAGTTTAACTTTGATGATGCAATTGAAAGCGCAAGTTGAAGGGTGAGAAACACAAGGAAGAGAAAAGTCCAGTGTGGCCATTAGAATGTCTCAGTCTGTGATTACAGAGAAAGCTGCAGTCCTACTTTCACTATAACAGGTCAAGGTGGCTTCTATAAATAGCTAATAATTGTTGAATACACATTTGTCACAAGGTTGTATGTTTGCTAATATCTGAATGCTTATTTGTGTATTAGTTACAATAATATTTAACAATTCAAAGGAAATATATAACTAAAAATATGAATTCCATTTACAGGGTGGATAACCAAGTGGAAGCATTTAGATTGAGGAAACAAACTAATTTACAGGAGTGGCACAGTCGTTACTGGTTTTCAATCTAAACAAATTCTTAATTAGGAGTCAATTTTCTGTGCTAAAGAAAAAATGTTTTTATTCAGCTTGATAGCTGTTTCATATCATATTGCTAATATTGTAGATTTTCCTCATCAGAGTACATTATTAAAATGTTTTTGTGGACAAGATGGTTCACAGCATTCATTTTTTTTTCTGTCTTACAGTTTTTCATCTCCAGTTTTTTATTGAAATAGATGATGAACACATAAAGGCTGTTGACTTACAATTTGGCAACAGGTTACAAAGAGAGATAAAGACTTTGACTGCAGCTGTTCAAGAATAAAAGAGGCAATTAAGGCTTCTGAATCTTTAGTCAGTTATTTATTATTTAGCCCAAAACAAAAGTTTGTAAAAATCATCTTCTAATTAAGTGTCCAGTTATCATTTTATGAAATACTACGGCCACAGCAGGCCTGTAGGAAATGAGTCTGACACTTCTGTTGTAGATATTAAAGATCAAACACAAAATCTTTAGGAACAACCTAAGCACAAAAGAGAGTGTCACACCTTTAAAAACAGTGGTTACAAGTGACTAAAGTGGTAGAATAACACTCTTCTTAATTCATCATTCATCTATCTAAAATAGAAATTTTATGCCATGGTACAAAGGAGTTCAGATAGCAAATTTTTAAAGAGGTGTTTAATATCCAGATGTTTAAAGCAATTGAAATAAACAAAAAGCTGAGGTTCTTTTTGATAGAAAAGGAAAATTAGAGATGGAGAAAACTAATGGAACAAGTTCTAGTTTGTACAATACAGGAACAACTCATTCAGGCTTGAGGGCAGCAGGTACCAAGCGTGACTGAAGGGACAAACTGAGGACAAGCCCAACAATAGGAACAGGATAAATAGAGCAGGTAGTGTGCCAATGAAAAGGAGGATCAGAAACATCAGAGAGATTATAGAGTCAACGTTATAGAAAAGCAGGGTGAATCATGGTGAGATAGAGACATAGAGACAGGACTGATCTTAATTAGAAAGAAGGAGAATTTAGGAGTGGTTAGAGACAATGTTGTAATAAGAGAGAGAAAGAGATGGGGTGCCAATGTGGTATGTCATTTAATGAAAGGTATAATGGGTATCGGTCAATAGAATAACAGAAAAACAGCAGGACTGTTGCTCTTATCTTGAAATCAGTAATTCTTTATGCTTCTTCTTGGAAGCATCTTACTTGTGAGGAAGCATGGTCCAAAATGAACACTGACTTCTGGTCATCTTGTTCTCTATGTAGCAAAGGGTCAAGACAGAGCGATACTCTCAATTGCACAGTAGACATAACTTCTCAGTTTGGTGGGATTTTCCTCTATTCTAAGGGAAACGGGGAAAGGCAATTAAAGACTTTTTCACCTTTTTAACATTCCAGATTATTAAGTTATCAGAGGCAGTGAGACGTTTTATATTCTTGTATGTGTAACATAGTACTTTGCCACAATTGCATGAGCAGGGTAAGAGTTTAAAACTGGGGAGTCATGAAGCAGAAAACAGTTAGGGGAAAATCATGTAAAAGGTAGAAGAAGGTCGTGACAGAGGAAAATCTGAAGAGAGAAGAATATGATTATGGAAAACTACAATTTTACTTGGTACAGAAGTAGAGAATAAATGTCAGGAATCTGAACGAATAGTGAGGCCAATGAGTTAAATCTACTGTAGCTCTCGATAATTAGCGTGTAGGTGGCAACACTAGACAATGCCAAGCAGAGAGGGCAGTGATAGGCATGATCACTTATAACGCACACCACATTAATGACCATTAGACTATTAAATGATGTGAAAGTGAGAACTGCTATTCTGAACAAAATGTAGGAATAAAGTATCTAAAGAGCAATCTATATTTGTCTAAATATGTGTCTTTGTGTTGATTAACTCATACCTTTTCATAACTTTCAAAAACAAGTAATAAAATCACTTTGATATAGTTTTGTTTCTGTTTGTCTTAATTGATTTAAAATCTTAATTTAATGGGCCAATAAAGTCTTTGAAAATGTCAACTGGTGTTATTATATATGATTAATTATTCTATATGATTAATCCAGTTCAGACACACAAAGAGAAGATTCTATTTTAGAAGTATCAGCTGCAAGGCAAAACCAATACTTGGGCACATTAACCCTATGCCAAACAACCTACCATCCATAATTTTGGGATTCAGGAGAAAAAATCAGAACCCACGACATCTGGATTAAAAAGGGCATCAAAAGTAACTTCTTTACAGCTTGAGTTCTCCTGTTAGCTCATAGTATAAAGGAGATGTTTCTAAGGAACTGTAGTTCAGGGTTTATGTCTGCCCACTGGTAGTTAACGCAGTGCAAATATAGGATGGATAATGGTGTGATTGCACAAGTATTACCATAGAAAATCCATTTACCATCAGCAGGGACCTCATGTATAACGCCGTGCGTAGAACTCGCACTATAGCATGGCGTAAGCACAAAAGCCGAAATGTATGCAAATGAATATAAATCGCCCTTAAGCTCAGCCTTCTGTGAAAAGACATTGGGAAAAGCACGGGGGAAAATATAAGAATTTCAGCGAATACCAAGTGGAGGCAAAGGAAAAACATACTATTTGTGAATTTCCCCTTGGGATTAATAAAGTATCTATCTATCTATCTATCTATCTATCTATCTATCTATCTATCTATCTATCTATCTATCTATCTATCTATCTATCTATCTATCTATCTAAATAAACCGTGGTATAATCAACAAAAGAACGTTGACTGAGTGACATAGCGTGTTGGAGAAACTTGAAAGCTCACATTCACAAAATTGTATAGTGCCGGAAATAAAAAAGAAGTCACATATCAAAGTCGCCGTGAAAAGGCGAGTTGTAGCCCACTGTCTGAGTGTCATATGAAAGCTTATTAGGGTACAGAGAAAAAAAGGCACACAGTGGGGAAAAAGCACGAAATGTCAACTTCAATCTCGACATTTCCACTTTAACACGTAGTTTATTTTGTCATTAAAGTAGAACATCATAAGCTTCATCTTAAAATCATCTAATTAACCAGTTTCTCAAATCACATCGTAATTAAAGTAACACGTTAAATGCTTTGTTTTGTATTTGATCTTCTATGTGCTCTATGTGTGTGAATCACTACTTGCTTCTTAAACTGGCTCTCTTCCTCCAACTGGACACAGAATCCATTACATTTGTGATATTACAGCTCTCTGAATAACTAAAATACTGAGATGTATACGTGATATCGTTTTTATGATGATAGGAGTTAAAGCACGTTATTAAACATGGGTTTCATGGCGCAGTGATTGTGTGCGACCTTCGATGAAATAATTTATTGCAGCAGTACTCAGGAGCGGCTCTAGGCTTGTGTGGCACTGGGCAGAGGAAGAATCGGTGGCTCCTTCACCTGCCAATGTCAGTAAAGTAGCTTATGCAAGGTGGATGGCCACTGCATAGCCGCCTCGTGCTCTTGACACAAGCATTTAACTTTTGCCGAAATTTGTCGCTGCGTTTTTAGCTATTTTGTTATTTTCTCTTTCTGTTTTATATTCAATATATATTGGCGTAGCCGCCACTGCAGTCCTTGCTTTTCTTTCCCCAAATACCCAATCACCACACAATCAGCTCTGTAATAGAAGTTAAGCCATCTGTAAGCTTAGAGCCGATTCTTCAAAACGTTTAAGGAACACTGAAATATCTTCGTAGTACATGTTTAATTATTCTATCCTTCACGACACTCCCAGTGAAGAATATAGATTATTTAAATGAAGTTAGTTTTATCTGTATAATATAATAAACATATTTTGCTGCATTTCACCTTAAAAATTATATCGTCATCATATGTTAATACGCGCATTATAAAGTGGCTCAGGTTGTGCGATATTATAACTGTAGTGCAAGTTTACAGTGGGGTGATTGTACTTATAAGTACAAACAGTTCTACAAGGAGCAATTGATTAAGTGCATTTATAGTTCTTGGGATGAAACTGTTTCTGAACCGCAAGGTCCGTACAGGAAAGGCTTTGAAACGTTTTGCCATGGCTGAGACAGCGTGTCCTTGAAGCTGTATACCGATAATTCTCTTTCCGATCAGCTGCTGCTGTGATTCACACTCAGATACAGTGATATAAATACTCCGAGTGGTGCAGTGAGAGTAATATGGAAAAAGATGATCTGCTGTGGCAACTCTTAACAGGAGGAAACTGAAAGAAGAAGAAGAAGAAGAAGAAGGTGCAGTGAGAGTAACAACGCTAAAGCAGTTATGGTATTTGGAATACTATGGCTGTTCCCTGGACCAATATATTGTTACAAGTTGATTACAATCAGATGCATTACACTAATAAACAATATGCAGTTAGTTTCAGTGTATTTATAAAGCCACGTCAGGAAAATAAGGTGTAACCACACAGGAACAGTAGCATTGCTTTGATGCTGGGTGCCGCCAGTCTGCAAAACCGAGCGGAGAACTTGCGTAGGACAAGGTATGAGGTACCGTGGAAAAGTGCGTGGCTTTACGCCAAGTGTAGGTTTTATACATCGCAATTTGAACGTGGAAAAGTTCTTACACAACATTTCTGTGCATACGCACCGTTTATACATGAGGCCCCAGGTGAAGTCCTCCCATACTGTACCAGATATTATACTATTTAAAATAGTTAAAATAATTTTTTGAGGCTGATTAGGAGAAGAAAAAGATCAAAACAGTTAGTTTGAAAGAAACTGAGAATGAAGCCAAGACGTGAATGCAAAAATTTCAGTCGGAAAAACAAGCAAAGATCTAAGCCATCAAGGTATTTGAAATGTAGAGGTTGGAGAATACCCTTAAATTTAGAAAGAAAGGTACAATAAAGGGTTTTAACCTGTTGTACAGTTAGCATTAGGGTCATTATCGCTGTGACTCTGCCACTGTTAAATGTGTTGTAAACAAAGATGGTGGGAAAACAAAAGTAATTTTAACATAAATACAATAGCTGCCAAAATGGTTTGAATTAAATTTGCAAAACCTAAACTAAAGAAGGTTTTTGTGAAGAATTAATACAAAAACATATTGATCTCTAGAGTTTCCATTAATCCAAATACATAACAGATAACAAGAAAAAAAATGAGTGTATAGTCCATTCATAACACCGAGTCTCGGACTCAGGAGCTGTAAGGCAGCAGCACTGACCACTATATCACCGTGGCGTCCAAAAAAAAAGGAATTTAAATAAATATTTTTTATTTAATATTGAGGATCTCTGTGATTAAAAACTTTGTATTAGTTTTCAGCTTTAACTCTAAAGCTGTGTTTTGGCAGATAAACATACACTGTAGAAGGGCTGCCACCTCCGCAGTTCAGCTGGGAAGTGGTGTCTCATTCTGAGCACAATTTTCGGTTACAGTTTAATTTTCAGTAGTTACCTCAGTTTGCATGGTGATTCCTTTGGATTCTTGTCTCCCAGTATCTCATATTCTGTAGGAATGCTGGCAGGTCAGAAATGGGGTCATACTCATCCTGGAAGGCCAGTGACACTTCACAGCAGAGCGGCAATTGTTCTCTATGTTCCTGTTTTTGCTCTTTCTGAAAAAGCGACTGATTGTCAGGCCACCCTGGAATTAGTTTCATTTGCCTGCCTGAAAATGCAGTCGCTTCTTGCTGAAGTGTAGATGGTTTTAACATAAAGAGAAGCAGTGGCATCAGGTCCCTGAACTGCTCTGTTAGACAGACATAATCATTGTATTGCAGCTGTGGGCTCCAGGAACCATTAATACAGCCATTACCACTATAAAGTGAATCTCCCACACAACAGCCTGCAGACCTCTAATGACACATGACTGCGTGTGGTTTGGAAGGCAAAATCAATTTTTTTTAACTCCCATGACCATTCAATATTCTTCAAAATTTACTGCATGTGTATGTTACATTCTATAACTGTCAAAAATATGTATTACATTTTAAACTGAACCAAAGCTACTTTACATTGTTAAATCAATGGTGTGCTTTTTCTGACTTGAGACTTTATGTTTCCACTTGACTGCCATCAGCGAACAGGATTTAGTGGTGGCAAAATGTATGTAAAAACCCTTAAAGCAATTGATTAATGTAAAGTCTTTTGCCTAATCCCCAACACAGCATAGTGTGCCTGTAATGCAGAATATGCTGGCGCGTAAATAGCTCAAGGTATTTTTATAGCTTAAAAATAAAAGTTGCCAGACACAAATGGCTATATTTAAGTGTTCAAATATTCTTTAATGTCACAGCTTCCATATAAATGACTGAAATGTACACACAATTTAACAGAAGTGTGCAGAGGAAAAACAAGTGACATCTACTGAATGTTAATGATTATTCTTTTATTTATTTTCTGAACCCACTTACCCAGAACAAAGTCACATTGTGCCCGAGTGATTTTTGAAATATGACCTCCTTGTCTATTCATCCCTTTTAAAGAATTCTTCTTCCAATTCTAAAACACAGAGTTAAAGCCAATCTCGGCAACATCTGTCTGTAAAAGAAAATGAGACAGCTTTCCACATAAAAAAACAAAATAAACAAACAAATGGTTGACCACCGATGTGACCTACAGTGATTGACCTTCTAGAATAAACTGGACTTCCTGTTATGGTAAGGTTTTAAAGGCTAATTCTGAAGGGGTGGAGTCAGGGGCGGGACTAATCTGATGTAAGCGGTCTTCTTTATGGCGTTTCTCCTTCATTCTATGGGGGCAACAGGAAAATGGGTCAACGACGGTAACATTCCTTCCTTTTCCCTGTTAAACCATGAAACTAGCCCCTGTTAACGAATCATTAAGACCACTTGTGTGTCAAGACATACGACAGAAACCTATGTGGCTCTGAGTTTAGGGATCTTCACTGGCAATCAGAAGGTTGCCTGTTCAAATCCCGTAAATGCCAAAAGGGACTCTGCTCTGTTGGGCCCTTAAGCAAGGCCCTTAACCTACAATTGCTGAACGCTTTGAGTAGTGAGAAAAGTGCTATATAAATGCAAACAATTATTATTATTATTATTATTATTATTATTATTATTATTATTATTAATGTTGAAATGGTACTCACTGCTGGGACACATTCAAGTAAACACCCCCACTCATACCAGACCAATTTAGAGTCATTATATTGGAGGAAGATTTCATATTTAGAGGCAACCCTCGTAGCTACTTAACATTGGCATAACGTGTTCTTAGAATATGTTCACATTTGAGTCCAGAAAGCTTAATGTGTGACACAAATAAAATAACTGGAGGAATTATCAAGGAAAAGACTGAACAGCAAATGGCAAGAACCGGAGTGTTATTGAACAGGGCAATATGGTATACACGGAGAAGGTTGTGTTTATCTAATATACTGGAATTCTATAAGAAAGCAACCAAAGAATATGACATGAGAGGTACATATGATTTAATTTAACTTGATCTTCAGAAGGCTTTTGATAAGGTACCACGTAAAAGATTAGTGATCAAACTAAAAGAACAGGGCACAGTCTCTAGGTGGGTACAAAGTTGGCTCAAATACAAGAAGCAAAGTGTTAAAGTAAGGGGAACTTTTTCAGAATTCAGTGATGATAAAAATGGGGCCCACAAAGATCCCTCAGTGCTGGTGCTACTGTTCTTTTTCACATACATAATTTTCTGGACAAGAATATAAATAATTAGCTGCTTAGGTTTGCAGATGACACCAGACTAGGTGGAAAGGTATACAATGTAGAAGCAGCTAAATTTTTACTGAGAGACTTGGACAGCATACAGGCTTGGGCAGATTTCTGACAGATGAAATTTAAAGTAAGTAAATGTAAAGTATTACATGTAGGAAGTCAAGATATTACATTTGAATTCACAATGGAAGATGTGAAACTTGAAAGTACATCTTATGAGAGGGACCTAGGAGTCATTACTAGCTACATCCAGACAGTGTACAGAAGTGATCAAGAAAGCTAAAAGGATGTTAGGTTATACGATATGTCACAAGGTGTGGTGTGGAGTACAAGTCAAGGGAGGCCATGCTTAACTTTTATAACATACTAGTGAGGCTTCACCTGGAGTACTTTGTTCAGTTTTGGTCTGCATATTACAAAAAAAAAAAGTATAGCAATGCTAGAGAAACTTAAGAGAAGAGCAACTAGGCTGATTTCGAGACTGAGAGATTTTAACTATGAGGAGAGAATGATGGTGCTGAGTCTTTTCAGTTTAAGCAAATGGAAATTAAAAGATAACATGACTGAAGTGTATACGATTATGAAAGGAATTAGTAAAGCAGATCCAAGCTGCTCCTTTAAAATAATTTCTGCTACAAGAACAAAGGGACACGGTTGGAAACTTGTTAAAGACAGAGTTCATACAAATGATGGAAAGTTTTGCTTCATGCAAAGAAGCATAGACACATGGAATAAATTACCAAATACCATCGCTGATGTTGTTTTGGACAGTCTACTATAGATGAATAGTATGTTGAAGCTTATTGTTTGAATGGCGTTACAATTTTCTAATGTTCTAATATATTAGCAAACTAACTTTATAAACGTTAACAGAACTGTGTACATAGTTATCAGTTTTCTCTTGGTATTCCAGTTCTCTTCCCACATCCCAAAGGCATGCAACTGTCAAATTTTAGGTGGGCCTGTGTATGACCTGCAAAGGCCTGTCCAGAGCTGGTCACTGCTGTGGGCCCACTGCTGCCAGTATAAGTTCCAGTCCACACATCCCTGAACTTTACTGATCATATTTAAGAGTGTTATCTTCATCTATCCCATTTCTGAATCAGTTTACTTTGCTACTGGACGATGAGAAACCAGAAGCTGCCCCAGTGGTATTTGACACAAACAAGGCTCCTGCTCTGGGCAGGACACCACTGATACTGGGGAAATTTACACATACATGCTTGTCCATGCCAAGCCACTTTCAAGTTATCAATGAAGTTAACACTCATGTCTTGCAAGTGTGGAAAACCCCACTGAAGCACAGTAAGACCATGCAGACTGAGCCAGGAAATGGTGTTGCATCAGGCTACAGTGCTAACTTGGGCACCAGAGTTTTACCCCATTGCTGAAACGTACCATGTTTTTTATTTTCTCTTGGGCGTGAAGGTCTAAGTAACTTTTAGATTTTTTTCCTCAATTGTTAATCTGTTTAATTTTACTAGATGACTTTTAAAATTGAATAATTGTATACACAAGAGGAGAAAATTATTTTGATTGAATAATCCACTGCTCAGCAGGTGACTGATGGGCCAAGGGTTTAGTATGGCAGAATAAATAAGCAACACTGTTTAGTTGTGGTAGCAATGTCTCTGTGAGTTTCCGATTTATCTATAGTTTCCAATAAGTTTCCAGTTTACTTTAGGCATGGTGGATGTGCTGGATGTCCTAATCTCTAATTCCAAATCATAGCTGAAGCTTCTAGGCCTCCATTTGGTTCAGGGGGCCACGTTGCCTGATAAGACAAACAGGAGCACAGGATGGACTCTGCTTCTTAACAGAGGTTTGCTTTCTGCTGCACCCTTCCATTTTACTTTTGTATCCAATATCTGTAGTGGTTTATAATCATAAAAATAAATCTCTTTTGAATTAACAGCTTCATAAGTGGTAAAACATTTCCTATTTTTAAATACAGCCAATATCTGTTTGATTTCTTATATGTTTGGCTACCACCTAAAAAGAAATGCACTTGTACAAATAATACAATTAGCAAATCAGGGCAGTATTTCTAATAGAACCATTCACTTCAGTAGTTTCTTTCTAAATGTGACAATGGACCACTAGCTGAACGTGTAAATGTATCATCTAATGTAATGTGCTGAAGCAAAGGTTAATTTTTTTTTTACTATTTTACAATTTTCTTTTTGAGGAAACTGCAATGCAGCGCTCCAACTCTTCTGTGTGTCTAATTAATATCTTTTCTGCCACCTTTAGTGGGATTCTTAGAGACCACATTCTTCATGGGTCAGAATGTGTCTTATATTTCTTTTGACCTTTTCTTATTTAAGAAAATGCAATGTGTTATATTTCTAACCCTGAAACTGACATGAATTAAACCTTGTTGGTTTGCCTATAGTGCCTGATGAGTTGGAAATGTGTGGCCCTTTTCATGAATCTGCAAGGGGGGACAACAGATATTCAGAGATGCCTTTCTTCATGCACAGGCTTAGCATATATTGTTGATTTGTCTGTCTTCTAAGGAGAAAGGGCTCGTATGTTCTTTAATACCCCACACTCATACTGTACAATAAATCAGCGTTGCTAAATTGTTTCAATTTTACATGCAGTATGTCAACTGATCCTTTAAGAGATGACCCTCTTCCAAAAGCTAACACCTTGAAGATGACACCAGCTAGTCATAGAAGCTGTTGTACTCAACAAAATATAAAACGACTTTGTTTAAATTATTTAGCATATTTTATAATAACAACTATTTTTTACAAGTAGTCTAATCATTTACATATGCCTACAGTGGCAGCAGAGAGGTAAAGTGATTACACATTGAACCAGAGAGCACCCACCTTTTAAGCCCCTATTCTACACTGCCCCAATGATGCATACCTATGGCCTTCTTGATGGAGCCATTTCATAATGTTATATCCTTGCTTTGTAGAACATCAGAGGGACTGCCAGACGGGCCACAGAAAATTGACCAATTAAGAAGGAGCTAAACGTTATATATAGCGCCTTACTTTAACGTATACTGTATATTAGTAGAATGTACTTTAAAATGCAGAAGTGTGGTTCAGATGTCTATAGATAAACACATAACCTTTATTTAGAAGAATATTGCAATTAGTGTCAAAAGACGTTAGTCTATTAAACATTTATTACTTTCAAGTTTTTCTACTCACATTTTATTACTAGACATTAATTTTCTATAGAACTTAAAACATCCTTAACACCCCAGATTTCTTTAAATATATCTATTTGATTAGCTATATTATAATATGCAAATTCAACCTTCAAACTTCTGTGTCTGGGTACTTTAAACATTAAATAATCTGTGGTTAGTTCAATGGTATACATATTTCTTCTGGTTTTTAGAAGCCCCCCTAAAAAAAGGTCAGTAAATGCAATTGCTAGCTCCTCAAACAATAAAGCAATACAATTAAACATAGATAGATAGATAGATAGATAGATAGATAGATAGATAGATAAAACACGTACATGGTGAGTTTTAACTTTTATAGAGTGTCTTTTATATCAAGTCTCTGTCCGCTGGTTAGAGATGGCCACACACAAAAAAAAAATTCATGTCTTCACGTGAGTGCTATTTTGAGTTGGCTACAGGAATCTGCCTATTTCATTTTGAAGATTTGGTAAATTCTATATTCTGTATTCTAGTGTGAAAGCTAGGGGGCGCCACAGAGCCCCAAACATGAACAACAAGCACAGTCCCAGGTTCAAATTAAGTTGGATTTTATTACAAATACTTTGTACAAACAAATAACCAAGTTGTTTCCTCTTCTTTCTCCTGCTCTCATTCTTTCTCACTGCTATCCTCCAGTTGCTTGTTGCCATCTGTTCTCCCAGCTCCAACTTGCCTAGACAAGGCAGCACACTCCTTTTTATTGAGGACCTGGGAGTACTTCTGGTGCCAGGGCTTTGGCCTGGTCGGAGAACTTCTAGTTCATAAGGAAGTCCCAAATAATAGGGAGTGTATCTCCCTACAGCACCCTCTTGTGGCACACATGGACCCCTGCAGGGCTGTGCTACTAGACTACAGCTCCCGGCTTTTCCAGATGGTTTCCGAACACACACCGATATTCAGGGCCACTGCCATCTAGCGTCCTGGGGGAATAAACATCCCCCAGAGACAGTCCTTCCCTATCCTTTCCTTTTATCCTGGTCAGGGAAGAAATTACAAGCACATCCGGTCGGGACACCTGTCCATCTGCCTGGGGATTCCTTTCCGGGTAAGGAACCTTCCTGTCTTTTGGCTGGGATGTCCGTCCATCTACATGGGGAGTCTCGTTTAGGTAAGGGATCTTTCTCTTTCTTAGCCAATAACCTTTCCCTGTCCTGGTTGGGATGCCTGTCCATCCCGTGTGGCACCTACAATAGATAGGTAGATAGACAGATATGAAAGGCACCATGTAATAGATAGATAGACTAGATAGGTGCACAAGAAGTAACCCTCAACACAAAATAATTTAATGGAAGCCAGCATACTTGAAAAAGAAAATATTTATGTGTAAAACAGTGGCACAAGGAATTGGATTAACACAATAAGGACTAAAGTGTCAAAATAGTGACCCAGCAAATAACTTTAAATGTAAATCTAGAAGCATATAACAATATCATTCAAAAATTTGCCATGTACCACTGGGGTATTGCTGTATAGGATTCTTGTACAAGAGTAGTGAGAACAAGGGAAGATTTCATCCTGGGCAGAATGCTTGCCAAATACAATTCAGTCCTTTACTGTATTTTTGTTTTGTTAAGGAAAGATTAATATGTAAGTAGAATATAACAGACCAGGAAGAATCACAGCCTGGGCACTGTCTGTGGGAAATTTGCTTTGCGTGCTCCTTCATACGCATGCATGTTAGATTATATGTAGACTCTGAATAGGCCTTGTGTCATTGCAGTAGTAATATTGTCATATAAAGTATACAGTGTTTGGCTAGATATGGCTGTGGGAAGCCCATCCAGGGTTGCTCCCCGACTTGTATCAGCTGCCATATCCTCATAGCTCTGCAGTGGATCAATGTAGGTAAGAGAATGGATGGTTGGATGGATGAATGAATGCTACATTGTCACTTATAGGGGCATTAAAGCAATGACTAGCTTGTCTAATGTCTCTTCCTTCCATGTTTTTAATATTTAGGCCTAGTTAGACAATATAGTCCCTCCAGTGAACTATTGCTTCTTCAGACTTTGTCTGTTGCCTCAAGCCCAATGCCGATTTTGCCTTCTCACAACCCTGCAATTATGTAAAGTGAGTTATGGAAATAGAAAAAGATTTCAAAATGTGTTACTAGTTTTTATTTTGTGTATCTAAATAATGTTCTTCCTGAATAATATGGGATATGCGTCTAGTGTTTAGTGTGTTATGCAAAAATTTTTCAAGGGGTTTTTCATAAATTGAAAGCTTATCACGTGTCTCATTTTTTTATATCACTCTTCCAAATGAAATGCATGAAAATGCTGCATTTGATTTGCACACTCATCTTGACACAACACACCCGTTTAGCCCTTTTGTCAACTCACTTCTCATCTACAGCAATAGCAATAAAGGAAGCACTGCTTTGTACACTCCTGCACTTATGAAAACCAGCAGAACCAGCAAATCTGACACAGGGAGCATGAAAGCAATAAGTTATTGTTGCATCAGAAATTGTAAGCAGTAACATGGCATTCTGCTCAGGGCTTTTACTACAGTTGTGGAAATCTATCGAAATAAATGAAGACTGGGTCAGATCTCACAAAAATGCAAGGAGTAATTCCTACAGTAGGCCAACAGAGATCTAATAATGTTGTTTTCTCTCCCGCTCTTACTTGAAGAGAGCTATCTCCCGTATACAAAAAAGTGAGAGATCCCAGTGGAGGCAAAAACAAAGCCCCGAAGCGGCGTAGACTTCTCATTGAATTGAAATTATGTTGCACTTTTCACATCACACAACATCGACTGAATGCAGCTGCTTCCAGCAGTTCTCCACATGCCACCTTTCATTGTTTAAGGGTTGCTGTGCACTTAAATAAGGCATTTCAGATTGAAAGGCTTGACTCTTCTTTTGAAAAAGGACACCATGATGGGCTTATTTATCAATAGCTAAAAAGGCAAGACAACACTTTCCTGAAAAAGCACATCTTTTTCAGCCTGCCGATTCACCATCAGATGATCCCGCAGGTAATGAGTTTTAGTAGACTCGCCAGTTTTTGGAATTGTAGGTAAATCTGAACAGCATTTATTCAGTTCAGTGCTTAAGCAGTGGTAACTTATTTATGTATATTTAGCTTCTCTTTTGTTTATAATTTACATGTGGATTTCTGTTTCTTAGAGTGTGTTATTGAAACTGGAATCTGGAAAAGACTCAGTTCAGTTCTTTGCTCAGTAGTCTCTAAGCTCTTAAGTTAAATAAAGGTCAGTCACACATATGCTACCTGTGCTCTCAACCCCACTTTGAGAATAAGTCAGGGTCACAGGCAGCCGTAACCTATCCTGGCAGCATTGCAGAAAGCAGTACCCCATCCCAAACACACACACAGACTCACAGACAGTGGACATAGCCTGACAAACATGATGTTAACTATGTATACATGGAGGAAAATTCCAGGAGTAAAATTCTCACCAACACAGAGGAGATGTGCAAACAACCATTTGAACACAAGATACCTCATCTATGAGGCCGCAGTGCTGACCGGCACACCACTTGAAAGGTCTGCTTTACTATGTTTATTTTATTCAGTGTACTTTATAGATCACAACACCACAAAGCAAACGAGAGTGCAATTCAACGTAACAAGCACAACACTATTCAATTAGTGATAAATTACTGTACAAGAAATCAAACTTGATATAGCTTGCCCAAGCAAAGATGAACTTGCAATGTATGAGAGCAGAGTAACAGCAAAATGGATGACAGTACGGTAGAATCAAAACCAGGACAGTTAATACTGAAGAGTTAATTAAGCGATACAGAAACAGTTACAAATTTACATGATTAAAGAGCAAAAGTGAAAAGGTGACTTTATAAACGTGATTTGTAAACAGTCACTTTAACAAGAGAAATGATACGGGTTTGGGGTCCCAGGCAAGAAAAAAAAAATAATTTTTGCAATCAAAACTTATACAGTACTTAGGCAGTACAGTGGCACAATGGTGGCGCTGCTGCCTCACAGTTAGGAGACCCGGGTTCACTTCCCAGGTCCTCCCTGCATGGAGTTTGCATGTTCTCCCTTTGTCTGCGTGGGTTTCCTCCAGGTGTTCTGGTTTCCTCCCACAGTCCAAAGACGTGCAGGTTAGGCATATTGGCGATTCTAAATTGTCCCTAGTTTGTGCTTGGTGTGTGGGTGTGTGTGTGTGCGCCCTGTGGTGGGTTGGCACCCTGTCCAGGATTTGTTCCTGCCTTGCACCCTGTGCTAGCTGGGATTGCCTCCAACAGACCCCGTGACCCTGTGTTAGGATATAGCGGGTTGGAAAATGACTGACATGGCTAACTTATAGTGGTACATCTCTGAGTAAAAATCTCATTGTATAGAAGACCAGGTATTGATCAGTGAAAATGAGTAACAAGTGGATTTTTACTGATGAAGGTTAAGGCAGAGACAGAGTGGGGTTAGCTGTTCTCTTCATTCTGATCAAGTATCAATCCCCAAAAAATTACAACCAAACACTTCTACTGATTCATCTGCATCCAGCCCTGCAAGTAGGCCCTCCAACCTGCAGGGAAAAACCTGGGGGTTGGTGGCAGAATTGGCACTCCAGCCACCATAAAAAACCTCACACTGGCCATCTGAACTAGTGTAGTGCTGAGGTGTCACCCATTGCATGGCTGCACTCATGTCCTAATCTGGGATCCTGAGTTGATTTGTCATGTGGCAGGTGCAGCAATGATCTGCTATCAGTAAGTGCGCCTAACCTCCTCCTCCTCCTCCTTCTACAGATGCTCACTTCACTTTTAGTAGTAATGACAGTAAATGTCTCCACGACTTACAATGAGCTGACTAAGGTGGCAGAGTGATTATCATTTCTGTTTTACAGATTCCATGCCTAGGGTCCCAATCCTGTGCCTAGATTCAGTGTTTGTGTAGGGTTTCTTTCAGGTACTCTCATTTTCATAACTCATTCAAAAGACCTTCAGGTCAACTAGTGATATGAAATTGGTCCAGTGTGAGTGTGTGCCCGGTGTCTTGTCCAGATTTGTTTCCTGCCTTGTGCCATAGTCCTTGCTCTGGCAGCCCATGACCCTTTAGCTATAAAAAGTATTCACCCCTTGCAAATTTTCATGTTTTATTGTTGTACAGTATTGAGTTTCAATTTGGCTTTTTGGGCACAGATCAATGGAAAAATATTGATTAATGTCAAAATGAAAACAGATCTCTGCAAAGTGGTCTAAATTAATTACAAATCTCAACCACAAAATAATTGATTGTGTAGGAATTCACTTACATCAAATCCGTATTTAGCAGCCATAAGAGCCCTGAGTATATGAGCACAAGTCTCTATCAGCTTTACGCATCTTCAAATTTTCCATATTCTTCTTGGCAAAACTTTTGAATCTCTGTCAGATTACATGGAGGTCCTGAGTGAACACCTTTTGCAAGTCCAGCCTCAAATTCTCAATTGGACTGAGATTTGGACTCTGGCTGAGCTACTCCAGGGCATTGACATTATTGTTTTCAAGCCATTTCAGTGTAGCTTTGGCTTTATGCTTGGGTTGATTTCTTTCTAGAAAGCAAATTTTCTCCCAAGGCCACGGGTTTCTTTTGACTGCATCAGGTTTTATTCCAGGATTTCCGATTATTTTGCTACATTCATTTTATGCTGCACCCTTTAATTTGATGGCCAAAACAGCTCAATTTTGGCCTCCTCACACCATAGAACATTCATCTGTCTGACTGCAGAGTTCCTCATGTGCCTTCTGGCAAACTCTAACTTAGATTGCACCAGTCTCTCGAATCTTCCTACTGTAACTTGTAACTCCTTCAGAGAGCTGTCAGAGGCCTCTTGGTGGCATCCCTCTCTAGTCATCTTCTCAGTTTTTATGGACAGTCTGCTCTAGGCACATCTACAGCAGTACCAGACTGGACTATAAAGAATATCCAGTAATTTGAATATTTGTTTCTATTTGTCCTCTGACATGCTTTTCAGCTACCTTTTTATGGACTGGCTTAGAGTGTTCTTTTGTCTTCATTGTGTTGCATAGCCCCTGATATTGAGTCACAAACAGGCTGGACCTTCTAGATCAGTGATTCTTAAACTCTTTTGAGTCACAGACCCCTCTAAGAACCTGATGAAAGCTATGAAGGACCCCCTTCCCCAGAAATATTCACATAAACGCAACTTTGCATGCAATGGATATAATTTACTAGCAGAATACCCGCGCTTCGCAGCGGAGAAGTAGTGTGTTAAAGAAGGTACGAAAAAGAAAAGGAAAAATTTTAAAAATAACGTAACATGGTTGTTAATGTAATTGTTTTGTCATTGATATGAGTGTTGTTCTCATATCTATCTATATATATATATATATATGTATCTATATATATATATGTTGTTCTCATATCTATCTATATATATATATCTCTATCTATCTATATATATATATATACCCGCGCTTGGCAGCGGAGAAGTAGTGTGTTAAAGAAGAAAAGAGAAAGAAAAGGAAACATTTTGAAAATAACGTAACATGATTGTCAATGTAATTGTTTTGTCACTGTTATGAGTGTAATGCTGTGATATATATATATATAGCAAAATACCTGCGCTTGCGATGTCATGTGTTAAAGAAGTTATGAAAAAGAAAAGGAAACATTTTAAAAATAATGTAACATGATTGTCAAAGTAATTGTTTTGTGTATTTGGCGGCACCATCACGAAGTTGTTTTCGGCAGCTGCATCAGAATATGTACCATGACGTCTGACACGCCTTCTTTTTAGTGTTTTCTCACAGCTTGGATTGCTGCTGTCATATATATACACACACACACACACACACACACACACACACACACACATACATACATACATACATACATACATATATATATATATATATATATATATATATATATATATATATATATATATACATATATACACTGTGGAAGACTGCCGGCTTCCGAGGCGATCCGCACCCCAGGCCGACAGGAGGAGCTCTCAGACAGCGGGATCGTGCTCCGAGGTCCAGCAGGGCCTTATGGACTCTGTGGTGTTTATACACAGCCCTGCTGGATACCTTGGCGCCACCAGGAGTCGCTGTGGGGGACTTATGGGCTCCGTTGTGCCTTATGACCGGTGCGTACGCCACGGTCATGTGACAGGAAGGTATGGCGTGCTCCCCGGTTGAAGTAATGGACTGATTGCCCTGACCCGGAAGGAGTAGGGAACTGTGGACTCCTGGGACAGGAACACCTCCGGGTCAGGGGCTATAAAAGGACGCTGCCTCAGTCCAGACACTGAGCTGTGCTGGGTGGGAGAGGAGCAAAGTGTCTGGGCGAGGAGGAGAGGTTATTGTGTGTTGATTAGAGTGTGTTTATTTGTGGTTTATGAAGAGTGTGGAAGGTGCTTGGTGCACTGAAGAAAATAATAAAAGGTCCTGTACTATTACCTGGTGTCAGGAGTCGTACCTGAGGGTTCAAGGGTGCACTACTGCCCCCTACTGCCACAACACATACATATCTTCATATCTACATATCTATATACATATCTACATATACACACATATATATATATATATATATATATATATATATATATATATATATATATATACATACATACCTATCTACATCATACTGTATATACACACACATACATACATACACACACACAAATTATATATATGTGTGTATGTATGTATGTATGTATGTGTGTGTATATATATATACACATACATATACTTGTGTGTATGTTTCTATGTGTCTATATGTGTGTGTATAGGTTTGGTCACTGAGTGCAAGGGAAAAATAATAAATTATAGTCTATAAGTTATTAAACAGTAAAACATTAACGTTTTAAGAAGTACAGGTACATTGAAATAACATTTTCTATGTGAACGTTCAATTTTGTGCCTCTGGTAATGTGCCTTACCGGCATTTAAAGAAAATTAGTTTTGTGTCCTCTGCAGTGTTAAGAGAGAAAGGCTTTGGTTTGGGATAAAAGGAAAAAAGGTGTAAAGAAAGGAAAGTTGCCCTTTTCTTTTATATAGTATAGAGAGATGTGTTCGCTGACGTTATGATCGCCTTTTGGGGTCGCGGTGGGTCTTGTGTAGACTGGTGAGACGTCCCGCCATTAATCGGCTGTGATGGCACTGTCAGTCCTGCACTCGTGCGTGTCTTCATAATTCGAGGTGAGGACCTGATAATCGATATCGTGCAAAAGAAAGTGTGAATCGCCTTAATATTATTTTGCCGTGGTGTAGAAAAGGGGTCCCGTGTTTGCACTTGTCTGGGCTATAGCGCAGGGGGAGGATGAAAAAATTAAAAGTGCTCACTTTGATTTAAGGCAGAAGCGCAGTCAGCGTCTCAAAGGCGGCACAGCTATGCGCTGCGCGCTGGCTGCTCGACATTTGTTGGGCAGGAGACCCCAGTTTGCAGACACGTTCATGATATCAAAAGTCTCAGCGCTTTTGGAGGTCATTCATATATATATATATATATATAGCAAAATACCCGCCTCTTGGCGGAGAAGTAGTGTGTTAAAGAAGTAATGAAAAGAAAAGGAAACATTTTAATAATAACGTAACATGATTGACATTGTCATGAGTGTTGCTGTCATATATATGCATGCCTAAATAAGTCACCCTCGCTTTGCTCTTACTTTTTTACCGTTCATTTAATCATGGCTAGTGGCGGAAAAATTATAAAATGGAAGGAGGATGGCTTTACCAAAACAAATATTGATGGCGAATCGATTATTCATAAAGCTTGAATTGGTGATCTGTTTTCTGTGTTAACCTCATATTTTTTCATACTTCTTCTCAAACTAAGGTGGTGCGAGGGTAAAATGAATCGGATGCGCTGATCAATGTAATCGGTGTACCAGGAAATCATGCATTGACAAAAGCTCCCTTTGCTTGTAATGCAAAGTGTGATTAAATGCATTATTTTTTAACGCGTTATGGAGCACATGCATCGAAGCTTCTTGGCTGTGCTTGTGCTAAGAAAAGGAAAGATTTTAAAAATAACGTAACACGATTGTCAATGTGACCTTTTGTAAGTAGTGCCTGGAGGATTCAGTGTGTAGAAACTCTGGAGACAGCGTGTGTATTAACTTGTGGATTTTTCTGTGAGTATTTGGTGGCAGTCTGACGAAGTTGCTTGAAGACAGCGTTAACTGAGCTCAGCTCAGAGCAAAATGAGGTGGGAGGGGAGATGATGACGTGACTCCCCCACCCGCCTTAACTGTCAATCCCCCACAAACACAGTCTCTCGGACACACCCCTTCACCTACAATTTTAACTTAGTTGCAAAGTGATCAAAACTCTCGTTTATATCCTGCGTCCTCTCATTAAACTTGTATCCCGCATTACCTGTGGGTATGTGAAACGCCAGCGGTAGCCTGTCTATGAACTTAATTTAAAGTTTAGGTTTACACCTTGCTTTCTTTCCGAGCTGGCAACACTCATGAATATGGTAGTATATGTCACTCGCTCACTTCTTATTGTTTCGCTGCCTTCTCAATTATAAAATGCATGTTTTCTTAAGCGCTTTTTGGAGGTCTTCCTGGTTTTCTACGCACTGCGTTGACAGTCAGTTAACGTGATTACGTGGGAGGCATGATGATGTCCACAAAACTCCGTCCCCCCACGTCATTCCAGCTCAACTCCATTACAGTTAATGGAGAAAAATACCTTCCAGTTATGACCATTAGGCGTAGAATTTCGAAATGAAACCTGCCCAACTTTTGTAAGTAAGCTGTAAGGAATGAGCCTGCCAAATTTCAGCCTTCTACCTACACGGGAAGTTGGAGAATTAGTGATGAGTCAGTGAGTGAGTGAGTGAGTGAGTGAGTGAGTGAGGGCTTTGCCTTTTATTAGTATAGATTTATTGAGATTTGATTGTCTCATACATATATGACATACACAAAGTATTATTAAACAATCTAAAAAACACTCCTTTTTAATGCAAAAAGTAATGACCACTCATTATAGTTATGAAATGCAATCCTCTTGTGGAAATTAAAACAGATCTACTACTACTACTACTACTATGTTTTCTATTACCATTACTACTACCTCTACTCTAAATGAACAGTACCGGGCTGTATAGTGAATACAAATGTTAATTTTTACTGACCCTCATGGACCCCCTGAAACCCTGCTGTAAACGCTACAGACAGGTAATCTCCATTGAACTAATTCTGTGACTTCTAAAACCAATTCGCTGCACCACTGATGATTTTTGTGCCTCCTATTAAAAGTAAATACTTGGGCAATCAATAACTTTATGTTTTATATTTGTGACTAATTTAGACCACTTAGCAGAGATCGGTTTTTACTTTGACATTAATGAGTCATTTTCTGTTGATTGATTTTATTCATCTTTGTCTTTGGTTTATTAGTCAGAGACACCAGTGACAATGAAAATCCTTGACTATAGGCAGCCGATCCCCATTGAACTAAAGATGTGACTTCTAAAAGCATTTGGATCCACCAGTGATTTTTTATGGGGATCTTGTTAAAGGGGGTGAATAATTTGCTTTTCCATCCATCCATTATCCAACCTGCCATATCCTAACTACAGGGTCATGGGGATCTGCTGGAGCCAATCCCAGCCAACACATGGTGCAAGGCAGGAAACAAACCCCAGGCAGGGCACACACACACCAGGGACAATTTAGAATCAGCAAAGCAGGACTGTGGGAGGAAACCCACACAGACACGGGGAGAACATGCAAACTCCACGCAGGGAGGAACCGGGAAGCAAACCTGGGTCTCCTAACTGCGAGGCAGCAGCGCTACCCAGTGCACCACCGTGCCAGCCACTTTGCTTTTTATATTTGTAATTAATTTAGACCCATTTACAGAGATCATTTTTTACTCTCACATTTAAGAGTCTTTTATTGTTGATCAGTGTCAAAAAGCCAAATTAAATCTACTGTGATTCAGTGTTGTGTAACAAAATGTGACAACTTCCAAGGTGGTGAACACTTTTTATAGGCGCTGCGGTTAAATAGATTTGTATGTATGATTGTCAGTGAAGTCTGAGAAATACTTGATAAATGATAGAGCTTATCAAATCATCATACTGCTACAGTATGTGTGATGCAACGTTTTCTTTACGAAAATATTTGGCATTTTTGATAACTCACTGCACTGACAGGTATTTATGCTTACATATGCTTACATATTTACCTTTACTTTTACTCTGTGCATATTTGGAACTGTTAACAGTAAATGTGCTTCTCTTAGTTTAATGTTTGCTTTTAAATTTGTGCTTCTCTTATATACCTTTATCTGGGGAAGCTATAGGCTTCTCCAAATGATATTTCATTGTATTGTACAGTGACAATAAAGGGGTTTGATGCAGTTGTTAGTATTAGGGTCTTACTTCATCAGGAATCTGAGGATCATTTCCAGCCCAGTCAGCCTCTGTTATCCAAGTGGCATTCTTAGTTTCCACCCATATATAGAGCTTAATTGAGGATTATAAAAGTTTCCCAGAGGCTGTGTGTCTGTATATGAGCGAGCTTTACCTACAAACGGTTCCTGCTTGTGGTGCTGTCAGATAGGCTCTGACTCTTCACGACCCTCTAATCAAAAAAGCCGGTTCAGATAATGAGAATATATGATTTGGAGCCATGAAGGTGTTATTTTAGAGTAGCATCACTAAGCTCTGTCCCAGTTCCTCTAATTTCCATATACTAACCTTTGTAAGCCACTTGCTCTATTATTAAATAAGAAAAACAAAATCAGGCAGCCCTCCATTTAACCTCAACAACAATGCTCCCTGCTTTGAGTTTTTGAGGAGTTACGGTAGCATGACATTATCGTACAAACAAAGAAGAGAAATAAAAAGGTGTTTGCTTTCTAAAACATCTTGGATAAAGGCTTGTCATATTATCATAAATTGCAATATTTGCAAAATGAGGAAATACAAGCCTTGCCTCTTCTGTAATAAATGGCTTTTCTTAGTAGCAAACAATACAGGCTTCTGTGTTTCTGAGTGAAAAAGGTTTAGCAAGATACAAACAAGTACGACGAAAATGGATCATTTAGCAAGAGATATATTATCATGAAATATAATGCTGCACGTACTTTACTACAAGGAAGGAATGCTAGAAAATGAATCAGCAGTATCCACCATTCTGGTGCACTGTGTGATTTATCATTGAGAAAAATGAGGAAGGCACAGCTGCATGGTTAATGGTGTCGACTGATAGAATCCCAAGGACAGTTGTATTAAATGTGTGAGCCTATGTGGTGAAATAGAAAAAAAAAGTCACAATAATATTTGTGCCCTGTCTGCATATATTTCTGCCATCACAATGCTTTGTTCCTAGGTTGCATCCGTTCATGTTTATGTGCTTACCTGCTTATTGTTTTCTTTGCTTGTCTGTTTTGCAGTGCCTTCACCAGTCGTCGATTTTCACGCCAGCAAAATTGAACAGAAGAGCATTATCCTGTCATGGCAAGAACCCCACTATGCAAGCAGCAATAAATCAGAGTATGAAATTAAATACTATGAAAAGGTATTAACCTATATAAATATGCCTGACCTGAAAACCCTTGCAGCACAATGGTATACTTTAGTCAAAATAATGCTTTTGTCTTTACAGCTTGTTGGATTTGGAGTGTTTTAATTTTTTTGTAATAGTGCTAGAATTTGTAAAGTTTCCTGCATTACAGAGTAGGAGTGAAATGATATTAGAATGCTTATGTGACAATAAAATAGTAACCATTTTTAATACTTTCATCACAAAATGTATAATTGTTCTTCTAAAGACGACAAATGTCCCAAATAAGACAGGCTGTGTATAGAGTTAGAAAGCGGACAGACAGTTTTGGAATAGATTGCATGCTCTTTATCTATAACGATAAGCATCACAACTCTTACATCAAAACATATGTTTTTGTTTTAAATCTGTATAATATTTGTACAGTGGAACCTCGGGTCACGACCATAATTCGTTCCAAAACTCTGGTCGTAACCCGATTTAGTCGCAACCCGAAGTGATTTCCCTCATAGGATTGTATGTAAATACAATTAATCCGTTCCAGACCGTACGAACTGTATGTAAATATATTTTTTTAAAGATTTTTAAGCACAAACATGGTTAATTAGACCATAGAATGCACAGCATAATAGTAAACAAAATGTAAAAACATTGAATAACACTGAGAAAACCTTGAACAGAGAAAAGTAACGTTGCAAGAATTCACGCTATAGGAACCTCTCGCTGTAAACACTTTTTTTTAATGAGTTTTAAGCACAGAGAAAAACATGAACATTTGAAAAATCCGTAATTTAATAAACAACCAAGAAAAGTAACATTGCAACAATGCATGATACGAACCGATCACGGTAAACAGAAGTGAAGTGGAGGTTAAAATCCAATAGAAAAAAGTCTTAATTAAATACAACGCTCAAATCAGTCTTTTTAAAAACAGGCCTGGTACATTCCTTAACTGCCTTCTCGGCCTTACGCGGCCAGCCCTCTCTCTCTCTCGCTCTGTCTCTCTCGATTGCTGCACAGGGAGAGACTGAACACGTGCGGAAATCACCGGTGTGTACAAACCGGAAGGGAAACTGGCTTGTTCGTCACCCGAGTGTGTGGTCGTGAACAGATGCAAAAGTTTAGCGAACTTTTTGGTCGTAACCCGATTTGTATGTAGTCCAAGACGTTCATGACCCAAAGTTCCACTGTACTTGTATGGTGGTGGTGTGGTTTTGTTCTTTTACTGCAGTTTCATCCTAAATCCCAAAGATGTGTATGTAATGCTAACTGGTCACCATTTAGCCTAACATTATAATTGTTATAATATACATGAATGCAGTTTACTTAGGCTTTGTCCACACTAACATATATAAAATGTCATCTCCACCTTCCTTTCAAAAGTGTTCCATCCACTTTAGCATTTGCAGATCATTTTCGAAAACTATGTCACATGCCAAAACATGTAAACTTTCCTATTGTGTACATGCATTTTTTCCAGCCAAGAGCAATCTTTGTATACAAAGGAAATGCAAAGTAAATGGAAATACTGAAAAACCTGCAAAACGCAAAGAACATCTGAAGAAAACACCATTGTCTGTATAGACAATGAGGCACAACTGCTTTTAAAGGTTACAAACGAGTGTAAGGTAGCCAAAGCCTTGGAGAATATAGACTGGGAGGCTTGCCAAAATAAATATGACAAAATATTCAAGTGCTTCAAGGTTCCATTGGCTGATGTAAAAAGTTACCAAAGGAATATTCTCACAGTGAAGGTCAAAGCACAAGGGGGATTATCACATGACTATCATACATCCATATATTTGAAAAAATCCGTTTCCCAAATCCATACTGCCACATTTTAAATATATACACTCTGAATAGTGTTCTTCCAAAAGATTTGTTCATGGTGGTCCAAATCTCAGAGTGGGTGGAAGGCCTAAACAAGTGAAAAAGAATGCACATTCAAATGTATCTGTGTTAGTGTGGACCTAGTTTCACCAGGGTTGAAGTGTCCCATTTGTACTCATGTATGAGACAAATATTTCTAAAATAAATGTAGAAATACTAGGAGAGTAAAAACAAAACAGAACAAAAGACCTGACATTGAGAAAATAGAAAGGTGAGAAGGCTATTATCAATTCTAGAGTGCAGTATCTGAAGCTGAATGATTAACTTATATATCTTACTGTCATTTTGGAATAATGGGATAATGCCAGTCTCTGACTGAAACTGACTGGAAAACTGACTGGAAAACTATAACTGACTGACTGACTGACTGGAAAACGTGACTTGTCTTCTCTATCTGGAAAGGGAAGGGTGATCGCCTGGATTGCAGCAACTACAGAGGGATAACACTGCTCTCAGTGCCGAGTAAGGTCCTTGCTAGGGTCATCCTCAATAGGATCCGTGATCACTTGCTCACCTACCAGTGACCGAAACAGTCTGGTTTTACACCTAAGAGGTCTACCATCAACCACATCCTGACACTGAGGGTTTTCATGGAGCGCAGACGCAAATAATGGCAGAGTTTCTTTGCAGCCTTTGTCGATTTTCGCAAAGCGTTTGACTCAGTTGATCCAGCTGCCCTGTGGGACATCCTGAGGGTCTGTGGGATCCCCTCGAGGTTGCTGGATATCGTGGCTGGCCTGTATACTGGTACTGTGAGTGCTGTGCAGAGTGGAGGCAGGACCTCTGTATTTTTTAAAGTTGATTCTGGGGTTCATCAGGGGTGTGTTCTTGCTCCTACTCTGTTCAATGGACTGGGTGTTGAGCAAGGTCGTGGGGTCCAGCAGCTGTGGGTCATCTGTTGGTGAAGAAAGATTCACGGATCTTGACTTTGCTGATGAAGCTGTGATCTTCACAGAGTCAATGGAGGCTCTGATCGGGTGCTCAAGAGACTGAGTGAGGAGTCTAAGTGTCTGGGCTTGTGAGTGTCCTGGATAAAAACCAAGATCCAGGCCTTTAATAACCTCTTGGGCACAGCCATCAGCAGTGTGTCTGTTTGCAGAGGGAGTATTGACCTTGGTGAGAGGTTTACCAACGTTGGCAGGGACATTCATGTCTCTGGTGACTCTTCCTACGAAGTCACTAGATGGCTTGGGAGAGCATGGGGGGTCATGAGGTTGCTGGAAAGGGGTGTGTGGCATCCCAATATCTATGCAAAAGGACGAAGGTCGAAGTCTTTAGAATTCTGGTGCTTCATGTCCTGCTAGATGGTTGAGAGTCATGGACGCTATCCAGTGAACTGAGACGAAGACTGGACTCCTTTGGTACTGTGTCTCTCCGGAAAATCCTTGGGTACCGTTGGTTTGACTTTGTGTCGAATGAGCGGTTGCTCATGGTGTCCCGAATGAGGCACATTACCTGTATTGTGAGGGAGCGTCAGTTACAGCACTATGGCGATGTGGCGCATTTCCCTGAGGGTGATCTGGCTTGTAAGATCCTCATTATTGGGGACCCAAGTGGCTGGACCAGGCCAAGGGGTCGCCCACGTAACACCTGGCTGGGGCAGATAGAGGGTCATTTCTGGAGGGTGGGACTGGACCGCGTGTCTGCATGGGGGGTTGCAAACAGGGATCCCGAGTTGTTTCGCCGCTCCCCAACTTGACTTGACTTGTCATTTTGGTATTGTATGACTACATGGTGTAACAGCAACAAACAGTGATTAGAGAAGTATTGTGGTGCACTTACTCTGTAAATTTGTATATAAATATATATACTGTATATAAATATATATCTCCCTTAGTGGATCTCCAGCTGCAAATATTAACAGTATATATATATATATATATATATATATATATATATATATATTGTCACAAAACGAGACAAAGACAGAAAAGGTTTGGGGCAGCCACCCATGTAATTTGGTATCCTGGCTGCAACTTCGTTTTCTTTTAAATACCAGCACTGAAGTGCTTACAACAGAGTCCAAAACAAGACTGACACAGAAGGAAAAGGGAAGGCTTTTAAAGGGGAGACAGGAAGTGAGGTCATAAGGGTCGGGCACGTGTTCATTGTTCATTGGTTTAGTCCCGGATGTGACATCAGGGGGGCCGGAGCTGGCAAGGTCTGTCTCCATTGGCTCGGTCCCAGAAGTGACGTCCAGAGAGACAGATGGAACCTACAGGGGTCTACAGGGAAGTGAGAAAGAGAGTTAGTGCGCTCTGCCACATCCCGGCATGGCTCAGAACTGCCTTCACTCGAGCCCTTTAGCTGCCTCCCATGCGCGTGTGTGACAAGGCCCCCTCAGCCCAGACCCGTCGGGTCGGGCGACCTTAACCGAGAGGTCGTAAACCCGAGAGAGCATCGGCGTTGGCATGGAGAGCACCCGGCGATGAACGGCGAAAACTTGTACGGCTGCAGGTCAAGAAACCACCGGGTGACCCGCGGATTCGACTCCTTGTGCAGGGCCATCCACTGTAGAGGTGCATGGTCCGTGACAAGGGTGAACTCACGCCCAACAGGTAGTACCTCAGCTGAGTGATCGCCCATTTAATCGCCAGAGCCTCCCTCTCCACCGCCGCATACCTGGTCTCCCGGTCCAACAGTTTCCGCTCAGGAACATGACGGGTGTTCACACCATCGACACTTTGGCTCAGCACGGCTCCCAGGCCTGTGTCCGGCGTCCGTCTGGAGGATGAAAGGCAAAGAAAAGTTAGGTGCCATCAAAATAGGTGCGGACGTAAGGGCCTTCTTCAAGTCACCAAATGCAGTGTCTGTTTTGCAGTCCATACCACAATGTTCGGGCCCTCTTCTTTGTTAAATCAGTCAAGGCGCGCTTTCTCCAAAACCGGGTACAAACCGGCGGTAGTACCCGCTAACCCGAAAGGCTTGGACCTGCCGCTTGGTTCATGGACGGGCCATTTCAGAATGGCATCAATTTTGGAGCACTGTGGCCTTACGGTACCCGACCCACCAGGTAGCCTAAATATTTGGCCTCGCTTAATCCAAAGAAACATTTCTTGGGATTAATCCGGAGCCCGGCCTCACCAAGTGTCCGTAATACCGCTTGGACATGCTGTAGGTGTTCCTTCCATGTGCTGGAATAGATGACCACGTCATCTAGGTAGGCAGCACTGTATGAGTTATGAGGCCGAAGCACTTTGTCCACCAGACGCTGAAAGGTTGCTGGAGCCCGTGTAACCCAAATGGAAGGACACGATACTGCCAGTGTCCGCTAGGGGTACTAAACGCGTTTTTCCTTCGAGTCCGTTAAAGGAACCTGCCAGTACCCTTTGTCATGTCAAGTGTGGTCAGGTATTGAGCCTGTCCAAGCCTCTCGAGGAGGTCGCCCACGCGTGGCATTGGATAGGCATCAAATTGGGAGACTTGGTTAAGCCGACGGAAGTCATTGCAGAACCTCCAACTCCGCCAGGCTTACCGACGAGCACAATGGGGCTGGACCAGGGACTATAACTCTCCTCAATTACACCTAGTTCCAGCATGCGCTTGATCTCAAGCTCCACTTCAGCCTTTTTTGCCTCGGGAAGACGGTACAGGCGTTTCGGACAACAACCCGGGCTCTGTCACAATGTTGTGCTCAATCAGAGAGGTCCTTCCGGGTGTTCACTGACTACCTCTCGACGGTCCGGATAACTGTTTCCAGCTCCTGCCGTTGCCTGGGTCTCAAGTCTGCGCCAAAGTTAAGGTCGTGTGTGTGGCGAAGAGTGGCGGGCTGGCGGAGGAGGGATCGGGTCCCTGTCCTTCCACGGTTTCAGCAGGTTCACATGATATACCGCTCCTTTGGCCGACGATTGGGTTGACTCACCAAATAGTCGACCAGTCCCTTCCTCTCCTTAACTTCAGGGGGCCCTGCCAGTGGGCAAGCAACTTAGAGTGGGAGGTAGGCACTAGGACCATGACCCGATCTCGGGTGGAACTCCCAAGAGACGTGCAGCGGTTGTAGTAGCGAACCTGTGCTGCTTGAGCCTCCTCCATGTGACTTTTAAGGACAGGCGAATCTTTCCAAATCTATCGCGTAACTGCGCGATATACTCCAGTATGTTAGTGGTGGGAAGAGCCTCTTCTTCCCAGCCTTCTTTCAAAATATCCAATATGCCCCGAGGTTGTCGCCACTACAGTAGTTCAAAGGGGAGAACCCGTGGAGGCTTGTGGGACTTCCGATAGGCAAAAGGACGAGGGGAGGAGCTGATCCCAGTTCCTTCCATCCTCGCTGACCACCTTACGTAGCATTTGCTTGAGAGTTTGATTAAACCTCTCTACTAATCCGTCGGTTTGAGGATGATACACGAGGTTTTAAATGCTTTATTTTCAGTAATCTGGTAGTCTCCTTGAACGTCTCCGAGGTGAAGGGGGTCCCCTGGTCTGTCAAGACTTCTTTGGGGATCCCCAAGCACGCGAATACCCCTAGTAATTCCCGTGCGATGGCTTTAGAGGTAGCTGAGCGCAACGGAACAGCTTCGGGGTATCGTGTAGCATAATCCACGAGGACTAAAATGTACTTGTGTCCTCGGGCTGAGGGCTCTAGAGGTCCCACCAGGTCGACCCGATTCTGTGGAAGGGAACGCCAATCAAGGGAATAGGAACAAGAGGAGCACGGTCCCTCCTAGGAATCTGTCGCAGTTGACACTCCGGCAGGAAGCGCCAAAGCGGCGAACCTCCTCATTAATTCCTGGCCAGTAAAACCGAGCTTGATCCGCTCCAGAGTTTTTTCGGTGCCCAGGTGGCCACCTAGGAGGTGGGCGTGTGCTAGCTCGCAGACCTGCCGCCGGAAGGTACGCGGCACTAGCAGCAGCCTCGTCTCCTGCCCGTCATGCATTGCTACACGGTAAAGGAGGTCATTATCTAACACAAAGTAGGGGCCCTGTGGCATCGACTGACTAGTGCGCTGGCCATTGACAAGGACCACTGCATTTTTTACAAACTTCAGGGAGTCGTCATTCCATTGCTCCCTTTGAAAGAAGCCGCGTCTTTTTAAATTGAAACCGCAACACGGAGAGAGGGTCAGCGCCGACCTCAATGGGCGTGGTTTTCTCCCGCTCCGCCGGCGTTGGTGGATGACGTGTCAGCCTGACGCGGCCCGGGAGTTGCCACGTCAGCCAGGACGGCTGCTTCACCTCTCTCTGCCGGCTGATTACACGGCGTGGAGGCAGCTTGAGACGGTTCATCTCCGTCCATAACGAGGCCCAACTTAACCCCGGAGTGGTATGTGTCTCACCGCTTTTAATGTCAGACCAGTCCCCCTAGTATCACCGGGTGTGGAGGATCAGGAAGGATTGCCACGGTTACTTTCTGGACTGATCCTCCGTAGCTAATGACACAAGCGGCGGTGCTGTACCAGCGGGGTTTCCCGTGGACACAGGTTATACTGGTCTTGAATTTTAGCCATTGTCGCGTAGCACAAAGCGGCGGGCAACAATGGAAATGTTGCTGCCGGAATCGAGCAGAGCGGAAGTTTTAAACCCGTTAACGATCACCACGCCTGTATGCGGGACCGCCAACGGGTTTGTCAGAGCACACCAAGCCCTCCTCCCCCTCCACCTGCATTCCTCCTCGCCTCCAAGCGGTTTGCGTGCGTGCGCCGCGACGCCGATGCAAGCTCCGGGTTATACAGGGAGGGGCTAGGTCTTGGGACATACCCCGGCTGAGTTTGGCAGAAGGACGGTTCTGCTCTCCCAGAGTGTGAGGCCGCCCTCTGTGTTTCCAGAAGCTCTATGAGCCCTGACATGTTCGTAAACTGCACGCCCCAGACCGGCTGGGTGAAGCCCTGGGGAAGTGCTTTCAGGAGCAGATAGCACGCTACCTGCTCAATGACCTGGTAGGGCTTGTTTTCCAAGGGCCGTAGCCACTGCCATACTTTTGCCCATAAGGACCAGGCTTGTTTACTGGTCGGCCTCTCAGGGTCCAACCTCCACTTCGTTATTTTACTCACCTGCCAGTCTGGGGCACCCCAAGGTGGTAAAAGGGGCTGTGGTTTCACTGGGGGGCAGGCACTCTCCCCCAAGAGAGCATACTGAGTCCCTCTTGTCTCCCCCTCCAGGGCAGCCCACCTGGTGAGCCCCACCCGCACACTCCCTGGCCTCTCTAGATGGCCTAGTTCTGCGTGCTGGGAGCGGAGCCCGCACCGGTCTCGCCAACCACGGGCACCCTCCCGCCTGAATACTCGGCCCGCATGCGCCCCACCTGGGTGTTTTGCAGGTCCTGTCCCCTTCTCTTCTGGGACTTCTCCATCCTGCCGACTACGCCACTGTCACAAAACGAGACAAAGACAGAAAAAGGTTTGGGGCAGCCACCCATGTAATTCGGTATCCCGGCTGCAACTTCGTTTTTCTTTTAAATACCAGCACTGAAGTGCTTACAACAGAGTCCAAAACAAGACTGACACAGAAGGGAAAAGGGAAGGCTTTTAAAGGGGGAGACAGGAAGTGAGGTCATAAGGGTCGGGCACGTGTTCATCGTTCATTGGTTTAGTCCCGGATGTGACATCAGGGGCGGAGCTGGCAAGGTCTGTCTCCATTGGCTCGGTCCCAGAAGTGACGTCCAGAGAGACAGGTGGAACCTCCCGGTTAGGTCTACAGGGAAGTGAGAAAGAGAGTTAGTGCGCTCTGCCACATCCCGGCATGGCTCAGAACTGCCTTCACTCGAGCCCTTTAGCTGCCTCCCATGCGCGTGTGTGACTATATATATATATATATATATATATATATATATATATATATAAATTACGTAGAAGGGGTGGGGCTGGTGTCTAAGTCAGTGTGGTCGTGGGGTGGGGGTGGGGGATTGGGTGTAAAGTCTAAAGTTTAAGTTTATTATGAATATGTTCTTCTTAAGTTTGCATATGCTGGATTTATGTCCAAGTGTCTGTTGATGGCGTTCTCATTTGATAACCAGGATTCAGCCAGCTCTCTGGCACTTTTAGTACTGGCTTTAACTTTTACTTGTACATTGTCCCAGTTAAATGTATGTGGTGTTGAATGCATATTTTACAGGCTGACGTAGCTGCCAATTCTTTCAATTTCACATTGACTCCTACTATATTGCCGTAACTGCAAGTGACAGACACCACATATAGCTGGCGGCAGCATCATTCACTTCTATAACTAGTCCAGTGATGGTTTGAATGATGTCTGGTTTTGCAGAAAGGATTTTCCTTTGCAACAGGTCATATTTATTTTTAACAATGTAAAACACAACACACATTTATATATTTAACAGATGTCTCTTAGAAGATTTTTCAGCCAAAGAAGTTTATCCATTATAGCCACAGGCTTGCTCTCTATTTGAGTGGGTTAACAAGTGAACCATTGCTCTTTTCTGTTTGAATGCCAGTCTCTGCTCATAGCTCTACCTCCTGAAGGTGTTGGTTTGGTTTAGAAATTTCAAATTGAACGGACCGTCTACTTGTCCCCCACAACTTTTAAGGAAAATTCACTCATGTTTGTCTCAAGGTGTATATTTTATACGTCATGCTGGGGATCATGTTATGCAACAACTTTGAATTTGCAGTAGAAAGACATAGACTGATAAACATAACAAAAGCAAAAAATAAAACATATAAATATCAAATTATTCCGAGTCAGAAAAGTAAACATGACAGAAATAATAAATGAAGTGGGTGTGTCTGCACAAATTTTCTCTGGGATTGTCTGGTTTCCTGTCACATCCCAAGATGTGTTCATTAAGTTCAGTAGCTAATCTAAACGGCCCCATTGTTTGTGTGTTAGTGTGAGAAAGAGTGTGCACTGCTATGAACTGGTATCCCATCCGAGTTTGCATTCTGTTTTTGGGGTAGGACTATTGCCGAAACAGGCTTTGGCTCATCACAACCCTGTAATGGATAAAGCAGTTTGAGAAGATGAATTGATTACAGTTAGTATTGTGCTTGTTTCCATTTAAAACATCATAAACTCCTAGGAGAGTCACATCCTACTTGTGTTTCTTTATTCAGCCACTTGGTGATTATTATATTAACTGATCTAATTACCAGCTCCTTCCAATTCATAAGCTGCTCAGATTTTTCAGGTAAAAGACAAGCAACTGCACCGCCGTTGCAATTCTACTGGGGCTGTTCAAACTGTGACTGTCCCGGATTTTGCTTGTAATTATCAGCACAGTCATTGAGCCCCAATTTCTCAATCAGTGGCAGATGGTTGCATAAAATAGAGCTTCTTGCTTAATTAAATTTCTTCTTTCTGCTCTTAGCTAACTGAGAAAGAAATAAATCGAAATTATTGTGCTTTTTGAAGAAATAAAAAGAAGATAGGATTTTTATATGCAGGAGAGGTTTCCTGAATATTGGATCATTTTTCTATGTTATTTCTTTTTAAATATACATGATAGTGCACTAGCAGGTCCTTTGCTACCTACTCCTGTTCACTCATTGATTAAAGGCTGCTTAAATAACAATTCAGAGTGTATTAAAATAAAAAACGAGCATGGAGAAAGAGAACTATGTGTCGAATATAAAAGAAATAACACCCGTCTCATCCAGTTCAAACCCATGAACCAACAAAGATGTATTCAGGAGGCAATGAACAATGGGGGGTGACTATGCTCCAAACCATCTCCAATTCCAGAAACAGGCAAGGAGATCAAAACTTAACAAGACAAGATTTAACAGGAAAATAATGAGAATTTAGCAGAATAAGCTGAAAACAACTGCAATCGAAATCCATCCCTTAGTTTATTAAAAAATGGCAAAGCAAATGATTAAAAAAATGGACAATCATATTCACTGACAGTTCATGAAGTTGATCTCATTTCAAAAACTAAGTCCAAGAGTTTCTCTTAAATAATGTAATGTTCAATTCAAAGGCTAGGAACGAGAACTCTTTGTAACTCTGTTGCCTTTGTAGCACCGTTGCAGCAGAGTTTCTGCTTTCACCATAATCAGAAGTGAACTGCCCTTCTCAGGTGTCATCACACTTTTAGAATGTTCTGGTGATATTTGATTGGAAGTGGTGTCATTCATACCAATGAACTCCAGGGTTATGACTGACCCCCTTTATCCATTGACCTTCTTGAATGTGTCCTCTGGTGACTTCCAGTCATCCATCTGGAGTTCTTTGTCTTTACCCTTTGAGGTTTCCTTCTGTCCCTAACTCAGACCTCATGGGAAGGCAGAGTGAATTGTGACAAATAATAGAAAACAAAATGCCTGTAGTAACCCCAAGAGGATGGTTGGGGTTATTATCCCTAAATATTTGTGGGTTGGCTTGTCCATTTACTCATACCTCTGTTGTGTGCTTAAACAGTAAAGCACTCCCTTTAACTTCCAAGCTCTTCTTCTGTAATTCTGGCTGCCCATTTTCTTCTTGTCACTCAAGCTCTTGGCCTTTCACTCCACTTTCATGGAAAAATGTACACTTGAGACTTCACAATAAGTCAGCTGCTGCTCATTCTTTCTTATTGTTCCTTATGTTAAACAAAAGTCCACTAATAACCTGCACAGTGCTACAGAGAAGATGTAGAGGTGTACAGGTAGTGATACCTCCCTGTTCTGTCTACTGAAGGGCTTGGTCTCTACTTATGTGCTGGTGAGTAAGCAAAGTTATAAAGGGTTCTTTATATGGCAATACCAGTTTGTTCCTGGTGGATCAATCCAAACTTACTACAGGGAGCAGATGGCATTATAAGGCGTGGTGCATTATAAACTTCTAACAGTTCTTTAATTGATACTTATAAAAGCAAATATCTTATAAAAGTAAATCATAATAAACTCATAAAAATAATCCTCTGAGTTGGTCAGGACTGCTGCCGTATTTATATATGCATAAACAAATATGAGTAAAACATTCCTTGAGCGTAACGCAGCTGAGTAATCAAACAATCCTGACAAATATGTAAATACTAGCTGTGTGAGCCCGTGCTGTAAAAAGCCCGGGGTCCTAGAAACTATTGAAATCATCAGAAAAAAAATTGAAATGTAGAGATGTCAGGTAATTAAAATTAACTACTCTGGGCATCTCTGTCCTAGGAGGATTCATTTTGCTGATGTGCTCACATCGCTTGTGCATTAACGGCAGGAGGAAAAGTAAAAGGGATACCATTTTCCTGATGTTAGCGGCCAAGCGACTTTGTCTTCCTTCTGAGGTTTTGTTTTGCTGATGTGCTGGCCTTGCTTGTGTTATTAGTTTCCAAACGAGTTTTCTGTTTCCTCAGAGGTGGAGCCCTTACCCCAACTTCACATATCACTTCCGGGCCGGACAGACACACACACTTCCACGCATAGATATATATATATATATGGTACTTTTTTCCTTCCCCCCTCCTTGAGGATTTTGGAATATGGAGAATCTATATTTAAGGTTTATACTAAGCTAAAAGAATTCATTAAAATTGTTAAAATATTTATGGATGTAGTGAGAGAGAACATGCAGGTGATGGATGTAACAGAACAAGATGCAGAGGACAAAAAGATATGGAAGAAGAAGATCCGCTGTGGCAACCCCTAGCGGAAGTAGCCGAAAGAAAAACATTTTACAACTTATTGTGACATAATTTTGTTTTTCATGGGCATCACCATTTTGGATTTAGCTTGCATATGGTTGCTAGCCACATTGCTATGCAAAACAACCAGAGGTCAAGACCCATTGTTTAGAGGGCACAAAAGTCAGTAGTCATGTGCTCCCTGATTATCCAAGATTGGAGAGAAATCTAAAATCACTGAAAGTATCCAGATTAGTTATAAACTTCTTGGTTTCTGAATTTATGCAATGGTGTTTTGACCACATCTTCGTTAAGTGATTTGGCTGTGATGACAGATAAGCAAAGATCACAGCTGTGAATCTTTCCTATTTTCTGACAGACGTTTCATTTCCCAGTTTCTGTTTATAAACAAAATCTGTGCTTTTTCCCTCTTAAGTCATTACACTTCCAACCCTTCACTCATTTTAAGCCCCCTCCCTAAGATCACTTGAGGTCTATCTCCAGAGCCATATTTGTGGACAGAGGCAAACCTACAATTCCTCAGACTAGAGCTCCATCATATTGACCCCAGCATCTCTGTCCCCATGAGCTGTCAGAATGCAAGAAAGGCTCACTTTGTATTAAAGAATCATTCAACCCTGCCCAGGTTTAATATGTCTGTCTTTTAGTGCCCTGGGGAAGCGTAGCATTTTCCACCCTGAATATCCTTCTTTGACTTCTGTGAGGGCACTCCTGTCTTTAAATACTACTGTTACTAAGTATTCAGGTCATTTGCTGTACAGCACTCTACAATGAATATAGGCCAACATCACTTGCACAAATTTACAATCACAGTCCCATAACAATAATTTGTGAAATCTTACAAATTTAAAATGTTTTCAGATAAACTAAATAAATGCATGGTAAAACTGAATAAATTCAGTTTTATTTGCATACAAAAAAATCAAGACAATCTACAGTAAAGTCCATTAAAATATTTGTTGACAACAGAGGAAAGCATAAAAGTCATACAAAGTCCAAATTTTGATAACCTTGGCAAACTAGCTATGCAATACCCTTTTGGCATTCTATAACATCATAAGTGTATGTTGGACAGTTCAAAAAGAATAGCAAAGTCTACCCATGCCATTGTATGGGCATGGAATATTGTGTTGGCAGTGCCAGCCTATACTTTACAGTATCAGGGCCTTATTCTTTATGTCCCTGCCCTGCACAACTTGAAAAGGCCTGCAATTTTGCCTTTAACCACGCTTCCTAATATAATACAAAAAACGTCAAACAAGGAATTGTTATTTGAATGGATTGTAAGTTCCACACAAATATGTCAATGCTGCCCCTTTGTGAGGTTTAGTGTCAAGAGAATCTGGAAATCCAAACACCTGTACCAGTTCATAAGCACCACAAACAATGGACGATGTTGCATTAAACATCCTAACAGAGAAGCGGTATTATTATTTGAATAACATATTGGTTGGAATAAAATCCAACAAACATAGGATTTTCTTTAGCTCATATATAACAGCTTTCATTAATAACCCTACTGAAATCATCAAAACAGTTGAATAATTTCAACTTTAAATTAGCTACTGCAAAGACAAACAGCCAATCAGAAATAAATGATGCGTAAACATGTTAAGTATATAGGCCAGCAGAAATTATTTCAAACCAGACAAATACATGAACAACTTTTGAACAAATACAAAGGTGTGATTGGTCTTTAAAGAAAGCAACATTTAACACTGACAAGCGAGACACATGAGTGACTTCTCAACATGACATCTGTAACTATTTAAAATTGCATGACCTATATTATGAGTTTTCATTTAATGACTAATATTCAAGTACTGTACATTGTCATCACCAGTTTAATGGCCATTTTCTAGGATTATTTAGTAACTTAACTTACATTCATATTTGTTCATCAAATGTACTGGAAATAAACAAGTAATTCTGCTTTGTACTTTTTTGTCAGTCTTCAACAATTGTAAAGGTGTGAATACCCCTGCTGCCTTTCAGCTCATTAAGACAGTCTATAAGTGAAATCTGTTATCGCACCTCTACTGCGTCCCTTTGTTTTGGCATGATGTTGAGTTGTGAAATAACTTTGCCTAACACAGTGCTGCCTCCTGCCATGTTCCCATTAGGTCTGTGCTTTCTAGGAGCTGCTTGCCTGCATCATCTATCACAATTCAATGAAAATAACATTAATTGTTATTTTATTCTTTTTTTCTTTAGCAGTTTTTGGAGTGCCATTTTAAAACAGCTGCTTTGATGGCTCATATCTTTAAAGGGCATTGCCTACATGTGTCCATGTGACTCCAAAGGCTATAATCACATGGTCATTGCTGCCATCTGTAAAATGGCAAACTGTGCCCTCAGAAAGTGTCTGCAGTTTTTTCTGTGTAAGGGAGAAAAAAAATGTCAGAGAAATCTAGTTTCCCAAGTAATTTTGCTTTGCTTTGGGCTTGCTTCCTTTAGGGTTAGGGTTAGGGTTAGAGTTCCAAGATTCATGAAAACCAGTTTAGTTGTTTAGTTTAGTTAAGTCTTACTTACCATATTGTAATGTACATTTTCATGATTTAATCTCAGCACATTAGTCTGTTATACTTTGCAGTCTTATAGACTCTTTCCACCATGGAGATGATGAGATCATATTATATTTTACTCCTTTCATTAATTGCTAAATCCATATAAGTATTGCCTATTTAATGATAAGATGTCATCCCAAAGACTTGTAATCTTTCCATATATTTTAGTATTTTTCATATCCATACAAGGTATAGGATGTGATATTGTTAACTATTAAACTATTATCTTAATGTTATGCACATGATCTCAGGCATTTGCATGTATTTCAGCATTTGCCATTGTGAACTAAGACTGTTTATACAGTATGTGAGTGCTCTCTCAGATTTGCTGCATAAAGAATGTCTTTGGGACCATTCTGGGTGTGATCTTGGCTCCTGTTTTAAAGGAAAATGCCCAACTGCCTTGTTTTAAGAGACCGCTTTTCTCCTTGAAAAGGACATGTAATATATAGTTTTGCATTATTTTCCCAACAGAATAATATTCTTGAAGAAGTGCAATATCATTTTTTATTGTTTTCTCGAGTTAAGAGAAAAGTTTTCTCAGGATCTCAAGAAAACAAAATTTCACCATTATTTCAGGCCAGCTTACTAACACATGACAACAAATGGCAACAACAATGATAGCAACTGATAAAAACCTGTGTGCTACCTACTGTATGTACACAAATATAAAGCCTATGTGCATTATGTGGCTTTGCTAGCATTGTAATCATGTAGGATGATCAGTTGCAAGTCTGCTTTTCAATACTTTGTGTCAAAGTGCAACAGCTAATGTAGGCACGATTTCAGTACCAAGGTCCGATCTGATTATTTTTGGGACAAATCGTTGTGAGATTATCATAGCTGTCCATGTGCCAAGTGTAATTTGGTTCCATTCTTCGGAGTCTCCTGCCACTTCTTTGAAAGATGCCCTCTTGGTCCAAACATGATTGCACTTCATACACAAGATCTTTAAAGAGCCACAGTCCAGTCTTAAAACGTTAAGCTATATGCTTTGGGAAGCATTTTGATCGCAAGAAAATCATTCTGTTATCTAAGAAAAAAAAATCTCGAGAAAATTATTCTGTTAGCTCCTTTCTCTGATCATTCTATATTGTTATTTTCAGTTTTAACATTATTATTTCAGTGTTTTCATCGCATCACCATTTGGTATCTTATGTTTCCATGACTAGTTGCTCGTCACAACTGGCAGAAACACGACTGTGATATTAGTTCTTAATTCTATAGAAGATGTCAGACTGCAGCTCACTGTGTCCATGTTTTTGGTTTTGTGAATAGAGGTTTGTGGTACATAGTTAGAAAACTTTTTAGGGAGTCAACTTTGTGCGCTTTTTGATAAAGTCTTTGGTTTGTGTGTTGGAGTTTGGTATTTTTGGTAGGACTGACCTTTTAATTTAGACGTCAGCCTGTGTTTTACCTTTGAGTTTCTCTCATCTCATGGTCCTTCTCAATATTGTTTGCCTAACCTCAGTTTAGGTTGTTCCATAGGTGAGTCAAAGACTGTTACTGATTTTATAGTGCAAGATTACTTCTCCTGAACAGTCTGTTCTTCATGGAGAGATGTAATTGGCAGATAGAAGAGACTATGGAGTAATTTTATGAAATGTCAGTAAAAGAATTTCTACTGCAAAGTGGAAACTTTAGAGTAGTCATTCAGTATCCAGGTAAAGAGGATATGATATGTGAATGTTTTTAATTATGATATGGTAAAACTGCAAAAATTAAATGCATCTCGTACAAATGTATTACATCGCAATGTAGTTAACACATTGCATTTCATTTAATGTTGGCATGAATAATCATTCATAGGAAAGTGGCCAGGATGGGACATCAGTCTCTCATAAGGTTCACAAGAACAACAAAATGGACTAGTCTGACAACACAATGGTGGTGTGCAAGAAAGGCTAGAGCAGACCTTATTAATGAGATGCGGGTCTTTAGATGTGTACAGCAAACTGCAGGGAATATTCTACCAGTCCATAGTAGCCAATGTGTTGTTTTCTGCTTCAGCCTCATGGGGAAGCAACCTGAGCACAAACAAAGCACAATGCCTGAACAAACTTCTCAGGAAAGCCTACTCCATCACAGGGTGAACCCTGGATATACTGAAAGCTGTTATGGAAAAGAGGATGATGGCAAGATTGGATTCCATCATAAAGATCCCCTCCAGAAGGTGCTCTCTTGGAGCACTCTTAGCTACAGGCTCATTCCACCACAGTGTGAAAGGAAGCACCTCTGGGGGTCTTTTCTGCCCAATTCAATGTTTCCACATGATGTACTTGCTAAGTTCATTTTTATTTATTTACTTATTGATTGATTGGCTGTATTATTTGTCCTGTGAGTCTGTATCCTTGTTTTATTATGTTTCTGCTGCTGTATTCATCTGAATTTCCCCATGGGATTAATAAAGCTTATCAAGCCTAATCTAATTTAATGCATGTTGTCACAGGAGGCTGGAGGTCAGACCCAGCTGAGACTCCTGGAAGGACCACCCTGGGTGTTGGGGGGACCAGATGAAAGGAGCAAGGAGGCTCAAGCCCATTGGGACCTGTGGCCACTGCCAGGGGGTGCCCCGAGTGTTGTGGATCCCAGGAAACATGCACTTCCGCCACACCTAGGAAGGTGGAGGAAGATCCTTCCAGTGACATCCGGGGTGCTTCCGGGTGCAAGGGCAGCACTTCCGCCACACCAGGAAGTGCTGCCGGGAGGACGTCATCAGGCACCTGGTGCACATCCTGGTGGAAATAAAAGGGGTGCCTCATTCCAATCAGGGAGCTAGAGTCGGGAGCAGGAGCAGGACAAAGCTCCCGGGAGGAGAGGAAAGGTGGCTGACGGAGACTGAAGGAGAGGCCCGTGGCCCATGTGTTGTGTGGAACTTTTGATCAAAATAAACGTGCATGGCATTCGACATCTGGTGTCTGTCTGTCTGTGGTCGGGCTGTTTATCACAATGTACAAGTCCACACTCATTCATTAAGAGTGAAATTAGAAATAGCATTTAACATGCACATCTTTGGGGTACGAGAGTACTGTCCTTGGCAAGCTATGAAAACTCAATATGAGGTGCTAACCACTGTCCAACTGGGCTACCCCCTGGCAGTTCAGTAAATGGCAAGTTCATTATATCTCCCTGCAGGACATTTAAATTCAGTGAACTTTTGCTTTTTTTCCCCCTCAAACGTAAAGCAGCAAAAATATCATACTGTTCATTTAATTTTCTGCAATTATCCATGAATTGGATTTTTGTTAGTTAGATGCATCCCTTCAAAAGAAACTATTACTTAATTATCTCTTTTTTAAAGTGACAATGCAGTTACCTGAATTTGATGTTATTAATTAATATTCAAAATTTTCATGATATACATTTTTAATTTTGTCAGTGTTTTCAGCTTAACGAATGTTTGATCAAGTACATTGTTTCTTAACTAACATAGCAATGTTTCCCAAGGGAGAATCATTTGCACTGATAATTACAGCTTTGACTTCCACATGCTGAAATGCAATTCTATTTGTGATAATGTTCTCCTTTTAAAAGCAATAAAAGACAAACATGCAATATTGGTGTTGCAAATTCAGAAAAAGAAGAACTTAAAATTAGTGGTATGTGGCAAGTCATTTCCTTTGCTCTGCATGTCCAGTTAGGAGCAAAAGTCAAGTTTGACATTTTGCATGCAAGCTTATTATGCACTTGTCAAAAGAAATGTATGAAAGGAGGCAGGGCGAAGGGAACTGATCCTTAGGTGCCAAGGAACAAAAAGACCTGCGATTCTCATTAGTCTGGAGCATTTTACAGTCCTTCAGGTAGATTGTTTATTGTAACACTGGGTCACTACCATAGCAATGCCTTTAGCTCCTCTTTTTATTTTTTTCAAAATGAAGACAGAATTCTGCATAGCGCATTTAATGACATGACATTATAATTTCACGTTATTAACAGAATGAAGCTGAAGGTAACTGTTAGCATTTGTGCTACTGTTGTTTTTTCGAGAAAGCTTTTTTCTTCTTTTTTTTTGTAAACATCTCATCAGTATGACAAGCATTATCTTTTACCTTTTTGTTTCAGTTAGAAAACAAATGATTTCAAGTAAAAACTGAATGGGAAAAAAGTGTAGGATTTTCACCTTAAATACATTCTGTTTTTTTGTACATTACAGCTATGAACTGTATTTGTATTATATTGGGGGAAAGTACATAAACAACAAAACCTGTAAAAAATGTATGAACCCCCTAGCCAAACTCAAACCCCAAGGAGGCCTAAATACCAACAAACGTTTAATACTAAGTATTACTAAATAATAATGAAAAGAATGAACAAGGAGTAAATAATAATATGAAATAATGAGGAAAAATCATGAATACCATAATACAATACAATACAATTAATTTTTTGTATAGCCCAAACTCACACAAGAAGTGCCGCAATGGGCTTTAACAGGCCCTCCCTCGTGAAAGCCCCCCAGCCTTGACTCTCTAAGAAAACAACAAAAAAAAAACTCCCAAAAAAACCCTTGTAGGGAAAAAAAATAGAAGAAATCTTGGGAAAGGCAATTCAAAGAGAGACCCCTTTCCAGGTAGGTTGGGTGTGCAGTGGGAGTCAAAAAGAAGTGGGACAATACAATACACAATATAGAACACAAGTAATCCTCAATACAGCATAAAAATAAAAATTTGAGAAGTATGGAGTAGAATTTCACATTAGATTATATCACATAATATAATTTGGATTGGTTTAGAGTCCTGGAGACCTCATTCATCAAGCTGCCTCCCCCATTTGGCCATTCCACAGCTGAAATAGTACTAATCTGATGAAAGGACCCCTCTTTCCCACGATTCCTGTGATCCTCCATCAGGGATGACTTTACCTTAGGCAGGCAAAACAACTTGGCAGGTGGGCTGTGGCACCAATTGCCACATTTGAGTACCTAGAAGAGAAACAGAACAGGTGAGGGTTAGTTTTCAATTATAACTATCATGTTACTTATGTTTTAGTGCTAATGACTAACAACAGAGATGCAGTCTGTACAGTTAATCAGCAGCTCTAGTCAGGATATGCTAAACTGAAGTAGTGAGTCTTCAGCCGGGATTTAAAAGCTGAAACTGAAGGGGCATCTCTTATAGTAGCAGGCAGGCCATTCCACAGTTTGGGGGCCCTGTAACTAAAAGCTCGAACTCCCATTGTTATTAATCCTTGGAATCATAAGCAGACTGGCATCTTGAGATCTTAATGTGCGCTCAGGTTTGTAAGTCATGATAAGTTCAGACAAGTAAGCCGGACTTTGATCATTTAATGCTTTATATGTTAAAGGATTTTGAAATCTGCCCTAAACTTAACCGGGAGCCAGTGTAAGGATTTAAGAACTGGAGTTATGTGTTCATATTTTCTTGTTCTTGTAATAATTCTTGCAGCTGCATTTTGGATTAACTGGAGGCTGTATAAAGAACAGTTTGAACAGCCAGTGAACACCGCATTGCAGTAGTCAATCCTACTAGAAATAAATACAGGAATTCATTTCTCAGAACCCTGTTTATTTAGAAAGCGCCTTAATTTACCAACATTTTTAAGATGGAAGAAATATGATTTGGACAACTTTGTATTGTGTGCTTTAAATGACCTGCTAGAGTCAAAGAAAACTCCTAGATTGCGGGCTGATTCAGTAAAATTAATGGGGATTCCAACTGAGCATGGACAGAATACTGTTGTGATCAGTGTCATTCCCTCCAACAGTTAACATCTCTGTTTTATCTGTGTTTATCTGACAAGTAGTTCTCATCCATCCACTCCTTTAATTCACTAACACAACTAATTAAAGACAACATCAGAGAAACTTCATTTGATCCAAATGAGAGATATAACTGTGTTTTGGGCCTGCCTATATAAGCTACTCTTCTAGCAACCTTGAGGTGTCTGTCCCAATTGACTCTGTTTCTTCTATATTAAGCACCAGATATACCCTTTATATACCATATCACTCTCTTATGGTTAGCCCTCTTCCTCCCACCAATTGATAGGTTGCTATATATTTCTGACTCCTTGCTCAAAAGGCACCCACTGTCAGTCAACTTTAAGTTCCTTGCTGGTGTTACTTCTGAAGTTGGGACAGTGTTCCCTTTGCTCCAATAACACCAGGCTGGAAATCTTTCAAGTGGCTCCTGGTAGTATCCTTGTATTCCAGAGTCTTCCATTGCCATGAAAGGGATCCAAGCTGTCTGCACTGTCTGAGGAATGGCTTAGTCACATCCCTTCTTTTCTATGGCCTGGTACTGGCCACAAGGTGCAGACTCTTCTAGTCTCCCTCTCCATAGTCACAAGGCCAGGTACCAGTTAACATTGCATAGTTTCCACCAAAGCCACCTTTTTTTTAGATTTATGTTTGTTTCCCCGTGTCTAATGCTCTTCCATGGAACACATACAGAGCATTCATTCTTCTAATGGATCCCTTTCTTTATCATTGGTATCAGCAGGATGTCTTCAGCTACTATTTATAAATAGACAGACAGACAGACAGACGGACAGACAGACAAATAGATAGATAGATAGATAGATAGATAGATAGATAGATAGATAGATCAATCACTTGGCAAAGATCTGTTTTCACTTTGACATTAAAGGGTCTTTTTCTGTTTGTCAGTGTAAAAAAGCCAACTTAAATCGAGTGTGAATCAACGTTGAATAGCAATAAAATTTAAAACCCTTCAAGACTTTTAACATACTGTTAAGATTAAAATGTGCATGTAAGACACTATCATTTTAAGTATACTGGGTTAATTCAAATAGTATTTGCAAGTAGATTGCCTAATGTGCCAATCTACACTTTAATTAATATTTTGATTTGTTTCTTTAGAACCAGGTGGATCAAACTTACTCAACAGTTAAAACAGCCTCAACAACAGTGACCATCGGTAATCTGAAACCAAGGACAGTCTACATATTTCAGATCAGGGCTATTTCTTCCAAAGACCATGGGATGTATGGCCTTCCTTTAGAAGTAGAAACACTTGGAGAATGTAAGTCTCTTCATGTATGGCTTTCAGTATGTTAATATTATGCATGCTAAATATACAAAGGAACTTTATGAACTGTGAATTCCATTTTTAGGTATGTACCATTAAGTTGATGTTACCCATTGTTTAAAATTCACAGTTAATAACCACCTTGAATTTTTTTTTAGAAATTATTCATGAGACATTTAGAAATGCACTGTAATTCTTATAGCAGTGTTGGAGTTGATGATAATTGTTTATGTTACATACAACTATTTGCGTGGGAAACAATCAAGATAACTAAAAATGTAACAATAACAGTAATAATACATAAGATTCAAAGTGGGTGCTCAGTTTGTTGATAATGTAAAGAGAGAGAGAGAGAGAGAGATCTAAAAGCCTTGTACTAAGATATATTGTGAAACAATATGTTTGTGTGAATTTTATAAAAATTAATATTTTGAAAGTTCAATCCAATATCCATCCTAATGTTTAGGATGCAGTATAGAACTGCGTATGCTAATATGATGAAGAAGATCAGTGGAGGATAAGCTGTAACAACTTTAAACATTCTTGTACAATGTCTGTAGTGGCACAGCAACGCAGTGCTTAGTGCATAAATCCAGCACCCTGGTCCATTGTCTGTGAACGTTTGCCTCTGGGTATTCTGGGATTCTTCTTACCTTCTCACAGGAATGTGGATTAGGTTATTTGATAGTTTAAACTGATTCTGTGTGTGTGAGAGAGTTGGTGGGTATGCTATGGTCCGCATCACTCTGCCTTGGAGTATGTGGTTTTGAGAATCACGTGCCAACATTTTTTGGAAATATATTCAAAGAATACGGTTTCCTTTAGCTGTAGCATCAACAATGAAATCTTAACAATAAACAACTACTTAGACTTATATTTCCTTCAAAGCACTATCAAGATGTAGAATAGAAAAGTGTAGTTATAGTGGTTTGAAATTTGTTCTTTCAAATTTTGAGCTAAATGTGAGTGAAAGCAGTGGCTTTCTCTCTGACTGTCTTCCCTATAATCTACCAGGCTACTTAGCAGTCATAGCGCCGTATTTAATAGTCCCTAACTAACACAGAACAGCAACAAACTAAATGGAGAAGCATCCATGGTATTGATTCTTACAGTGTCGTACTAATGACGTCAAGTATGTCATTTCTGAGAGTGCACTCCATAGGAAGCATTGTCACATCATGACAATGGCGACTCAAAATAACAGCACTCCAGAAAAAAACTAAATGGTGATGAATACCACACAAAGATTTTGAAGTAAGTGAAAAGAAATTCTAAAATGATAAAATATTCAAAAATTAGATTCAGTGCCTCAAAAAAACATAATGGGAAATAACCAATAACCAGAGAAAAAATGCTTAAACAACTGTTCAAAAATGGCAAACATATACAATCAAAAATAGATTGCAATATCTTATGCTACACTGCTTGCTTGTCAGCAGTAAAAGCTCAATTCCCTCTCTAAATCTAAGTGGGAAAGGATTGTCTTATTTTACCTAAAATTTCCAAAAATCAAATATCTGAGAAGGTGAATGGTTCAGAGATTTGCTTTCAGAATTTGAAAATAATTTTTGAATACTGCCCTTAAGTTAAACAAGCCCAGGGCTTCTGATGACCTTTTTGATGTTTCAGTATATGTGAGAGTCTACTTCTTACTATACACATACTCTAGATCTCCTTGATTATTTTGTGTCTCGTTCATTGAAACGTGAATGATAAAATCAACAGATTTAAATTAATAAATGCTGCTGCTTCTCAGATCCAGCTTCCTGGATTTGAATCCAGTGTGGTTGTCTCATTCCATTCAATATATCATTCTAAATTAACTAAAGAGTCTGAGCTTTTGGTGGCTTTCATTACTTTTACTAAAAGGTTTATTCTTTCATATTATAACATATCATATTATTCTCACACCTGCTCCGTCCAATTCAGGGTTACCAGTAATTATTGCAGCAACACTGGCCACATGGCATAAGATAGCACTGGACAGGGTACCAGTCTGTTACAGGATCACTCACACGGGCGCCAATTTCGAATAGCCAATCAACTTGTGAAAGGCAGTACACAGAGGAAAAACAACAGTTCACACACTTACCATATAGACACTGAATTGAAACCCATGAGGCTGGGAGCACGGGGTGGCAGCATAACCCACTGCAACACCACCATGTCACCCATATGTTAATAAGTATTTCTATGCATTAAGTTTATCTTTGCAACCAAATCCTATCATTCAGGAAATAACACATGGATGCAATATGTGTTAATATTATTACAAAAGTTTTACAGCACAGCAGATGTTTCCATTGAACCTCTTTTATTGTTAGGTTTTTCATATTCTGTTGTTTCAGCTTTACACAATGAGTAATTATGGTTGGCTTATGGAATGACACCTTACAACTTTCAAATTTGGTCATAAGCAACGACAAAGGTTGCGGTGTTAGCAGGAGTTCTCTGCAGGTAGCCAGCTAGTCAAGAAAAAAGGGTTTCAATTGTGAGGCCGCTATGAAAAATTCTGCACCTCATATTTTCAAATGAAATTAGTTCAAAGTTCAGGGAATATTCTTTTTATGACTTAATTTAATTGCCAATGCATTTTATTAGCCATCTACTTAAAAGACGCATCTGATCATTAGCAGCATGGAAATAATTTCACACAGTGAATCAACATAATTACGGGAAAGCAATCATTACATTCAGAAACTGTATTTAAAAACACACATCTTATATTAGCTTAATTATTACTGAAATTGTTTCCCCATGTTCATGGATTAAATATGTTTTCTCACTGTAATCTGCTTTACTTTAAGGACAAGTAGATTTGATAATCTATTCTTTATTTAATTGTTTAAATGCATGTTAATGCATGCTACCAAATAATGAACTTTAGATGCTGCAAGTAGGGTTGGTGACCAAACAGTTAACAAAACTATTCATTTTTTATTATTTGGCGTAACTTCTCACTTTTACAATTTAAATGATCATTGATAGCAAAAAACTTTTTAAATGTGAGCCAGTATCACTTCCAAACAACTATAAAGATTGCATTTTTCATACCGTTTTAGTTTACACATTCTTAGCTTACACATAACCCTGCGTTTGTGTACTGGATGTGGAATTTAGCTTTCTTTTTGTTTTGAGAGCTTTTGTTTCTCACTAGTAAATAGCCAGACAGAAGAATACAGACGGACACGCATTATTCACTAGCCGATTGTCTTTTCTTGTGTTTTTGATTGGGTTGGATTGACTACACCAAGAAACCTTTTTCAGTCTTCAGCCCATCAATTATCACCCACAGAGTTTATTATCAATTGCTAGAAGTTGGAATGCGAATTTGTTTATTGAGAGATATAAAAATAAACCCACACAAAAAGAGAAAAATATATGTTCAATGAAACACACAAAAAAGAGCCACTCCATTTTCCCAAACAAAACAATGAAATTCTGTGGCAGTCAGCTTGCTTCTTCTTTTGCAGATGTTTTTATCCCTTTCATTTGAGTGGCTTGTAGATGAGTGCGGTAATGCTTGTTCTAAAGGCATTCGCTGATGTGCATTGAATTGTTGACTGCTGAACTCGAGCCTGACATGCATTTGGACAGAAACCAAAAAGCGCAGTGGTGTTATATCTCTGGGGCTTTTTATGTAACATTTTGTTTCAATTATTGATGATATTCTAAAGACTTCAATCATGCTGGTAACAATTATGGACTTTGTGTTTTAGGTTTTGTAATAGTTGTTTTTTCACATTATAATTTTGATGTTACATGCCACCACTTTTTTAAGGCTCTGTGAACCCTGTTGTGATTGGCCAAACTGCTGGTTCCTAACATGTGACATTCAAAAGTCGGGGGCAATGACGTCATTACTTTAATGATACAGAGGTCAGTGTTGTGCTCTTCTGGGTTGTCCAGCATTGTGTATATCCAACAACGTTGCTGAACTGTGAATCTGACAAGACAGCAGTGCTGTATATGATGGACCAGAGTAGACTGAACTTCCTGAGGAGACTCAAGTTGTTTATTGTGTTTTACCAGTCCATTGTAGTCAGTCTGTTCTTCTGTGTTGTGCACTGTCGGGATCACAGCTGGAGCACAGGTGTTGCAAAATCCCTGCACAAACCAATCACTAAAGTCAAGATTGACTCTAGACATTCTGGAGGCCGTTGTGGAGAAGAGAATGGTGACAAAATTGGATGAACCCTTTTTCCCATTCCTTCCAGTGGGTAATTTTTTGGAGTCCTTTTAACCCAAGTCTCATACCTCCACAGTGTAATAAGATGTGCCTCTGGGCTTCCATTAAGCACTTCAATGCTTCTTCCTAATTTCCCTTCCTTAGGTCCAGCCAGAAGTTAGTACACACTTCAGTTTTTATTCTATTTTCTTATTTTGTACTTTGAGTCGTTTTTTGTGGAGTTTATTTTTTTGTGGGGCGTATTTGAATTTTCTCTTGGGGATTAATAAAATACATCTAATCTAATCTAAATCTTTGTGATCACTTATTGGTGTAGTTTTAAGTGTTTAAAATTTTTTTGCAACAAAGTTGGTTAGTATTTTGGGTTTAGGTGCTGCATTTTGCAATCTCCCCTATATCTACATTTTTTGGCATTTGTTTTATTTTCTGGGTGTTTTTGGCAACACTTAAGTTTAGGTACTGCAAAAATATACCTATAACTCATTTATTCTTATGTAACAAGACAGTAACACTTCTTTTGGTCTTAATGACACTGATAAAGCATCAAATAAGTGGTCAATCACCTGTGTACAGTGTGGACGTTTGACATGCTGGTTAAATAAATTGTAAATATGAAAGATTCACAGGTCTTATACTCAAATATCCAATATCAAGAGAAAAATATCTCAGCTACCTCAGACCATTCCAAAGTGAAGTTATTCATCTCTGCAATATGGCCTACTAAAATAACCTCTCTTTGGAGTGGTCTGAAGTGGCTTAGCTGAGACATGTTTCTTTTGATATTGCATATTTGAGTATAAGACCTGTGAATCCTTCATACTTACAGTTATTTTACCAGCAGGTCAATATGCCACATTGCACAAAGGTGAAGAACCACTTTACTGATGCTTTGTAAATGTTAGTAGGAGCAAAAGAAGCCTTTGGTAAGGTCTTGTTGCAAAGCATAATATGGTAATAGATGCATTTTTGCAGTACCTAACCTAAAGCATTATTGTCTTTTTTCTCAGCTCTTATGGCCTGTCATTTCAATCATTTGGCAGAACAAATGGAAGTTGCAGTTTTTCTGGAGATTTTTAAAATTCTTTAAAATTAAGACTGTCTAGCATTTCTGTGAACATCTTCTTTACATAGTGCTATTCTTTTTTAGAACTAATGTTCCCTTTAATAAACTAATAAATATTATATCAATTAGTTACTGGATTTTCCTTCTAAGAGGAGGGATGTAATAAACTGAAAGTCACCATCTCTAGCCCTCAGCCTTTTACCACAAGTGAAGGCATTTCACAGGCGGATTCTGCTACAACGATCATGTTTACTGATGACACCGCTATTGTGACGCTCATCTCAAATTATGATTAACTTGTATACCAAAGCAAAGTCCTATAATTGCATTGAAAACATTTGGTAGTCAAAACAATTACAAACTAAAACATAAAGATTCTATCTCACTCATCATGCTTTTCCTGTCTTCTTTTCGCTCTTCTTCCATCTGATGAACAACTATGTTCTTTCTAGAAAAGAACTACAGGCATTTTTTAAGATCACATTTAATGTACCAATTTTTGCTGCAAAATCTCTGTGTCCTGAAAGTATTGCGTAGTGCACCTAGGCATGTGTAGTTCTTAATTCATCTGTTTGTTATTAAATAGAAAATACAATTTAAAAAACAGTAAAGTTAAGGGGAAAAAAAAATAGAATAGCAAGGTAGCTTAACCTGACATGTTCAAATGTGTGTATTCAAAGAATATGTTCCATAGCCCTGTGTGCCATTATTTGTTTTGAGAAGTAAAGTAGCTATGATTGGTTTATATCATGGAGAAAGGCTAACCAAAGTTCTCAAGTGACCTGCTTGCTCCCATAGCCTGGTCTTTATTTTGGTTCTCTTAACAATGTCAAATCATACTGAAATCACTTTTCAGATTTCTGTAGTTTTCCCTGAAACTGATGAACTGAATTGTAGAGAAAGACACAAAAGCAGATTTTGAACATGTGAACTTGTAGGTGCGTAGAAGAGATGTGTAAGAAGAATGAATATAACCTATGAGCACAAAGTATTATTGTAGCCAAATCATGGTGATTACAGGGGGACTCCTGTGTTAATCACCTGTGCTATAGAAGTATTTCAACTATTTCTGACTTGCTGTTTATAATATAACTAGCTTCAGTACCTGTTGAAGATAGGTAATAGAATAAATTAAAAGTATTGCTAACTCTTCAGTGCCTTTCTTCTGTATTCACATTGTGCCTGAACCTCTCTTCACTGGCGCTCCTTTTCTCTAGAGTGTTCCCATGAAATCTGCTTATTAGACTCTGTCATTACATTTGAAGTGCATTTCTCACTTCCTTTCCAGTTTTATACCTGCTGTCTTTGAAGTGGACTCTCCCAGCATGCTTCTTATGCCTTAACTCCTCTTCGTAGGTCTCACACTTGCTCTTTCTCTTTCCTTGCATGACCAAAGTCAAACTGATTAATCAGATTGCTCTGTGCAACTGAACACACAGATCTTAGTGATTTATTATATCGTACATCGTGTTCAAAAGTTGTGGGGGAATATATAATAAAACTTAAACTTTAATTTTGTTTGTATGTAATACATATCATATTCATACAGTATATGCATTGACATATTTTCATCTTTACCTGGAAAGAAAAAGAAAAAAAAAGCCTTTTCACTATTTTAATCTGTAGTCTAACTATAGAGTTGGGATAGGCTGGATGTTTTTCACTAGCAGATAAAAAAAATTAAAACATCACAAAAAGATTTGTGTACACTAGGATAAATGTGAGGTAGTCCCTACGATTTCGTAGATTTCTATGCATTTAATCTATACAGCACTTTTCCCTCTACAGTTTTCAAATCACTTAGTATTTTATTGTGGTAAGATCTGTTTATGACTCCCTCCTCACTTCAGGACCCTTTACTATGTTGATATATCCCAAACAGTTTCACCCTTGTTCTTTGTATATAAACACACCAGCTTGTTGTGGCAATGCAACTGCATTGTACACCTCCACTTGTGGTCACTGTCAGACTTGACTACACTGATAACTTGACTTGTTCATTTAAACCTCTAATTCCCAGGCAGTAAGCAGAGAAGAGGTTTAAAACATGTATTCAATAATAACATTATATAGATTTCAATTTGCAATGTACCCAGAATAAAGCAAAATGAAGTGGGCATGATAAACACCTATTATGACCTGGATAGACATCAGCTCTCCTTGCTATAAATCTGGACAGCCTATATGCCTAGATATCAAGTGGTCCTTTTTAAATCTTGTGTTGCATTTATGAGCTGACAGGTCTCTGATCTGGATGGACTCTGTGTGAGAAGAGAAAGAGAGAGACTGGATGCTGGTAACCCTATGTTTATGTTGCTCTTGTGCATCCTTACCTATACCGCTTGTACCAATGGAGTGTCATAGTTTAGCAGCAAAGTAGTGCATGCAGCAAATCTTGATCATTTACAGTCTATTAGAACAATCTAGACGAGAAACGACCATTCAGCCCAACAGAGCTCTTCAGTCCTATCCATTTAATTCTTCTAAAGTAAGTTTAGGTTTAAAAGTCCCTAAAGTGCTACTGTCTATCCCACTACTTAATATATCATTCCATGTGTCTGTGGTACTCATTGTAAAGAAAATCTGTAATATTTGATGTTAACAGATTTCCAACTGTGGCCCTGTGTTCTTTGACAACTCCTTTTAATAAGTCTCAATCCACTGTACTAATTCCCTTCATAATTTTAAAGACTTCAATCGTGTCTCCTCTTAATCTCCTTTTGCTTTAACTGAAAAGGCTCAGATCTTTTAATCCTTCCTTATAAGTCATTATCTTTAGCCCTGGAAACAGCCTAGTCGTTCTTCTCTGGACTTGTTCTAGCATTGCTGTGTCCTTTTTGTAGCCTGGAGACCAAAATTGCACACAGAACTCCAGGTGAGGCCTCACCAGTGCATTATAAAGCTTGAGCATAGCCTCCTTGGACTTGTACTCTACACATTCTGTTAGCAATCGTAATAACTTCTGAACACTGTCTGGAAGTTGATAGTGTAGAGTCCACTACGACTCCTGAATCCTTCTCATAAGATTAACTTTTGATTTTCGGGTCTCCCGTTGTGTATTAAAACCTACATATACTACCTACATATAACACTTTACATTTACTTACATTAAATTTCATCTGCTGCAAATCTGCCCAAGCCTGTATGCTGTCTAAGTCCCTCTGTAATGATTCAAGATTACCTGACAATCCACCTAGCTTGGTATCATCTGCAAATTTAAGCAGCTTGTTTCTTATATTCCTATCCAAGTCATTAATATATGTTAAAAATAGCAATGACGCTAGTACTGACCCCTGTGGAACACTACTCTTAATATTATCCAATTCTAATAAGGTTTCTCACAACATCACCCATTGCCTCCAGTGACTGAGGCAATTTTGCACCCATCTACAAACCACAAATTGAACTCCCACTTCTTTTAGTTTGATGCTTAACCTCTCACTTAATCTAATGCTGTCTGAAATGTTCTTGAACCTTCTACCATGTGCATTCCAATATAGGGTCACAAGGGCCAGAACTTATCTTCGCAGTATTGTTTGTGTAGTTGAAACCAAACATATAACAATGCAAAACTCAGAATTAAATTCTGAAATAAACATCTGCCCGATTACAATTAACCTCTTAGAAAACAACGGCAACTCATACATTAATGGGAAACAGGAAGAAAGAAATTGCAAATTCAAATAGCTTGAAAAGTCACCTATACTTACGTGGTGATACAATCAATAAACAACTCAAAGGCTGGCCTATTATTAGTCAGCACTTACCTGAGTGCACTGCCATCCCTAAATGAGGATAAGGATCTGCACTGGCAATCGGAAGGTTGCCAGTTCGAATCCCGTAAATGCCAAAAAGGACTCTGGTCTGTTGGGCCCTTGGGTAAAGCCCATAATCTGCAATTGCTGAGCGCTCTGAGTAGTGAGAAAAGTGCTATATAAATGCAAAGAATTATTGTTTATTATTAAATGAGCAATCGAAAATGCTTACTGATGAAGGGGTCTTTTGAAGTAAAACTGACAATCAAAATAATTGCCCAGAGTGAACCATATTCAAAACCATTGCTATCTGTGTAATGAAACTTTAAGAAGTGAATGATCTATTATGTTATAATAATGCAATTACTATATGCTCAGATTAAATTTAAAGCTGCTGTAATTACATATAACTGTAATTACAGAAAATGTCATAACAATGGAAACCTCTTTTTGTGAGTGTCTAACTGGAAAAATTGCACATTCTATTACAAAATTTCTAATTAATTCATACAGCACATTACAGCAATATAATATGTTTTTTTTATTTTGTAACTTGAACAAATATATATATTATATATATTTAAGTAATATAGTTATATAAAACACATTTCAGAAAGGTTTTCATGGAGTAAGTGTGGAAGGTATTTGAAATTTCACCTTGACAGACTCAAAGTAAGATGCTATCCTAAATTATTTTTAAAGTTTCAGTTTATAAGAACTTAAAATTAGCTGAATGTGCAAGATATGGTTACATGGAACACGTCTGTTAAAAATTTGTATGAAATAATATCAAGTCTAAATTTGATATTCTTTTCAAGGTGCAGAAAGCATAATAGGCAGAGAAATGCCATTTGCATGCTATGCAATTTAGTAGCAGGGTACATTTTTAAAATGAAGTCTCTGAAGGTAACTTGCTGTGAAAAATCTAAATGTTAATTCCTGAGCTGCAAAAGTTTAATGTGATACGATCTGAGCAGTGATGGTCTTTCATCCAGCACTTCTAGATTCTCTCATGTCCATTCACTTTTTAGGTATTCTGCACACAGTGATACAATACAGTCCACTAGTAAGTCATTCATTTATGTGATGGCGAGTGACAAGGGCTCATAAGGGACATTATCAGGCTCCACTTATTTTGTAGCTCTTGACAAATCACTCTTTTCATGTCAGTTTTATCATTAATAGCATTATTAATATTAATATTATTATTAGTAGTAGTAAAAATAAGAGAAGTAGTATTTATTTGGCACAAGTCTTTATACAGGAGACTTTAAAGATCATTACTAAATTTCCAATTATTACCTTTTAATGTTGATTTTTTAAGCATTCCTTACTGTTGTGGCTAATTATCCTGTTCACCATTCTTTAAGTATTGTTGTAACCCATTATATATTTTACAAGTTGTAATGATCAGGTTTTAAATGAATATCCTTGTATTCATTTCAAACTTTCTTTATCCAAAGACATACTAATTATAATGGATTGTTACTTTATTTTTTAGCCAGGTGCAGTAAAAATTGATTATTCAGAGCTATTATCTTAATAGAATTTTATTCGGTGATTTTTCATCATATACTAATTGGTTTAGTTATTTAAAAAATCCTAATTTCTCTGATTTTATTTATTTTTTTAAGTTTTGACCTATATTTTTCTGTAATGAAGACTCTTTTCATCCCGTATCAGGTTATTAAGCCTCAGTTACATCCATACCACACCATTTTCTAAGCCTGGTTAATCTGTAACAGGGTTGCAGTGGAGCTGGACCCCAACCCAGCAAGCATAGGGCACAAGGCATAAACAAACCCATCACAAGGTAAACACACACACACACGCTTACCAATTTAGTCTCACCAATCCACAACGCCTGCATGTCTTTGGGCCGGGTGCAAACACATGCTGTCACGGGGAGAAAATGCAAACTCCATGCAGGAAGGACCTAGGATTGAACCCTGATCTTCTCACTGTGCCACCTGCAGTTAAATCCATTGTTGTTAACATTTATCTAATTTTCACTGGTTTACAGTAATTCTTATGTGTGTATAAATAAAACAAAAGGAAAATTATCTTAGATGGTGTTTTTCATGGAAAGGGGAGACACCTCTCCTGAGAATGCATCTCCTCCTACCTCCAAAGAGCCTTTTTACTGGGGACCCACAGTGTAATGTCTAACTCTGTTTTACTGTGTCCTTTAACAGCACTTGGGGTATAGAGCCCTCATTTTATTCCATAGCATTCTACTGTATCAATTCTATAAACTCCACACTTTAGTCTATATGGTTAACTGTATTAATTCCATTGGAGTGTCCCCCACATTCACTGTCCAAACTAATTTAGTTGGGGGCTGGCAGTAAAGTAAATAGTCATGCAAGTCATAGAAGCAGGCAGTTACTCAGTTTAATATTGTATTCAAAGTATTAATACTCTATAATCTTACATGCCAAGGCAAAAGCAAATCATGATGAGGCAATCCACTCCCTATAACCCGGTAGTGCTAGATGTTCAGTCTTCCAGGCAGCTCTGTTCTTGCATTGTTGTTTTTCCATCTTAAATCCTTGTGTATCTCAGTCATGAATGCTGTCAAAACAAAACAATGCAATTCCAAATACACAGATATAATGCTTATTCATTTGTCATTTTGTTACATGTCACTGTTCCACTTCACAAGAGTATTCACACGTCCAGTTGCATGTGTGATGTGTTTTTTAGTTAGTCAGATGACTGGCACTACATGGAGCCAACAAGAGAGGCAAGTGTATGGTGGAGTGTAGCCACTTAGGTTCACTCTTATGGAGTCATTTAAATGTTCATCTGTCAGTCTTGTTCTGAACTTTTATTTCATGACATTCATGTCAGAAAAGGCAGACTCACAGAAGTATGTAGACCCAAAGAAAACTGGCATTTTTAGAGCTGCTTGTTGAAGATTCTTATAGTTATCTGGCTCTACTAAGCTCCAGAAATGCTGAGAATGCTGTTGAGACTTTAACTGCACATTATTTTGAAGGTTTACTACAGTAATACAGTCGATTCCAGTTAATCGGACCACATTGGGACGCGATCATTTTGGTCCTAATAACCGGCTGGTCCGATTACACGAACATGCCCTATACATGTGCAACCAAGACGGGATTTGCTATAAGTAACATATTAAAATGTCATTATGACTTTTATTGTGCTGCACACGTGTATGGTGAACGTACAAACAAGAAATACATATATGTACATGTACGGTTGCTTACAACTTTGTTTATTGAAAAAGAAATCTACAAATTCTTCTAAACAATCTACATGACACTCAGCATGCGAAGCACAATAAAAAAGGTTACATTACCAAATTCCAGTCAACGTCTGAAGAACTTGTCTAGTATGATCTGACGCATTCTGTTGACGTACTGCACTTGAACAAAATCACCACAAACATCTAACACATCAATGGGACTGCCTTCATTTCCCTCCTGCATGAAATAGCGGTGCAAAGTTTCAATGCATTTCCTGGCATCATGTGTTGTCACTTGCACTAACTCATTAGGGTCATCATCATCACTTTCCTGGTCTTCCGCTTTACGCTTACATCTGCTTTCTGCAGGTGACTTGTGGCTTCTTTTTCTTATTCTCTGTCACGTTCTTTGGTCCGATTAAACGGAGTTTTGGTCCAAATAAGCGAACAATATTAGGCTTATGTAATATGATCTGTTTCGGTTCTTTAGGATTCGGTCCGAATAAGCGGCTGGTCCGATTAACCGGTGGTCCAATTAACCGGAATCGACTGTATATCATATATAAAATCCAATGTCTGTCTGTGTGTATGTCTGTCCGCTTTTTACGAGAGAACTAACGGATTTAGATCAGGTTATTTCTATAATCTGCTTGAACATTCCGGTTGATTTTACGACTTCTCTCATTTCGCTATGTATCATAGTTCGCTTGCGGTACCGAATTATTTGCGCAGCGGGCCGAGGGGAGGGGCCTTCCTCACTCACTCACCAGCTTCGTGGTGTGTACCTTAGCTCTGCTTACCTAGTGAACGAGAGAACAATTGAATTCAACTTTGTCTGACATTTAAAATAAAGTAATACTTAGGTGTTGATGAGTTTGAGTCCAGATATTCTCTTAAGTGTATTCCACATTGAAAAGATAGATTGCAATTCAGATTGTGGATCATGATTTTGTATTAAAAGGATCGTGATATGATTTTTTGGAAAGATCGCCCACCCCTAATTTGACTAATCAAGTTTTCAAATTTATGTAGGATTCATTAACACTTTGGCGACCTACTTGGAAAGGGGTTGCTCGTGAGCAATGTGTTGGAGACCCCTGCATTAGATGGTGCATCATAAACATTTGTAGCAGTACAATTCATTGCTTTTCTCATTCCAACAGAATGTGTCTTACAAACATTAGGACTGCTTTTATGAGTCCCTTACCAAATGACATATAATAGAGACATATGGATTACATTTGTCAATCCAACAGATGGCATATCAGAAAAAATTGTAGTAAATCATATTATTAGATAGATAGATAGATACTTTATTAATCACAAGGGGAAATTCACATACCCCAGCAGCAGCATACTGATAAAAAACAATATTAAATTAAAGAGTGATAAAAATGCAGGTAAAACAAACAATAACTTTGTATAATGTTAACGTTTACCCCCTCGGGTGGAATTGAAGAGTTGCATAGTGTGGAATTGAAGAGTTGCATAGTGTGGGGGGAGGAACGATCTCCTCAGTCTGTAAGTGGAGCAGGACAGTGACAGCAGTCTGTCGCTGAAGCTGCTCCTCTGTCTGGAGACAATACTCTTTAGTGGATGCAGTGGATTCTCCATGATTGACAGGAGCCTGCTCAGTGCCCATCGCTCTGCCACGGATGTCAAACTTTCCTGCTCCATGCCTACAATAGAGCCTCCCTTCTTCACCAGTTCGTCCAGGCATGAGGCATCCCTCTTCTTTATGCTGCCTCCTCAGCACACCACCGCATAGAAGAGGGCACTCACCACAACCGTCTGATAGAACATCTGCAGCATGTTATTGCAGATGTTGAAGGATACCAGTCCTCTAAGGAAGTATAGTCGGCTCTGTCCTTTCTTACACAGAGCATCAGTATTGGCAGGCCAGTCCAATTTATCATCCAGCTGCACTCCCAGGTATTTATAGGTCTGTACCCTCTGCACACAGTCACCTCTGATGATCACGTGGTCCATGAGGGGCCTGGGTCTCCTAAAATCCACCACCAGTTCCTTGGTTTTTACTACAAATGTTTGTGATGTGGCATCTGTTGGAATGAAAAATGCAATGCATTTAATTACTACATGCATTACAAAATACATTCCAATAGATGGTGCACTGAAGAGGTTAATACTCAAGTCTATGTTTTAGATTTCAACCCATTTTAGATGGATAACATAGCTAGACTGTTTCAAACTGTTATTAATTATGCTATTAATCATAAATCAAAAATGAGGCTCTTTAAATATTCAGCTGGTTTTTATATCAGCTTAAAAATCTTACAGCATGCAGATTGTTAACATTGCCTAAACAAAACCATTTCCAGTTATTTGCTTACCCTAAACATAAACTGGTCTGCACTAGTGACGAGGAAATTATTTACATTTTACAGAACAAGAAAAGACATGGAAACTTGAACCAATCTTGTTTCTTCTTTTTAGTTATGGTTTAAATAAGTTTTTGCCATCCTTCCTCTATAAATAGTTCCAGTCTGGTTTACGGCAGTCTCTCAACATGAAGAGAGGTAGAGTCCTTGAGTTTACTGAATTTTGATTCAGTCTCTTGCTCTCGGTTTTGTGTTACATGGGCCTTCCTGCAGCCTTTGACAATACAGATAATCCAACTCTATTATATTGCCCCTATGTGTGCAACTGAGAGGGGGCACTATATATAAATGCTTTGCTTCTTAATCATTATTTCCAAGTGACACTGGCATGTTAATAATTTGAAATCTGCTGTTGTACTCCATGTTTTTCTCCAATAGATGTGCTATAAATTAGCCAATTCTACGTTAGTGTGCCCTGTGATGGACTTGCATTTCATCCTACACCCAGTGCTGTTGGATCGCACTGCCAATGGTCCTAACCTAGATAAGCAGGTTACAAAATGACAGCTGGATGACTCAATGGATATTACCTCTCATTGTCTAGGGCTCTCACAGTATTTTGAGATTCTAGGCCCTCAGTTTCAATAACCGTATGCACTATTTAAGTTTTCAGTTTTATTTTGGTGCAGATGATATTCATATGCAGTTACTCCTGTATATTTAACATTCTGACGGTCTCTTATGTACAGTCACTTTCTCCTTGGATGAGTTCCAGTTTTTTTGTTGTTTTTTTTTTTATTTGAATAAAAACAAAGCTGAGGTGATGTGTGTGGGAATCAAAAATGATTTGAAATTCTTACTGTAGGAAGAACAAAATACCATCAGTGTACTACATTTTTTAATCTTGCAGTTGTGCTTGACCAGAAAGTGTTTTGATGTACTTGTAAAATCTGTTTATTTTTCATTTTCGGAATATATTCTGGATTTTGTAATTGTTTAATTCCTGGACTGCTTCAGCCATTTCCTCAAGTGATCACATCAAACGATACAACAATCATTTACTTTCTAGCTGACATTCTCAAGGCTGTGAGTTAGAATTTGTTTTCTTATTGTTTGTGTTGGCTTCCTGTTGACCTACAGTACATTTTAAATGAAAAATTTAAATTAAACTTTTCCCTTCATGTCTGTAACCCAATTAGTGTATTTAGTGAGTGTTAATGATTTTTTGGGCTGAACACCACACCAGCTACGTGGATCATTCTGTAAATTCCGTAAAGTGCCTGCCAGCAAGGAACATTTCCAGGCCATCTCCAGAAGAGACCCTTTACATTTATTTAGAACATCCCTTTTGGATTATGGATTTTTTTTCCTCATTAGTAACCTTCAGGAGCATGTATAGTCAGGCAACATAGCTCTAAAAAGCACCTCTGTCATGCAAAGATCACAAAACTAGAGATGCATCCATGTTTTGGAGAGTATCCAAGTTTGAGAATTTAAGGGCTGTTTCAGTTCTGTTTTCACATGATGGTGTCCTCTTGGTCTTGTCAGACTGTAAACTGGAACAGTTCACAATTTAGTGAAATGCAGATAGAATGAGAGATAGCATCTCCAAATCTGAGGTCACATCCTTTTCCCAGGAAACAGTGTCAAGTTGGTGGTAGGCCATATCACAGGACTTAGTTTTGTTAAGTATTATAGCAGTTTACACATTTATTTTCCTACTTATAACGAGAAGGGTCATATTTGGTATTGTGGAAACTATACAAGGATGAAGCTGATCTCATGTGAAATGAAAATTTGGGAAAGGATTACAGAGAAAAGGCAGGGAAAAGGCCACCATAGGGGAGGAGCAGTTTAGTTTTATGCCACAGAGAGGAACAACTGGTGCAGTCTTTGCATGAGACAGCTGATAGAGAAGCATCAAGAAAAACAGAAAGGTTTGCATACGGCTTTTATTGATATGATGAAGGCTTATGATTGAGTGTTACATTAGAGACATATGTGAGGATTGTCCAGGATATGTATGAGGGAGTGAGGACCTGGGTTTAAAGCAGTGTTGGGGTAACAGATAAGATCCTAGTTAGAGTAGGTTTACACCAGGGATCTTTTTTAAGCCCTTACCTCTTTCACCTGGTCATGGATGTGTTGAATCAAGGGATAAAAGACCAATCCCTATAATGCATGCTTTTTACTGATGACACTGTGCTGCGTGGGAGAGGAAGTTGGAAGAAAGGAGAAGGGAGTTGGAAGATAGAGGGTTGAAAATAAATAGGATAAAGACAGAATAGATGAGGTTTAATGATGATCAATATTCAGGATCAATGGTAGCCTAAGATGGAAAATTAGATGCAGAGATAACCCTTAGAAAGCTGTGTGGATGGAATGATTGAAAGAAGGTATCAGGAGAATTGTGTGATCAAAGATTTAAGGCAAAGGTTAAATGTAAGGTTTTTAAGACAGTGGTAAGACCAGCAATGATCTATGGAGCTGAGACAAGTTAGTAAGTTAGATGTGGCAAAAATAAGAATGTTGAGATGGATGCGTGGAGTTACAAAAAAGGACAGAATAAGAAATGAGGCAATCAGTTGTACAACAAAAGTGTGAGAGAAAGTACAGGAAAATAGATTGAAGTGGTATGGACATGTGATGAGGAGAGACAATGAATATGTGGGCAAAGGATTGTTGGTAATGGAAGTACAGGGGAAAAGAAAACAAGGGAGGGCAAAGAAGAGTTGGATGGATAAAGTAAAAAAAAAAAAAATCTGAAAGAAAAGGGCTTGACTGGCAAGGAGGTGGTGGGACCAAGCTGTTTGGACAATATCAAGCACATCTACCCCGCATAATAGTGGGAAAAGGCGAAGAAGAAGACAAATTTTCCTTTTTTAAATGAGTTATACAGGGCACTTATCTTGGGTATATGAAGCAGTGATGGAAAAGGCTCCAAAGAAGAACATTCTGAGCAGCAACAGGAAGGTTGTGCTTCGGATGAATGTGCAATCAGCCAGTTGTGTGGGTTCAAATAGACAAACCAAAATGTGCAGACTCTGAGTGCCAAAGTGTCAACATCTTCATGTTACATTGAGGCTGCATTGGAAAGGGCAGCCATTAAGTTTGCTTAATTTACATAAGTTGCAGAGGTGACCAACATAAAGAGATCACATACACTGGTAGTGCAGAGAGCTGTAAAAGAATTAACGATCCTGGAAAGGTTCAGTATAAGTTACCTGAAAGTCTGAGAAGTGCACACATGAAAAAAAGATTCTTAATTGTAGAGGGCATCTGGCTGAAGGGAAGTATGCATGAGGTGGACCTCACAACAGCATAAGGATTGGTAATGCCGATCAGACGGTGGATGTGATTGGTTGTGTAGGTCATGCTAAGCATATAAAACAGACGACCAGCCAGCAGGGGTGGGTGTTTTAGCAAGAAACCCTGTGGGTGTAGCCATTGCAGTGCAGAATTTTGTTGCTTTTCACTAAACACTTTTTATCGGGTTGCCCCCAGACGTGCATCCTCGTTTAGAAATCATTTCTGACCCTGTGAAACTAGCAAGTAAATGAGTATCTGCAGAGAAAGTGTGTTACAGAAATAATGGTTAGCATTTTTGTAAACAGTATTACAGTTTCTTATATTTTTGTGCTTGTGTTGTTTCTCACTTTTTGATTTTGATAACTTTTTTCCTCTCATATTTAATTGCTTGATAGAGGAATAAGATTCTTTTGTTCATTTTTCTTATTTTTTCTACACCGTTTCTTTAGAGCCAATGTTCATATTTTTTGTATTTTTTTGTCATTTCAGAGAACTGTCTTTGTTAATGATTGCATCGCATGGCACTGAAGTATTATTCTGGAATTTGATAATAAACACAAAGTATTGTTGTTATAATCAGTTTTGGTCAGTGTCTCAGTTTCCAGTTTAGAGATGATCAGATGTCTTGAATGACGAAGTTCACCTACTTTGTGGTGTGGCTAATTAACGAGAATAGAAATTATTGTGAGATTGACACATGAATACAGAGGCAGCAGTTTTTTGTATGTTGTACAAGACCATAATGTGAAGCAAGATTTAAGAACTTGAGTAAAACAATTTTTTGCCACTCAGTCTATACCCGTTATCCAATGGTCACAAGCTGTGGGTAGTGACTGAAATCATGACATTGTAAGTACAAGAGGGTAACATGAGGTCTGTACACTTGGTTGCTTGGCTCACTTTCCATTACATGGTAAGGATCTTGGCAATATGGTAGGGCAGGGCAGAACCACTTCTGATCAAGTGGAGTCAGTTGAGGTAATTTGGGCCTGTAGTTAGGCTGCCTCCTGGGTGCACACATATTCTGAGGATACAGAGCACTGGTTACATGTTGCTAAAATGACCATCACCAGGAAAACTGGAAAGAATAATGACAAAGATGATATTTTTTAGTTTTGTTCACATCTAACATGCTTTGAAGATCTCGGCATTCTGCTAATGCTCATTTTTTATTCCATGTTCTATTGTACAAGTCCAGAATGTTTGAACTGCAAGGCTTAAATACCTGTAATCGCATTTCCAATGGTTTTTGCAAATTTTATTTAGTTGTTTATTCTAAGGTGTCGCAGCAGTCAGCACTGCTATGTAATGACTCCAGCATCCTGAATTTGAATCCTACACATAGTTGTTGTATGTGTGGAGTTTCCATGTTCTCTTTGAGCCTGTTTCATTCTTTTCTAGGTTTCCTCCCACATTCTGAAAGGTTATATTAGATTAGCTGGTGATTGGTCAGTTGTGTGCCAGGACTGGCCCTGCGAATGGCTGACAATCTGTCCGCAGCTGTTTTCTGCCTTACAACCAATACTGCCAGGACTTACCCTTAATTAAATTATGTTATTTTATTGTTGATCATTTTTGATATCATTAATTGTTATTTATGCGAATTTACTTTTATGCATGCGCCCTCTGTTGGCTGGATTTGGTTCCAGCAGTCCCCCGCGACCCTGTGTTAGGATATAGCAGGTTGGATAATGGATGGATGGATGCTTTTATGCATTCTTTGTTTTGTTTATATGCATTTTTATCGATTTAAAATTCCCTTTTTGTTTTTTTGTGGAAAACAGGCACTAAAATGATCTATTTTTGGTAGACTGCTTTTGAATGAATATGAATTTCAAATATTTGAGAGACTGTGTATAAAGTTAAGAGTAAAAAAAAAAAGCTTGACGTGTTTTAAATATGACCGTTCTGGTTAGCCCACAAACAGAGGAGATTTGTATAAGAACATAAGTTTGGATCAAAATTCATCATTTACACCAGCTCAACAATCTCTGTACACCTAACTCTTTCAAGATACCTTCAACCTGAGGGATGAAAGACCCAAAAATTCTACTGTCAACTACAGTTTGGTCGCTTATACCTTCCATCTGTTCTTCTTTCTGTGAAGAAATATTTTAGAAAGTTAGCACAAAATTAACCTTTAACCAACTTCAAGTTTTAAGATGTGTTATCAAAAATAAGCAACAAGTGTAACAGAACTTTTGCTTCCATCTGTGCTGCCGTATTCATGTTGAAGAACTCATTTCAAAGCAACAGCTGGCATCCTCCAGAGTAATTCCCTTCATATTTGAAACACTTCTGTCATGTCTCCTCTTCATCTTTGTTTGCTCAAACAGAAAGGATTATCCCTCAAAGACACATCTGATCAGAGACTGAACATGGCAAGTGTCAAACAATGTGAAGAACAGTCATATAATGGAGTTACTTGTGACTGGTGCTCAGTTACCGTTTCACAAAGGAGAGATAGACATGTCAAGCAGAATTCACTTTACTTGAGGGTATTCGCATGTAGTGCTCTTCAGAGTGCTGTATACATTAAAAAAAACACATGCCTACCATACGATTGAACACAGAACTGCATAGAACACTGGAGCTCATGTAAGACATCCTTAAAATTAAACTCAAACTGGCATCATGTAAAGAGCAGAACTATAACTGTGGAAGACAAAACCAGTTGGAGGAGCAGAGAAATGCTTCATCACAGTGCCTTTGAGAAATCAGAGAAATGATTCTAACAGTCCTGGAATCAATCGTGTAGCTCTTCCCTGAACATTCCCCAGCACTGATATGTCTATTTTCATAATAGTCATTTTTAAGATATCACAGGAATTTATAAAGAACAACCTACATACAATGCTGCACAGGACCTGCTAAAGCAAGCAGAGATGTTGCCAAAGCTGAACAAAGCTACAGTACACGAGTTGGGCTTAAGTTAAGTATGGGGAGACACTAGCCCATTTAAAACAGCCACTGCTCTTTATTTATAATATTTAATCTTTTCCACTTTTTAAATTTTCAGTAAAATGTATGCTAAATGCAAGACTGCCTGAAATAAAAATTAAAATAGCTTTTTTTTTCTAAATGCCATTTGATTTACAGCATAATATTTGACTTCCTTCCTCAAACTTTTCTAAATTGCCTGATTGATTGGTGCATATTTTGAAAATTGTCATTATTCCACATAGGAGGTAAGGGCAGGAGCAAATCTGGTTAAATGAGCTGAACATTTTATTTTTCTAGCATTCTTTCCCTCATTCCCAAGTGGCCAGCACTGAAAACAGGTGATGTCTGACACATAAAATGTCCTCATATTCTAACACTCACAAGTAGGTCATAAAAATGCACATATTATAAAACACAGCTCAAGTTAAAAAATATTATTAAGCAACAAAAAAGTTTCTTTAAAGTTTGTAACTTCATTTGTCTTCATATGTAAACATCATATTAATCTTCTGAGTATTCCTTCCTTGGCTGCTAGCCCTCAATAACTGTGTGTCTCTGGTGCACATTAGACTACATAAAAGTAAGCTGCATTATTTTCTTCCTATTATCTCCACAACATGGTCACTTGGGGCTGCAAAGTTGTTTATTTAGGTAATTTAAATAGTCTAGATTGATCAAGCCTTCTAATATTGAATCCACTTAATCCATTTCAGCATGTCTGGGGGTCTGAACTCATCCTGGCAGTACTGGGCACAAAGCAGGAGCTAAATGTGTGAGCTGCGTCAGGCTTTCACAGGGCCCATATTCAAACATTCACCCGTATTCACCCCCATAGACCAGTCTGGAGACTACAGTTAATCAAAACCTCATCTGTTTGGGATTTGAAAGTACATTCAGAGCACTGCAAGAAAAACCCTCATACAATAGATTCAGAAAGTATTCAACCCTCTTCACTTTCTGCATACTGTATTTTGTTGTAGATTTAACTCTAAACAAATAAATTTGCCATTTTGCCATCAGTCTACACTCAATAACCCATAATGACAAAGTGATAACATGTTTCCAGAAAGACTTACATATTTTTTAAAAATCAAAAACTGAAACCTGTCATTCATATGAGTAGTTTGACCCTTAATTCAGTAATTTGTAGGAAGCCCCTTTGGCAGAAGTTACAGCTTAAACTCTAGAAGCCATAGAGTCTTCTGGGTTGGTTTCTACAAGCTTTGCACACATATAGTTGGGCAGTTTATGCAATTCTTCCTGGCAGATACTATCAAAGCTCCATTAGATTGGATGGGAAGTGTCTTTAAACTGCTATCTTCAGGTCTGTCCACAGGTGGTCTATGGGTTTAGATCTAGGCTTTGGCTATCCCACTCAAGGACAATCAATGACTTGTCGACTTGTCCGAAAGGCAAACCATTGCCCTAGTCTGAGGTGGTGTGCACTATGAATTATGTTTTCTTCAAGCATCTTTCTGTATTTGGCAGCATTCGTCCTTTCCCCAATTCTGACCAGTCTCCTTGTCCCTGCCACCGAGATGCACCCCTATAACACAATGCTGCCAGCACCATGCTTCACTGTAACAATAGTATTAGGCAGGTGATGAGATGGTCCTGGTCTTCGCCTGACATTGTGCTTTGAGTTCTGCCCAAATAGTTTAATTTTTGTCTCATCAGACCAGATAATCTTTTTTCTCATACTCTGAGTCCAAATGGGCTGTCACATGCCTTTTATTCAAGAGTGACTTGCAATTAGCCACGTTCTATAAACGCGTGATTAATGGAGTGTTGCTGAGATGGTTGTCCTCCAAACAGGTTCTCTTATCTCAGCATTAGACCTCTGAATCTCTGTTAGAGTGACCACTGGTTTCTTGGTCACCTCCCTAACAAAGACCTTCTGGCCCAGTTATTCAGTTTGACTGAATGGCCATCTATAGGAGATGGACTGGTGGTTCCAAACTTGTTCCATTTCACAGCTATTGAGTCCACTGTAATCTGGGTACCTCTCAAAGCTTTACAGTTATTTTCTTCCCTTGCCTTATCTATCTCTCACTACAGTTTGATCACAGAGAGAGATCCTTGGAGTTCATGACTTGTTTTTTTGTGTTGATATGCAGTGTGGATTGCAGGACCTTAAATATGCAGGTGTACACCTTTCAACTGATGTCCAGTCAATTCAGTCTGGCTCTGGTGGATTCCAATCAAGTACAGGACATATCTCAAGGGTAATTAAATCAAAGAGGATGAACTTGACTATAATTTGGAGTTCCATGGCAAAGAATCTGAATACTTATAGAAATGAGAGAGATCTGTGTTTGATTTTTAATGCATTTGCAAACCTTTCTGTGAAAACACACTTTCACTTTGTCATTAAAGATTGTTGATTGTGAACTGATGGCAAAACATGGCACTTATTCATTTAAAATTAAATCTAAAACACAATAAAGTGAAGAGGTCTGGAACCTTTCTGAATACCCTGTACATACAATATGTGAAGAATGTGACTTGTAAATACCACCGGACAGTAATCAGGTTTGGGTTTGAACCCAGGACTATGGAACTGTGAGATAGCAATGCTAACCTGTCCAACACCATGCTGTCCATTAAAGTAGAAGGATGCCACTGTACACATCTGACAATGTGTACCACACACTGAATTTTTTGCAATAATAGGAATGGGTGTTAAAAAAACATTTGGCATCCAGTGTATTGTTAGTTCAGATATTTGTTATTTTGTGCAAGAGGTTTTGAAAATAAATGTATAGATGTAGTTTTAACACAGAAAATATATACATTTAATTTCATGTCTTTCTTGTAATATGCCCAGGTTGTTCTATGGCAGCAATATTTCCTATTGATCTTGTGCTCTTTGTGTCGAATCAGTGCAACAAAAGAGATGCTGAGTCACTAAGCCCCAGCTGTGGGATTGCCATCCTTTTTCTTTTAACTGCTACTTCTTCCCATTTCACTTGTATACAGGATTGTCACAAAACCCCAAAAAAAAGTAAGAATTTTGAAAATCTGAAAAAAATACAATCTTTTTGTTGAAATGTTGGAAACCTTTATCGGTTAAAATAGATGATATGCAGCAGTACCTGCCAGTATACTTGTGTGATTGTTTCACCATGTTAAGCTGGGAGAATCTGAGCAACCAAGAAAAGCAGATACATACGTTCATTTGTAACTATTCTGGAAAAAAACAATTGCTTTTGGAAAAAACCTCATGTCCGTTCTGCTATTTCACCTTTGTACTTTATGGAAATCAAAACATGTGTGTGTACAGTATAGTGTTTGCAGAAAATGCAACAATTAGTGTACTTCTGAATTCTAATTGAATGCTGCTCAAACAATGCTTCTTTTGTTTATATACTATGTACAATAAGTTACATATATTTAAGTGATTTTTAAATAAAAGATAACAAAATGTTATGATTGTTGCCATGGAGACTGGGAGGCTACACAGTCACAACGATGCTGCACCTGCAGCAGTCAGACATCTTGACTGAGAACTCTTTGGGAATTCGCAGCTAGCAGTTTCAAAAGTAGTGGCATGCACAAGCTAAATGAGTATGTTGCTCATACTGGACTTGCCTGAAAGAGTACAATGAATACAAAAATTACAAAAGTCAAAGATCAATGCAAAACAAATCTGTCTTTAGGAGAATCCAGAAAAACATTGCATTAAATTCAGTTTATTCTTAATTAACATTATTCACCAAACACAAACTTAAAATTATAACACAGATTTAACAATGCCAAAGGGTAACAGAGAAGCTAACAACTGTGCTACATTTGCATAGATAAGCAGCTATGTAAATGAGCAGCCATCAAGAGATCTGCAGTCACACTTACTGATTGCATATGGTTCTGACCACTGCGTCGTTAGTCGATTTCGCCTTTAAGCATGTTGACACATACTAAGGGGACGTGCCTCTCTGTGTCTGATGTCATTTTTGCCACACTGACTTTGTATACAGGACGTCGCTTGTGAATCACTGCATTCTGCTTTTGTGTCAGGCTTGATGATGAAGGCGTCAAGTATACACCTGACCTGACATAACCTACCCTATATATACATACATAAATCACATAAATTAATAATTATTGAAATACAGTAAGAATAATACATTAATAGCAATATTAATGCTGTAATGAAGCTGCTTACAACAGCATTTCATTTATTGTATCTCTTTTGAATCTGCATTAGTCGTGACGTTGTGAACTGAGTCATCACTGTACAAACTTATGTTACACTCACACCGATCAAATTATCATGACTACTGTACTAACACTGGGAAGGGCCTACTTTTACTCTCAAAACAACCTCAGTTCTTTGTGGGATGCATTCCACAAGACGTCAAAACATTACTTTTAGATTCTGGCCTGTGTTGACATGATTGCTTCATGAACTGTCTACAGATTTGTCAGCTGCACATTTCCCATTTTACCACATCCCAAAGGTGTTCTATTGGAATCAGGTCCAGTTACTGGGAAGGCCATTGAAAAAAATCTGAACTCATTGTCATGTTCGTGGAACCCATTTGTGATGACGTTTGCTCTGGAACATTGTGCATTATCAGGCCCGAAGTAGCCGTTAGAAGATGAGTAAATAAATTGTGGCCATGAGGAAAAGCACATTGTCTGCAACAATGATCAAATAGGCTGCAGCATTCAAGTGATTGACATTAATGGGCCCAAAGTCTTCCAAGAAAACACTTCCAACACAATTACAACACCACCACCAACCTGGAATGCAGACAACAATGTGGTATGGGTGCATGGATTCATACTATTGGTACCAAATTCTGACCATACCATCTGTGTGCCTCAACAAAAGTTGAGATTCATCAGGCTAGGTTGTGTTTTTCCAGTCTTTAACTGTCCTGTTTTGGCGAGCCTGTGGCCTCTGTAGCTTCAGTTTTCAGTTCTTGACTTAAATGTAACGTGGTCATCTGCTGTTGTAGCCTATCTGCCTGAAGATTTGGTGTGTTGTGCCATTCTGTGATGCTTTTCTGCTCACCACAGTTCTACAGAGTGGTTATTTGAGTTACTGTAGCCTTTATTTCAGGTTGAACCTGTCTGGCTTTCTCCTATAACCTCACCAACAAAGCACTTCCATCCACTGAACTGCTGCTCACTCAAGTTTGTTTGGTTTTTGCACCATCCCTAGTCAACTCTATCACTGTTGTGCATGAAATTCCCAGGAAGTCAGCAGTTACAGAAACACTCAAACCAGCCCTCTGGCACCAACAATCATGCCACAGTCAAAATCACTGAAATTACATTTTTATTTCTCCATTCTGGTGTTTGATGTGAACTTTAACTGAAGCTCCTAACCACTGTCTGTATGATTTTATGCATGCCGCTATTGTCATATAGTTGACTGATTGCATGGATAAGCAGGTGTATAGGTGTTACTAACAATATGCTTAGTGTGTGTAAATTATATTAACAAGTATACTTTAAGAACAACTATAATAAAGGTATTGCTCAGTGGCAGCCTTCACAATAATACAATGTTAAATCAGGAAGTTGGACCCACTGCAGATGTCCGGTTAGAGGCAAAGAGACACAAGAAGTCTTCCAGGAGAGCCAATTTATTTGTTTACCACCTTGCCCACAATATATGAAACTGCCAAAGGAATCTCTTTCAACTTTACTTGTATGTTACATTAAGTATGTGTATGGTTTTCTCTGAAAGGCAGGGAATGAACCTTTATAAATCATCAAGCACATACTGTAAATGAAATAGTACTAAACTGATAGCATTATTACATATAATGTAAATGGCAGTAATAGATCAATTACTTGGAAGAAATGGTACCTTAAAGTATATCAGTACAATATTTAAAATATTAACATTTGGATTTGGAACTTAACAATTGACTCCACATTAACATAGCTAAATGTAGTGAAATTCAATTCCAAATGAAATAATAACATTAGCAGAGGTCACAAATGGCCCACATTACAAGCATTAACTAGTTGCTTTTAAACAGTAATCAGTGTTATTGCCGTCTTCAACGCACATGCAGCTTTTGCATGTAACGGGTCGTTATGCAACTAAATTAACCTTAAATATAACATGCAACACCCATACCATTCCAAAACATGTCATCCCTTGATAACTTGAAGCAAAAAGAACACTTACTTTATATTTACACACACTGTAAGGATATAAACCCTAAACACATTAGTGTCCAGCTCACCATATTGGAAAATGGTATCCTGGCTTATCACCTCGTAAGCAGGAGAAAAAAAAAAGAACAACTTTCCAGAAGAGGCAGCGTGATGCTTCTTTTGTTTTAATGAAACAGGATGCCAGCCTTCTTAACAACACCTGCGCATTTGTCAAAAGAGCAGAGGAAACAAAGCCTTTAAGGGTGTGCAGTCGTTTGAAACAATCAGGTGACACAGAGCAGATAGCAAGTCTCCTACAGTGTCCTACGATGCATGCAGGAGTTAAACTGTGGTATACCTGATGATCTGTCTGCCACCATTAATCCTCAACCACTCTGGCATCTTATTCCACATCCAACAGTAGAAACTTTGTAACTTCCCCAACAGAATACCAAGGAAGAAAAAGAAATCGGGAAAAGGTCGGTAACAACTTGTAATGTTGACTGACACAGTTTAATTTAAGAAAAATCATTGACAGCTGTTTGAGCATTAAAAAAACAACCGAATCAGCAGCTCTGTGGTGATTTATTATTTCTTGAAGTTTTGTGCGTTACTCATTATATTTATAAATTTAAATTATGTAATTTTCCACCCTTTTTATGGCAAGTAATAAGTTTAACAGCCATTCCATATTTCCTGGGTCCCATATGTCAGTCCAAATTTGGGCGTCCTGAAATCTTCATTTGTGAGGTGTTTTAGATGTAACTAACTTTAATTCAAGTAACTTAGGAAGAATGCAAAAAAAAAAAAAAAAGAGAAAAAGATCATAAAAAGAGATGGGTCATCAGGAGTAACCTCATTTATTATCCTTCTGTAGGTTGAAAGAAGGAAGAATGTTGATAAGGGAGAAAGAATAAACAGTCATAGACAAGACTTCTGCTCTCTCTGTATTGTGGTTGGCTAGGGTTTCTTTTTATTTTGTTGTTTTTCTGTTACATTTTTTTGGGTTTATAATATGTAACGGAGTATGTTCTTGTTTTCCTTTATTTTGTAGTGTATTTTTTAATCAATATTGTCTTGTTTATTAATATTATTGTATATTTTGTTAATTGTATTAAATATCTAACTTGTGGTCTATGTATTGAACCAAGGGGGTCAGAGTCCCCTGACTTTATGAACATCTTACAGCAGGGGGTTCTCAAACTTAGTCCTGGGGATGCTGTGTGGCTGCAAGCTTTTGTTCCAACCAGTGATAATAACTGATCTCATTTAATTAGCTGGTCTTTTTTCTCTTCTCTTATTCTACATTCAGAAAATCACAATAGTATGATATGTCCATTTATAAAATATTTAGAAGTATTTCTATTTTTTTCAACATCTTTAAATGCTTGACTCATTTTTTTCTATTCTCTTTTTCTGTGTAGTTTTCATCTTCTTTTATTGTATCCTAATAATGACAATTAAAAAGAAGCAGATCAGACACCTAGGAAAAAAACAATGAATGGTAAAAGATTCCAACTACTTTAGCATCAGACCCACTAATTAGTAAATAATGGATTAAATACCAGAAAACCTGGAAAAGAACAATGAAAATCAAGATTAAATATTATTAAAAAGTAAAAAATACATTTCCCATATAACTGCTTAGTAAATTTTAATAAAATTTACCAAACTTATTTTTGTAATTTTTTTACCTTGACTCCAAAACACAGAAACTGGATAATAACAGATCAGTTCATTAGGCTAGCAGTCCAATTAAAAACAGAAGTTGGTTAAAACAAAAACCTGCAACCACAGTCGAGTCCCCAGGGCCAAGACTGAGATCCACTGGTTTTTAGAGGTCTCAGTTCAATGCTAAGGAATTTGTTTTAATGGTTTTCATTTTTAAATATCTTGAAAATGTTATAAATAAAAACATCAATACAAATTTATTGTGCCAGTAATACTTTTCCACGTATATCTTACAAGTTTTTGACCTTCAATAGATTATTTTTGCACCATCATATCATGCCTATTACATGTTTACCAATGTATTTATTAATTTATTTTAGGTACACTAATCCCTCGCTATATCGCGCTTTGACTTTCGCGGTTTCACTCTATCGCGGATTTTAAATGTAAGCATATCTAAATATATATCACAGATTTTTTGCTGGTTCGCGGATTTCTGCAGACAGTGGGTCTTTTAATTTATGCTAAACGCTTCCTCAGTTTGTTTGCCCTGTTGATTTCATACAAGGGACGCTATTGGCGGATGGCTTAGAAGCTACCCAATCAGAGCATGTATTACATATTAACTAAAACTCCTCAATGCTATAAGATATGCATCCCACGCGGAGCTTGATTGTTTGCTTGTCTCTGCCTCTCTCTCACCCTCTTTGACATTCTCTGCGCCTGACGGAGGGGCTGTGAGCAGAGGTGCTGTTTGCTTAAAAGATACTGACGCTCCTCTAAAAAAATGCCGCTTTATTGCGGTGCTCGCATATTTAAAAGCACACGTATTGATTTTTTGATTGTTGCTTTAATCTCGCTCTCTCTCTGACGTTCTCTGCGCCTGACGGAGGAGATGTGAGCAGAGGGGCTTTTTGCACAGAGGCTGTTTGCTTAGAAGATACTAACGCTTCTCTAAAATGCCGCGGCAAACTTAAAAGCACAAGTATTGATTTTTTGATTGTTTGCTTTTCTTTGCGAGCTCTCTCTCTCTCTCCCTCTGAAATTCTCTGCTCCTGAAGAGAAGAAGATCTATTTGCATTCTTTTAATTGTGAGAAAGAACTGTCATCTCTGTCTTGTCGTGGAGCACAGTTTAAACTTTTGACTAAAGGGTGTTCTTTCATGTCTAGAGGGCTCTAATAATGTTAACAGTGTGGGAGAGTTTATAAGGGCTTAAAATATATAAAAATAACTACACAAACATATGGTTTCTACTTCGCGGATTTTCGTCTATCGCGGGGGGTTCTGGAACGCAACCCCCGCGATCGAGGAGGGATTACTGTATTGCCACTTATCATAATGCAGTTTTGTTTTGTTTATGATAACAAGAATCAACTCCTAGTTGCTGGTGGGCACAGTCCTGGGTGTCATGCTTTCTAATGTCACCAGCACGATGCTTTTTAAGACAATGTCATGAATGTTCATTCATCCAAAAGTGTGTTATTATACAGTAGTTAATACAAGTCCTGACTACTTTAATAATCCTTTTTACCTTCTCATATACGAAGTAATGGGAAAGTATTGTAATCATCCAAAAATTCGATGTCGAAATTTTGATGAATCTCAATGTTTTAGACCTCCCTGACTTTCTCATATATAAAGTATAGCGAAAGTATTCGAATCCTCCAAAAATTCAGTTTTGAGATTTTGATGAATCTTGATGTTTTAGACCTCCCTAAATCTGAAAATACCATTTTTGGATTTATGTCTGTGTGTGTGTGTGTGTGTGTGTGTGTATGCAAACACGATAACTTGAGTGCGCTTCTACCTTAGGTTAACCAAATTTTGCATACAAGTATGAGGTACAAAACATGATTTCTATCAACTTTTGGGCTATTTCTGCTACTCAGAAGTGGTACTTTACCTTTTATTCATACAGCTGCAGAGTCCGATTTATACATCTTTACTTTTGTAATAATTGTTCAATATATTATTAATTTGATTTGTTGTTGATGGTTCTTTAATATACATAACATAAAATATAATTATTGTCTTGTGGTTTACTCCTCAATTGTCCATCCCCATATCTGAGTATACAAGAAAGTCTAGGGAAGACCACTCCTGATTTTTTGGCCAACATTGACTTTCATTAACGTTTGGGCATTATTAAGATTTATGCTTCGGGGTGGCACGGTGGCGCAGTAGTAGTGCTGTTGCCTTGCAGTTAGGAGACCTGGGTTCGCTTCCCGGGTCCTCCCTGCGTGGAGTTTGCATGTTCTCCCCATGTTTGTGTGGGTTTCATCTGGTTGCTCCAGTTTCCTCCCAAAGACATGTAGGTTAGGTGCATTGGTAATCCTAATATTGTGCTTGGTGTGTGTGTGCCCAGGGTTTGTTTCCTGCCTTGTGCCCTGTGTTGGCTGGGATTGGCTCCAGCAGACCCCTGTGACCCTGTAGTTAGGATATAGCAGGATGGATTAATGCTTCATCATTCAAATCATTTAAAAATTTTGCACTGACAAAACAGTAAATAAATTATGTTATTATAAAGATTCATACTTTTTTTAGTATATGGTCCAGGTTGTTATGCAGCTCTCCTCTCCCTTTTTTGAGTTTGTGATTTTGGGTTCTTTTTACCTGTGCAGGCTGAAAGTGTTTTCCTTGAGTTTTGGGAGCCAGGCTTACTAGTGCTGGTGAGGCCTAACCTTGTTTTTTCCATGCCTTTTTTACGAGTATAGCCCTGATTTTTAGTTTGTATGAGCCTTGCATCATAACACTCTTCTACTGGTCTAACAAATAACACTCACTTCCTGTGGACTTTACTTTTCACATCAAGATTGGCAGAAGTGACACAACTAAGCACAGAGTTAGGAGTCTTCTCACAGGTTATTTTCTTTGTAACTAATTAGCAAAAAAGAAAGATGGAGAAGCAGCTATGCAACCTCCCTACTGTTTTCCAGTGTACCCTTAAAAGAAACACAGCGTACCCACACATTTCACAGGGTATGACTTCTTAATAAATTATTTTGTTTTAATTTCATCCCTAACTGCAGAATTTCTTTTCAGAGACAACAAAGTATCTGACCAGCCAAATGTTCTGTGCTGATAGAACTCAATAAGCAAAACAGCCAGATTACAAAAGATTGCTTTTAGTGAGTAAACAATTGTCAGCCAGAGAACGGCCAGCACAGCATCCCCATTTGAGACACAATTTCATGTTCATGTAAATTATAGCCTAGCCTGTCAGTACTCTTGCTGACTGCTTTTTAAATAACATTTTAGAGTGAATGGTTAGTGTCGGGCAAATACAACATGGTCTCCTTTCTCTTTCATTTTTGTTAATTTTGATTTTATGTGCATAATACATGGTCTACAGTGCATTAATAACATAGCACTACTAATGTGAGTAGTGAGTCTCCTTCTAATTCTGGTGGGTTATGGTATGTGTAAGTAATGTTAACATGGGTAGATGATAGGGGGTTTCTTCTAATAACTTAATCATTTGCAGAGGATTTGGAAGTATGAAAAAATAATGCAATTACACATATGAGTTATAATAATGCATCTAACCCAGCACCCACCCTCCATGCCATCCAAACGTTCACCAAAATAGCCTCTACTCTGCTTCATTTCTCATCTTATAATAATTTTGGAAAAATCCAGTCACCATTATACTAATCTTAATTCCTCTGGAAATTCTAAATCATTTGGATTAAAAAATACTAATAATTAACTACAAATTGGGACTATTCGATTTCTAAATTTAAATTTTATTTATGTAGTCTATTGCTCCATTGATGAAGACATTAGTCTAGATTAATACATGTGCAGTACAAGCACCAGTATTTTGCTAATGTAATTTATTCCTTACTTCTTTCTTTCTTTTTCAGTGGCACTGGCTTCCAGTGAACAGAATCCCGTTATTGTCATTGTTGTGGTCTCTGTGGCTGCCTTCATCATGCTGGTTTCTATGGGAGTTGGATTAATGATATGGAGAAGGTGAGAAAATGTGTTGCTTTTCAATATCAGTGTTTTTTTTTAACCCTCATTTAGCTACAACTGACTTAATGTGTAATCAAATTAGGCTACACATACCTGCATTCAGATAAGAAGATTTTCATTGTCAAGTGTTCCTACAATGAAAGTAGTTAAAATACATTTAGACAGCTCATTCAGTATTCTAAAACTGTTTGACATCACCCAGCATATTCCACTTACTGTTACACTTACTTATAAATTTAACGTCACTAGATATTGCTTTCATTTAGAAACAGTTTTTTTTTTTTTAACTGTGTGCCATGTCTTTTGATGGATGACTATATCCTGATTTACAGACCTATTCTCAACGGAGAGCTAAATGATATGGTATTTTATTTTATTTTCTATTGAAGTACAATACCTTATTATTTGGCGAAGGATGAGCTAAATGTTGTCTCTCTTCTTGTAATTCACACCTGACCTCAACACAGCCAGTAAATGGTAAGCTAATGAACATGTATGTTCTGTAGGGTATGCTAGCTCCGCAGAAGGACCAGGTTCAATGCCAGAAGTCACACTGTGTAAGTTCATTTCACTTACCGTGCCATCTCAGAACCAAAGTGGCAACAAAATAACCACCTCCACAATAACAACAGCAAAAACCCATCATGATACAAATAATATATTTTTCATACTTAGCTTGTGTGAAAGGATTTTTTTAGCATACGATCTAAGTCAGACTTTGCTGAGAGAACTCTATTTGAATAATACCAAGTTGAATGTCCCTCTTGCAGTCAGGTCTCTTCCTCCCTGTGTTAGGGAGGGTCTCTTAATCCACAGGATGTTGTCTTGACCTGGTGCTATTAGAATATTCAGAAAAGTCTGGATGGCAGTAGTTCTGGGTGCTGTGTCCAATGGAGATGAGATTTTCAAAATTCTAGGGCATGCTAACATTCTTTTAACATTAGGTTAATATTCATTGATTCATTTTCTACCATTTATCTGAAATGGGGACCACCACCCCAGTTTCCAGAGACACATCTCCCGAAAACCAAGCAACATTGAAAAGGCATGTCAGCCATGACAGCCCAACAATGTGCAGAGCTTTCAGCATTTCAGGGTGGATCTCATCCACTGCTGGGGCCTTGCCACTGTGGAGCTGCTTAACTGCCTCAATGACCTCCCTCAGGGAAATAGGCAGCCTACCTTGGGTTACAGGAAAAGCTCTTTTGGAGGTTGGAGCTGAAAGTCTTCTGGACAGCACCCTTCCCCAGACATTCCCAGTTCACCCTCACTACTCTCTTGGGCTTTTCAGTTCTGTCCAGGCGCCTCCCCAATCATCTGACCAAACTCACCACCATCAGTGATCAGTTGACAGCTCTGCCCCTCTCTTCACTTGAGTGTCCAGAAGATATGGCCGAAAATCTGATGATATGATTATGAAATCCATCATAGATTTTTGATCGTGGGTGCTCTGGTACAAAGAACACTTATGAGCCACCTTATGTTCAAAGATAGTGTTCATTATGCACAAACCATGGCTAGCACAGAAGTCCAATAACAAAACACAGCTTGGGCTTAGATCAGGCCCAAGTGCCAGGCGCTTGCACTTCTCCCAAGCCTGACTCCAGGAGGAGGAGGACCCAGTAACCTCATACCAATCTTTTTATCTTTATAGAGCTGTATTATTATCTGCTATCTGCTGTCTGACCCCTCATCTGGGACCAATTTTCCTTGGTAGGCCCTTCCAGGTGCTTTTACTCAGGACAACATAGTTCACAGGGACTCTCAAAACTCTTCACCACAATAAGGTGGTGATTTCCAGAGATGTAGTTAGCTTTCATAAAATTAAGAAACCAGTGTTTAACTAGCAACTTAACATGTCCATCTCTGGAAAGTTAGTCAAGACAGGGAATCTTGTTAAATTTCTCCTGGTAAAGCCCAAAAAATGCCTTCTCACAGAAGCACAGGAATGAAAACAAAAGTAAGCAAAACATAAAAAAGAGAAGTGGCAAACAGGAACTGTGTCATAATAATAAGCAGGAATAAAAATTAAAAATGTGACTATAATATAGAGTATATATATATTGTAAAAGAGAACAAACAAAACAGAAAGGTTTGGGGGGTCCACCCAATATATTGAGGTTAAAACAGCAAAAAAATCAAGAAATGTAATAGTGAGTAATCACAATAGACTGAGCCAATTAATGACTGAACTGGAGAGTGGAGTGCTCAGGTCTTGTAGGAGCAGGGCAGGAAGAGGAAGGATCTTAGCCAAAAGTGAGGTCTGTAGGAGGGCGTGGTTTGGTAACGGAAGTGGTTTGAGTTCTAGTTGGGCTCCCCTTCTGTTGTCTGATTTAGCCTCCCAATACCCCCAAGCCGTCAGGTGGAGCCCTCCTTGCAGTATGGAGGTCCCCAGAAGACCAGCAGGGCATCATGGACATTGTAGTTTTTATACGCAGCCCTGCTGGATGCCATGGGGGCCACTAGGGGACACTGCAGGGAGGAACAACGGATATTTTCCCTACGCCCCGGAAGCACACATGGACAAGGGGAATGACGTGCTTCCAGGGTGAAGAAAAGGACTTTTTACCTGATCTGGAAGTAATTGAGAGTCATATGGACTGGGGATTGGAACGCTTCCAGGTCAGGGTATTTAAAAGGATTGTGGGAGCTCCCAGACGGTGAGCTGAGCTGGGTGGAAGGGTGGCAAAGTGTCTGGGAGTGGAGGATTGATTATTATTGTGTATTGGTATTGTTTAATGAGTATAGTTGAGGAGAGGGTGCTTTGTGCACTGTGGCAATTTAATAAAGTCAGCATTTGGATTCAAGGGAGCAAGAGCGCCCCCTATCTGTCAATATATATATATATATATATATATATATATATATATATATATATATATATATATGTATGTATACAGTGGAACCTCAGTTCACGAACGTCTCGGAACACATACAAATCAGTTTATGACCCAAATGTTCAGCAAACTTTTGCATCTGTTCACGACCATAAACTCGATATACGAACAAGACAGTTTCCCTTTTGGTTTGTGCGCGCCAATGATTGCCGCACATGTTCAGTCTCTCCCTGTGCAGAGAGAGAGAGAGACACACACAAGAGAGACACACACACACGCACGAGAGACACACACATGCACACGAGAGAGATATACACGCGCACGAGAGAGAGACACACGCACACACGCGCGCAAGAGAGAGAGACACACACACACACACATGCGCGCGCGAGAGAGACGGCTGAACGCATAAAGCTTATTTTTAAAGAGACAGATTCGAGCATTGTTTTAACCTCGTTGTACTGTATTTGATGAAGACTTTTTCTGTTGGATTTTAACCTCCACTTCTGTTTACAGCAATTGGTTTGTAGCGTGCATTGTTGCAATGTTACTTTTCTTGGTCGTTTATTAAATTAATGATTTTTCAAATATTCATGTTTTTCCCTGTGCTTAAAACTCATTAAAAAAAGTGTTTTTTACGAGCGGTTCATAGCGCTGCAGCGTGAACTTTTGCAGTGTTAGTTTTCTCTGTTGTTGTGCATTCTATGGTATAATTAACTATACTGTATTTGTGCTTAAAAATCTTTAAAAAAATATATTTACATACAGTTTGTACGTTCTGGAACTGATTAACGGTATTTACATACAATCCTATGGGGGAAATTACTTCAGTTCACGACCAGAGCTTTGGAACGAATCATGGTCGTGAACCAAGGTTCCACTGTATATGGAAGCGAAGGTCTGATATACGATTTACATATTTGTAGCTAGTAATCCACAAAGGGAGAAAATGAATCACTTATCTCAGAAAGTCTTTATTATGTACAGTAGGTGTCCTTTTTAAGCCTGCATGTTCTGAGTTCATGCCCAAATGTCTGTTAATGGCATTTTCATTTGAGATCCATGATTCAGTCAGCTCTCTGGCACTTTTAGTATTGGCCCTGAATTTTACTTGCACCATGACCTAGTTAAACATGTGTCTGGTTGAAGTTGGACATGCGTATATCACAGATGTGTGATAGTGTTGCAGTGTTCTTGTATTCGTGTTGCAAGTGTTTTAGATGTTTGTCCCACGTATACACTGTACAGCTGTGCATGCACTGCATGGTAAACTGGCTACTGCGTTCCATGTCTCTGATGCAGATTTCTTGCTTTTAGCACTAAAAAGAACAGTCTACAGAGTGTTGGAAGATTTATGGGCTATTTTGATTTGGAGAGGATGTCCACTGTACTTTTTGATACACCACTGTGGTATGGAAGAGTGTGCCAAGTAGGATGTGAGATCAAGGTTAGAGTCAATTGTTTGCTGAGGTCTGTAATGCGTCCTATGTAAGCATTACTTGATAAACGTCTTGGGGTAGCCGTTTGATGTGAACAGATAGAAAAGATAACTTTCATTCTTTTTATTATTCTTTGTATTACAGTGGGTGTGAATCCTTCAAGCTCTACAAGTTTTTACATGGTTATCTTTTACAATTGGGGCATGGGTCAGATAAATAGCTTTCTTAAGATTGCAACATGCATTGGAGGTGGTGACTGGACCATACCTTAACCACTAGTTCATGCAGACAGCCTTGGATAGCAAAGGAAAATACAAAGTCTACACAGATGGCACCTCAAACCAAATTATTCCTGTGCTTATTGATAATATCCCATCAGTTCTCCAATGTATGTCTAGGCAGTTTCACATTAATGCACAATTTAATTGTTTTAGGTAAAACCTGCCTTTTTATGAAGCACTGAAATCCTTTGAAAATGCAATGCATATTTTATTACTTTGTGCTCTGCTTTTCTGAATACCCATGTGCGCACAATATTACCAGCAGACAAGAACAGCTACAGCTCATCAAATAGGCATTCTGTATAGGACTGCATTTGCATAGCAGAAGGTAATCACCCTGGCACCATGCCAAGCTTCAGAGTACAGCATTTGCTTGTTTTCCTTTGGTTTTTAGTTTTCCTTTATAACGATTTTATATTTGCCCTTCAATATACTGGTACCCCATCTAGTGTTTACTCCTGCTTTGTGAGATATTCTGCTGAGGTGGGGCTTCAGGTGCCCATTCCCTAAATTCAGTTTAAATAGTGAGGAGCACTCTCTTAACAACCTTTCTACTCCAGAATGATACCAAGTAGCCTAAAGGACATAAAAATTACATGTTTTGTTAACACTATATAGCAAACATGGAAAAATATTTTTAAGACATAAAGAAATAAAATAAACAGAACAGAAACAAAACCCTTTAGCTTTTCTAGACTTTTGCCTTTCTGATAGGGTGGCCAAATACCAAAGCTCCCCATTTCTTTCCATCCATCCTTGGACTCTTCTTGCTCCACTGGTTGAGTCCTTACAATAACATTCCTTATGCTCAGTATTGCTCTGGCCATGAAGCAGGTTTAAACCCCATTGCTGGGATACTGCTGGTGTCATAAATGGCAATAGCTTTGTTCCAGTGGTATTAGGTGATATATTTACTGTATATAGTCACGTATAAGTCGGGTCTTGAAACCTGAAAAATTTATCATAAAATCAGACCCCGACTTATACGCCCATTCAAAATTGCGACACTTAATTTTTTTTTTTTTTTACACCTTCTTACCTCCTCTAATCTCGCATCAGTTTCACAGATGCATCGAATTTCTTTCGCTACTTCAACAAGTTTAATTTAAAACCAGCTTCATATTTTCTTGTGATTGAACGCTCCATCATAGATAAGGGATACTGTTACGATAAAGGTGTATGAGGGTGTGAGAAACAAAAAACACAAATTAGTGCAAACGTTGCTTCTGAATAGTTCAGGTAATACTGTGTGGTCACGTAGGCACAATAGAGAGAGAGAGGTTAGGAGCACGCGCTGATACAACGCATTCCCGCACCCATATAGAAAAAAAAGGCAGTGTGCTCCGTGGTTACTCTATCAGGTGGGCATTAGCATATCATATTCCCTTGTACCAATGACGTGTGTTTTTCACATTCGACTTATACAACCAACATTATAAAATACCAGAAATTATACTGTAAAATCAAGTCCTGACTTATCCATGAGATAACTTATCTGTGAGTATATATGGAAGTCTCCCTTGGTTCAAATGACCTCTAGTGTATTGGGGAAATCCTGCATTCCTTCATAATATGAGAACAAACTGTGAGCAAGTCTTTTGTGTGCCGTTTTATATTTTCATATATGTTTATAGAGACAAAGCATGTACTACAAAAGGTTAATTCCATTCTAGAGAAAATTTCCACTGTAACTGTTCAGTTAATATACACTCAAAAATTGTTTGCTTCACTCACCACTTAACCAGCCAGAACCAGTTACAAGATGAACTTTGTAACTAACCACAGGTTAGGACTTGCTGTTGCTCCCAGCTATGAGCAGAACATTGATTGATAGAAGAACATAGGTTATGTATGATCAGGATTCACTCATGGGAATGGACTTGGCTCATGTATAGTAACAACATGTAATAGTAAGGAAGTACAAGACCGACACAAACATAGGATCTACCAACACCAAGGGGTCTCTCTTTTTCTTCTTCCATCAACTCCATCCTGAGATTATTCTGAGACAAAGACCTGTCTGTCAGCTCAGAAGAACAACACAGGATTAAAACAGCCACCTGATATCTACACACATTAGGAACCTAGAGTTCCAGCAAGACGAGCTGTAAACCATACAGGTTCTATAGGGTGTTTGTCATACCCATTACACTTCAGTTTCGCTCTAGGCTCATTTAAAATTGAAACTTATATAATGTTTTTATACATAAAGGTTTGAATCTGCTCTTCTGCTTGTTTTGTGCTCTATCTTAGAAGAAGGTTTTTAAATGAAAAAGTAAAGTTATGTGTGTACTCAAGTCAGATTTACTCTTACAGTGACCACAATTGGAGACGCAGACTTAATGAGTATTTAAGGTAGGCAGAATGAGTGGTTTGTCATTTTAATAGCACACAAAGGCTTATGGGTAAAGATATGTATCATACATAGCATAAGGTTACATATTTAATTTTGTCTTGTTTCAGACTTAAAATTTGACTTTGGTCCCTATAGCTTTATATAAAATGTATTGTTTCTGTGGCTGTTACTACATTTCCAACTACTAATTAAGATGGTGATGGGCAGGTCCACATTTTTGGATTAATTTCAAAACTAAACACTTACTACTTTTTATAGTTAGGATTACTTCTCGTTAGTATTGGTTTTGACTTTTTCAGCCTTCTGAGTTTTGTTCTGCATATTGGTTATGGTTATGTAGATAATTTGAATTTCTAGTAACATATCTCTGCTTGGTTTCCCACTATTCTTTGGACTCACACAAATTCTCTTTTTCTCCTGGTCTATTTTTCAACTGTCCCATTTAAAGATTTAGATTACATTTTTAATCTGGGCTACAATAAAATGTGAGCTTTAGTTTGTTATCCTTGTAGTAAAAGTAACATCCTAACCTTACACATAATTCTATAACTTGGCTGGAAGTGAGCAAGGCAGGGGGTTTCAAGCTACATCAGAGCTGATGTGCTTTGAGTCTAGAGGAGCTTTTGAGCAATGATTCAACTAGGAGGTGGAAGAGGCTGTGTCAAAGATAAAGACAGAGTTTGGATGTACTTCTGAGATGGGGAAGTGGATGAGCCACCCCATAAGTTCATATGTTCTGTGTGTGTAGGCATGGAGCAGCAGCAGGGTTTTGTTTTTGTTCCATGTTATTTTCTATTTTGTGCTCTTCCTTTTGTGCATCCATCTCTGGCATGGCTTTAAATAAACACACCATTTTTGTAGACATCTGAGTAGGAGGATAGCTACAGGAGCACCCCCATCTCTGACACTGTGTTATATTCTTGGTTGTTTTGTAAAGTACCCTTGTATATGCACATAACTAGCATCAGATATTCAGTGTTACAGACGGGTCCTCCTACTGAGACAGCTTTCCAGCTGTCTCAGTAGGAGGGTTGTATTAATGCTTTGAAACAATAACAGATATATCTTGCTAGTTTAGTAGTAAAGGCTAAGTTTGAAGTTAAAAGACCTACATATATGAACATTAAATAAAACATACAACATCTGTTTTATAATCAGCATTTTAATATTAAAGTTTTTGTCTTTTCAAAAGTATTCATGATTATGGTTGGGTTAGGATTATTTGAAAAAGGTAAAATTCTTCCTTAGGTATAATGGAAACATTTACTCTTGAAACCTCCACTATCCTAATGGTTGCCAAAATCCACCAGGCACTATCTGAGACATCAACATATGATAAAGTAATTAAATTGCCTGGGATTAAAGTAATTCTGAAGGGTTGCCCAGATTTTAAAATATTGTAAATTGACGGGAGTTCCACCAAGAGAAAGGAAGAGAAAAGAATATCCATCAGGAGCCCTCCAAACAATACTCTGGTTCTTTCCTGAATGATAAAGACATGTCCCAAAGGACAAGGTCATAAATTGATTTCACAAAAGAATTGTCACAAACAAGCTAAAACTAATTAACGGGGAGTAAGATATGTCAGAAATAAAACAGAAATCTTAAACAATAGTTAAAGTCAAAATAATACTGTCTCACAGTCCTAATCAATTCCAGAAAAAACATTCCCTAAACACAACTTTAATTTACAAACAGCACTTTGTTTTATATTTATCCAAAAACTTGCTGTGAGCCGCCATCTTATTCAGGAAATGGAACTGACATTAGAATGGACATTATGGTGTCAATCGAGGAGCAATAGAATTACCAACAGTAAACAAGATGGCAGTGGTCATGGCAAGACTGTCTTGCACAAAATTGTGTAAAACGTAGTAAAACAAAAGATGTCAAATAAATGAAACAAATAAAAAAATACAGGGACACTAAACAAATTATGACATGCCTCAAATCATCCTTCTGTTAGAAGACAGGGTGATCTCCAAGATGCCAGAACATGATTGTATAAGCCAGATCTGAAACCTCTGAAGGGACCAGAGAGGAACAGATGCAAATGAGGCCTGGCAATAGATTACAAGACTTCAAGGTTAATGTGATGGCATTGTGGGATCCCAAGCTAGAAAGTGGGGTTCATGCTGACTTGCTGGCAAAAAAGAGGCTTGAAGAAGTCTAAACTGGCAACAGATCTCTTACAGGTGACAATCTATTGCCAGGAAAAATAGCAGGACATAGATAAGAATTTTTCTCAGCCATCACGACAAGCTATGTAGGGTAACTAACATAAAAATATTGGGAGGGGTTTTTCTTTAAGCCTGGTTCCTGATTTTCTTCAAAGGTTCCTAGAACATACAGTGAAATGTTTAATAATGGTTTGTTGTGTAAATACTGTATATCTGTCAGCCTGGGGTAACCTCAGTTAGGTTGCACTCACTGATTGGTTAGAGTCCCTGTTTCCATGCAGATAACAAGTCTGTGCTCAAAGATTTATTTCTTTTATACCTGTTTTTGCATTTTTAACAACTGTACATTGTTTAAATTGATTTGTTTTGTGCAATACTTGCTATTTTTGCAAAATGGACCAAAAAGTCCTTTGGATGACAATGTCCAATCATTTACAGACAGTATTTAATATGGGTTGAGTACTGTGCATAGGAAAATTTCAAAGAAGATGAGAAACAGCAGCTCTGTAAAACCGTGAAAAAAGTAAAGGCAAAGGCAATAAAGGGAACAGTTCCACTGTAGTAACTTATTTACTATGTATTAATGTATACAGATACTGTATGTGTTGCTTATGTTTATTGTAATCAATGTACAAGGATGGGATGCTGGGACATTAAGGGCTGCTAGATGGTATTCTAGCCTATTATCTTTGTAATCCAAGAGGTCGGACCTGGACATGTAAAGCCAGAAAGATATTAAGCCCAGAGTTGGAAGGAGACTCAGAATGAAGTCTGACTTGAAGGAAGAGCAAAGGCTAGACTTATGAACTAAAAGAAATAGCCAAGATGGCAATAAGATTTGAAGACACCTGGGAAATGGGAAAGGTCAAAGCTAGTGCACCAAACTAACAAAAAATAAATGTGACACCAATACCAAAGTTAGCATGATGTACAGTATGTTTTTTTTCCTTTACTATTACATGCCCAACATGTGTTTTTCCCAAAAGAACACTCAGCCCAAAAAAGCTTGCTAATCCTGTTCATCAAATTTCTCCAAAATGACTTTAGAGTTGAGTTTTGAAGGTACTGACAGTACAACTTTCGACCACACGTTTAATTTCATATGCATATGGTTCTGTGTATGAAAAATATACTTTTCTAATTTTTGTGCAAAGTTTATTTTTAACAAGTTTCCACCTATGTGCCTGTGCTCTTGTTGAAGAATTATTTTAAAAACAACTGCCAACATCCATTTTACTTATTCCTTTCATAATTTTAAAAACCTCAGTCCCACTCCATAGTCAATCAGCTCCTTCATTCTTTCCTGATAACTCTTCCCTTTCAGTCCTAAAGTCAGCCTAAAAGCTCTGGACCTTCTCTAGTGCTGCTGTGTCTTTTTTGTAGCATAGGGAGCAAGCTGTCACAGTACTCCATATGTGTAGTGTGCTATATGGTTTAAGCTTGACTTGAAAATGCACCCACCTTGATATTTCTCAATTGCTGTGTCAGCAATCCAACAAGATTTTTAAAGTATAAACCAGGAGGGAGAGAGAGAAAGGGGTGCAAAACAGAAACGATTTAAAACCAGTAGATCATTAAGTGCTGAAACAACAAGGCCAAAGAGCGAGACAAAAATTGCAGTCAACAAATAAGAAACTCACATGATTGATTCAGAAAACAAAAAATATTCACAAGGGCGGCATGGTGGCCTCCCTGCATGGAGTTTGCATGTTCTCCCCATGTCTGTGAGGGTTTCCTCCAGGCGCTCCGGTTTCCTCCCACAGTCCAAAGACCTGCCGGTTAGGTGCATTGGCGATTCTAAATTGTGTGTGGGTTTGTGTGTGTGCATGCCCTGCAGTGGGCTGGTGCCCTGCCTGGGGTTTGTTTCCTGCCTTGTGCCCTGGGATTGGCTCCAGCAGACCCCCATGACCCTGTAGTTAGGTTGGATGATGGATAGATGGAAAATATTCACAATAGGTTTAACAAAAGTTTTTTTTCACCCATAGCTCGGAAAAAGACATGGCAAAGTAGGCGGCTATTTAAATTCACTACTAAAATTGCCAACAGGTAACAAAAGACCAGAAAGGTTTCCTGGAGCAGACTGCAGTGCACTCGAGGCACACAAGACAGCTACCAGAAGAAATACAATTTAAACATATAACACCATTATTGCAACCACAATAAAGGGTATTGTGAATCAGATGTTATAATGCTGAGCTGGTATGCCCTGGAGCCTCATGTATAAACGGTGCGTACGCACAGAAATGTTGCGTGAGAACTTTTCCACGTTCAAATCACGATGTATAAAACCTACACTTGGCGTAAAGCCACACACTTTTCCACGCTACCTCATGGCTTGTCGTACGCAAGTTATCCGCTCGGTTTTGCAGACTGGCGGCACCCAGCGTCAAAGCAGTGCTACTGTTCCTGTGTGGTTACACCTTATTTTCCTGATGCGGCTTTATAAATACACCGAAACTAACCGCATATTGTTTATTAGTGTAACGCATCTGATTGTAATTAACTTGTAACAATATAATGGTCCAGGGAATAGCCATAGTATTCCAAATACCATAACTGCTTTAGCGTTGTTACTCTCACCTCTCCTTCTTCTTCTTCTTCTTCTTCTTTTAGCTCCTCCCGTTAGGAGTTGCCACAGCGGATCATCTTTTTCAATATTGCTCTCACTGCACCACTCGGAGTATTTATATCACTGTATCTGAGTGTGAATCACAGCAGCAGCTGATCAGAAAGAGAATTATCGGTATACAGCTTCAAGAACACGCTGTCTCAGCCACTGCAAAACGTTTTAAAGCCTTTCCTGTACAGACCTCAATTGCACCTTGTAGAACTGTTTGTACTTATAAGTACAATCACCCCACTGTAAACTTGCACTATAGTTATAATATCGCACAACCTGAGACACTTTTTAAAGTGCGTATTTACATATGATGACGATATCATTTTTAAGGTGAAATACAGCAAAATATGTTTATTAAATTATACAGTTAAACTTTAACTTCATTTAAATAATCTATATTCTTCACTGGGAGTGTTGTGAAGGATAGATTAATTAAACATGTACTACGAAGATATTTCAATGTTCCTTAAATGTTTTGAAGAATCGGCACTAAGCTTACAGATGGCTTAACTTCTATTACAGAGCTGATTGTATGGTGATCGGTTACTTGGTAAAAGAAAAGCAAGGACTGCAGTGGCAGCTACACCAATATATATTGAATATAAAACAGAAAGAGAAAATAACAACACAGCTAAAAACGCAGCGACAAATTTCGGCAAAAGTTAAATGCTTGTGTCATGAGCACGAGGTGGCTATGCAGTGTCTGCAATGGACGTGGCCATCCACCATTCATAAGCTACCTTACTGACATTGGCGGGCGATGGAGCTACCGATTCTTCCACTGCCCAGTGCCACCACAAGCCTAGAGCCTCCCCTGAGTACTGCTGCAATAAATTATTTCATTGAAGTGAAACACATGTTTAATAACGTGCTTTAACTCCTATCATCATGAAAATGACATCACGTATACATCTCAGTATTTTAGTTATTCAGAGAGCTGTAATATCACGAATGTAATTGATTCTGTGTCCAGTTGGAGGAAGAGAGCCAGTTTAAGAAGCAAGTAGTGATTCACACACATAGGCACATAGAAGATCAAATACAAAACAAAGCATTTAACGTGCTACTTTAATTACGATGTGATTTGAGAAACTGGTTAATTAAACGATTTTAAGATGAAGTTTATGATGTTCTACTTTAATGACAAAATAAACTACGTGATTAAAGTGGAAATGTCTAGATTGAAGTTGACATTTCATGCTTTTTCCCCACTGTGTGCCTTTTTTTTCTCTGTACCCTAATAAGCTTTCATATGACACTCAGACAGTGGGCTACAACTCGGCTTTTCACGGCGACTTTGATATGTGACTTCTTTTTTATTTCCGGCACTGTGCGATTTTTGAGCTTTCAAGTTTCTCCAACACGTTATGTCACTCGATCAACTTCCTTTTGTTGATTATACCACGGTTTATTTGAACAAATAGTATGTTTTTCCTTTGCCTCCACTTGGTATTTGCTGAAATTCTTATATTTTCCCCCGTGTTTTTCCCATTGTCTTTTCACAGAAAGCTGAGCTTAAGGGTGATTTATATTTATTTGCATATTCAAAGAGGCATAATTCTGGGAGGAGTTGGGGCGTTACATAAAGCGCGTGCACGAGCGTTACTTTTCACGCTGAGCGGGATTTATCTAGCGGAAGAACGTGGAAATTGGAGTACGCACAGATTCCTGCATCTGGATTTTTCTGTGCCTAAGCACATTTCGGCTTTTGTGCTTACGCCATGTTATAGTGCGAGTTCTACGCACGGCGTTATACATGAGGCCCCAGGAGAGGTTAATAGTAAGAGGTCAGTCAATTTCTTACTCAAGAAAAAGACAGGGTCTTGAATACTGAGAAATCAGTCAGTTCAATGATTGCCAAAGTCAGTAACCCTAATCTCAGAAATAGTACTTGAAAGGAGCAAAGCTGGATGTCCTGGCCCTAAAGTGTTAATGGAATGGCCTTTCAGCATCCACTAATACTAATGAAAAGACTTTCAAAATAAAGTTCCAAAGCTTGAATGGGGAGCTCTAGGTGTCACCAACTTTTAAATGTACACATTACGACATCAAATGCCACAATGTGAAGATTGTGGGCACCATTACTACAGCATGGCCGCTCCTGAGCTGAGAAATAGTCAAAACAATGGTGATTCTTAAGGAAAACAAGACTATCACCCTTAGAATGAATAACAATAAGAAAAATAGAACAAATCTGTGCAAAAATAAAAAACTGTGAAGTTTGGAAGTAAAGAATGTAGACTCACATAACTTGTACCCTGCACTGTACCTTTTGGTTCTGGATGTGAAGAACTGGTAGATGTTAAGTACAGACCTAAATTCTAAACTGTAAACAGCATTGTAAACAACATAAAGAGAGTTTATGAGTGAGAGACCACCACCAAGCTGAATGTGTATTCACAGGGAAGCTGTGAAGCAGTGGGCTGCAGGCTGCAGTTTTCAGTTTTTTATGCAAAATTAATAGGCCAGTCAGATGTGCCAAGGGGTTCGGTTTCTGGGCTTTCTTAACTAATAGCTATGCTTTAATTATTAGCAGCATGTCAAAAACTGATTGATGAGATATCAAAGCAGTCCAAAAGATTAGGTAGCCAGTTGTACTGTAGATGTTGCGAGAGTGAATGGTGTACTGTATTCTGGAGTTTTTAAAAGATTGTATTTTAGGGACTTTAACCTCATACTCTTAAATAAATGCCAGCCAACCAGTCCAATTTCACATTACTATAATTGCTTTATAAGGCGCTAAATAGGATTTTTGTTACCTACAACTTTTGATTTTTTCATTTTTCTATAATGGTGTGCCACTAAATTCTTAGCATACACTCCAGTGACCATTTCTTTTTGCAAAATGATATACAATAAACTACCTGCAAGCTTTCTTAATCATAGTTTATAGAACATAATGACACACAAAATCATATCGCTGTTGTGACATTTGGAGGTACAAACTAGTCAGTGAAATTTATGGAGCATGTAATTATAATAAATCTAAAACCAAGCCTGAGAAGCAGAAGATCCTCTTTACAGGACCGGGAGATTGTTTAAATGTTCAGGAAGACATCTTTTTAATTTGACGTGCATTTTAGTTTAATGGTGTGTAGCTTTATTAGCTAAGAGTTTAATTGGTTATTAAATGATAAATTTTGCTCATAATTTAGTGTCTTTGAATAATAAATGAAGATTCTAAATACTGCTTGCACAGTGCTGAAAATTATGGCTCAATCAGGCCTCCATTCATGCAGATGTTAATCCAAACATCTGGTAGGTGAAAGAATTAATTCCAGATGATAAAATGATTTGTTCCTGTATAAACCATACTTATTTTGAGGTGGGAGGACTGTTAGTTTAGTTAAAATCTTTTTTTTTTTTTATTATGCAAAGCTTTTACACTTTGATGAATGATATGATAAAGTCAAAATCGTCAAGTCTATGAAAATGGCCAAAACATGACTATTTCATGTACTAATGAAAGCTTTCATTATTATCATAATGAATTCTTTAGGGAGCACATAATTTTATGCTCAGAACACTGTGCACTTTATTAAACCTAACTTTGTTAAATGTAGTTCTTAAACGATTGACAAGAACAGTTTGAAAGGAAGTTTACTGTTTCAATCTTTCCACAGATTAAGAAGGAGAATTGAAGAAGTTGATATAAATGACAAGAGATCATTCATACAAGAGGAAAGTGCAGGGTGAATTAATTCCCAATGATTCTGAAATGAGAATATTCACAGATCACTGCTGGAGCATTTTGTTACGATATGGTGTGTTTCAGTTTTTTCAAAGTTCCAGGCAGTTTGCCAGGGGTCCAAGCAACTTAAAAACAAGAAATAATGAATTGATAATAATTATAGAACATCTGACAAGATTAAAAAAAAGATTCATAATACAAAAAACATATTGTTATAAGACGCAAGGTCTCTTGAGATTATTGTGAGCAAAAAGGACTGGAGAACAAGCAAAAAATCATAGCTGAAGACAGGCAGAGGGTCATTAACGAGAAGGAAAACTAAAGCAAAAAATTTGAAAGAAAAGTTATCTTTAAAGGATGAGTCAAAAAACTAGCTGTAGTGCACAATTGAATATGAAGCTAACTATCACTAAGAGTCCTAAAGAAGTTGTAAAAAAAACAGTATCCACCAAGAGAAAACAAGTGCATTGAAATCTGCCATGTTTATAGCTTCACTTCCAGTGATGTCAGAAGTGCAACTGAAATTGTCATGTAACACTACTCCATGTGGCACATTAACAATAAGGACAAGACGTTAAAAAAATATGAATCTTTCTCAAAATTAATTAAAAAAAAAAAAAACATAAATGATCCATTTATGAAAATACATTAAATGGTATATACATATGGAATGAATAAATTATCACACGTGTTAAGAAATTTGAAAATTTGTGTTATTTTCAAAAGACAAAGTTTGAATTTTTGTCTTGTCCCTGTCAGCGCAGAGCGTGACTGTTTTCCCCAAGTCGTGACAGGTATTTCTCTAAGTAGTCCTATTTTCTACCCATATCACAAAGACATGTGTTAGGTTGGTTGTTCACATGTCAAACAGGGTGTGTGTGTGTGTGTGCCCCTATATGCCCTGCATTGTGCCCAACATTGCCCAAGTAGGTACCTCCTACCACATGAATTGGACAATCTGGACACAAGAAATGGATGGATGAATACATGGATGGATGGATGGATGGAGACAAAAACGTGAATGTCATGTTTCAGACACAGCCGTGAAGTTTGCATTTGAAGATTTACAACAAGAAATGTTACATGCTTATTTTAGCCAAGTTTAGGAAAAATACCTTTCTTGTTATGATCAAAAGTGTTGGAGAACACTGACAGTATATTTATTAAGTCTATATTAAGACCTTCTATTTTAAAAAATAAATCTAAGTCTACTTTTTCATAACACAAAAAAATAAACAAATTTATTCATAAAAACACTAAGAAGGATGTGTATAAAATAAAAACAGAGAGCTTTCCTGTTGAATACTTTTTTGTTTTTACTTTTTTCCTCTAACATATCTGTTATATTAGTTCAAGTCTTGGTCAGCAGGCCCTGGGCTCATGTACAGTCAGAACTCACAGGAGCTGCTGTTGATAGGGCCTCAGTCACTTGAGTGGACTGTACAAGACTCTTGATTGCCAGAGGTCTTAAGTGCATCATTAGTAAGCTTCTCACTGTGTATTTGACCCCTTTGTTTTTCATCTCTCTTGAGACATAGCTGTGCATGCCTCTCGTGAGACATTCTGAGTTTTGAATTCCTCCAAATTTGACACCTAGTTTTGAATCTTAATTTTCTTGAATACACCGCCTTCTGTCGTTATTAATTACCTTTATTCTTTGATTTATTATTGCATTGTAGTGTTAACAGAGGACCGTAATCATGTATAGTTATTTATTGAAACAAGCAAAAGAAAACATGATTGGCTATGACCAGTGCCAAACCTTGCACTTCAAAAGCCTATATGTAAAAATGGACCCTTCTGATGAACGATTAACCTGAGAAGATGACCTCCTCTTAGAGCCAGTTATTCATTTCACTAAACCAAAATCGATGTAAAAGTTTTAGCGATATGCAGCCAGAAGATTAAAGCTGAAGTCATTCATGATACCTTCAGAAATTTTTCTTTCTTTCTTTCTTTCTTTCTTTCTTTCTTTCTTTCTTTCTTTCAAGCTGTATTACATCATACCCACCATAATTCTTATTTTAAATGTTAAAGGACTATGTGATTCTTTGTAGAGCACACTCACATACACCCACACTCACTCACCCTGGGCACCCTAACAGCATAACCACGGAATGTGGGAGGAAACCAGAGTGCCTGGAGAAACCCATTGGGAGAATAACCAACTTCTCACAGAAGGCACTCCAGCTGGAAAGTGAACTTGAATCCAAGTACTGCTGGGAAGCATTGCTATGCCAATATGTCCCAAGGCTAATAACAAACACAAATGGCAAATATGTACAAGTTTCAGCTTCCTAATCATATTACGGTCAATCAAGGGTGTTTTTTTCTTTTTTTTTCCTACTTGGGGTGCAAGGTCAAGTAATTTATTGCCAGTTTAACAAAGCAAACAAATTAACTTTATAATATAAAAGTGTATAATATAAATGAAGATACTTACAATCAGATCTAGTACTATCATTTTAGATAATACAAATCCTTAATTATAGTATTTTTTTTGTCTAATCTTATGTCAAATGAGAATTAAAACATTCAGACTTTACCATTTTAGATTAGCTTAAAGAGTGCTGAACAGGCAATGTGTATCTGCATTATTTTTAAAATCTTCGTGATATCCTCCAGCTCTACACTGCATTTCACCATTTTATGACCCTATCTAAACTAACTAAAATAAATAAAACACAGGTATTTCTTATACTTCTAGTGAAGTGAAGAATAACTCAGACATTAATCTTCATGATAAAATTGATTAAAAGAAGCCACTGTGAAATAGTTCTCATTTATTTTCAGATTATACAGTATATTTCAAGAAGTCTGGCCTGTCACTTAGCAAATGTATCCACCAAAGATGATGGATCTGATAGTGCTTTACAATTCAGGTCACCCTGGATCAGCACATGATTAGAGTAGTTTACTATACCTCCAATATGTCAGTGGATTTTTTTTTTTTTTTTTGCACCAAGGATTTAGCAAAATTAATTTAGTGAAGGCAAAGTGTTTTTCCTCTGTAATCTGCAGTTTCAAGTACAGACAGACATTTGTTGAGTTTCTTAACTGGACACACTTTTTTGAAACTGAGTAAATAAGCTCTCTAAGGAGACATAGCGACTTAGTTCTAGTGAATAATGATTATAATTACTAGTGTAAGGGTGGGTTATATCGCTGAAATTATTATTCTTTGCTCGGAAAATTAAAATAATGCAGCTGTTTTGTGTGTGTGTACTAGGTTGATGTGAAATCGAAATTGCCCCAGCACAAGCAAGTCTGGGAGTGTGACTGGCACCTTGGCACTCAGTCCTGGGTCGCTTTTTGCACTGTGAGTCTCCAGCCCCCTCTGCCATATATTTGAATTAACAGGCTTCAGACAATGGATTCATTCATTTGTTCTGATCCTGCCTACTTCCTATCTTTAAGTGTCATTGTAGATGTAGGTTATTTTATTCAGTGAATAATTTGTGTGCTTTATTGAAGTTTTAGTGATAACAGAACAGATCCCCAGTACAATTTGTGGAAATGGCAGTAAAGGCACTTGTGGCCAAGAACCCGTGTTCTATAACTTTTTGATAACTGTGTACCTCTTCCTCTTTTCTATGTACTGTAGTTTATAGGCCCCCTGTAATTGATGATATGTTAATTTCTGAATTCTCCAATTTTCTGGCTGATATTATCCATCCATTATCCAACCCGCTATATCCTAAGTACAGGGTCACGGGGATCTGCTGGAGCCAATCCCAGCCAACACAGGGCGCAAGGCAGGAAACAAACCCCAGGCAGGGCACCAGCCCACCACAGGCTGATATTATGCTCTCCCATAATAAAGTAGTTATCGTTGGTGATTTTACCATACATACCATACCATTGTTGTCAATCTAAACCTTTGGTTAATGGTTTTTTATCATTATTGGACACATTTGATTTTACCCAGCATATTAATGCACCAACTCATTCATTCAGTCACACCCTTGATCTTATTCTTACACATGGTATTTCAGTTAATAATATTGATATACAGTGGAACCTCTAGATACGATCACCTCTGTATACGAGAAATTCAAGATAAGAGGAAAGTATGAGCGAAAAATTCGGATCTAAATACGAGCATTGGCTCGCATAACGAGCCAGGCTGTGGTTATGCGTGACGCGTTTCCCGATCCGCCTCGACTCTGGGATTCACCCAAGCTGACGCTGCCAGCCCGTCAGCTCACTCAGTGTTCCTTGTTCTCCCGTAGCGTGAGGATCTACGCGTTTGTGCACTTGTGATTTCATTGTTTCACTGTAGCAGTTCGCTGTATAAGCGTATCCAAAAATATCGCGGACATGCAGACGGAGAATAGGAGACGATTGCCCTCAAGAGGAGAGAGAGAGAGAGAGAGAGAGACGCGAGTGAGAGAGATAAGGAGAGAGAGATGCACACGAGAGAGAAGAACCATCAACTCAGTTATGCTCACATGACACTCAGCAGAGAAAGTGTATCCATACTACTTGTATTGCAAGACATCGCTCGTTTTATCAAGTCAAAATTAATTAAAAAATTTAGCTCATCTTGCAAAACACTCAAGTTACTTGCAAACCGAAGTTCAACTTGTATATGTTATTTATCAGTGTTATTTGTTAGGAAAATTGATTTTTATGTTGATATTTTTGGTGGTGCGGAACGGATTAACTGGATTTACATTATTTTCAATGGGGAAGTTTGTTCTATATACGAGAAATTCGCTATACAAGCTCAGTGCTGGAACGAATTAAACTAATATCTCGAGGTTCCACTGTATGTGATGTTCCTTTTACTGATCATTTTTCTCCAATGATGGATTTGAATATTACTGTTGATATTGCTACTACAAGCTGTGCCCCATGCTATTCTCACATTTTAAATTCTTCTGTTATATCTGATTTTAAAACCATATTCTCCAGACTTGATATACAAGACCAGTGTGATAATATTGACAATTCTGTCTTAGCTTTAAATTCATCATGTAAAATGATTTTAGATTTAGTTGCTCCCCTCAAGATATGCTGAAAAAAGGGAAGACCAGTTCCTTGGCTTAATGACACTACAAGAAAGCTGCGCCACATCTGTAGAATTGCTGAACGGTGTTGGAAGAAAGATGGGTTGACTGCATCTAAGCAGATTTTTAGGACTTCTCTGTTCAATTTCAAGGATACAGTTAAGAAATCTAAATATGATTACTTCCCTAATTTGGTGTCCTCTCATCCTAATAAACTTGGGGTCTTGTTTAATACAATTAATGTGACTAATACTGTTCTTTCATGTGAGCAGTTTCTTTCATTCATTACCAGCTAAATTGATACACTCTGCTTTGGCATTGCTCTTACAGGTTATGTTGTTAATCATGGCATTGTTTTGGAATCTTTTGATGTTGTATCACTTTCACAGTTAAAAACTACTATTGACACACTTAAACTTACATTCAGTCCTCTTGATGTTATTCCATCACACCTCTTTGTTAAATCTTTTGATGTTCTGGATCAATTTTTGTTAGCTATTATCAATGTTTCTATTAGTAAGGGATTGCGCCCTCATTTTTTAAACATGCAGTGGTGTGAACTTGTCTAAAAAAGGCAGATTTAAAACCTGGAGTTTTAGCTAATTTTCGCCTGATTTCTCAATTGCCATTTCTGGCTAAAATATTAGAAAGAATTATTTATAATCATTGGTTGATCATCTTAACTCCAATAATATATTTCAGATCTACCAATTAGGCTTTTGGCATTTTCATGGTGTTGAGATAGCCCTACTGAAAGTATTTAATGACATTTCTCTCATCAATGACTCCTTGTCCTCCTAGACTTTTCAGCAGGTTTTGGCACTATTGACCATGGCATCCAGCTCTAGCAGCCTGAACATCTGGTGGGGCTTAAAGGGGCTGCTCTGAACTGGTTCAGGTCATATCTTACTTGTAGACACTTTTCAGTGTCTTTCAATTCCTCTTTCTCGTCTGCTGCTTCTGTTAAATGTGGTGTTCCTCAGGGATCCATTTTGGGACCTATTTTATTTTCTATATATCATCATCCTATAGGACTGTAATTCTGATGACACACAAGTTTATATTTCTGTTTGTAACTCTGCTATTAATCGGCTGCACAATTGTCTTTTTGAACTAAGATCCTGGGTGGCTGACAATTTCCTTGATCTCAATCAAAATAAAACAGAAGTGCTGATAGCTGATCCTCCAGCCAAAGCTCAAATTGGTTTCAAACTTCTTGGCTCTTTCGCTGACTTTTGCGAACCTCAGGTCTGTAATCTTGGTGTCATTTTTGACAGTAATATCTCTTTTGAGAAACAGATTAACTCTGAGTTACTTTTTCCAGTTTCATCTTTTAGCTAAGGTGAAACCTTTTTTTCTGTTAGGGATCTTGAGAAAGCTTTTCTCGACTTGATTACTGCAAGTCATTGTATTCTGGGATCAGCAAATCCCAGGTTGCAAATGGTTCAGAATGCTGCTCTCCGTTTTTTGCTTGGGGCAAGAATGTTTGGTTCTGTTTCTCCAATATTAGCTCCATTACACTGACTGCCTGTTAGTTTCAGAATTGACTTTCAAATTTTGTTACTAGTTTTTAAACATTACATGAGTGTGCTTCTCTCTATTTATCTGAATTGTGTGTTTTGCACCAGCCATCCAGAGAACTTAGATCTACCGGTCAGTTGTCACATATGGTCCCTAGCACTAAGTGTAAAACTAAGGGAGATAGGGCTTTTGCAGCTGCTGCACCTCGCCTCTGGAACTCTTTACCTCATTACATTAAGGAGTCACCTTCAATTGAACTGTTTAAAATGAAATTGAAGACTTATTTCTATTCTCTAGTTCTCAGTGACCTTCACTGATACTAATGGTTACCCTACTCTTAGTTATCTTCTTTCTGTTCTTTAACTCCCTGCTCGCTTTATTTCATTTTATTTTACTTTATTTCTATTTATTTCTGTTTATTTTATTTATGTTCATTGTATGTTTTAATGTAAACCTCTTTGGCTACAGCATTACTGATATTGATTTAAATGTGCTCTATAAATAAATTGACATTGACATTATAAGCTGCTTGTATGCACATATGAATTTCACTGTAGACTTTAACTTTTCATTTGGTACATCAATATGTGCATAATACATCAACTAATTTGATTTTTACATCAAAACACATCCTGTGTTTTTGAAAGCTATTTCAGCTGTCACAAGCCTAGCAGGGCTCATTTTCTAAAAGTTATTTTGTAAAATGTCATTAAAAACAAATATTTTATGTGTTCTATAAATACATGTACATTTGCTTGGTCATCATTATTATTTCTTAATATAACTCATTTTTGCAAAATTGTTTGACAAATAAAAAAAAAAATGTGATGAAGTAAATAAATAATAAACAAAAATGCTGGGATGTTTAAAACATGTTTACAAGTTCCTGAATAATATGCCATGAGTATATTTTCTAACTTATTGTAGTGGTGCTTATTCAGCAATAATTGACATATACTTCATATATTCCAGCACAATGCTCTTATATCCTACAAGGACCTAGTTTTCAAACATAAACATATTTGAGATGTTAGTTTGTTACTTCACAAATCTAGAAAGACAAGTGTATAAGAAAATAATCTAATATAATTTTTAGAACATTTATTTTATTGATTGTTAGTTATTATCTTTAGAAGGTTTATATTGTTTTTCTTCCGAATTGTTGCAGTGGATGACTTATAGGCTCCAAGTCCAAAAACATCTACCCTTGCCAAGCTGGTCTGATGCTTCCCCTCACCATAAATTTCACATCCTGAGTCAGTCCTAAAGACAGGGTCTTGTATAGGTAAACATCAAAGAACTCTAACTGGATTAGAGTGCATAATGCACTGTAATGAATTGCTGGCTTTTCTAAGATTCAAGCTCTAAGGGCTCTTTAGCACACTGATTACTGATGATCTTTTCATTCATTTTTAATTGGTTATTTTTAAGATGGTGCACTCCCCCTATTCAATAGTAGTGCATTAGTACCTAAAAAGTTAAAGTAGTCATTGAGCTTCATACTTAATTTCAGATTGTATATTTTTCTGCTAATTCCTTTATGGTAATTGAAAACAATTTAATACACTATATGTGTTTCAGCCTTTGGGTGCTAGATTGAAAGTCCTTTGCTGCAAAGTAAAAATAGTATTAACTTACTGAAAAAAATATTGAAAAGCATTAAACAGTCTATTTGTATCATTTTGTTCTTGTCTGTCAAAACCTCCTGCTGAAACTACTGCAACTGTCATACTCACTGTAATAGTATTATTATTACAGAGTAGCAACCATGAAATAAATGAGTCAGGCTAATCAGCCAAACAGGCAGAAAAATATTCAATAGAATGACCTGAGTATCTTAAGAAACAATTGTTCATTTTCAGATTTACTTAGGCATCAAAGTTCTTTCCAGTGTCCTCTTGTTACCGCTAGTCTCTTTAATAATCATAGGAGATTCCTGCTGCTAAGAACTCAGTGAACAAGAGGACTGCACAGACCTCTTGTATTTAATTCTCTTCTGCATTGCTGATTTGCTAAAATATAATAATCAAAGCCCACAATGCATCAAATAAGCACAATGTGAAAGCAATCAATGCAATAACGTGTCAAGCTGTACTTGAAGGACATGTGGGATGAAGGCCTATAACTCCTCAAAATATTTGACCCTAAATGTATGTGAAGGATTTTCTCTGAAAAAATTAAAATAAATAGTACACAAGTTTTATAGAGACCAACTGTCTGATATGCATACACATAAATGAATGTAGAAGAAATTAAAAAACAATTATATTTTAATAAAACATGTAGTTTGCTATCCATTACCTTTATTTAGCCACTTAAAGCATGTTATTTTCAAATATACAATCATGTCTTTTCATTTTGGTTTTCATTTTCATCATTCAGAAAGGAATGATTACCTTATGGTGTTTATCTTAGTACCGTGTTATAGTTTTGCATTATGACAGTGTGGGTGATGGACTGATCAGCAAAGATGTTCTAAAGAAGCACATATGATTAACATTCTGGGATTTCCTATTAAACACTCATGAACAGGTAACAAGAGAATGGGATTTTACTTCACCTTAGTGATATTTTTAATTTAAATAAGAAATTTGATATTTTTTCCACACTTTTTCTTTTGGTTTTTAGAATGGATTGCTTGGCAGGCAACTTTCTCAGGTTTTGATTGCTTGTGGAAAAAGATGATTTCTCTTGCTTTAATCTTGTAGATTTTACCACAAAATGTGATCTTTACTAGTACACTAGTGCATTTTATGACACCATAAATACATTACAAATTTATATTCTACACCCTTTAATCCCATTCAGTACAGTATATATTTTACTACCAATAGCATGTCATGTCCAAAAGATCTAAACAAATATTTTGAAATGTATCCTATAAAGGCCAACCCTGACACAGACAGGCGTAGGACACAGTTGTAACAGCACACGTGGTTTATTTTTCTTTTCACTTGTGGGAAATGCCTTCCCAATCCCAAAGCACAATACACTTCTTTTCCTTCTTTTTCTTCTCTTTCTCCTTTACTCTCCCCTGGCAAGCACCGTCCTCCTCCTCCCGACCCTGGCTCCCGGAGTAGTGGCTGCTGGCCCCTTTGATAATGCACCCAGAAGTGCTCCAGGTGCTCGATGACCTATTTCTGGCAACAGTTCCCGTATGATGGAAGAGCTGCTCTATAGGGCTCAGCAGCAGCAGCAGCACCCCCATGGCAGTGCCCATGGACCCCAACAGGGCTGCACCAAACTCCAACTCCCAGGAAGCCCTGTGGGAGTCCTAGGTACTTCTGCAACCCAGGGGGGAGGGGGGAGGTAACGCTCTGGATAGGCTGGCTCCCCTAGTCCTCCCACAGTGGCGGCATTCCGGCCAGGGCCGTCCTCCACAGTCCTTATATATTCTTGAGTAATTATCAATGCTGTATAATCTTACATCTAGAATATTTTAGAAGCTTTCAATATAATCTCAGCGTGTGCAGTAGTAACAGGTTTTGGGTTTCTTTGCTAGTGTCTTAACAATGTTGTCAATATCGCTGTTGGGAAGCATCTCCAGCTACCAGATGATGAGGTGTTGATCAGGCCACTATTTAAAATTGGACCTTCAAGTCAATAGTTAGAAACAAGCCAAGGTAATTGTGCAAAGGACTTGAAATCTGGTTCTCTTTGGAGCTGATTTTTACTTATTTCACTTTATTTGCATTTACCTAAAATTCAGGATTACTTGGGAAATATTGCAAAACCAGCCTTAATTCAGCTTATTAGCTGACTTTTACTCCATATAGCAAACAACCGAGTGACGCGTTCCAATGAGTGATCATAAATTCACCTTCATGTGAGGTATGTTACAGTACATCATAGGCCTGAATATATGACAGAAATCTCTGTCTAGATGCCATTTTCACAGACATCCTTGGTAAATAGAATATGAAGATATGTGAATGTTTTGTGTTGTGAAACTTCATGCTTCCATTCTTTCATAAGTCATATTTTATACAAATATAAACGGTATTGCCTGGTTATATTTGTATAATGGTGTGATGGACGGCCGGCAGCTCATCCTGGCTGACACATCCAGGACGCTAGATGGTGTCTCCCCTGCAGCATAGAGGTGTCCTGATTCCCACAGGACATCATGGGAAATGGAGTTTAACTTCACAACTTTGCTGGGTACCGTGGGTGCCACCATGTGACTCTGCAGGGGGACGTGGAGATTTTTATTTTCCCTATAGCCTGGAAGTACTCCCAAGTCACAGGGATGGAAGAACAGAAGTACTTCTAGGCTGAAGAAAAATACAAGTCTTCATCTGACCCGGAAGTGCTATTGAAGCGCATGGACAGAAGGACAAGAACAATTACGGGTCAAGGACAATTTAAAGGATTATTTAAAGGACTGGTCGAGACCCAGCAGGACAGCCGGAGTTGGGAGGGAGTGTGAAAGAGCTGCTGGGAGTAGTGGTGGAATATTATTGTATTATTGATTTGTTGATGGTGGTGGTTGTGGTGCTTTGTGGCAAAATATTTAAGAAATAAGAAATTAAAATATTTCCTGGTGCTTTTACCTGGTGCTTTGGACGTTTGTCTGTGGGGTCCAAGGAGCGACACCGCCCTCTAGTGTTACAATGGATTTACAATTTATGTGTTTTTAAAATGTTGACTCTTTTGTCATTGCTGGCTAAAGTGCAAGTGTCCCATTTGTCATCTACACTACCTCTCTATCAATTTCTATGCCTTCATGGGTTAAGAATTTGCTCTTTTTGTGTGTGATTGGATTCCATAATTATGGTAACATCTTCCTGGGTTGGAACCATGAATGCTACTTCTTTTTATTTACTGATTTAGTGTAGTTTCCCGAAAAGATGTTCAATTCCACATTAATGAGCATTAATGGTTTGTTAAATAATAATAATAATCACTTATGTGTCTTGTAAGCTGGGCAACACTGATGATTTTTGTATTGTTCTCTCTATTTAACCTCCTTGTCCATGATGAGACACTGGAAATTCCATAAACTGGGTATGTTAGGTTGTGATGAATATAATATAGATTCAAAATTTCAGGAGTAACCACTCAGCTGTTTTGGAGTAATGCTTCCAAGAAGAAAAACATAAGAATTCATTAAAGTACACATAGCTGGTTTTGAGTGATATGGAATGTCGCCTTCACTGTAAGTAGAGCCAAACAACATATCAAGGTCATTATCATTGAATGATCCACTTTGGAGTGATAATACACTTTGGGTTTCATGTCCCCCCAACACCTTTGTACAACCTCATCTCCTGATGGAACTTCTGTGCCTTAAAGTGTAAATTTTAAGTTGTATCAAAAGTAATGTGCATGCAAAATGACATGAACTTTGATTTAAATTTTACAACCATCCTTCCCAAAGAAAGTCTGTAAAGCCTTGTAGCCTGAATTGTAAGGTGGTTCAGCATTATTACACATGCAAAATTTCACTAAGATCGATGTAGCAATTTTGGAATAATGTGTAGTTGTTGGGCTGTGTTCTCCACTACAGCCCCCCTCCCTGATAAAATGATTGAAACGCTATATAGCTCTATAAACCAACATACAAAAATTTGTGAAAGTTGTTTCAGCAGTTGTTGTGTGTTTGGTGAAGAAACAGACAAGATATGATCTGAGGGTGGAAATAAAGTCCTTAGTGTACAAAATGGATAAATAGCATCGAACAAGGCAGTAAAACTCTCTCTCTCTCTCTCTCTCTCTCTCTCTCTCTCTCTCTCTCTCTCTCTCTATATATATATATATATATATATAATTTATTTATTTTTTCTTACTTGTTTATATTTCATGCCAGGAAAATGAAGTTTTCTCCATTATCTGCTTTAACATGTTTTTGATGAAGTAAGTTGAAACAGAACAGATTGCAGACCCTTAATATAGTGAATAATTTAGCATTTTGTCTACGCAGAAAATAAAATGTGATATAATTTGACAGTTGTTTTGATCTGGTAGCATTCATTATGTAGTAGATTAGTTGTCTGAATTCTAAAATGGTGAATCTTTACATGGTTCATAATATTTATATTTTTCACTCATGATATACTGTAATTGGATAGACGCTGCTTTCACTTAAAATTTAAATTGCTTTATTTAGAGACTCATTCACTTGCCTTCTTTTAAATATGTAAGTTAATATATTGTATTTCTATGCTTCATCATCAGTTTCTGCAAACCTTTAAGGACAGATCAAACTGGTATTGTTCTGCTCTTTATATGTTGCTCACCTTTTGCTTTCATACTACTTTAAAGGTATAATAATTTCCATAAGGTTTGCTGATTCTCTGGTATTATTAGGCTTACTGTTTGTTTAACAAGAGTTAAAGACAGTTTCCTTCTATTTCTTTTCTCTGTGAACATACTCATTCCACAAAACAAGGGATGACATGGCTGTGACTCAGTTTCCTTACATTTTCCTAGAACAAGAGTCTACACCACCATGTAAAACTTGTTTGGCTTACATTAAAATATATTCCTGCGGTGGGCTGGCACCCTGCCCGGGGTTTGTTTCCTCCCTTGCACCCTGTGTTGGCTGGGATTGGCTCCAGCAGACCCTCGTGACCCTGTAGTTAGGATATGGTGGGTTGAATAATGGATGGATGGATAAAATATACTCTGGGAGAATACAAATGTGATAACTGTAAAATAAACAAAAAGGCCATTTTGGAAAATGTCTGTGTGAAAAGCCTGTGGTGTTAAAATTAATTAGAAGCTTTTTTTGTCTTAAGTAATTATCACATTTTTATTCATCTGATTATGCCTTTCTTGGCCTGTATTTGACTGGTATTCATATTGTTCAAACACGTTTTAAATGGTATACTCCAAAATTATACAAGGATTCTTTAAAAAATTTCTGGATTTTTATTGTTGCATCCAAATCATTTTTTTGGGAGTTGTCTCCCTAAGACTTTCAAACATTAAAATCTAGAAATTTGGTACCCTGCTTGCTGTCGATGTGCGAGTGGTTGCAAACTGTTCAAAAACAGTTGGATATATACTGAGCACTGATCATTCTGATATTTCTCATCTTACCATATACTATTTAAAAAAATATATATGGTTTTATTCAACTGTTTACAACGTAATGTAACATGCTAAAAACCTGGTTAATCCAATTCAAGGTCAAGATAGGGCCAGAGCAGCATCAGGTAGAAGACAGAAAATAACCAAAACCTGCTGCAGGCCTCAGTCACACGCAGACCCTCACTCGTAGCCTGACTAAATAACCTAACCTGCGCATCTTTGTTGATGTGTGAGGACAACTCATGTAGAAACACAGACAAAGGTGCAAATGCCACACAAACACTGGGTGTAGGACTTAAAGCCTGCTGCCCTTATTTATTTATTTTTACTCATGTACTTACCTACTTATTTACTTATTTATTTATTTTGTAATGTTTCTGAGCCCGCTATGTTTCATTTCAGAGTCAGAGGAACCTATCATTGCAGAAACAGGCAGTACTGTAAACTAGCAGTGGACAGGAAACCAGACCATCGTAAGGCCCTTTCACAAACACAAACTGATCACCTCAAAACTACTTCTTTACTATAGCATTTGTGCTTCATAGTGTATATATAAGGGAGACTTCAATAGTCTGATTTTCCTTTTCAGGGGTGGGCAGAGTCGTTCCTGGAGGGCCGCAGTGGCTGCAGGTTTTTGTTCCAACCCAATTGCTTAACAAGAAGCACTTATTGCTCAAGTAACACTTTGCTTCACTTTAGTTGTCTCGCTTGTTAAGATTTTGAACCCTTATTGCTTATTTTAGTCTTAACCAACCGTATTCTCGTTTTTTTAATTGCTCCATGTTAGCAATAAGATGCAAATGACAAAAGAAACTAGCAGTTCTCTGTTTGGCTTTTTTTCATTTACACCTGTGTGGATTTATCATGCATTGTTTGGTTTAATTAAATACTTGGATGGAAAGTGAAGAGAAAAAAGGTAAGGACTGATATTTACTCATCCATTTTTGGCTTCAAATCATTTGGATGATATGCTTACAAAGGAAAATTACTTGACATAACAGAGTTAAAGCACTTAAAAAGCCATGAAATTAAATTATTGACACCAGTTGTTTTCTAATTAAGCAATTGGGTTGGAACAAAAACCTGCAACCACTGCGGCCCTCCAGGAACGACTTTGCCCACCCCTGCTTTATATTTAAAATATATCAACTTCCTCAAATAAGAAAGCATTTTATATTCCATCCACATGTTCATGGATTTGCTTTTTAACTTTACTGGGGAGCTACTGTTGTAACTCAGTAGATATTAAACTATCCTGTCAGGTACATTTTATGAAACAACTGTAAAATACTTCAGCAGGTCATATTCACTCAATTATCAAAATTCTCCTGATTCTTCCTGTGTGCTGCAAAACACAGTGATGTGTGTTACCCGCACAGACCCTTAGCTACAAAATTACTATATTTTTATAAAATGCCTGCTGTTACTGTGTGCATTACACAAAGTGCTGAAACCTTTCTCTGTCGTGATGAAATCATTGTGAGTTCAGATAAAATATGTATTTTTAAGAGGGTAATTTACACCTTTTTTTGCTATTGTAAAAGCAAGTCTCTATCAACTGAAATGTCACTGTTTTTTTTTTCTTTTTTTGTAAGTCTAGCAGATAAGCTTATAAATGTTTATTATCATAGTAAAGAAAATGCAAGGCACTGTTTGATTTATAGCTTGGCGATTATTGACTCAATGTAATAATAATTTCTCCTGTGAAATTGTGCCGTTTGCAATAAGTGCTCATGTGCCAGCCTATTCTGAACTAGTAGGAATCACAATAAAAAGAGAAATGTGCAAATCATATTTATTATCTTCTGCTTACCTTTCAGACATTGTGGATACAGTAAAGCAAGTCAAGATGGTGAGGAAGAATTATATTTCCAATGTAAGTCTACAAAGCCTTTAAATTACTGGCAGTCTGATAATTGCTTGTAAAACCTCTTAAAGTAACCTGCCATAACCTCTTTTCTTCATTTAGAAATATTTTGATGGTGATATGTTCATATGGGAATAGCGCAGTGGCTCGGTGGTGGGGTTAATGCTTTTGTCTCACTGCTTTGAAATTTCAGTTTAGCCCGTGTCTATGTGGAGTTTGCATGTTCTTCTCTGGAGGTTTCTGGCTTCTACTCCTGTCCCAAATATGTGGATATTATGTTGGTTGGTGACCTTTAACTAGCCCTGTGTGAGTGTGTGTGGGTATGTGCCCAAGTGTGATGGAATGGAGATGCTTAATATAGCCAAATCACAGCACTATAATAGAATAGCAGAGTTCTTCTAAGCAATAAATGGAGAGACAGATAAGAACTATAATAACAGAATTATTGATCATAATCTTACTTGTAATAAATATGCATGTAGGTGAATCTGTTTGAAATGCCAGTGTATACAGTACTGATTCATATTCAGAGTTTCCCATATTTGATAACTTTTTGTCTACCATTTTTGTATTATTTATTCATATATAAAACATGTTATATTTCTGTAACTTTAAAATAGAATTATTTAATTATAATAAAATTATATCAAGACTCCTTACCAATTTGTTTCAGTTAATTGTATTCTTCTATAATATTAATCACTGATTAGAGGCTCAAAGTGCACACATTTACAGATATAAAATAGTAACAAAAATATTCACACTCATAAAGTATTGACACAAGTAAATACAGAGTTCTTTTTAGATAAAGATTAATAAAACAGCTATAAAAACTGGCTGGAATATAATAAAAAAACATGTTATCAGTTTGGTCAAGTTAGCATTGGAACCCAAAGTCGCAGCAGGATGCTTAAAAGAAAAACATCACAGGAAAGAGTTAATAACAATTTAATTTTATAAAAAATAATTAACAGACATTTTTAAAGTATGGAGAATGAATACATTCTCCAACCAAAATTCAGAAGGTAAGAATGATGTGTTATCCTTTACACTATTAGAAGATTCTACATTTGGATGCCCTGTCATTAAAGGGTGCATCTCCTGCAGAGGAATTAAAAAATATTCTAGACTTTAGATGGTGTGGTTCACAGGTTCAGTACCTAAAATACTGGAAGGCTTATGGACCTGAGGATCAATCTTGAGTCTCTCACATTGTCCATCTTTTCAGGCAGTTTCACCAGAGGTTCCACTCAAAGCCAAATGATCACATTTAGTGACTTAGGAGGGGAGCTTTGTTAGGGACATGTTAATATTCTATATTTTTAAACTTTTGGAACTTCTGTATTATTTTTATTTGTTAATTTATTGCTGTTACAATGAAGCCATCACAGTACCATTTTGGCTGTTTGTATTCAGTCTTTTCATGGGTGCCACCATGTTGTTTATGAATACAGTGTTTTTTGCTTGTCATGTGATCAGGAGCACATAAAACAAATGACTTCAATATGTTGCCCCTTTACAAGATAGTGGCATCCTAGTAATTATATTATAAGATTTTTAAGACCCCAACAACCCCCCTAAAAACTGTGCTGTGTGCCGCTTTCTGTTAACACAGGCAGGTACCAGTTTGCTGCTCCCAGTGCAACTACAAGTTCGAAGGCTCCCCAGTAAATGTGTCTGTGTCACCCGCCAGTTGATGCAGGGAGGGAATATTTAAAACCAGGCGCTGACCTGGCCATGTGCTCACTTTGTGTCTCTGCTTGTGCGAATGAAAGATGATGTCATTGTCCCTGCTTGATTACTGCATGTGTCTGAGTGACAGCTTCCATCTGAATAAATGCTTTGAGCATGTTCCTGTCTTTACAAAAAATAAAGGTGATATTTTTTAGAACCTGGACTCACCTTCTTCTCTCTTGTACAAGTCTGTGACCTACAAATCATAAGTGATACCAGGAGTGGGTTCTTGCAGAGGTGAATCCCCAACAGGCAATAAACGATCCTCTTTCACCAGATGAGGCCCCTGTAGGTGCTCCTGCCCTTATTCATCCCAGAGACATGCTTGTGAAGATGGCTCCTTCTGACAACCTGGAGTGTTTCCTATTCTGTTTTGGACACGTGGCCACATTGATGAGCTGGGACAGCGGAGGCTGGGCACCTATGTTGGCCCCTTATTTGACCAAGTAGGCTTTACAGGTCATGCAAAACCTTCATCCTGATAGACTTAATGACTATGATTTCCTGAAGCAACAAATCCTTCTTCGTATGGCTATGGTCTCCTAGGCCAGGAAGCACAAGTTTTGGCTGTGGCAAATCAATCCAGATCGCCTTATCCAGGGACAGGTGCAGGACTTAGGAGACCTTATCCAAAGTTGGTTCCATGGAGACACCTTTGAGCACATTGTGGAAAAGCTCGCTTTTGACACTAGCAATGACCTCTGTGATGTGAAGATTCAGAGTGATATCAAAACTCTGTTGGATTTGATCTGCAGATTGGAAGGAGCCCAAGCCAGAGAGGCTACCCTAGTCTGGCTCTAATTTCTGTAGAGCCTGCACATCCCTACGCCGCTGGGGAGGACCCTCACAGAAGATGCCTTTGGGGGAATTCTGGAGCCAGGACTGATCATAGATGCTTTTGCTGTGACCAGTCTGTACATCTGGCTAATTAGTGTTGTCTCCCACCTGTTCAGTCCTTGGAGAGTTGCTTGGACAAGGTCTGCTGCTCTCAGGCCAAGTTCTTGGAAAAGGGTATCTTTAAGGTACCCTTTGGTTGGCTTAGCCGGGTGTGAGGTCCCGACCCTGTTGGACTCTGGTAGTGATCTCTGCGTGATCCAACATGATGTGCTCCGGCAGATACCTTACACAAGCACAGAGCGTGTAAACATCCGCTGTGTTCATGGGGATGTTAAGCACTTGTACCTCGTACTTTTCTTCTAATCAATTAAATTACTACATTTTTGTTTTTGTTAAAGCCAAATGTTCCAAAGTTGAACTTCCTGATGGCAATGATATTAAATTAATTTCCTGGAAATGCTGTGCTTCTATTGATATAGATGGGACATGCGTTAAACTATACTCAGGGAAAGATTTTGACATAGATATCTGTTCTGCCATGGGAAGGCTTTTGGAGTCACCTTTCCTTAAAATATGAATCCCTTTTTATTAAATGCACAGATTCTTTTCCTGTGGACTACTGTTATGTGACAGCTCTGTCACTATTTCACTTTCTCTACTCATGCACTTACCAACCGTTCACAGATACAGTGCAGTTACACCCAAGACTCTAGTCTATGCATTTCTCCTTATATTTGTGGAGACGTAGCACAGGTGTGCGATTAGCAGCGTTCGGTATCAATTACAGACATGGACAATTCCTCACCTGCGCACTTAAGTGCGGAAACGCCCATGCCGGAGCGAGCCCAGGAACCACTCCAGCCACACTACCACTCCCCCTCCTTAACCTGCGAGTGCGTCAATTATTTATTTTAAAAGGCAATGAGCTGCAGACCTCACTTTACCACATATGTCTCCCAAAGTCCTCCGAAAGCGTATATCCTTGTCTCAATAAAGGAAGCTTGTGTAAATAAAACCAAGCTTCTGACATCACATAAAAGATATATGTGATAGTGCTTGAAAACCTCATCAGCTTGCATTCAGAGATGTCACTTCAAAACCATGTCAGAACTGGCAGTTTTGTGAAAAAAACATGAATACACCCCCATCACAGACTAAATGTTCTGAATTAGCACTTACTAGAAGGCTCCAGGTGGAAGGTTAAGTAAACTCCAAAGAAAACACAGCTGTTTTGATCAGTAAAACCCTGAAAACAATGCAAAGAGTATGTGCTTAACTCTTTCAGGGCGGATGTCGACTTCTGTCGAAATTCAGGAGTACAGGATGGTAATCAGCTGTAAACTGAGGCAAAACACACTGATACGTTTTAGTTTGACTTTCTTTACTAAGAGGAAAGTTAGCTTCGTTGATTTGACTTCGATTTCCTTTGCGTGAATGAGTAGCAAAGAGAAAACAACGTCTTCAATAGCATCAACGTCTGGCGAGAGACCAAAGCGAATGTGCAAAGCAAAGTGCTCCATGGGTGACATTTTGTGTTTAACCCCTGAAACATACTCTGACTTGTTGGACTCAAAAAGGAAACAGAGGTACCAGTATCAGCTGATCACAGCGCCGAACACGTTCATGTAGCTTATGAGCCTACAGGGGATACCGCCGCTTACGATGACAAGAGATATGAATTAGATTGCATTGCACTGCAACTGCCACCATTACACGAAGACAGCCTGGCAGCTGGCCCACCACGGCATTTCTTTTGGCCGTCAAGCTACCCCCGAGATGACAGCCACGGCACACAGCGGCAGACATTTTATGTTAATTTATGTGTAAAACCATTGCTTTGTTAGCAGTTAATTTTTGGACAAATAGTCAGCCCTCAAAGAGTTAAACTGTTTCTTTTTTTTTAAATATACAGTCCAATGTTAACTTATCTTTAAAAAAAATAATATACAATTATAACAATGCTTGCTATTATAAATACACAACAGCAAAAAGGATGTGTGATTTCTCCTTTGCATATTTTTATTGCTTAGCATTTTTTAATCCCCATTATAACCCATTTAGACTGACACTAAAGTCAGGATATCATTCTAAAGCTAGTTTTCCCAACACATCACACTTGTTATATTCAATAAAGTAAATATGTAATTTAAGCACAGATTCACCTTGACTTTTTAGTTGCCTTCTGCATACATCAGTGGATGTTGAGAAGCAGTTTATCTAGCCTTCTGATCTTACTCTGGGTGTAGATACTTACACAGAGGAGATGGAGGAACTTGACAACTTTATCAAAACCAAACAAGCTATACATTGCAGCCATGTACATAATTTTGAAGAAGGTTTCATTGGGTAAAGCACAGTATAAAGTGAGATGACATATTTTACATGAAGCATCAAAGCTGATTCTTGAGCAGGTCTCTTCACCTATTAGTGATTACCATCAGAAATGTTCCAAACTATGTCCTAACAGTATTTTGAATGTTTTTAATCTGACAGCTTGCCTGTGGTCATGTTTTGCTCATATAGCAATGACTGCTGAAGAACAGAGGCAACATCATATTGGTGAGCTGAAGGTTTCTTTGCTTGCTAAAGCTTTGAAATAAATCACCCACTCACATTTCAGGAATTGACTACTTTGTCAGTGACGGGACTTGAGGCATTTTGTTGAATTTATTTTGCTAAAGAATTTCATTTTTTTTTTATTCATTACAGGAGATTCCTTGTAGTATTTTTGTTCTGTGCTTTTGCACTGTCAACTGTTTCTACTGTAAACACATTCTACACTTTTGTAGATCACCATGAAACAATTAGGTTTATTTTAGATTTTAATTAAAATAAAATCAACCTATCTCTCCTCTCTATATGACTACTCTTACTTCAATAGACTCTGTGTTCAGATACTTTTTGAATCAAAGATTAAGCGATGAAGTGAAGTCAAACAACTAGTCCAATTCTGATACCAGACAATCAATAAGCTGTGACATCTAACCCCAAATACTAAAATGAAACTCTTAGTCAGGAAAACACACGCAGAGAACTGTTAACCTGAAAAACAAGTAAAGGAAAAATCTACTCTGACAAGACTTTTCAAATTGTATGTGCAATCTCAGACACCCAGGAGACGTACAACGCTGACTTTTATACATTCGACCCAGTAATGTCACACACCACACACTTCCAGTTCACCCTGCCTAACAATAACACTGTATCTGTCAACAAAAAATCCTCACAATTGTAACACCCAAGGGAAAACAAAATGGCAAGAGAATGTTAAAAAGTTTTAACATTATGAAAACTAATCTAAAAAAAAAATTCTTGTCAGAAATAGATTCCTTGAGCTTCACATCCCTCTTATAGACATTAAGCATTAAATAAAAGTAAAAAGATAGAAGTACAAGGAAAACTCAGAATAAATTTTATAAAAATTGTTTATAATAGACACTGTGTAAGTCCAGTGTGTCAGAATTGTACAAATAACATGTGTGTTTTCATTTTATTGCTAATTTATTAATTTATTTTACTGATGGTCATCATCTGCACCTTTTTGCAAAACACGTTTTCTTGAGCACTATCATTTTATGCTTTTATTTGTTTGTTTTTACCCCCATTTTAAGCTTCTGGTTTTTATAGTTAGCACTTTTGTGTGATGGGTTGTTGTAATGCAACTTTGCTGTGACATGTGACATTATATCAGCCATGTCATATAAGATAGCAGCACAGTCAAGGCCATGTGTCGAAACTCTGTTGAATAAAAAAGGAACGACTAGTGTAAAACATTTTTTTGAACAATAATCTTCTGGTTACAAATTTAGTTTTTGTTTCTCTCAACATTTGGCAAAAATCCCATTTGCAATGATGTAACAACAACAACAACAACATTTATTTATATAGCACATTTTCATACAAACAGTAGCTCAAAGTGCTTTACATATTAAAGAATAGAAAAATGAAAGACATAATTATAAAACAAAATAAATCAACATTAACATTGAATAAAAGTAAGGTTCAATGGCCAGGGGGGACAGAAAAAACAAAAAAACTCCAGACGGCTGGAGAAAAAATAAAATCTGTAGGGATTCCAGACCATGAGACTGCCCAGTCCCCTCTGGGCATTCTACCTAACATAAATGAAACAGTCCTCTTTGGATTTAGGGTTCTCACGGAAGGGCTTGATGATGATGATGGTCACGTAGACTTCTGCCTTTTAATCCGTCCATCATTGTTAGAGCATCATGAAGCTTTGAGTAGGTGGTGGTGGCGCAGGCCACCACCACAAAGAAACCGGAAAAAGAAACAGAAAAGAGAGTAGGGGTCAGTACGGATTTTAGAGCCACCATGAATAGTTATTTTGAGGAGATTGAACATATAGAGTATCAGGATTAAGTTAAATTATGATTAAAATGAAGTTATAAAAAGGCCATGTTAAAGTAATGTGTTTTCAGCAGTGTTTTAAAGTGCTCTACTGTATCAGCCTGGCGAATTCCTATTGGCAGGCTATTCCAGATTTTAGGTGCATAGCAGCAGAAGGCCGCCTCACCACTTCTTTTAAGTTTTGTTCTTGGAATTCTAAGGAGACACTCATTTGAGGATCTGAGGTTACGATTTGGAATATAAGGTGTCAGACATTCCGATATATAAGATGGGGCGAGATTATTTAAGGCTTTATAAACCATAAGCAGAATTTTAAAGTCAATTCTGAATGACACAGGTAACCAGTGTAGTGACATTAAAACTGGAGAAATGTGTTCGGATTTTCTTTTCCTAGTTAGGATTCTAGCAGCTGCATTCTGCACTCGTTGCAAACGATTTATATCTTTTTTGGGTAGTCCAGAGAGGAGTGCATTACAGTAATGTAGAGTTTCCCCCAAGGCAAAATAGATGTGAAGGTTTCAAAAGCTGCTACTCAAGCAGGCCAGCATCTTCACTGGTCTTAACCCAGCTATGCTCCTAAGGCTAACTGCTGGCTGCACCTAGAGCAGGCCAAATACAGGGAGCTTGCAAAACAACTATAAATATAACCAGGAAATATAACAAAAACCCCACAAGAGTGGAGATGGCAGTAAACTCTTGGCTTGTAGTAAATGGAAAAACAAAAAAAACATTAACAGATAGCAAAAAATACAAAGAACAGCTCAAAAGAGGCACAAAAGAATTGTTAAAAAGGTAATTCACAGCAAATACGTCACAAAACAATATCCAAAAAATGTAGAATCCCTAAAACAAACTGTGATATAATCAAAAATCCAGAGAATCCAACACAGAAAACACAATACTTACTGAAACTCCAACAAACAAATGATTCCCAACTCCTGAGCCTTCTCAGCCAATTTAAATAGGCAGAAGGGATGGCCCAGATGTGGTCCTGGAACACCACCCCCAAAGAACAAGAAATATAGCTATATTTAATATGACATTACACAATTAGTGTTATGCTTCATATTGGACAGAGTGATTTTAGAGTAAAGGGATCAGAGGAAGAAAGCAAGGTCAAACAAAAGCCATAGTTTTAACCAAAAATCAATCCACACAATTGTCAAATTTAGAACGCTGAGTAGAAATCAAAGACCCTAATGCCTAAAAGAACTTCAAAATGCACTTCAATTCGCTCATGCTGAGCCAATTCACCTGCACATTGGAAGAAAACCAGAGAGAAAAACCCACAGAGACTCGGGTAGAAGGTATAAACCCCACACAGAGAGTAACTAAGCCTGGAATCAATGCCATCTTCCTGGTTAACACCATTAACCATGTGCTGCTGTTCCATTTAAAAATGTAGTGACTTCTCAAGCCAATAATTAGGCTAAATACAATGTTTTTGAGTATCAGCACTTTAATTTTTACTTATTAAAAAATATGCAAAGTAATAATTCACATTTTTCTTTTACTGACAGAATGATTGAGAATTATTGTGACAGAGTTAAAACTGATCAGATTATATGTTTGACTCATAAAAAGAGTTAAGAGTACTTTGCTTGCTCAATTATAACAGGATGTTTTCAAGTGAACCTTAATATTCTATCCAGAAAATATATGGAATATACCTGATTGATATTTACTATGACAACTAATACTCCAATAAATATATTCAAGGCTACAGCAAGAGGCTTATACCATCAAGAGAACTCTAATGTAAAATGTATAAGTATATTTAATTAGTGTGAAATATCAATCTAGCACCTGGTCCTCTACTGGATTTCTGCCTGGGTTACCTTCTGTATGTGTGAATTTTATCTTTTATCCATTGTAACCATCGCCAGCACTTTTTTTACTTGGTTAATGGGGCACTAAAAAAAAAAAATAATCCACTCCAAGCAAAAAAAGCAATATTTAAAGCTGAATATGTGTTTGTTTGTGTGTGTATTTTTGTCTGGTAGGCATATCCACACCATTGAGCCCATCTCCACCAGAATTTGCAGGGATTCCCTATTTTTACAGTTTAAAACCATAGGCTATGTTTTGTTCCAACATTAAGTTGGTGTCCCCATCTCAAGCAGTACTGGGTACCCCACTTAAATTTAACCAATATTCAAATCCACACTGTTCGACAAATTTTGCCCATTTGCGCAGAGGAAATCCATAAGCTATGCTTCATTTTGAAAGTCCAGAGATATTAATTGACCCTATCACTAAATGTTTATCAGTTGTTCCGTGAAGGAGGCACCATGGCCATTGCTCCTCTCAGATCTTCCTTTTGGAAGATAAAGGGTAAGAGTCAGTGCAGTGCAAGTCAGATGACAGGCAACAATAGAAGAGATTCTGGTTTATTCCCCAGTTTAGATTACTTGTTGATTCTAAATTGGCCAGTTTGTACAAGTATGCCATAAGATGGCAGCCTTTTTTCAAGTTGTTTGTATAGGCATTATCTTAGATGTAATGGTACACTGTTTAAATTAAAAATATGTATTATAATTAATATTGGAACAATCTAGTAGTGAACAGTATGGTAGGTATTTATAACATTTATTAGCATCCAATTTTTAAAAAAAATTGGAGTGTGATTGTTTTTTTCTTTCTTTTCTAAAGAGGTTCAATTCAAAAAGCATTTCTATTAAATAACTAACTTATTAGAAATGATTTCATACAGATTTGCCAATTTAATTCCTTTTCATAATTGTTCTGCTTCTTCTTTATTCCAGCATTTATTTTGTGTTGGATTTTAATCAATAAACCCTTAAAAATTGAGTAAAAGCTGCAATATGAAGGAGAATGTCATAACTTGGCATGAGCTGTAAGAAATTTAATCATGAATCTAATGATATTGCTTTGACTGAGGCCAATATATAAAATATGAACAAAACAAAGCATTTTTTAGTAGGAATGCTATCATTATATTTATATAATTACCTTTTGTAGAATATGCACATAAACCCTCGGTTTATAGTAAAAAGGCAAATGAAAAATGAAAAAAAGCAAAAATACAAAGTCTCAAAACACAAAAGAGGCACAAAGGAGATGTTTAGAAGAACAAACACAGAATCCTAAAAACAAAGTAAAATATAATAAAAAAATCCAGAAACACCAATAACAAATAGTGATACTTACTCATTCCCCAGGTTTCCTGGACATTTTTCATTCCCACATTCCCGGGAATGAAACTGCTGTAATTCCTGGGAAACCGGGAACGGCCAACCTCTCATATATAGCATGTAAAAGTGTAAAAATCGATTAAGAAATAACAGAGTTATAGTTGAAAATAATGAAGTGGAACATTTTTTTGGCCCATAGTGTAGTCTGTTGCAGATTAATTTAGTCAACAAAAGACCAGCAGCAGTCAGTCCCCCAGCTCCGACTAAGACTGAGCACAGTTGACTGGGAGGAGTCTGCACTCTGCAGCTCACGAATGCCAGGACGGGGCAGACTTCATTGTCTGTCAGACAACAGCTTTGAACAGCAACTTGAAATTGCAATGCGTCAGTCTGTTGCATCCGCATCATCTGTGCCAAGAAATTTGCCATCACAGAATGATGACAAGAAACTGGATGCATCAGTAAAAGCTTAAATGGCGGTGTTTCAAAGCAACGGCAAGCACGGGCATTGTTTAGAACAAGTGTATCAGTATCTGATGACTGTGCCACCTACTTCAATGGAGGCAGAGCATGCTTTCTCAGCAGCTGGCGCACTCTACACGAAGGCGCCCTCTCACCTGGACGACCGCATGCTGGACATGTTGTGCTTTCTACGCTCTTATTACCGCAACTAACTAGATCAGGGATGCCCACACTTTTTCGGCTTGCGAGCTACTTTTAAAATAACCAGGTCGAAATGATCTACCTACATTAAAAATTATATACAGTATATATATATATGCTGAATATACTTTATACATAAAATATATGTTAATGAACCTTGCAAAATTGAGTAATCCTTATGGCACAATAACAATTCAATACATTTGTGGTCACTACAGTATTTGGATTTAATAATCCAAATACTCCAAAGGCTGACTCACATAAATAAGTAGAGCCGATTTAATGCAGTCAAGGAGGTAGCACATTTACTCATGTTTGGGTACTTTGGGTACTCTGTCCATGATCACCATACTTCAGATGAATGTCATCCTGTAGTGTCAAAATCTCATCCTCCACCTTAGACGAGTTTTAGGTGAAACAGTGTTGCAATTTCTGATGCGAGTGAATCACCCTCAACATCTTTCCTAAATGGATAGCACTTAAATGCAGTGATTGGCTCAAGTAAAGCTGAGTCTTGAAATCGTCTGTCAAAGTCTAACAGACAATTTTCCCTCTGCTTTCTGTAGCGTATGCTGTCAAGTTGCACACATGCCTTCCATTGCGTCTCCAGCTCTGACACGAGGTTTTGGATGTTCCCCAAATCAAGGTGCTGAAAAATGACGGCTGTCCGATTAACTGCGATTTTAGTTCCCTCTCCTTTCTCTTTCTCAGATCGCTTTTCGGAAGGAAGTCAGTTTCGTAGTTTTTATGAACAGTTCGAAAGTGCCTTTCCACATTTTCCTTCTTTGGAATAGCAATGATAGATTGACAGATCAGACAAACACACTTCGACTGTGACATTGTGAGAAAAAAAATCCTCTTCTAATTCCACATTCAGCCCATACCTTCCCCAAACAATTTTTTTTAAAATCCCTTCAGTCAATATGAATTGGAAGGCTAACTAGATCACAGCCGGAGTTTTGCAGTAGCTCACGTGTTTGATCGTGCCGCCCTGTATGTCAATCAAGTGGCAAATGCCATAGGGATGATAATATGATAGACTAACGTTTTGAATGCAACGCGATCTACCTGCACTACCTTTGCAATCTACTGGTCAATTGCGATTGACGCTTTGGGCACGCCTAAACTAGATACATGTACTTATATGACAGCATGAACTGCTTGTAGATAAGGTTAGTCTTTTATTGGTGTCAACATATTGCAGTAGTTTAATTAAAAATAAGTGTCGGTCGTTCTAAAGCCATTCACTTGTGAGATGCCCGTGCACTGTGTCATTCCCGGGAATGACATGCGGGATTCCCGAATTCTCAGGAATGGATAAACCCGTCCAGGAATGGATTCCCTAATACTTACAGATAACTCCAACAGACAAATAATTCCCAACTACTCAGCTAAAGGGAGGGCTCAGTGATAAAATCAGGGAGGCCCTGCCTCCTGGGGCTCCACCCATAAAGAACATAACTACATTTAAAGTGACAGTAGATAATTATATATGAAATCAAGAAAAATAACTTTGACATGAAAAATAATAATGCAAAATTAACAACAGTTACAATAAAACATAAAATTCACATAACTTCAAACAAATGCATAACACCCTCGACCTTTAGTGTTACTGGTGAAATCTGACTTCCTTTCTGTGGCGTCCCTAAAGAAATCTCTGTCACTCAATAAGTACTTTTGGTCCATCTGGGTTTTTGACTAAGCTGTTAATGGTCAGGAGATAATGGTGATCAGCACTTCCTATCTGTCTACATTAATAATTCAATGTATTGAGACAACTGTAGGAAGCTATCAGTATTACAATACTGTCAACTTGGAGATAGAGAAGTAACTTTTTTTTTGCATTCAACATTTTGTTGCTTACATCTCCAGAAGACTGGGTGCAAATCCTGGTGCCAGTCACTGTCTAGGGAGTATTTTTATGATCTCCCTTCATTCATATTGTTTTTTATACTGAAACTTCACCTTTCCTCTTACACGCCACAGCAGTGCCAATTGGTCATTTGGCAGCTGTAGATTGGGTTGGTGACAGCATGTCTGGGTGTTTTGCCTGTGATGAACTTGAACCTTGTCCAAGCTCCAGTTCTCAGTGACTCAAAAATTTTATTAAAAGTGTACAAAAAAGTTAAATATACACATAAAAATTGTTAATAAATTGAATATAAGTCTGTTAAACCTGACACTAGGCTCCCTTGGTCACCACTTTACCATTCTAATGGCACTAATAATAAGTGAGAATCCTCATAAAGTCATTAATATAAAATGAAACCCCAACATTAAGGCAGCAGTCCTACCCAATAACTATTATTTGCATTAACATTTATTTATCAGATGTCATTATCCAAGATTACTTAGTAAAATAGCTTATACATACAATATATCTGAGTAATTAGAAATGACAAAGTTAACAAGCAATAGAGAAGGACTGTAATTCTGAAATCATTAGCAATGTCATATTACCTACATTTAAACAAATTATTTTTCATAATTGCATCCATTATCTAATACACTGAGTCCAGTGAGGAGAAAGGACTGAAGGAGTTAAACCTTCACATAGATATTTAACACTTGACATGATTGAAGGTTTTACTTTAATTACGTTTTTCAACAAAAAGATGGAGACACAAATGAAAACTTGTAAAGGGAAGATTTCGTTCAAATGTTAGAAAGTTTTTCCTCAAACAGAGAATCATAGTCACATGGAATAAACTACCAATAAGTGTAGTAGAGAGAAGCATTTTAGGGACCTTGAAACCTGACTCAGTGTTGTTTCGGGAAAATAAAGCTAATAGGATAGGGATTCTTTGTTGGACTACATAGTCCAATTGCCAAAATGGCTCAGGCTGGACCAATTTAGATTCTTCAGTAAATCTGAATACTTAGAGAAAAATCATGAACAGATGGAGAGAATTCGCACACATAAACACTGAATGGACTGGGACTCGAATTGTTGGCCTAGTATCCAGTGCACCAGTGTTTCCCAACCTCTGGGGACTGCTACTAGAGGATTGTAAGTTACTATTGTTTATATTGGTAGAGGGTCACAGTATGGTGGTACTTTGCCAGCTGCACTTGATTATACCAAATGCACACTGTACCACATGCTCTGGCGATCAGGCTAAATTAGGCAGAGGGGATCACCATACCCCGCCTCCCCTCCACATATCCCATTGATGGGTTGCAAAGACATTAACATGGGAAAAAGTGGGTTGTGAAACCAAAAAGATGAGAATAGTATATACAGTATATATATCCAGTATATATCCAGATGCACACCAAGTTCCATGCACTTCCCCTTTACAAATCCCAACGAAATTTAACACACTTGCATACGCCTACAGCCCCACCCCAACTCCTCCCAGAATTTTGTATATTTTAATATGCAAATCAATATAAAGATTACCTTCTGTTCAGTGTTTGTTTAAAAAACAATGGAAGGGGCACGTGAAATAAAGAAGAATTTTACTGAATGTGAAGTGAAGGCAAGGCAAAATGTACAATTTCTTGGCTTACATAGTGGTATAAGAAACAAAAGCGTGACAGAGGAACTGGAAAGTTCAAGTTAGAAAATTGCACAGTGCCCGAAAAAAAAGAAGTGGTCAGATATCAAAGTCGACATGAAAAGGCGAGTCACAGCCCACCATCTGTTTATTTTGTTTCAGACAATATTACAAAAGCTGATGCCAGTGCGATGGTCAGGTGGGGATGATGATTCTGTGCTAAGTACGTTTTTAGGCACTAGTTACACACACCCTCTGCCTCAGAAACCGATGGGCGGCCATCTGGCTGTATGCTGACGGACGCTGTTCTGGAGTTCCAAGATGCAGTAGAGGATGCTGTAAGAGATGTGGCCAACGAACTAAGGAATATAAGGGCTGTACTATGTGATATTAAAAAACCACAAATTAAATGAATTTGTTAAGAAATAAAGCTGTATCTGATTACGTTTTTACATTCAGCTAATTACATTCAAACGAAGTTGCAATGCTGTTCGGCTTGGTTGATCTTTGGTAGGTCAGGGTCAGGTTCATCATAGCGCATCTCTTCAGGTACATGCTTGCACACTGTGACACACTTTCTGTGGACTTTAGAGCAGCATATTAATAGAGTGGAAATGTTTTCTACTTACATGAGCAAATTAATTCTCTGAAAGTGCCTTTATAGTGTAGCGACAGCACCAAGTGCCACATTGGATCAATTCTCTGCTCTTTACTTTGAGGTGACTTGCTATCCTTAAAAGGACTGCTGCGTTAGTTGGATGAAGCACCTGCAACTGTGCAGAGCTGCCATTTTTATAGGTTTTCCGAATATATATGTTGTAATGACAGCCTATTCTTTTGGTAATGCTGGCTGATTTAACTTGTCCGGCGTTGTTGCAATAACAATGTGCATTCAGTTGACCGCTTTGATTACAGTTGGAAAACCAGACATTGCAAATTGCACTTTTATGTTTGCCAGTTCAACCACAGTGTAAGGAAATCTTATTTATCTGAATGAGCAGCGGATAATACCATCCTATACAGCTCAATGATGATTGTGAGATACATGATCAGTCAGCAAATTCAAATTGAAAAGCTCCTGGGGATAAAAACCAGAGAGTGGACAGAACCTGCAAAGGAGCAGGTAAAGCACAATTCCACAAAGTCTGCCTTGGTAAATCCAGCACCATTTCAGCACACAGCTTCAAGAGGATAGCTCTTGGAAATCGAAATCCACTTAGAAGCCAGTCGTCATCATATGTAAGTACCCACTCTCTTCCAATTCTTCCATTTGCAATGTCTTCTAACAACGCTAAAGCAGCCATGGTAGTTGGAATAGTTTGGCTATTGTGGCCATTGTATTGTTACAGAATCATTACAATCAAGTGAATTTATTTGGTAAACAATATACAATTAATGTTGGTGTATTGGATTAAACCTGCATCATAGATGTGAATCTGAAAAAAAAAAGTAGACCACAGAAACAGTAGCACTGCTTTGATGCTGGGTGGTGCCAGTTTGCAAAAATGAGCAGAAAAATGCGTACACAAGTGGGGACCCTGCTATGAAAATGTGCGTGGCTTTACGACAAGTTTAGTTTTTATGCATCTCGAAATGAGACTGGAATCAAGCGTATGCAACATTTTTGTGCAGATAAAGGTTCATCTGCACAAGTGTTAGGATTCAAGCTTTCTTTGTCTCAACATGTAATTCATTTTAACTGAGGTTCTTTACTTGCATCCCTTTTCCTTTTTTATCTGTATTTGTATCATGTGTACTCCAGGTTTTGTAGGATGTTCTTTCTCCTAAAAGAGTATGTGACTTCCCCTGTCCATGCTGCATACATTCAGAATGTTCTTCTTTTGATTTTGCAGTTAAGATACCCACGAGACGCACTTACATTGATCCTGAGACCTGTGAGGATCTGATCCAGGCTGTCAGCCTTTTTGCTAAAGAACTGGACAATTCCAGTATTAAAATTGAAAGGATTATCAGCACAGGTAATATTGCATCACGTTTCTGTTTGCTTTTTCTGTCATCTTTATGGCTGTGCCCAAAAGATTTTTTTTCATTTCATTTCCACATTATTTTACTGGATATGTAGATGGTGAGACTAAGGATCATGCATTTTAACTAGCATAATAAATGTGTATGGCTAAATTTTACTGAAATGTTAAATGTTAGATATACAGATTAATTCAGCTGAAATCCATGATGGTAGTGAAGCTGGACATTTAGAGTTCACTTGCTATACTCCGCTAATTACAGCACACAAAGTGAATGAAATTGGTAAGGCGGTAGATTTTTTAACAGCCCATTAAACTTTAGAAGGAGAACCCTAGGCAATAAAAGCATGGATCCTTTGTAATGGTGCTAGCAGTGAAACCTCATTTTCACTTTCCAGTGTGTCAGGGTGGATTTTGAATTTTCAGGCCATTGCATAATGACAATTGCAGTTGAAGTGAATTTAGAGTGTCAAACTTTCAGCACTTCAAGAAGATTACCTGAGGCAGAAGTCCTTTCTGATCTTGGATAATCAAGGAATGTAGTAAAAAATTCCCATGATACACCATTCTTCCAGTGATTACATTCTTGCATGAAAACTAGACTTCTTTCTTAAATAAAATTTTACACTGAGAGTCCACTTAACTAAGAATCATTAAACATACTTCCATAATTAAAAGCGTAGACACTTCTGCTTAAAGGCAAGAAGCAGGTATAAATTGTGCAAGTGGGCAACTCAGGGAGATAATGGGTGAGACTAAAGACAGCATGGCAGAGGGCACCAAATATTCTGGCATGAGTGTTTAAAGAACAGCAGGCAAACTGGAAATTACTGTACATCCTCAACAGTGTCAGAGCTGAATCTAGTTTGAACAGTCATTCTAAAAACGATTGGAAACATAGTGGCAAACATGGGCCCACATTACTTGAATTGAATAAAAAATGGGCTATGACCTGATACAACAGTGGTGGACAGAGAAGTATATCAGAAAACAAATGCAGCACTGAAGCTTTGAACAAAATTACCTGGCCTCATGAACCTCTGATTGTGCTGATTTATGTAGATTAAAGACCAGGGATATGGTGGCAGCCATAAAAACCTACAGATCCATCCTGCTGGGTGTCAATGATTCAGACTGAAGGTGGCAGTCTAATACTGTAAAGTGTGTTTTTGTGGTATGCTATATACTGTATCTGGCCATTTGCAAGAGGAGCAAAGTTTGATTGTCAGCAGATATAAATGTAATGAAATGCTAAACGAATCTGGAAGAAACGCATTATCAAAGACAACACTATAGTGACTTCAAAGTTAGAAGTTTCTTGGGATAATCATAGACTCAAAGCTGACTTCTAATCAAATCACAGTAGCTATCTACAAAAAAAAAAAAACAGCCTCTTCTGTCTTTTTAAATTGTGATAAAGGTACTATATAGCGCCCGACCCGGCACAGACTGACGCAGAGGCACGTGTAAAATCACACAGGCTTTTATTTACTCTTATTTACTCTACAGGCCCAACACAGTCCCAAAGCACTTTAAACAGAGCACAAACAACCCTTCCTCTGGCACCACCACTCCTCCCAGGCAACCTCGTCCTCTTCCTCCCGATTCTGGCCCTTGAGTGGTGGAGGCTGGCCTGTTTTATAGCCCACCCGGAAGTGTTCCAGGTGTTTGACCACCTGGTCCCAATTGCACCTCCGGGTGGGGCTGATGACTCGTCCAGCCGTGTTCTTGAGACTCGGCATCACCCCCTAGCAGCCATCCCAGCTCCCAACCAGGCTGTGGAAGACTCCATCTCCCATGGAGCCAGGTGGGAGGCTGGGGAATCATCGTTGGCCCGGGGGCGGTATTGAGCTGTCCAAAGTTGCTCCCCCTGAACATACATAGCAGGGGCTTCCCGGCCGGGCATGGAACCTAGCTGTCCATCACAAAATGTAATTCTAACATTATTAAATGTTATATTGTTTTGTTTTAACCTATGTTCTGCTGGATTGGTTTAGAAATCTTCACAATACCAACAATTAGATTATTCAAATTGTGAAATCCATAAGTATATAATTGGATTTCTGTCTGTTAGAGCAGCACCCAAAAACCACTGTATCTTTTTCTATTAAACTTTGCAGTTATTTCTGGCATAGTCCAACTTGGTATAAATATCTGGAAAAATTAAATCTGAGACAAACTCATTTTTCTGCTGAAATAATAGTAAATTAATAACACTACATATCAACTAGTGTGCCTTATGGTAATTGCTCAGAAGGAATGGCACTTTGTTTATTTAGATTATCTTTGTTATCTAATATCTTATTCTTTTATATAATGTATTGTGGCCGGGTGCAGGAATGGCAACTTCGAGACTCCAAGAAATTTTGGGGTGCCAACCAGGTCGTCCCATTTATTGTCTGGAGACAAAAGCAAAACAGAACAAAAGAAAACATTGTTCAGTGTGTGTGTCCCATTATGAGTGAAAAACTCAGGCATAACAACAACTCAGGCATAACAACAACAACATTTATTTATATAGCACATTTTCATACAAATAATGTAGCTCAAAGTACTTTACATGATGAAGAAAGAGAAAAAGGACAAAGTAAGAATTAAAATAAGCGAACACTAATTAACATAGAATAAAAGTAAGGTCCAATGGCCAGGGAGGACAGAAAAAAACAAAAAAACTCCAGATGGCTGGAGAAAAAATAAAATCTGCAGGGGTTCCAGGACATGAGACCTCCCAGCCCCCTCTAGGCATTGTACGTAACATAAATGATTAGTCCTCATTGTATTCAGGGTTCTCATGGAAGGACTTGATGATGAGGTCACATGGACTTCTGGCCTTTAATCCATCAATGCAGGGACATCACAGTGCTTTGACTAGGTGGTGGTGGTGCAGATCGCAGATAAGCTTAATGGTTGGGCTGGGTAGTCAAGTCATTGCTAGCGGATCTCCGTCTGGTGGGTCACTTGAGCCAGTAAAGAATGTCCCTTTCCAGGGTACCCAGGTTTTTATGGTGGCTGGACTGGAAGGAGTGGAGTCAGTTGCCCTTATTAGAGAAAGAAGGAGATGATAATGTTAGCAGCAGCCAAACCCTCTCATCTTGACGGGTTATTATATACTTCGACTGAGCCTATGAGGAGATCCTTTGATGTGCATGCATTACTATAATATATCCGGTATATTTTAACTTAGAATATAGGTTAATAAATGTGTGTGATTTTGTAAAGACAAAAATGTTTATCTTTATTTTCACCACTCATTTAGCCTCTTTTTCTTTCCAACCTATGACAGTGAAATGTCACACAGCCCCCTTCATTTTTTTTAAACATGGCAATTTCACAGATAGGTATAGTTCATTCAACCAGCCACCTTGCAGTCACAGCTACTTCTAGCCAGTTATTGATGAAATTGGACATTGCAGTGGGTATCAACCAATAACAGTTTATAAAGAAAAAAAGCACAGGAACGCTGAGGTGAGATAACTCCAGTACAGAAAGTATTTTTGCAGTAACTGTCAGATCCTGCTTTGTACTGTAAATATGTCAGAAATTTTTTTTAGTATTTTTTAAAACTAAAAAAAATGCATTGGAAATTGTGGGAATATAATCCTAATAGTGATGATTAAAGGCTTTAGCAGATTTCATTAATAATCCTTTATTATTTTAATGTCACATTTATAATAAATTAGTAAACTATGGTGGCATAGTTGTAAAAAGATGTCTTTTATGTATAGAGAATGTGTTGCATTTCACCCTGACATTCATAATTGTGTTGCTTTGGTTTAAGGGTGTCACACATTTCTCATAATACAAAAAAGTTATAAAGGTTATTTCCATGCTGAAGTGGAAAGGAGATAAGTGACACAATGTTTTTATACCACAACTGATGAAGCCTATACAGTCAAAATGTCATGTCTCTTACCTTCTTTCATTTTCACCGTGGAAATAACCTTTAACTTTTTTTTTTTTTGCAGATACACACTGACAAAACCCTTCACTAACTTTGTTATGTTATCTTCAAAAAAATATACAACATATATAGAAAGAAATATTGGAAGAAATCCATTTAAAGGCGTCACTCTGTAGGTTGTAGCCTCTGGCGGACCTCATCCAGTTGGGATAATTACTATTGAAATTTAACTAACATGCCCCGCCTACTCATTCAAATTAGTCATCGGTTTGCTTAATAGAGGATTGGCATTTATAGATGTTTGCAGCTTGAAGGTGGTGGAGGGTATTTGTGTAGCAAGTCACCGACTTGAAATGAACTAAATAATGTTGGACAACATTTTACAGGAGGCAGTAATTTGACTGTTTTTGGGCTTCAAAGTGGCACCCTGCACTCAATCCCCATTTTCTTTCAGTCATCGACTTTGAATGTTACGACTATGGTGCATTCTACACCCTTTATATCATTTTCCATATCATTACTGTGCTGCCTAATTATTTTACTGTTCTACAAATTGGTCTTTGCTGCAAAATGACTTCCATTTTTAAAAATTTTATACTTAATTTCACAGTAAAATTTCACAAGGCCTCCATAAGCTCAGAAGCACTAGATGGTAAATAATACTAAAATAATTCATGACACAATGAGGAGGTTGTGTCAGACATACTTTTTATTTATTTTACGCATGTAACATACTGTACCGTCAAACTGATTTAAATTCCCAGGAAGCTCTGTGGTTTTACATTCAAAAACTAGACTTATTTACAGTTTTTGATGATCAGTTTAAAACTGTTTGTTTTATATTTTTTACTGCAAAGTTGAGAGGGGATTGGGTTTGCCTACCACCACTGACTGATGCTAACTGGTGTACTGGGGCCATAGACGGCTTATTTTGAACTTGGCCATTCTAGTGACTTATTTGGGTTTGCTACCACTTAAAAGAAAGATAAAGAACTAAACATGCTTTTGCTAATTACTGAGTGTATCTATTTGTCACAATACATTGTATCACTCTTCCATGTGAAGCCAGGTACAACAGCTAGTGATACATTAAAAGCAAGAAGGTTCCAACAGTCAAATCTGACACAGTTGTTTAGTAACCAAGTATTGGAGAAACTGCAGTGCAGATTCTCAGACAGAATTCACCTGCTGCATTCGAAATTTCTGCTTTTGCCACAAAAGCAGATTAGAGGTTCTAGCTGATGAAGACAAAAGGCAAACTATTGAAATACTCTTTTATTTTGTCAATAAGTATTTAATATTTAATAAACAGGCAGACTTAACTTGTGAATGAAAATAGTTATCGCTTTTTGCTAATCATTTGTTAATCAGCATTATTATAATTATAATTTCTTGCAAAGCACTTTAGGCTGCATTTAATGCATTAAATGTGCAATTTAAATAAATGTATTAATAATATTGTTAGTTTTTCAGTCCTATTTTTGGTTCCATTTTTTAAAATGTTCATGTATGTAGTGAACCAAACTTGCTGTCCCACGCTGCTCCACCCACGTAGTAGTGAAACAGGATTTTAAAAAATGTAATTTGTATTGAAAAGAATTTATACTGAAAGTTTTCATATCCATGGGCCTCTTGATATACAATATTGTTGGTTTTGCTATTGGGGTGAGGACATATAAGTTTCTTGGGCAACTAACCCAGGAGAAAGCGACGTAAAGCTGACCATGCGAGAGACCCTGCTAACTTGAGTGTCTGTCCCTGGGCCTTGTTAATTGACATTGCAAAACAAAGCTTCACTGGGAACTGTAATGTCTTGAATTGAAAGGGCATTTACGTCTCGATTAGAGGAATGTGAGGGATTAAAACCTTCTCACCAATGCCACATTAGACCGACTTGAAATGGTCGCTGGCACGTGAATGAGGAGGGTCCATCCGCTTCCCCGTCCCCTCAGCCTACAGCCTCTCTCTCGGATTTGCGTGAATAAATCTCTGCCGCAAGCAGACTATGATATTTAGCGCTGTGAGAGAAGTCGCAAAATCAACTGGAATGTTCAAGCAAATCATAGAAAAAAATCTGATCTAAATCCGTTAAGTAGCTCTCTCTTAAAAAGCGGACAGACATACTGTACATACAGACAGACAGATTTTATATATATATATATATATATATATATATATATATATATATATATATATATATATATATATATATATATATATGTTATTTCTTACCTATGTATGATGCCTGCGTTTTAGTCTTTTAATATGACGTCTGAGTCTACCTAAAGCTACCCTGATGATATTCTAAAGTTTCTACTTGGGACAATAACATTTCGAATTAATTTAATAAAATTAAATTGAATATGAACTTTGCTTCCAACCTGTGAATGGACTTTTGAGCAGTTGATGGTTCTTATAACAGACCACAGAACTGTCTAGAAATGGGTTCAGTAAGATGACAGGGCATTTGTCTTAATGCAGTGGCTTCCACTGTCACCAAATATTAGTCCATTTGAGTGGTATGAGATGGAATGAGTTATTGGGAGTATAGCCTCACAGGCAAATAATTTAAAACAATTATAAAATATACATTAGAGTCAACATGGGCCAGCATCCTTTAAGCACATATCCAGATAAATTCTGTTTCTTCTGATTGCAAAAAGGGTACCAGCTCTCTAGCAAAAGTGGCATTGCTAACAAAGTGGCCTCTTGGTCCTATATAACATGTGGATGTGGGTCTGCCTGTTAATCTGCACTCACACTTTACATTTAAAATAAAATGGCTCCCTAAAAGCAAAGATGTATTAAAAATGATTAATCTCATTATGGTCACTCTTTCACATCTAAGGGGCTAACAACTTTCCTTATGTCAGGCACTATTTTAAACATTCCTTTTTATTTATTAGATTGGTTGTATCGAGGAAGCATCCATTTTCTGTGCTCACTTATTGTGGTCAGGGTGGCAAATCACAACTGCTATGGTGGAAGCAGGAAGCAAGCCCAGTATGCAAAACAGACTCACCTCAGGTATTAAAGAAGTGCAGTCATGCACATACAGTACATACAATATGTAATAGACTGCCACATATGGTGTAGTAGGCAAGATCAAGACACCACCCCGAAGCAAATGCTTCACAAATCCACGCCCCCCACTGCCAGGTAAACCTACATGGTACAACTTGAATGTGGTACAATATGCAGCAGTTTATTGAAATAGTGTTAAAAAATACAAACTAAAACAAAAAAACTTACTTATAACAAATGCAATAATAAATGGTTCAACAGTTATAGTTATAATAAGTAATGCCAAGCAATGCTAAAAAAAAAAAAATTCCAACAATTTTCACTTTACACACAACTATTTACAGGTATAAATTAAAGCTTTTATTACACACACAGGATTCTCACTATTTGAATCCAAACTGAAACATGTTATTACACATTACAAGCCCATTGCACCTCCAAATCTAAAACCTGACCCTTCTACCCATTGTTGATACAAACTTATCAATAACATCATCATAGGAGCTCTTTACAGAAACCTCATGGTTGACACCAGTGACAGCACGAGCACTGAGGTGGTCGTGTGTCATGGTGAACCTCGGGTAAGTCTTAATAGGCTTAAGTTTAGAAAAGCTTCTCTCTGCTCCATCCACTGTTTCTGGAGGAGTGACAGAAATCCTGAGGGTCATCCAATGATTTGGATAAATCCCCGTGAGCTGCTTTTCATGAATGAATATGTGCAGCTCAAGAACAGTTATGTTCTCAATTGGCAAATCATGCAAAGCCTTCATACTGCTGTGCAACATCTCTTCCATCAAAGTCAGTCTGTTCTCTTTGATTTAATGTCTTGCTTCAGATTGTTTTGTGAGCTCCTCAGCCAACAGATTTTGGAAGTCTGAGAGCACTCCAAACCTTTCCAAGAAAGTGGCACTCCATGCAGTATTTTATATCACCCAGGTCAGAAACAGTAGACACACGGCAGCAGAATTATACAGCAAATCAGTCTCAGGGAAGAAACGCACAAGAAGGGTGTATAACTCTACAGTAAAGACTCTCCAGCCCACAAGAACCCAAGTGCTTTAAGGTTTCAATAACTCATTCTAAAAAAGATGCCAACAAACAATCAGACATCCGGTTTTCAAATATTTTATCAACTCTGGTTTTAAAAATATTACACATCATATTACATTAAAAATGTCATGTTAGTTAATCCAAATAATTTGAAAATGGCTCACTATGTATTTATTGTCAAATCTTCATAGACAATGTGGTAAGGAATACTGCAATGACAATGTATTTCACTACTAAATACCAATTATTTTGATTGAATTGAGGTTTGCTTGTTCAAATTAGTGTAAAATCATGACTCAAACTGCATTTTTAAAATTTTAAGTATCCTTTATAAAAAGAGAGATCATAGCAAAACACTTTGGTCATAAGGCACACATAAAGTGTTTTTTAATTGTGATCCTAAATTAAATAATTGATTTACTACTTTTTACAATATTTTCCAGATGCACTGCAATCCTTTTACAGTAAGAAGAAAAAACATAGCTCTACCAGCAGACTGGGAAAGGGTTTGAAAATTGAAAATCCTGCTAGTCATTATAAGTGTTTAAAGGAAACTGGGAGATATATCTGAATGTGAGGAGCACCATTCAAAAATGGTTCAGCTAAAGCTTTACAATAAAGGAACTTTAATGGGCATTTCTAAAATGTGAGATGCAATTTTGGTTTTTAAGTCATAAGAAGAAGAACAACATAAGGGTGTGTTTAAGTCCAAAGAATTTGCACAGTGCCTGGTTTTGTTCATTGAACATAATTAGAAACTGGGCGAAGAGATCTCCAGATTCTGATTCTAGCTTTTCAAATTGTATGAAGGAGAAATATGTTAACCTAAAGCAGCCATAAAGCATATACTTAGTGGCATCATTTGGAGCTGCATTCTGGGAAAGGTTTCTCTAAGCCCAAACTGTAAATGTTGCTGTTGCACAAGCAGGATCCTGATATTTACCCAAATGATATATTTATGTCAAATAGTCAAAGACTACATGTTTGAAAAAATGATGAGAATATCCAGGTTATTTCCTTTTCTAAATCAGCTAAGTGTGTCACAGTGTCATGGGAAACTGGCACCTAATCTAGCACCACTGGTCTTAAGGCAGGGACCAGAAATGAATGAAACACATCCAGTCAGTTGCTGGACAAATTCATGACATACCTACACCAGACAATCACTTGATCTATCTTGCAGAAGAAAATCAGAATACGTGGAGAAAACCTGGAAAAGTTTGAAACTTGACACGGGCAGCGACCATGTCAGGAATCAAATCTCGACCTCTAGGGCTGTGAGACAGCAATGCCAAGCACAAGCCACATAAGTACTTACAAGAGAAATAAGCAAGTATGGATTTATATATAGTTTTGTGAAAATGACACTAAAGTTAATTTTCTAGTTAATTTTCTAATTGTGAAACACAAAACTTACTAAAAAGAGTTTTTTAGAGGTTGTGAATGTTTTTGGGTTGGAATACTACTTCCTAAAGCCTCATTCACATTTCCTTGTTTACTTTAATTCTTTTCTGCAGCTGTGTAATTCATAAAGTCTGTCACCCGCCAGTAAAGTCAAATAAATTTATGTATCAGGTTCATATCACCATAGAGAAGCACAGTTTGCTTTTTAAAAATATGACATTCTGTATTTATTCCAAATGAAGGCACACTAAAATGCACCATCATGGAAATTAGTGTTTTCTTTACAGAAAAATGTCACCACACAGAAAACACGTAGTTCTGCTGCAAATTCAGTTTTGTGGGAATTGTTACACTCGTCACTACACATGGGACTTGGATGACTCCATGAAAACAATACTTTATGTGTCAACAAAAGCTCTTTATCTTTAGGTTCCTCGTGATTTCTGAGCTGTTTTCAAATAGATGATGGAGTTGCTTGCTTCTTAGAATGGCCTAATGGATTACCAGAAAGTGACGTTTTGCCCATTTATTTTTGTTGGAAAATAAAGACTTGTTTTATTTTTGGATACTTAAAGCTTTAGGTAGACACATTGGCAAAATGGACAGCACACGTGTAAAGTACTTGGTGTATCTGTTGCATAACTCCTGGAGACTAGGTTCAGTTACCCACCTGATTGTCGAGTTTGTGATGTTGCATGTTTTTATCCATATCTGCTGGAATTTTTCTCCTGATACTTCATTTTTCCCCCCACAGTCCAAAACCTTTCACAACAAGTTAATTAATGAGTCTAAATTAGCCCGGTATAAGTGTGAACATACTGTATGTGTGCTTGTAATGGAATGGTGGCCTCATTTGGATGGAATCCAGCTTTGTGCCCAATGCTTTTAAAGATGAGTTCCAACTCCCATGACCAAAAGACCAGGATTATGTGGGTTTAAAAGCAGACAAGAATTGAAATTGCTTTGTTGGATTTAGTTATGGTAGAAAGGGTGTAAAGGAGAACAAGGGCATCATAAATGGTTAGGGTCTTTTTGGAGTACCCCATTTAGTAGCACTGATGCTAATAAATGGTGAGATATGAAAAACAAAATACTTGAACAGCAGTAAGCTTCTTAGCAAGGTAAAGCCTTCAAAATAAATGACTTCAGTGGGCAACTGTGGCAAGTTGCATCGCCATCTGATTGATTCTGTTCCTTTATTTGGTGTTGATGCCATATCTGAAACAGTCTGGAAGTGAGGTCACATGTCTAAAATGGGATTGTTCTCCTCTCTGGGGTGGAAGATGGTAGAGAGGTTAGTGTCTATGTCTTGTCTAAGGCCATCCTCAGTTTTACCTCCAGTGCAAAGCTGCTGGCAGACTCCTGTGATACGTGACATGGGTCATTTTCTGTTTTATTGCACTTCTGGAAACATGCTACTGTACATTGTTATCAGTATCACAGCCATGTAAAAATGATTGGGAAAATGATTTTAGCTAACAGGGAAGTATCCATTTTAAATCAAAATTGGAAGTGTTATTTGACAGCAAATCTTAATGGTATACATTCAAAGTGCCAGGCAATGGAAATCAGGAGTATGCCCACAGTACTTTGTATTCCATTCCTTTAGTCATATTCTGTTTTCACAGCTACTCCCTTTTCTCCCAGAGTGATGCTGCTGCAAATGAAAAGCACAAATGTTATCATGCTATCAGCCATCAATTCAATATTTAGTTTGAAAATTACTCAACTTCCCTCCAAAAATGTTTACAGATAACCTGCTGTTTCACCTCAATTGTCACCTCATTCTGATTGTATTCTGCAAGCAGCACACCTTCAGCACCCCAATTCACTCTCTATTTTTTGTATTAAGGGTATAAAGGAGAACAGATAAAGGACAACATAAAAGGGCTAGGGTGTGCCACCACACTTAACATCCTCCTTCTTATGCCAATTGGCACCACTGGACACTAATTTTAATATAACCTAAAACTGAGACTACAGAATTCTTCACGAAAATGCTGCTTTATGTATGCATTTGTTTAAAGGAAAAAATGAAGTTGTTTCTCCTGAATCAATAATATAATTCAAAGCATTGAAGCAAATTTTGTGTTTTTGCCTATCATTTTTAAATTTTTTGTAGAAATGACGTTACTGCCAAGTTATTGAAAGGTTCCCCTGGAGCCTCTGACATCTTTTAATTAAATCTTTGGTTGGATATACAGAGTTTGAATCTTATTTTACTATAGGAGGTTACTCAATCAATGCGGAATAATAACAAAAAAAATTAATAATAATTGATTAAATGATGCATCCGTGTCTCTAGAAAGCCTAAGCAAATCCTTCTGAGTAATATGTTCTAGAATTGTGTCAATACTGCAAACACATACAAGAGTGTAAGCTGAAAAATATCTTTGATTGTTCTGTCCTGCTGAATGATTTAATTTGCATTCTTCAGGTGAATTTGGAGAAGTCTGTAGAGGATGCTTGAAGCTGCCAAGTAAGAGAGAACTTCCTGTCGCAATTAAAACACTTAGAGCGGGTTGCTCTGACAAACAAAAGCGCATCTTCTTGACTGAAGCAAGCATAATGGGCCAGTTTGACCATCCAAATATTGTTCGTCTTGAAGGTGTTATTACAAGAGGTAAGCCTTTTTGAGATTTGTTTCCATTGTGGAAAGGGAGTGTATGTAGAAAGGAGCTTAATAGGGGCAAAATAAATGTTGGTTGATTTTCTTTAGAATCAGATTAGACTGAATTCTTCTGCTAAGCTATGCTGGAAGATCACAGCAGTGAGTTATGTTTTTACCTTCTCTGTTCTTTTCATTTCTGCAGTTCTTTTTTCTGCTAAAGATATGGGAAGCATTTGCTGTGCTCTTGCAATTCACATTAAATGCAACTGATAAACAGATAATTAAGCAATGCATGTAAGAAAAAAGCAGGGCAAGTAATTAGAAGCATTTTGCTTCCGCTGAAATCAGTTTAATTTGGATGATAATGTGATGCGATTTTTTCCAAAATTATTCTAATTGATCACTCACAACATCTAAGACAAAATGTTAAGGGTATGCGATTTTGAGTGGGAAGCCTCTCAATCCTTGTTTATCATGTAAATAGAGGTTCTATTATTCCTGAAGGATGCTTTTGGCCATTTTCAAACAATATTAATTTAACACGTATCTGTTTTTTTTTTTCTTTTTAAAATGTAATCATTTTCCATAAATATGAGAAGAGACAGGATAAATTGGAGATTTTGAGCAGCATGTTGGCGCAGTGTTTATCACTACTGACTGAGAGTTTGATATTTTCCTCTGCATTAAATTTGGTTCAAGTTCAAGTCTGCTGTCATGTGTACATACTGCAATGAAATTCTTACTTGCATGTCTCCCAAGAACAGGAGACATAATGCAACACCAAGCAAAGACACATAACCACATAAAGAAGCACACATAGCATACAATATTATATAGAATATGTATTTTAAGTATAGATACAAATAAAATGCATTCACCCTTTTGTAGGTTTTCACATTTTATTGATATACAACCTTGAATTACCATGGACTTTATTTGGCTTCTTTTGACATTGGTCAAGAAAAAAGACTCTTTAATGTCAAAGTCAAAACAGATCTCTGCAAAGTGGTGTAAATTATTACAGACATAATATACAACATAATTGATTGCAGTGTTTGTCATGTTACAAACATATGTGATTCACCAAATTCTTGGGGCTTCTTCTCCAGGTGCTCCACTGTTCATCCCAAAGACACATATATTGATTAAATAGGCTAAAATTAAACAAATCACCAGGACCAAATAATATATACCCTCAAGTTCTTATGGAGGTTAGTGAGTACATATATAAACCCTGGGTGCGTATTTTTAGGACGTCAGTGCACACTGAGGAAATTCCAAAGGTCTAGAAAATAACAAATATTATCCAATTATTAAAAAAGGGTGACCAGGCAGATCCAAGCAAATATAAACTAGTAGGCTTAACGTGCATCACAGGTAAAGTAATAGAAGGAATTATTAAGGGAAAGATTGAGCAATACATGGCAAGAAGCGACGTTTTACTGAACAGTCAGCAAGGGTTCAGAAGAGGGTGGTCATGTTTTACTAACATACTAGAATTCTATGAATAAGCAACAAAAGAATATGATCAAAGTGGAGCATAAGATATTAGTTAGCTTGAATTTTAGAAAGGCATTTGATAAGGTGCTACATAAGAGGTTGGGCATCAAACTAAAAAAACTGGGAGTTCAGCATATAGTTTGTAGACGGGTGCAGAATTGGATCAGACAGAGGAAGCAGCAAGTTATGGCGCAAGGAACCATATCAGAATTGGCTGATGTTAAGAGTGGTGTTCCACAGGGGTCAGTGTTAGGGCCGCTGCTAAGTTTAATATACATACAGTATATAAATGATGTGGACAGAAATAGAAGTAACAAGCTGGTTAAGTTTGGAGATGAGACCAAGCAAGGTGGATTGTCAGATAATCTGGAATCTGTTGAATCATTACAGAGGGACATGTTCAGCATACTGTACAGGCTTGGGCAGATTTATGGCACATGCAATTTAATGTCAATAAATGTAAAGTATTCCATGTAGGAAGTAAAAATGTTAAATGTGAATACATAATGGGAAGTCTGAAAATCGAAAAGTACACATTATGAGACCAATTTAGGAGTCGTAGTGGACATGACAGTATCAACTGCTAAATAGAGTTCAGAAGCCATTCAGAAGGCTAACAGAATGTTAGATTATATAGGACAATGTGCACAGTACAAGTCAATGAAGGTTATGTTGAAGCTTTGTAACGGACTGGTGAGGCCTCATTTGGAGTACTGTGTACAGTTTTGGTCTCCAGGCTACAAAATGAACATAGAAATGCTGGAGAAAGTTTAGAAAAGAGCAGATGGCTGATTTCATGGGAACAGGGGATGGAATATGAGGAAAGATTTAAAGATCGGAGTGTTTTTTGGTTTAAGCAAAATAAGATTAAGAGGTAACATGATTAAAGTGTTTAAAATTATGAGGGGAATTAATACAGTGGATCGAGACTGTTACTTTAAGATGAGTTCTTTAAGAACACAAGGACACAGTTGGAAAAGTTTGTTTTTTTTTACACAGAGACCCACAGACCCATGGAATAAACTACCAAGTAATGTGGTAGACAGTAGAACTACAGGGACTTTCAAAAATAGACTTGATGTTATTTTGGAAAAAGTAAGTAGATAGGACTGGTGAGCTTTCATGGGCCGAATGGCCTGTTCTTGTCTAAATTGTTCTAATGTACTGTACATACACACATACCATTAAGACTCTTAAATATGAGTGTGTATGACTGTGCTCTGCTCTGCAAATAGACTGGCTTCCCATCTAAGGTTGGTTCTTGCCTTCACCCACTACTTTAGGGCAGGCATTAGTAGCCCTTAATTAGATGTATCAAATTTCATAAAGAATCTCAAGATTAATTTTTGAGACAAGTTCTCTAACAGAAGTGACTGCTAATCAGTCTCCACACTATAAATCTGAAATAAAATGCTTGCTGAGAGCTTACTAGATTTGTCAAGTTTCATAAAGAATGTACAGAGGAGTTTTTGAGATTTTATATGTTTTTATTACGTTATTGTCAGTCTTACAAAAAATTACATTAAAAAATGAATAAAGGAAACTTGAACAATTTGTGCATTTTATTCAACCATAAATTGAAGCTGACTCTTAAGACCTGCAGGAAGGAATGAAGAAAATGGATGTTGACTAATTATCAGTTATATTAAGAAAAAATGATAGGTGTTTTTACAACAGAATGGATTCCTACTTAAAATTAGGTAAACCAACAAGTTATATTGATGCCGCCCAGTCAAAGCATCAGAGAAGGGACAAGGAGGAGTATCTGCAGATGAAAAAGATTCACCATATAAAAGTGTGTCTAATCAGCTTGTCATTTTCTGACAGATTACAATTTTATGTCAAGTTTCATTATGTTCTTTGTCGTCTTTTTTATCTTGTTTCTAAACTGCAGCTGTGTTCATTTGCTGAACATTCTTTCAATGGCTTAATGAATCAATACGGTGAAATTTATGACAAGTAATTCTGTGCAGTATTTCAATAAAACTCCCAAATCAAAACCCGCACATCGGCAAGTAGAGGATCTCAAACATATACTTTGCAGATTAATCTAGTAGACTCCATTTGGATATGTGTATATTTCCTTTCATAGGGAGCTATGTTTGTAAATTATTTGGAAAGAAATTAGCAATATTAAAAAGTAAAAATGGAAAACATTTGTGTATATGTGTGTATATACAATATATATACTAGGTGGCACACAGGATGGATGAGCATCCCGATAAAGAATCAGGAAGATACCTTACCTGGACTTGGGGCTCTGAATGGAGAGAAGGGCATCCCAGTCGAGAGAGAGAAGGATGTCTCACCTGGGCAAAATTTCCCTAATTGATGGATGGACATCCTAGCCAGGAGAGAAGATGGATAATGGATAGGTGTCCTAACCGGACATGTGTGTTGCACCTTCCCTGGCTGGGATAAAATAGGAAGACAGGAAAGAACTGTCTCTGGGGGGTGTTAGATGTTGCTATATGGCAGCGACACATGATATCGGTGCCCATTTGGGAACCAGTAGGGAATCCCGGGAATTGTAGTCCAGCAGAGCAGCCCTGCTGGGGTTTGTGGGTGCTGTAAGAGGATGCTGCAGGGAGATGTACTCCCTGTTATGTGGTACTTCCTTGTGACCTGGAAGTACTTCCAACTGGCAACAGCCGTGGCACTGGAAGTACTCCCAGTTCTGCAATAAAAGGGACTGCGCTGCTTTGTTCAGTCAAGTCAGATCTGGGAGGAGGACAAAGCACTCAATTGGAGAAGAGCTGTGCATTGGCGAGAGCAGAGGTGATTGAAAGCAAGATAACGTGCTTTGATACTTTTTTGGAGGTATTTGTCTAATAAACACCCCTTTATTTGAACCTGGGACTGTTTGGTAGGCTTCCTATATATAGGAAAACTGGCCATCTCATACTCTGTAAATATATATACTGTATATATGTATATATTATATACACACACTGTATATTCTTAAATGGCCAGGACACCCTTGAAGTGGGGGAACAGGTGGAGACAGCTTAAATAGGATGCTAGATGGCAGCCAGCCCAGGTTTGGATCCCTACATGAGTGCCCACAAGGCATGCCAGGTATTTTAGTCCCTTGTTGGGTCCCGCAGGGGCTGCCAGGAGGAACTCTGGGATTAGAGCTCCAACTTCACCTGGAAGTGTTTCGGAGCTGCAGCATCATATCACTGGAAGCACTCCCAGGAATTAGATAAAAGGAGCTGCCTACCTCATATCAATGAATCAGGAGGAGGAGAATTAAGTTTGCGAATAGGAGTGGAGGAGGCAGTGACAGAGAGAGAAAGAGGAAAAGAAGTATAATTGTACTTGTGTATTACTTATACTTGTGGCTGAGTTGGGACACTTATAGGGAAGAGCTTCCCACAAATAAAAGACTCTTTTACCTGGAGCACCCCCTGGTGTCTACTATATATATATATATATATATACATATTCATACACAGTATATATATATATATATATATATATATATATATATATATATATATATATATATATATATATATATATATATATATATATATATATATATATATATATATATATATATTGTGGACTCAGACAGACGGACATGTTGTTTGTCACCACCACACGTTTTATTATTTACAATATTTACAGATATGGTCACTCAGACCCAGTCCAAAATCAGTGCACAAACCCCAACACACAGTCCTGACCACAAATGCCACTTCTTTGGGCCACCTCCACTCTCCTCTCTTGCCTTGTCCTCCTTCCACCCGACTCTAGCCCTGAATGAAGGGAGACGGCCCCTTTTATATTCTCCCGGATGAGCTCCAGGTGATTCCTGACACTCCTTCATTGGCCAGAGCCCCAGCGTGGCGGAAGTACAGGCTGTTCTCCCGGCAGCTCTCTGGGAGCCCTTTTCATTCTTCCCCCCAGCACTTCCTGGTGTGGTGGAAGTGCTGAGGTAACAGGTCCCCAAGGCATTGGGGCACCTCCTGGCGGTGACCACGAGCCCCTACAGGGTAGGGGCTTCCATGCTATCAACCCGTGGCCACCAAAGCAACCAGGAAGGTGGCCCCCACGTGATCCAGGGTGGGCAGACCCACATCCGGTCCCTCACGGCGTCCCGGCCGGGTCATTGCCCCTGGCATCCCTGATACTGCCCCACAGCCAGCGAAGACCACTCGGGAGGAGCGGCCCATCCCGGGAGGGCACTACACCCCTGAAGGGTCCGGTCCTGTTCCCCAAACAGGAATGGGGTGGAGACGCGACCTGAGCACCAGCCCTTGGTGCCCTCCTGTGCCTCGCACAGGTTACGCTCCCCCCTCTTACCAGCACTCCGGCGCCCACTCATTTGGCACCCCCTCCGAGGTCTTCGCGCCCCTTTGGTTGGAGCCACTCGCTCCTCCGTAGCCTCCATCAGCTGTGGCAGCAGCCCTCGCCAGCGGAGAGTCCTGCAAGCAGACAGCCCGTCCTCTGAGGGCAGGTTCCCAACGTAGCGGGTCCTACTGCTTGTCCGGGGTCCAGTCCTGAAACACACAGAAACAAAGGGGCAGAGCCGCTGCCTGGACACCCTTCCCTGGCTTCCCCTTGTGCCCCCATCCGACCAGCACCCCGACACTTGCCTGTTCGGCACCCCTTCCGTGAGTTCCATGTCCCTCCTGTTGATGTAACAGACAGGACCGCCTTCCGTCCTTTCCTCCCCACCGACTTCACGGGTTCCCTCTGCCCCTGCAGAGGGCGGCCAGCACCCACCACCACGTCCTCCCGTATCGGAGGAACCGGCACTCAGCCTGCCATTCCTCCTGTCACTCTGGTACGCCCTGACGGTTTGAGACTCCTTACTACAAAGAAAGAGCCTCTTTCCCGTCTGCGTCCCTACAGTGCGGCACAAGACCACAGCCGACTCGGGGCGGAGGGCGCTAGGACCCGGGGCACTTAGCAGCCCGTGTCCACTCAGCGTCCTCACAGACTCCCCCCTCGCCGCGCATACAGCCCGCGGCGCCGCACCTACTGTCGGAGGACTGCTTACTTGAAGCTGATCTTTAGAATCACAGCCATGTTCAGCAGACCCTCCCTCATGCTGTACGGGGACGGCGAAACCTACCTTCCCCGCCGTGTTGCTCCGGCTGGAGAATCCAGCGCCGCGCCATCAGATCGCCATCCGCAGGTCCTCTATGGATGCGACTGCCTTCCTCTCCAGTACCCGCATCTTTGCCCGGAGGGCACGTAGCACCTGGAATAACCGCTGCTCCGCGGGCTGAAGGCACACCTCCAGCTCCGACAGAGCAGCCGGCAAAGACCACTGACGCAGATCCGGAAGGTCCCTGCCTGGAAAACAGAATACACACCGGGCCGGCTGCCGATAGGCAGGGAACTCACCTCCCAGGTCCCGTCTAACCGAGGATACGTCCCGGGCGCCTCCAGCAACAGCGCGCTCGTTGGAGACCGCTGCACTCCTTCCATGCACGCCGCCTGCCCGCGGCATGGGAAAACGGCCCTCCTGCGGACCCCTGGCTGTCCGTGGGGTTTCTTTACCCCACGGGGCTGTGTGCACGTGGGTGGGATCCCCTGCTGCGCCGGGCCGTCTACAACAAGATTTTTATAATCATGTCCCCGTCTTGAAACAGGCGGAGCATCCTGCCGACTATGCCAGATGTGGACTCGACCCGGACACAGACAGGCACCACCACACGTTTTATTATTTACAATATTTACAGATATGGTCACTCAGACCCAGTCCAAAATCAGTGCACAAACCTCAACACACAGTCCTGACCACAAATGCCACTTCTTCGGTCCGCCTCCACTCTCCTCTCTTGCCTTGTCCTCCTTCCACCCGACTCTAGCCCTGAATGAATGGAGACGGCCCCTTTTATATTCTCCCGGATGAGCTCCAGGTGATTCCCAACACTCCTTCAATGGCCACGCCCCAGCGTGGCGGAAGTGCCGGCTGTTCTCCCGGCAGCTCTCTGGGCGCCCTTTTAATTCTTCCCCCCAGCACTTCCTGGTTTGGCCCCCAAAGCAACCAGGAAGGCGACCCCCACGTGATCCAGGGTGGGCGTAGACCCACATCCGGTCCCTCACGGCGTCCCGGCCGGGTCGTTGCCCCTGGCATCCCTAACAAAATATATATTTGTATATATATATAAAATCGTTATTTGGATCTTTATCTTTGTCCGCGAATGAATTAGAAGAGGAAGCACTAGATGGCAGTAAAGAGACAGCTAAAATATAGGCATTGCATTAAGAATCTCCTCCAGGCGTATACTACTGAAGACTGTAGTATGCCAGTCACACCTCAAAACACAGACATTCAAACTAAACAAATTGTTGTGCTTTAAATTAACTAAAGAGATCTTCATTTAGATCCTGATCTTTGTTTGTCCACGAATTCCATGCATGCGTAGACCACCTTCCAGTTTAGTACGTTGTTGTTACTCACAGATGTCAACAATGTGCTGGAATAACGAAAGGGGTGGTGGACAGTGTTACGCTGGTTAACTCCTGAGGCCTGGTTAGAGAATGAGATTGCCGAAGATAAAAGGTACGTGCCTACATAACATATGAATGAAAGAAAGACAGTGGGTAAAATGAATGACAACGTAACAGCACGTTCCAGAAATTATTATTGTTACGGTGTAGCTGGCGAGTGCTGCGCGTCTCACATGTCAGTGACGAGATCCCTATTTATGCTATAAAGAGCCTGGACACCTATGTGTCCCCCTTTTATAACCATTGCTCCGTGTATATTGCCTTACTCTTTGGATTGCCACAAAGCAGCCTGCAAGACTGGAGATTGAGAAGAGATCGTGAGAGGAAAACGACAGCATCGTGAAAACGAGACAGGCTGTGAATGGACAGAAGCAGAAATGATCCTACACCACCACATAATTACGATTCGGACAGTGATTCTGAGTATGCCGTTCCTATCGAATTAATATCTGAGGGTTTTCTTTTGTAATTTTGTTTCCCTTATAAAAAATCATAATGCTGTGCGACGAAACACCCAATTCATGACTGGCAGCCGTGTTTAAACAGAGAGCCCTTCACAGACAACTTTAACACGCGCAACGTAGTTGGGCGCACATGGCTAGTATATATATATATATATATATATATATATATATATATATATATATATATATATATACTGTAAAAGACGGCAAGACAAAACGCAAATAATTGGGGCGACAGCGCAACCATGTATTTTATTAAAGCAAAACATTTTAAGGCTTTTCAGCAACTAAGAATGTCCCGAAGGACATGAGTCTCATATTCGACTGGCTAAGATGCCAACACTTCCTGTTAAGTATAAGCCCAGGCAGGAATAGACCGGTCAAGGGAGCCAGACACAGGAAGTGACATCAGAGGTGGTCAGGTTGTCAATCATCTGTTCTGTAGAGGGAGGAAGAGAAGAGGCATAAGTATACACTGCTATCTTGTAGACCAGTATTGAATTACCACCACCAGAGCCTTAAAGCTGTCCCCAAGATGCACATGTGTCACAATACATACAGAAAATTGAGTCTGCACAATTTTTCTCTCTACATTTAACTTTAAATGAATAAATATGTCATTTTTACCTATTTTGGGTTCTACCTGGTATCTGTTGTCCCATTGGCCTTGAAACTCGGATTTTCACTTGAAAATTGAAGGATGGATAACAAGTCACACATTAAACTTCAGCTCATTTTCTTGTATGAGAATGGATTAGATTGTAAACTAAATAAGATAACTGATGCTCTGATCAGATTGAACTATACTAGTTTGTGCAAGTGGGGTGTGTCACCCAATATGTGACAGGTGCTTCATAACTGTTCTAAACATTTATTTATACACAACTATGTCAGTTGAAAGATGTGAGCATATTTGTTTTCAATTCAGATTCCATGTAAAGTCCAGTCTCATCTTATTGACACCCTGCTTTTCATTATGTTGTAGCCGAATGACTTCACCCAACAAGACTTTAACTCTAACAGTATCTTTGGGTCGAATCTGACAACATTTTGTGTTTGAAATCAGAATAAAACTTTTCCTACATTTCCCACAATTTCAGAATAGTACAATAAAATGTAAATATCAGATAATTTGTACAACCATTTAAATTTTTTTATCTTGCCCTGTCTTTCAGGTTAGTTTTGACCTATCATGGACTTTAATGGATTTTTCACTGCATTTAGGGTATTTTTTTTGTTCACAACCTATATAACCATCCTAAATGTCATAATTTCAACTTACAAATGTTAGAGGTTTTTAGTAAAGCACTCAGACTTTATAAAAAACAAAAAAAGATTCCAAAAATGTCACTTTTCTTATACAAATGCTACAGATTGTCAACATTGCCATTTCCTTCAGGTCAGTTTTTGACCCACCATATATTTTTATAAATTGTACTGTGTATTTAGAGTACTTTGTTTGCTTACAATCATTAAAACATGATTAATGACATATATTTTAATACTTAGGATCTATAGGTTAAGATGGCTAGTCAATATAAAATAGGTTTAGGGTGAAGAATCTTATGTCCAGGGCACATAAAAAGGGGTATTGGAATCAGGTAAAACAAAAACACAATAGCACAGCACTGAGTCAACATTTAAAGACATTCTAAGGGTTAATCCCACAGTTTCTTGGGAATTCCCAGGCCAGCTAAGAGATGTAACCCATTCAGTGTGTCCTGGGCCTGCTCTGGGGTTCTCCTTCCAATGCGTAGAGCCTCCCAACTCTCTGTTGAGCACATTTTCACTAGATGATCAAAGTAGCTCAACTGGGGGAGCAGGATCCTAATTTAGACAATATGTGCCTATAACCTCATTCTTTAGGAAATATCACCAGATCAGCCAATCAAACGGTTTGTCTGAGTGTTTGGCTATTGTAACTAACATTCACTTGATAATAATTCACAAAGAATTTAAAAACCTGACTAGGAAACTTAAACACATTCCAATATCAAACATAATACAAGCCTTATTTCTGTACATGATTTACACGGTGGTGCAGAATTCAGCACTGCAGCTTCGCTATTAATAAATCTGGGTTCAAACGCCAGCCCAGTTCCATTCAGTGTGCATTATGCACATTCTCATCTTGTCTGATGGGTTTTTTTTTCAGGCTATTTAGATAAAGATGTCATTGTTAGGTGAACTGGTAAGTCTAAGTTAGTGTTTAAGTTAGTGTGCCCTGCAATGGACTGGTGCCTCACTTAGGGTTGGTTCCTGCCTTATGCTACTGTAATACCCTACATGTCCCAAAGCCTTCAACTGGGTGAAACAGCTTTGGTAACGGAAGGATATTTGCAAGTATTTGTTCTATAAACTTGGAAATGATTTATATAGATTAAATATCTATCTGCAAAAGTAAAAAGCCACTACTTAGAGTATTTTCATAGAACAGTTGACATAGAAAGACTTTTGTCAGCTCTATAAGTCGCTGTTAAATTCTGGCGCATTTGTGCTTGTGGTTTCCATGGAAGCGTAACAATGTAGTGCCTGCCAGCCTGCAACTTAGAATTATCAGGTAGAGGAACAAGTGATCTCTTTGGGGCTTCAGCCTGCCTACTCTAGCTTACTGCTGTAATCCATGCCTGGCACACTTAACAGACTTGTACGTCTGGGATGGCTTGTAATGCAGCCTTTATGGCTTACCTTTGTAAATAACTACTTAAAATCATTGCATGTTTGATGTGTTCACCTCTTAGAATAATGCTTTGATCACTAATAGGTGTGTTGATTGAAACTGATATAATAAATAATAAGTTGAAGCTATCATTACACAAACAGTACAGTGTACCACTGGTCAATCTAGTCAGATATCTTTAAATGTAATACACTTTTACTCATGCAGCATAATGTTTGGCATTATTTCAACAAAATTTTGACTAACTGGTAATGCTGAACAAAGCAAGTAAAAAACCATAATTTTGTAATACTTCAAATGTTTCTGAAGTCCTATTTTTTACAGTCATAAAGTTGACATTAATAAAAGCTGTCTCTAAGAGAACTAAAGCTCTCAAATGAGGTGAAGTACTTATGATTTTCAACAAACTGAGTAATACACTGAAATAATATCTCCAAAAAATCTTATGAAGATGCAACGTATTCATTTGAAAATTAATTTCATTCGATTAAAAGGTGTGGACACTAGGGGCCGCTTTTCCCCCGTGAAACCCAACAGACAGACACACTATACACAGGGTACAACCACCCAAGATCTTTAATGTTTTTTCTTCTCGATGTAGTGCCCAAAAGCACCTCCACCACTACAATACACAATAAATCAATAATCACAAATCCAATAATATTCCTCCTCTCCTCCCAGCAGCTCTGCCCTGCTCCCACCCAACTCCAGCTCGCTTGGTGAGTCTTCACCAGCCCTTTAAATAGTCTTTGACCCAGAAGTGCTTCTGTCCTTCTAGCCACGTGATTTGTTTGCACTTCAGGGTCCGACGGAGACTTGTGGATTTCTTCAGCCTGGAAGTACTCCTGTGGTTTCGTCCCCATGACTCATGAGTGTTTCTGAGCTATATGGGAAATATAAATTCTGAAGCTTACCTGCAGTGTGTCCTGGTGGCACCCACTGCACCCAGCAGGGCTGTGAAACTGAACTCCAACTCCCATGGTGCCCTGCGAGAATCTGGGATGCCGCTATGCTGCGGGGGCATCTCCATCTGGCGTTCTGGGGGAGGCAGTCTCTCTCTCTGTAACTGCTTTCCCCCATTTCTCTCCTTTTTGGGGGTCCTGGCTGGGTTGAGCAGCCAGCCGTCCGTCACAAAGGATATTTTGAGTTATGTTTTAAAATAGGCTAAAATGATTTTTCTAAATGGGTTCTCATTTTCTATGTGGGAAACACATTTTAAAAAGAATACCTCCTCATTTATTGATGACAGAAGCAGAACTGGTTCCAGCACTAAAAGAGGTGGTGCGCATCTAACAGATGGTGCTAGTCACAGTTAAAGACTACAGTTGCTTAGGTATCATCCAGAGCGTCATGCCATCGATACCCTGGTTAATGTTGGTCACTCAGATTTTTGGCATTGTCAGGAGGGCTTTCAAGTTAATGGTGATCATGTTGAACATCTGTCATAGTTCATATTGTGCCAACATGAATCCTTCTGCTCATAACAAATGTGTATTTTCTAAGTCACTTAATGGACAATTCTTCTTTACTGTAATTTGTTTTCTGTAAAAGTACTTTTTATGTGCCATTGTATTTTGGGGGGATGTACATATAGTATGTTGCATTTTGTTTGACTACTGCATAAAGAGGCCTTTGAAATATGTTGTTGAAAATCTTACTCAAATTCAGTTTGATTCAGTTTATTTTTTACATAGCATACTTCCATTTATTAGTGCAATATGCTGTACATATTTAGACTTATAAAAACAGTATGTAATACAAATTATATTTCTAATACAATGGAATATATACTGTAGATTTAGTAGACATTCATATTTACCTATATACTCTGTATATATCCCAAAGGGAAGATTGTCCTTCTGTAATAAACTAACAAAAAGGGAGAACACAGTTTACAGTTTACAATGAAAGTGATCGTGGTGCTCCTGTCATATGGTCCTTTTTAATAAAATCTTTTATCAAAATATAGATCAAAGGTTTAGTAGCCTGAGTGAAATAGTGAATGAAAAGGGAAAAACAGAAAGCTTGGAATTGAGAAAATTAATGGGAAAAACTTGCAGCCACAACAAGTACGACACAAAACTAAACTCAAAATACCTTAAAAAGAAATGGGCAATGAAATTGTTTTCCTCAAGTTAAACACAAATGACTTTCCTTTGAAAAAAGTGCAGACAAGTACAGAGCATGCAGCCTCCCCTTATATAAAACTATCCATCCCCTGCGGTTCTGCCCATGAGTACTGAAACAGGACAGTGAAGAGGGCCCCACCCAGCTCCCTACTCCTGACGTCACACTTTCCCCTCCCCTCGGTCCCCAGCCTCTGTCTCAGATTAGCCTGAATATATCGGTCTTGCAAGCGAACTATGATTCTTAACGCAATGAGAGAAGTCGCAAAATCAGCCGGAATGTTCAAGCAAATTATAGAAAAAAACCCGAACTAAATCCATTAAGTAGTTCTCTCATTTACTAGCTAAGCAGATGTATGATACACCCCGAGGCTGCCGAGTGAGTGAGGAAGGTCCCTCCCCTCGGCCCGCTGCATGTCTCTCAGATTCGCGCAAATAAATCGGTACGGCAAGCGAACTATGATACTTAACTAATTAATTAGCAAGGAATTACTTTGCACTGCATTTTCCCATTATAAGCAGTTAAAGCTCACATGTTGTTGGAGAAAATCTGTAACTTCCCCCTCTAACCGTCAATGGCCTAGGCTGGATCTCGTACCGTGTTTTACAGTAGCACATTTTGTATTTTGAAAAGTATACATGAAACTACTAAGATTTGTCATCACAGATTGCTGTTTGTCAGCATGATGTCAATTTATACAGATGTTGTTCCTTGTTCTACAACTCCTTATGTAAAATTTCTCACATGACTAAATTGTTATATTGTCATATTTATTGTTTAAATATTGCACCGTGGCCCTAGTAAATGTAATTTCATACCACTGCATAAAGTTCCAAAGTATGTGTATAGATGGTATAATATTAAAGCCCTCTTGACTTGATTTATAAAAATAATGTGTCCTCAGTTCTTTTCAGCTTATGATCACTAATCCTTTAACTGTACCCCCAATCTTCCACAAATAAAGGCAGAGATGGCTGCAGTCTTCCACAAATAACTAAAGTTAAGATTGAATTAAAGTTAGATTACTCCAGTAAGCAAATTAGTGTGTGTTGATGGATAAAGGTTCAGAAATTAGCTCAACGGTTCTGGATTTTCTTAATAGTCCTGATTCCCTTGTCTTCTTATACAGTAGTATGTTGTGGCAGTCGGCTGGAGCCCTTGCACTGCTGGGATGCCCTTGTGATGGAAGGACCAGGGCAGGGAGCAAATTAGGGCAATACTTCCTCTGGAACACAAGAGGGCAACCCCCCAGCTCACAATGAGGCCACGGGTTTGGAGCTTAGAAGCTTAACGTTGCTGGGGTCAATGGCCACCACTAGGGGGCACCTGGACAGTTTCAGAATTCTGTGTTGCAGCACTTCCGCCACACCTGGAATTGCTGCCGGAAGAGGATCTGGGAGCACCTAGAGAACTTACGGGTACCCTATTAAAGGGTTGGGAGAGGAATGGAGGCGATGGAGAAAGGAGAGAAGAAGGAAGGAAAGGACTATGTATTAGTGTTGGTGCTTATGTGTTGTGCTCTGTAGCAGGGAGCAAAGGGAAAGCGCTGCCCCGCTTAAATAAAACGTGTGTCGTGTGGCAACTCGTATCTCTGCCTGTATGTATCGGATTAGGGTGGCTCTACGCTCCCGGATGGTCCACAATGTCTGCATATTACAAATGCAAAAGGAAACAAAGGACGGTACACCTCTATGCTTACATTTCTGAGATATAAAAAGTCAGTAAGACTCCCTTTGACACTATGCATAAGGAAATGTCTTGAATTTTACTTTTATACATGTATGTATGGAAAAAGTGCAGAAAAAGAGGAATACAAACAACTGCTAGTTTAAAACAGCTGAAGTTAAGCATTAAGCTCTATTTTTTTCATGGCTGAAAAGAACAGCTGCTTGTGAAAATGTGGCTGAATTTCTTTGAATTTTGAGCATTTGACAAAAGTTTCAGACATATTACCACGGCCTCCTCTGCTCAGTTGCTTTCTGGATGTTCTTTTGGAATTGCTGCCTACCCACTGTGTCCCCATTTTCTTTCTGCATCATCTGGGTTTTTTATTCACAAGCACATCTCTCTCTATTATGCTCTGTGGTTGTGATACAGTGGAAATTAACGGATCCCACTGTGATAATTAGAAAGACAAATTATCGGCTTATATTATGTTAAACTATTACAGGATCCCTATGTCCTGTGCTGTATGCAAATATATAATTCACAAAGATTTTTTTCTCTGTCATTAAAATATGAGAATGGCTTAGTCAAAAATCTATTATGATATTTATACTGAACTTATCTTTTATCTTCAGCATCTTCTTAAAGGGGTACACAATTATTACCATTTCTTGAGGCATTGGTCTATTAAATGTTTATGCTCGCATCAGTTTCATTAGTTTTATTGTAAACTTTAAAAATAAGACTAAAAATGTAACATAAGCAGAACACTGTGCATGTCTAAAACCACTGTACTTTCCATTCTTCCTTATACTGCTTTGTATCATTTTGCTAATATTTGTGATGGCATCAGTGGCATCTCTGGATGCAGGTTAAGGGAGGCACTGACCCATCTCCCAGCAGATGGCATAGTTATGCAAAAATTAAATAAGAAGAAATCTACTTTAATGTATTGGTAAAATGTTAACACAAACTTAGTTATCAAAATCAAACTTTTTCAGTTTTTCATAATATGCTGAATGCAATTTCTTGTCTTAAAAAATATATATTTTCAGCATGTAAAATTATTTTTGTGTCTAGCGCCTAATCTATTTCCAGGGGCATAATTTATAAAGTATCCAAACGTTGAAATTTAGAAAAGAAACTTGACAGAAGAACAAGCGTATATTTATAGAGACTTGTGCATAAGAAACTTTTCAGAGAAACTGGGAAATGACAGCCCCCTTAATAAAGTAGGGAAATGCAGCCAAACCAAATAAAAGATGACTTGCATGCATAATAATTCATTACACTGAGCCGTTATTATGACAAACGTATGTATTAAAGCCCAAATGTCTATTTTAGTTCTCTTTTAAGAGGACCAATGTTGCATATTTATGCCGATGAGCTTTTTTTAATTTTTTTCATCATTTTATTTTGACTACCTGTTGTCACTCCTCAGAGAAGTGGCCAACAGGTCAGGAATATCTCAGCTAAGCCTGCTGTGCTGGAAGCCTTTAGTTGACTGAGGATGCACTTGTTGCTGACACCAAATAAAAGTTCTTTGCGTGCCTCTAATTAAGAGATGAGAATTTCTGTCTCGCTCTACTGGATGAGTCATGTAGGAGGCTGCTCTGCCAGCCAATGAGAGTTTGCAGCACTGTGATTGAATATGTATGAGGTTCGTTAGCATGGTCACAACATTCAGGGTGGAACCTGGCAGGGTTTGAGGCATGTTAACAAACACACATTTACTGAATGATTGGCATTCATAAGAGGAAAATTATGTAGAAACTTGTGTATACTACGTTTTATAAATCTGATTTTTTTTTTTTGGCGTACACATTTTCCTGTTTTTTGGCATATGCATATTTTACCACGCTCAAAATCTCACAAAGCTTTAATAAATGAGGTTCCTGGTTGCTTGGGAAGCCCTTTTCGACCCTGTGGTGTTCTTTTCATAATTTTACTCAGGTGAGCGCTTGTGCAGCCTTGGCATTTTAATTTCTGCTTAGAGTTTAAAGACCACAGCTCTTTTAGACAGTCCATTGATTTTTTGTGACTCAATCTAAAGGTGCATGAGCTTGTACACCTCTCTTTTTTAGAGAAGTCATAATTATCATGGATCATGTCAATTTCTTATATACAGTGAAGTTTATGAGTATTCATTTGCATTTCTGGTTTTTGTGTTTGATTTAGATATTAAGGCATCTTTTCAATACTATCATTTAGGAATTGTACAAATTACAAATCAATGTATTGACAGATCTTCTTTTTGTATGATTTTTTAAAAACCTATTTTGACTGCGATTTTATCATTATTGATAGCCTAATAAATTGTGAAAATCCATGTTTCACCCTCGCTCCCTAACTTGACTGATCTTCCACATCTTCTTCCACATGGCTGCAAAGATCTTTTCTTGGCCATGTCTCTTGCATGCAAATTTATGTTGTTGGCTCCACCTCAAATTTCTCCTTTAAGGGTCAAAGTCAACACCATCTGTGCTCACACGCCCAATCAAAGCTAGAATACTTCCCGCAATTTCTGGCAGCCATACCAAAGTACGGGAGCAGGTCTCCTAAATTCTGTTCTTTAAGTTGTTCATCATCCCATCCTCTTTCTTTCTCTCTCTCTTTCTCTCTCCCTCTTTCTCTATCTCTCTGTCTGTTTCACACACTAACACTCTCACTCACTCACACCCTCTGCATAGCTTCTCTGGATGGCTCCTACCCCACTGTTAATTTCTTCTTCCCCTAGATGTATGTGGTCCCAGTGGAATTTTCATGCCAAAAATACCACAATGTAAAATTTAAATTGAGAGGAAATAACATGCAGTCCTGAATTAAAACTGAATTAAAGATTATGGCTGAAGTTTTTAGATTGTTGGCCGGATATACTGTAAGTAATTGCTTAGATTCATAGCCTTGTCTTCTTATATATGGAATCTCCATGTTCTCTGCATACATCATTTTCCTCAAACACATGTTGTGTGTGTTATGTTAATTGGCAATTCTCAAATGGCCCATTTTGAATGTGGGTGTGCTAATCAATTCATCAATCAAACTATCAATCTGTAGCTCATATTTCACCATTAATCACACTCTGCCCAGAATTGGTTTACAAAGCAACCAAGATTTCAAGATTAATTAATGATGTTACACCCATGTAAGGATTACAGTAAAAGAACAGCAAACATAGGCTTCCACAACCATGTACTTGGAGTATGAGGTTCATAAAATGGATGGATGGATATTTAGAATCAGTTAGTTAGATCTGTGATGGTGCATACAGGACAGTTTCTAATTTTTTATTTTTAAAACAAGTGACTTTATTTTATCACAAGTTTGTTCATGCTGCAAAACCCACTGATATTTACGCAGATGTTTAGTACATTATGGACTGCGTGTTTGCTCTCCTTTTATTATCAAAGATATAAGTAACACATATAAGGAAAATTTCTTCATTGATTATTTTTAAGAGGAAAAGGAACAGACATTCAGGACTGTTGAGAACACATTCAGTACATTTCCCGATTCATCTGTCTCCTGAATTACCACCTGCCATCCCCAATAATCAAAAGAAAATGACAACATGAAATACACTGCTCTTGTAACAGGAATCTTTCTTATCCTCAGAACCGTTTTTGCATCAAAGAGCAGTGGCTAAGATGCTGGGCTTTAAAGCCACTAAGGCCACAGGTTTAAGGCTCAGAACTGGCTTCTCACGGGACCCTGATTAAGCCACTTAACCTGCCAACATATCCACTTAAAGGAATGACTTTCCCTATTATGTCGAGTGTTGCTCTGCAGGATAACATTACCCTTGCACTATAAAGTGTTACATGATAGTCTTTTGATAAGAAAATATAAAATAGCCACTTTGCAATCTTTTTATTGTGAATGCTTAACAAGAATCTGTGGGCAGTTTTTATGTGAGGTTAGATCAATATGTGACTTACTCATGCCTCAAGAACGCACATTGCTGTAAGATTTTTACACAGTAAGGAACTTAGCATCACATACATTACAGGGTTATTAGTGTTTGGTCCTGCTATATGAACAGAAAAGTGACTAATAAAGACAGGAGTTAGGAAAAAGGCTACTGTATATTGTTCATGAGCAATAATGAAGTGCATGCCAAAATTAGGCGATCTATAGGTTAAAGTCTTACACTCAAAGGACTTTGTTTTTGGACTTTTTGTTTGTATTTCTTTTGAGCTGACCAAGTGGATAGCACTTCTGCTGCATTGATCTGAGTTTATATTTTTCCCTGTCATGTTTAAATGCTCTTCTGGTATTTGCATTGATTTTCTTCATTGCCTTAATCTGTTAAAGATTTTGCAGAAACAAATTTATATCTCTCCATTAGACTCAGTGGGTTCAGAAAGAGCATATACATACAGTGCCTTTACAAAGTATTCAGATCCCTTCACGTTTTTTTTACATTTCTCTATTACATCCTGATTCTATAATCATTAACTTTTTTTTCCTCATCAAGTTAACCTCAACACCCCAAATGACAAAGCAAAAACAGAATATATAGACATTTTCACATATTTATTACAAATTAAATTGAAATTCACTGTGTTCTTGGGAATGCTGCAGAATTTTTGTAGCTTTCCCCAGATCTGTGCCTCAACACTATCCTGTCCCTAAGCTCAGCAGGCAATTCCTTCAATGTCATGGCTCAGGTTTTGCTCTGATGCAACTATGTTAGCTGTAGGGCCTTCTGTAGACAGGTATGTGCCTGTCCTAACCAACTCCAGTCATCTGTTTATCATGGAGGTCTACAGAGAGGTACTTGAACTTCATGGCTTGGGTTTTGCTCTGATACAACTGTGTCAACTGTGGGACGTTTTATAGACGGGTGTGTGCCTGTCATAATCATGTCCAATTAAATGAATTGACCACAGGTCTAACATCTCAGGCAATAGAGTGGCATGCACCTAAAACAGATTTCAGGTGTTATAGTAAAGGATCTGAATACTTGTGTCAATGTGCTATTTCAGGGCTTTTTATTTTTCATAAATTACATAAAGTCCTGTTTTTGCTTTGTGATTCTGGGGAATTGAGTGTTGCTCGATAAGGGGGAAAATAAATTGAAATAATTTTAGCTTAAGACTGCAACAGAAGAAGATGAAAACAAAAAAAGTGAAGTGGCCTGAAGTGGTACGTATTATAAATGAAGACATATAAATTCAGCACTAAGTTTAGAATTGTTCATTTGTGGTGTTTTGTCAAGTCATTTCATAAAGATACCGATTATTAATAAATCAAAACATTATACATGCATAGAATAGAATGAAGATAGAATGTTTTTATGTAGCACAGTATTTTCAAAGCCACTTAATCCTATCAAAGGTATTGAAAATGTGAGCCTGTAATGGCAGCAGTGGATGCATGAAATGACCCTTGGCAGGACCCAGGTCTGTCACAGGGCACATCTCACCCACCCACACTGGGATCAATTTAGAGTCACCAATTAAACGAACATGCATGTATTCGTGGATTTGGGAGGTAAACCTGAAGTACACAGAGAACATTAATAATTATGGTACTGGGGAGAGGTCAAGTGTTGCACTTTGGACAGGCATGTAAATAAACTGTTCATTGTGCACATGTCAATAAAATTGAAACTTGAAGTTGATATGAAGAACTGTGAGGAAATGCCTCCCAATGTGAACATTTTAAAACACTTTGCTCCTTTATTTCCTTATTTTTATGTATGTATGTATGTATGTATGTATGTATGTATGTATGTATGTATGTTTCGCATGCACCATCCTTATAATAAAAGAAAAAAAGCATTTGTTTACTTACCGGTTTGTTTCCCAGAGGCACACTTAGAGCGGTTGTGGGTTGTTAGGCTTGGAGCGGATGAGGCAGCATGTGTATCCATTCGAAGGGCCCTCGGGTGGAGTTGCATGCCTGCTACTCGTCGCTCTTCTTTGGAAGTTTTGACACTGCACAGTAACAGTGCGTGGTGGATTCTGGTCGCAGGAGTAAGAGAAGGACATGGTGCAGGGTGGTGCGGAGCCTCAGTTAGTGTAGGCACTCATGGCACAGTCAGCATAGATTTCATTTAGGGTAGGGACGTGCTAAGGAGAGTGAAGGCATGTTAGATCCACGATAAAAGCCCATGTTTTGACCAGAAATGGTCAGTTCAGTTCAAACCAGAGAAGGGAAATACGAGGGAAACTAAGGAAGGAATTTTTTGGATAGGGGAGAAAGTTGGCTAAGCTGTCTATTTATTCATGAGCAGACTCTGTAGAGTTTATTTAAAAGATTTTTTTAGGTACGTGCCGTGTGGTGAACGCAATTTTGTTTTAACATTTTTTGTTTGTTTTTCATCTTAATTCATCATTGCAGTTTTTGCGTATCTTTTTTTTTATAATTTTTGTAAATATTTCAATAAATCCACTTTTTTATTTGTTACATCAGCTGTGTCTGCTTGCCTTCTTGTTCCACTGACTCTCAGTCCCTATACTTCATGTCCCTAAGCAAATTGTGTTTTGATGTTTTGCAGTTCAGCCACGGTGTAAGGAAATCTTATATATCTCAATGACAAGTGGATAATACCATCCTATACAGCTGGAATGGCACGACTCAGTGAGGAGTGAGAAATACCCGATCATTCAGCGTGTTCATGTTGAAAAGCTACTGTGGCTAAAAAACCAGAGAGTGGACAGTTGCAAAGGAGAAAGTAGAGCACAATTTCTCAAAGTCAGTCTTTGTAAAGCCAGCTCCAGTTCAGCACACAGCTCCAAGACGAGAGCTCTTGAAAGTTGAAATCAGCTTAGTAGCCAGTCATCATCATCTATAAATATGCGCTTTCTTCTAATTCTTCTATTTGCAATGTCTTCTAAAAACACTGAAGGAGTCATGGTGGTTGGAATAGTTTGGCCATTCCATGCACCATTATATTGCTACAGTATGATTGCAGTCAAGTGAATTAAAATTGTAAACGATATGCAATTAATTTCGGTGTAATTGAAAAAAAAAACACATCATAGATGTGAATCTAAAAAAAAAGCAGACCACAGAAACAGTAGCACTGCTTTGTCGCTGGGTGCCACCTGTTTGTAAAACCATAAAGAAACTTATCTACACAAGGGGGAACCCTGCTGTGAAAATGTGCATGGCTTTTCACCAAGTTTAGTTTTTATACATCTCGAAGTAAGTGTGGAAACAGCCATATGCAACATTTTTGTATGTACACACTGTTTATACATGAGGCCCCAGAGCTTTATGCTAGACAACTTTGGTATTTCCTATAATGTCTTGCTTCAGTAATATTCATCAAAGCCTTACTGTTCTGGGGTAACTCTAGGCTGCTACCTAACAGCTTGGTAGACATTTTTTGGCATTCTGCAAGTTCCCTATGACCCTTTCATCACTTTGGAGCCCATTGAGTACTTACTTGTAGGGTGCCCTTCAAAGAAAGTTCACATAATACCCTGTGGCAACTTTTCACAAATATTAACAATGTACAGCTCGCACTATTGAGAGCAGTTTTATAAAAGTGAATGAAACCAGAAGATGGCAAAGAATGGTTAGAATTTAGGCATGGATTGTAAATGCGAAGAATGTAATGTAAAAGCTTTGGCTGTGTAGCCGGAATCATTGTTGAATATCAGGGTGATAAGTTGTAAGCCGAAAAAGGGTATATGCAACTAGTGCAGAAAACAATAAATAATGACACATGATTTATAATCAGAGGACAGAAAAGTTGTAACCACTAAATCTGGAAAAATAAGACATGACATTAAGGTTGTTTTCTTTGGTTCAAGAATCCAATCTTGGATGACCAGGGAATGCCTGACATCACCCATTGCAATCTCTTGATTGTCTATCCTAGCAAAACAATAGCAACCATCAACAGAACCATCCCAAAAATGGCAGTGCCCATAAGAAACATAAGATAGCAATGTGGGAGGACATGAACCACTTTTAACAATATGAAAAACATATAGGAACACAAAATAAATATTACTACTGGATACCTTGTCTCAGAAAGTATAATCTGATCATTTTAAAGCCTAAGGAAAATCTGGAAAAAATGTAAAATCAAAAGCCTGAACATGATAGACAAATAATGGGGCTCCCCAGTCACCAGTATCGGTTTTTGTTTTGAGTTACAATGGGTCTTGTCTCTGTAATGGTCCATTCCTATGTGCATTTTACTCCTGACAGACTTTTCTTAAGTTGAAAAACCTGTTAAACCTTCTAGTATATGAAGCTGTGGCTTGTGCTCTCAATTTCTCCTCCATAGCATAAAATTGTATCCTAACCTTGTATGCCTTGATAACAGTGTCAGAAAAGTATATATGCATTTATTTTAACAGGAAATACTATGATGACTGTAATCGAATTCATGTCAAATGGTGTTTTGGATTCCTTCCTGAGGGTGAGTTATTATCAAAAGCATTGTACTACTATTTCTTAATTGAGAAATGCTACCTGCACTTAAATATTACAAAAGATGGGATTACAGTGATGACACATTTGTATTTTTTATTTAGAAGTTTACATAAATTAACACACTAATATTATTTTATGGTTAGTGGTTTCCCCAAAGCTGTTATTCATACAACCTAAACAGAAAATATTACTCTAGTAGTAACATAACTAATAAATTCATATAAAAGCAAAGAACTCTAATGTGCATTTTTATTGTGGTCTAATGAATAGGTTCAGTAAATTTTGTATACAGATGCATAAGGGCATCAAATCAATATGAAGTAAAACATAAAATGTAAATAATAAATATCAGTAATGCTTGCTACAGCTCAATGGATTGCACTGGGCTCACACAAAAAGTCTTTCTAACTTCTGATGGCACCACTTTGTGTTGCAGAAGCATGAAGGCCAGTTCACAGCAATACAACTTCTTGGCATGCTGTGTGGAATAGCTTCTGGCATGAAGTACCTCACCGAAATGGGATATATTCACAAAAGCCTTGCTGCACACAAAATATTAGTCAATAGTAACCTGGCATGCAAAGTATCCGGATTCAGACCATCACAAGAGGAGAAAATTGAAGCAGTCTACACCACTATGGTAAGCATTATTTTTTTCACATTATCTTCCGATGAAGCATCTGCGTGTGTGTGTTATTGCACTTTTGTTTTTTGTTTTTTTCTCTCTTTTTTTTTTTTTTTTGATACGTGGGTTTACTCAGAATTTAGAGACAAAGAAGCTGTTAGGCTAATTTGCAAAACCAAATTGCCTCAATCTACAGTATGAGTGTCCAGAGACAGATTGGCTTCCCATTCAGAGTGAAAAATTGCCTTGCACCTATGCTGCCAAAAAATGGCTCCAGCTCCCTAGTGTCCCTAATTTGAATAGAGGCGTTTGGATAATGAATGAATGAATGAATGGATTGTATAGCACTTTCTCTCTATCCATTAAAATAACAGCCTGCTATTTTAACATTTTGAAAATCAATGGCAAAAGAAAATGTGATAACAAAATTAAAGGGTTTCATGGGACCTAAAAAAATCCCTCAGCAATTGGGGACGGCATCGGAGTCCAATATGTTTAAGAGTTCACTCTTCACTTGACATGTCTTTATTTAGCTTGTCACTTGCTGTGCTGATATTTCTTTTTCTCTTCCAGAGTGTGTTTGTCGGGTTAGGGCCAGGGTTGTGCATTGGAAGGAATACACTTCAGAGAGACTTTTGTGGGTGCCAGTTAGCAATCTGTATGCACTCATGTTGTGTTGTTTTAAGACACATAATGGACACATTCAGAGATCTTTTTGTAGAAAGGGCCCAGTGTCTTGTTCTTCCTGGATTTTTCACTATAAGCCTTGTTTTATATTTACCAGATTTCCCAAAGATATGCATGGTAAGTTGGTAACTGTAAATTAGCTGAAAATAAGTGAATGTAAATGCTGTCGTTGATCAAGGGAACACACTGGTCAGAAAAGAAACGTTTGCCACCAATAGGGTCTCTGCATTTAATATTTACAATGTCCAAAATAAACAGGCACTTGATTGTGAGTAAGATAATGACAAACAAAAAAGCCGTGCAAAGTAAGAAATAATCAACAGGTTTAAGCGTTCTCTTAGATGGGTTCATTTTCAGGTGGGAGTTCTGTTCTTTGGTCTGCTCTATCCCGAAGGACTCATTCCTGGAGTGCCTTGGCTTTGTAGTAGAAGGATAAGAAGGGGCAGAGTCAGTTGCCTTCAGTGGGCAGTTTCTCAGGGCAGTGGGAGCAAAAGCAGTTGATACTGTCAGTGACAGCACCCCCTCGTGTTGTGGAGTGTTAGTGCTTACCTCCAATGAGCCCAGAAGGCAAACCTCAGACAGACATGTGTATCTGGATTCATGAGCGTACTTTGCAATGCTGCCACCGCACCCTATAATGGAGCTCCATGTTTAGAAAATGGATGGATTAGTGAATATTATTAAACAACCATTAAACATCCACTCATTTTCTGAACCTACTTATTCCAATACATGGTTGTAAAATATCGTAGTCTGTTTCTACTGCATTGTGCACAAAGCAGGGAAAATCTTTTGAGGGAACACCAGTCTGTCACAAAACAGACTCACTAATATTGAGCCATTTCAGATTCCTCAGTGAAGTTTACTTAGCAACTTTGGGATTTGTTACACATCCTGCATGTGTAAGTCATGCAGCAGGAAAAGTGAAGTGTATGGAGAACAACTTTTATACAAAGAATATATGAAAATTCACAAGGATAATACCTTGGGGTAGAACTTTTATAATGACGTATTTTTTTTATTATAGCTGTTATTATAGCTATAACATTTTCAAACCCATTTCATTCAATTCCGGGCCACAGCGGTCTACACAACCAGTGAACAGCCCTGGCCAAGCTGCCAGTACATCACAAGGTTCACTCACACACACTCATGCTCACAGTCACACAGGGCCCGATGTGTTGTTATTATTAATAACTCTTTACATTTATATTGTGCTTTTCTCACTTATTAGTGTTGTTGTTGTTGTGTAGCCCTGCTACCTCATACATCCAGTCTCTTAATATTCAGCTCCATGCCCGATTGTTGTCCTTTTGCCTGAAACAAATCTTTGGGGAGCATCTGAAATCCTGAGGGAGAGCGGCAACATTTCAATTAAAACTGAACTGTTGTAACTACCCAAGTGAAACATAACAGCACTTTCACATTTAATAAAGTCAGATTTTTTAAATTATCTGATATTTCATTATTCTATTAATAACCCCTCCCGGATAAAAAAAAAAAAAAGATAAATGCATCATACATGGAAATTACACAACTATTGTAATTAATAAGCACAACTTACTAGATAAAACTGGCAAAAATGTACCTCTTAAATGATACAGAAATTTTGTAAAATTATCATAAAATATTGCTCAAATACTATGGAGATGGATTTCTTTCTTCCCATTTGTAGCATTTCAATGTTAAACGGATGGATCATCACTTACACAGTGTCAGCGTCTCATTTTGTTGTGAATTAGCAGTCAAGTGTGGTTATAATTATCTGACCTCTGATAAAGTACAACTGTTCCTAAGGTGCAAGTTAAGTACAGGGAAGGTGCTCACAAATCCTTTCAAACCAAAATGAGGTTTCAGTTGAGGGGGCAATACTTTCTTTTTATCCCTCGCTGTGGAGCTGGGCCTATTATGGAATTTATATGCTGTATGTCTGTGTGCTCCCTTACGCGTGGGTCTTCTTCCTGGTACTCCTGGTGCTTTTCCTACAAAAATGTGTAGATTAGATGCTTTGGCCACTCAAACCTGACCCTGCTTTAGTGTGAGGCCTCTGGCTCTCGCAACCCAAAATTGGATTAAACAGCATTAAGAATTCATTTTCTTGTATTACAGTTATTATTATAGTGGTTTTTTTTTAAGAACATGCTTAAATACAAATGTTTTTCATTGTAGTAGACCTTAATAGAAAATGTTTTTACCTTTATCCACTCTATCTTTGGTCATGTTTACAGCATACAGAACTTTTTTTTAAGTTTAATTTAAAACGTGGGATAAAGTAAGGTATTCTTAGACTCTTTTTAAATTACATTTGAAATCAAGTTTTGAACTGTTGTATAGCACCCATTTCCTGTTAAAAAGTAACAATTATAGTCACTTTTTAACTATGTTTCTGGCACTTTTTATGCCTTATATGGGCCAAAAAGCAACTAATCTACTGTTAAGCTGAACACTGAAATGGAGAAAGGGACACGGACAACATGAGTGAGACGTTCAGCATTTTTTTCATTTTCCTCTAACAGCAGAGAGGAAAGAGCACCGTGCTTTGGACAGCCCCCGAGGCCATTCAGTACCACAGATTCACGTCTGCCTCTGACGTTTGGAGTTTCGGCATCGTTATGTGGGAAGTCATGTCATATGGAGAAAGGCCATACTGGGATATGTCAAATCAAGATGTAAGTGTTTGAGAGACTTAATGGAGTATAATAGGGGATTTATGAAATGATGGTATTGTTTTTTCCGCAGTATGCAAGTTGTTTAAGCCTTTTTGGTAAAGCTTTTGAGGCTGCCTCCCTGCAGTTTGCCATTGTCATTATTTTATCCTTATGTAGTCTTCCTTCTTAAAATGAAGGGACTTCACTGTGTTAGTTTTTTGTTTTGGAAGAATTATTATTTAATGCATGTCTACTATTTTCTATTGCAAACTACTGTGTGAAGAAAATCTGATTGAAATTAAAGCTGTAACAATTGTATTTTCTATATATTTTCATCAGTGTCAGTGCATGCCATTCACATACAGTATATGGCAGACTTGTTCATCATTCTCTCATGAAAAATATAGGAAATATACAGAACAATTAATTTAATTAGATTTGTAACAGAAAATCTTTAGGATTACATTGTATTGCATTTTCATACTTGCTTATACCCTTTGTATTAGTTGATAATATTTATATGTAATACTACAGTTTAGTGCTTTTCTTTAACTGTTTGATTTTGTCAATCATTTTTTTATTTCACTTTTGAGTGATAATTATGTTACATTACAAATTAAAGCCTAGTTAAATGCGGTTGTCTAGAATATATTTTAGGAAATTTAAAACACTATTTATTATTTGCATTCATTTCCAATAAAAATGTGAGTTGAGCATATGTTGATGATATTCAGCAAAAAAAGTCGTTCTGCTTATCTGTCACTGAGCAAACCCACTGAAGCAGTTGCTACTGACTACAAATTCCTGAACTCAACTCAACTGTTGTTTCTTCAAGAACCTTTGGTCATTAAGTAATATGCTTCAGCTGTCTTCTCCATTTGCTGCAGGTATTTAAAGCTATTGAAGATGGGTTTCGGCTACCAGCTCCTATGAACTGTCCACTGCCACTTCACCAATTAATGCTGGATTGCTGGCAGAAGGATCGGGACGAAAGACCTAAATTTGCACAGATCCACAGTATTTTGAATAAAATGGTGCGGAATCCAGAAAGCATAAAGACATCTACTATTACCCGAACCAGGTATAACACTCATATATTTAATAAATAATTAATGAGCAGACTATTGTTTTGCTAAATGCATCCTAGAGTGGTATAATCGATAGTACCGCCATACCAGCCTCACAGACCAAGGGTCCTGGCTTTGAATCCCATGGTCAGTTCTGGTTTGTATGGCATTTAATATTTTTCATGTCTGTATTGGTCCCCCTTCAGGTACTTTGTTTTCTCTGCCACATATCCAAAGGCCCATTGGCATTTCTAAATTGTACCCTGTGTAAATGGCACTAAAGGTATGCGTATGAGTGGACCCTGTGGTTTAGAAGCACCTGTACAGAGCTCTTTCCTTCTTTGTGCACAGGACTGCTGTGATGTATTTGGGTCCCTTTGATCCTGAACTTGACTCAGTGAGTTTGAGAATGTTATGTTGATTTAAAAAGAATTACAGAACAGCAAAGTAGCATAGTGAGTTGCCCCTCTCTCATGTTGGTGTATAGTTTTTCTAGTTTTCCACCAACATCCCCAAAGACATGCACTGTATGGCATGTTGTTTGGTAATTCTAAATGTGAGTGCACTATACAATGAACTTGTGCATCTGTACTGATTCCTGCTTCATGTTCAGTACTGCCAGGGCTGCCTTTAATTTCCCACACTCCTCTAACTGACTGAGTAGCTTAGGGAAAATGCACAAATAGATTAATGGAAATGTGTTTTGGATAAATATGCAAATATCTGTAACTTACGTTTAACTTGTCTTGTAAGTATTTGTAAAGTTATGAAATAATGGCACATCCATCCATTCATTCATTTTCTGTTAAGCATTTCAAGTTCAGAGCCATAGGCACTTAGCACCAAACACAAAGTATTAGTCAAACAGGAATAGAATCACTCTTACACACGACAATCCACGATGACTGGTAACATAACATTATCAAATCCAATTCAGGATCACAAGGGGCTGCAGTCTGTTTCCTTTAGAAGCAAAAGCTCCCTTGTTGGAATAAGTTCTTTAAAATTACGGCATGTTAAGTAACCAAAAAGATAGAGATTTGATATTAAAAGGCGATATCCCTCCCATAGTGATTACGGCGGTACAAACAAAGAATCACATGAGAGAATTATACTTAGCTTTCTTTAATGATGATTTTACACGGTATAACAGACGAAAGGAAGCCGTAGCAAGACAATATCAAGGTATGATGTTAATCTACTGTATAGAGTCTGCCATTTTCGTCACTGCGCTGAAAGGTTTTTCTGGACGGATGACATCATCCATCCATTGGCTTCAAAGTGTATTGGCAGTAGGTCCATCCTTATAAACTGGTTTCTCCACATTCAGGCTCTTTCTCTGGTCTCCAAACAAGGACAGAAAAGGCTCAACTCCACCTCCAAAAAATACAGGAATAGCACAATGCCTACTTGCAGTTCTCATTCTCCCAACAAGGAAAGAAGATTTTGTGCTGACAGAGGACAGAAGTATACTATTCTGTCTTTTAGGCTGACTGTACAATCCTCCAGTTTTTTTTGACTATCTAGTCCTATGCTTGGCTGGCAATTCTAAATGCTGAGCCCCTGTGTACCATACTTGGTCTGCCTGTATGAATGAATCCATAACAGTGTGCACAGCGACAGTGACATTAAACTTAATATTATAACAAACATATTATAACACAGTCTAACCCAGCAGTGCTAGGTGCTAGCCAGGAAAGAGCCATGGACAGGGTGCCAGTAGATTTCAGGGCCTTACTAGACAAATACCAACATGGGGCAAAAATAGAAGCACCAGGTAGCCCAATTGGGAATGAGGGAGGAAAACTATAACACATGGATGAAAAGTCCCATATAGACATGAGAATATTGTGTATACTTCATCCAACTGAGATCTGAGCTGATGACTCTGGGGCTATTAGATAGATAGATAGATAGATAGATAGATAGATAGATAGATAGATAGATAGATAGATACTTTATTAATCCCAAGGGGAAATTCACCGGAATCAGTGCTAACCACTGTGCCACCATGCCAACTGCTGAAAAAATAATAAATCACAAAATGTATTCAACATGATTTTTATTAAATATATTGTAGTAGATTTAGCAAGAAGCTTTCTTCAGAGCAGGCAGGTGAAGTGACTCACTTATATTGGCAAGATCTGAACCTGTAGACTCAAACTATGAAGTACAGAGTTTCAGCCACTGAACTCCTTGTGAGGAACAAATAGTCATCTCTGAGCATCTTTGAGCTTCTGCCAGCTCTGCTTAATCTTTGTTAAAAAATATGCTGAGATGATTCTAAAAAATCATTTTAATGGAAAAGTAGTCAAATTTTTATTTTTTCATTAGAATGACTGCTGATTTGCTTTTTGTTTGGTTCAGACACATTAACTGATGCCAATTTATGTTTAATCATTATGATAAAAAAAAGCAGCAATACCGTGACAAAATTCAAATGTTGCAAGCTTTCTTATATGTATTAATTAAATGTAGACTATTTTTGAATCTCTTCCAATTATGTTTCATTGCCATTTATGATTGATTGACCTGTTCTGCAAGCTACCTGCTCATCATGTGAATTTTTAATAGTGAGGAAATTAAATGAAAATTGTGCAGTTTTAAATAAGTAAAATATAATTCCAACTGAAATACATTTCCAAATGGGTTTTCGGACATTTTTTTCCATTCAGTTTTGCTGAAAGATGCTTTTCTACTTTAGCTATTATAAATGGGGTACTGTATTTTAATAAAGCACTGCAGTCATTAGGCTAAAACACCAAAACCATTCATCATTCAATTAACCTTTATTTTAAATAGCAACCTTCCCACTGAGCACAATCACAGAGTGCTTTAAAAAGTCATCAAAGGCATTAAACCGTACAAGTTTGCTCTGCTTTTCCAGACCACAAAGTACATCCATTCCACTTATTGAGAGGACCTTCACGTCGTTCCCTTCTTTCAACTCGGTGGGAGAATGGCTGGAAGCAATCGAGATGGGCAGATACAAAGACAATTTCACAGCAGCTGGATACTGCTACCTGGAGTCTGTGGCACGAATGACAGTCCAGTGAGTAAATGCAAGAAAATTACAATGAATAACATCAGGCTCATTTAATTTAATGGATGTACAGTAATCTATTAGATGACTAAAAAAAAAAACTTTCATTTATAACATGTCATCAGTAAAAGAATGAGCAATATGAAACTATCAACAGCTCTCAAATCACTTATTTGGAGCCTATAACAGAGGATCTTAACACCACATGGGCCTCAAATTGATTCTCAGTTAGAATGCATTCTGTTTTGGGCTCAGACTTTGGTTTTTCCACTGGGCATTCTGAACTCTTCCATGGCTGACAAGTTTAAACTGTCAAAAGTGTTCGTCTGCATATCCTGGCACAAGGAGGCTTTTACTTCTAAAGCTGTGTCTTGCCCATTGCCAGTTACTGCCTTGCTGACACTCACTAGAAGAAAACAGGGTTAAGAAATAAATGCAATTTAGCAGGTGTTTTTCCTGGATGGTTAGAAACAACAATTTTTGTTTCCCTAATAATGACTGGTGCAAACAAACAGTTATAACAAGCGTGCCTGCAAGACATAAAGTTGAAGAGTTCAGGGATTTTATTTGTAATTTTCAGGGAGATGTCATCTTCTACAGTATTACTAATCTATCTATCTATCTATCTATCTATCTATCTATCTATCTATCTATCTATCTATCTATCTATCTATCTATCTATCTATCTATCTATCTATCTATCTATCTATCTATCTATCTATCTGGTATATAGTGCCTTTCCTATCTATCTATCTATCTATCTATCTATCTATCTATCTATCTATCTATCTATCTATCTATGACATTGTTAGCTGCATACACAAAATGTTATTATCTGACACATACTGACTAAAGTTTTAGGTTAGATTAGATTAAATTCAACTTTATTGTCATTGAACACAGTTCAAGTACCATGACAATAAAATGTACTTTTGCATCTAACCATTAGTGCAAATAGTAGTTAATTGCAAGTATTCAGATAAATATAAATAAATATAACAGTGAGGGTTAAATTTAAGTGAGAGTTAAATTATATGAATATGAATATACAGAGTCCAGGGGTGTACATGTATGGTCTTTAGTTGAGTTTGGAAGGTTGGAGATGGCGTAGCTCTTTGGATTTTGAGTCCATCAGGATAACAGCTACAGGGCAGAAGCTGTTCCTGAGCCTGCTGGTGCTGGCACATAGGCTCCTTTTCCACCTCCCAGAAGATACAACAATAAACGGACCATGGCTGGGTTGTGAGGGGACCCCGATGAGGCTACTTGCCCTCCGCAGGAAGTGTTTGTGCTCAAGGTCCTCAATGGCAGATAATGAGGCACCACTGATATGCTGGGCAGTTTTCATCTACCCGCTGCAGAGGCTTCTGGTCTAAAAGCGTGCAGTTACCATTTCATACTGTGATATACTCAATCAGAATGCTCTCAGTGGTGCAGTGGTAGACATTCACTAGAATCTGATAAGACAGTAGGCCTTTCCTTAGCCACCTCAGAAGGTAAAGTCGATTATATAAAAATCTAATTTATCGCCTTTCAAAGTGAAGTCCAATTCCAAAGCACATACCACATGCAGGCTGATTTCCTCCATTGTTGAGTAATCTGCATTACAGACAGAGGAAGTGACTAACTCTGGTTTATCCCAGCAACTTTGTACCTTCTAATCTAATTCTTTAGCTATACTGCCAATTTATAGAGTCTGATGACAATGACAGTATTTTCCCATTTTCAGACTTATATACCTGCATAGTAAAATCATCCAGATCAAAACACCATTTGTATACTAACTGGATTTCACACAATTTAAATCAAGTACAGTTGACTCATATTGGGAGTTCTCCTGTGTGTTCTCATTAGTGCCCAGGAACTCTCTTGAAAAAATGTGACCAAAGGATTTGTTCATTGATTAGTTTCCAATATTATAACACCAGTAATTTGTTTTCAGGTTTGAAGCACACCCCAGTAAATCAGTCTGCTTAACACCAAAAGAAACATAATAAAAAGTATGCATTGCATGCTTAAAGAGGGTACAAAAGAGCCTAATGTTACAAAATACTGTAGAAATGTTATTTTAAGGGCTGAGGCCTCTAATTCTGTCCAAAGCATTTTGTTCCTGAACATTCACAGTGAGATCAAAAAAGTAAAGTAATATGTGTAATTTTTATTGAATATTTTATTTTTGCTTATGTATGTATTTGTTTGTTTGTTTTTCAGGGATGTGATGAGCTTAGGTATTACCTCACTTGACCATCAAAAACAGATCTTAACAGCAATCACAACGTTGAGAGCCCAGGTCATTCAGATGCATGGACGTGGTGTGCAAGTGTAGCACCATGATTATGGCTTCAAAGAAAATCGAGCTATCACATGAAAGAATCATTATGTTTACATAAGGAAACTGGAACCGTATAACTGGAGATTGGGCTTATATTGACTTATCAAAAATAATCATGGTAATTAATATTGTGAATTGGCCACTTGGTTAACACACGCTGCTTGAGTGCCGAACACCAGCACGATTGCTTTTGAGCCGTTGTCAGTTGCAGCTGTTGGACCCTTTTGTAAAAGGACCGAATACAAATCAGAGATGACATCAGATTCCTTCTGTCCTATCATGTCCCAATATGGTTAACCGAATGCCATATGGCCTACATGTTAGTATTTCTTTTTCCTGTATGTTGAGTTTCAAGGGGATGGTTTTTCAATAGAACTTGGATTGATTTGCAAAGCAAGAAGGTTTACAAAAAATTGAACCGATTGTAATCATATTTTTTAATGTGTAATTGACACTTTAACAAGGTGCAGGCAAAAAGCATCAGTTAAGTCAGTGGGATAGAATAATTTAACTCATGCCTTTTTAATATCATTTAATTGTTAACTGAAGGTAGTTTTTTATTTACATTTTTGAAGTTTTTGCTTTTTTATAAGATGTACATGCCTTTATCCTGTCTAGTATTTGCTGAGGTATTTAATTTCTAAATTTGCATAAGAACAAATTATACTGGTCATAAAATGAAAGTTATCAATTAAGCATAGAATAATCACAAATTCTATTATACATTTATTTCTGCAGGTGGCCAAATTATATTTTCATTGACAATCACAATATTTTCTTCAACTACTGTATAAAATGCCCTTCTTCATTTATGTACTGTTACTTACTATTGTCATGGTTATGGTACCAGGAATGAGCCTGGCATCACAGCCTGCAGAAAAGACAACAGCGCCTCAGCACACTGCAAAAAGATACACACTCTACATGTACTTTACTGATGTCATGTGCTCTACAGAGACAGCAGGCCTATGAACCCATGTTGTTGTGTTTATGCAGTATGTCCTCTGCTAATGTCATAATCAGGTGGAGCAACAAACAACAAATGCATACCCTCTGATGTCATACACAGTGTACTTGTGGACTCAAATGTCACTGGGTGTAGCTGCAAATGGATATTTGTAAAATATTATCTATTTAAGAAACTGAGGGGCTTGAATGGCAGCTTTCGAGGGTGCAAGGTACACCTGCAGAACCAAACAGGAATTCCTGCTATGCTGTGCTTCTTATTCTCCTTCTTCTTGTTTCTTCTTGCAGTTTTGTTTGTTCTGACTTCATCAGCATTTGGTCTGTCATCAACTGTTATTTTGATAAAGATTACTGCCGCCACAGTCTATCTATCTATCTATCTATCTATCTATCTATCATTAGCACATCTGTCTCTTACAAAATAAAATACAATAGACTTGTTTAATGTTTTTGCAATCTATGATATTCTAAATGTAAAAATACACACTACTTAAGCTTTCTGACACAGTACATTATGAAAAAGATGTGCTAATGCTATTTACAAAACAAAATATCTGCTCTGAGGAATACCTTTAGTAAATCTTTGATATTTCAGGTTTTAAAAAATGTGCCACAGTGTTTCATACGTGGCACTGCAAAGAATGAGTTAAAGTTTGTAATGTTGAATTACCAAATAATTCTGGGACCCTGCTTTATTCATTTAATGACTTCAGGATATAGAGAGAGTATAAAAATAGTAACTGAAACCAGTTTTAATAATTAATTTACTGTCACTGATTCTATTTTAGTGTTGCATGTATTAATATTGTTTGGCTTAAAAAGAGTTTTAGGCATTATTTTTCAGAACTTTCCTTTTTATGTATAATTCATTATCTTCAATACTTTTATTTCAGCTTTATTCATAAAGAGAGCATTATAGAAAAGTGTAAGTACTGTGTCAATACAAACATACCATACTTTTAGAAGAACAGATAAGAGTGAACTGTTTTTTCCCACTGGCACTTGTTCAGTTATTTCTAGCCTTTTAAAATGGTGTCATGGATTCAAATAATTTTTATTGCATTAATAAAAATATTAAAGACACCACTTTTTTAATCACAAGGTTAAATATCACACTTTACAATTTAAATGCATATATAATATGACAGATGTATTCCCATATTTTATTTCCTTTCAGAAACTTCTTAAAGTTGTAACTTAAATCTAAGAGGCATTAATTAAAAAGAAAAAGAAAAAAAAAGGATGATCCCTTGCTTTAAAAAATGCATTTCTAAATGGTATTCAAAATGCATTTTTGTCCTTTAATATTATACAGAATATGTCTTTCATGTTGTTTCGTTAGGCAGAATTATATGTTTATTGTTTATTTCAGTGGTGTCCAACTCCGGTCCTGGTGGGCCACAGAGGCTGCAGGTTTTTATTCTAACCATCTTCTTAATCAGTGAGCCATTTTTGCTGCTGATTAGCTTGTTTTGCCTTAGTTTTAATTGATGTGACTCAGACCCATTAGTTGTTTCTTTTTCCTTAATGAGCAACCAAACAATAATGAGACACAAAACAAGCCACCACATGACCAGCTGACCTGAAAATAAAGAAAGATGAAGGTCTCAGTCATGTTGGTCTGCTCAGGTAACCAAAACATATTGACGGTGGTCTTAGAAAAAACAGAAAATCAACAGTCTGCTGTGGCAAAATGAGAGCAACAACAAGTCATGACATTCAATAATGGCTTTAATTAACAGCAAGAACTGGATTCTCATTAAGAAAATGGTTGGAGTGAAATTGCCTGGAGTTTGACTTTCAATTTAGCTGGTCATCCGTTGGCTCGTTTCACATCTCATTTCTGTTTGGCTGCCATTTAATGAAGAAACTAATCAATTCAGAAGACTGACTCCTTAAACACAGGGCTATTAAAATGAAGGTAAAAGGAGTTAATTAGCAGTGAAAACTGCTCGCTGATTGGGAAAAGGGTTAGAATGGAAACCTGCAGCCACTGCGGCCCACCAGGAAAGGAGTTGAACACCCTTGGTTTATTTATAAATTATTATAAAATGAGCATACAATAAGTTAAATTATTGTCCCTGTATTGATATAATTAAGTGCAAAAGATAGATAGATAGATTCAGACCTCTTCACTTTTTTCATATTTGGTTGTGTTGCAGCCTTGTGCTAAAGTCCCCAGAATGACAAAACAAAAAACAGGATGTTGGACATTTTTGCAGATTTATTTAAAGAATGAAATATTACATTGACAGAAGCACTTAGACCCTTAACTCAGTACCTTTGGCAGCCTTGTGTCTTTTTTAGTTTGACGTGATAAGCTTCACACTTCTGGATTTGAGGATTTTCTGCCATTCTTTTCCGCAGGTTCCCACAAGCTCGGTCAGGTTGGATGGAGACCATCAGTAGACCGCTATTCTCAGGTCTCACTAAAGGACTTTTGCAAAGTTGTCCCAGAGCCTCTTCTGCATTGTCTCTGCTTTGTGCTTAAGGTTATTGTCCTGTTGGAAGGTGAACCTTCATCCTAGTCTGAGATCAGAGCACTCTGGAACAGGTTTTTAATAAGGATCTCTGTAATTTGCTCCCTTCAGCTTTGACTCAACCTTGGCTTGTCTCCCAGCCCCTACCAATGAAAAACAGCCTCACAATATGATACTGCCATTACCATGCATACTTGTTGGAATAGTATTGCAGAGATGATAAGCAATTCCTGGTTTCCTCCAGGTATGATCCTAATCTTGGTTTCATCAGAGTAGAGAATCTTGTTTCTTACAGTCTGAGCATCTTTTAGGTGCATTTTTGCAAAGTCCAAATGGGCTTCCATGTGTCTTATACAGAGTAGAGACTTGTGTCTGGCTGCTCTGTGATAAAGACCTACGATCAGTGGAGTGTTGCAGTGATGGTTGTCCTTCTGAAAGTTTCTCCCATCTTCATACAGATTCTCTGGAGCTCAGCCAGAGCAACCATCAGGTTCTAGGTCACATTTCTTACCATGGCATTTCTTATACGCTTGCTCAGTCTGGCAGAGCGGCCAGCTCTAGGAAGCATTGTGGTTGTCCCAGACTTATTCCATTTAACAATTATGGACACCACTGTGCTCTTGGGATCTTCAGTGCTGCAGAAATGTTTTTGTAGCCTTCCCTAGATCTGTGCCTCAACACAAAACTTTCTATCAGGTCTGCAGGCAATTTCTTTGACATCATGCCTTGATTTTTGCCGTGGCACACATTGTCAGCAGTTGGACCCCCTATAGACAGATGTGGTTTTTCCAAATCTTGTGCAATCAGACAAACTGGCCACAGGTGGACTCCAAACAAGGTGTGGAAACATCTCACTGATGATCAATAGAATGGGATGCACATGATCCAGTGTCATAGCAAAATGATCTGAATTCTTGTGTTAATGCCAACTTCAGCTTTTTATTCTTAATACGTTTATAAACATTTCTAAAATCCCGTTTTTGTTTTGTCATTCTGGGATACTGAGTGTTACTTGATGTGGGAAAAAAATAATTTTAATGAAATTAGCACATGGCTGCAACATAACAAAATGTGTAAAAAGTGAGGGGTATAGTTGAATATATATATATATATGTATATATATATATATATATATATATATATACATACAGTATATGATATGTATAAAACATTGTATATGTACGTGTATACATACAGTACACTTACATATTTAAAGATGAAAATATGGTATAAAAGAAAATAAGACTGCAGAAGCGTCCAATAATCTCTTTTTCCAGTCTCTTTTATTAGTCCCGAAGCAATGAGCCCAGCACAGAGTCTGGCGATGGTCAGCTTGACAGTCCACTGAAGTCCCCACTACTTGCCAGTAAGCCAGTTTAGATGAGGTTGAATTATTAAAGTAAAAGTTAACGCTGTGTTAAACCCATGAGTAGGGCAGACCACCAAGTACACCCTTGACGTTTGGTTCCTGTGAGATTAGGAGTCTGGTGGCACTCAGGGCAGCCTTATTTTGTTGAAAATATTTCACTTCTACTTTGCTTTCATATCATGTCGGACTACTCACAGAAAGTGTATTTTAAAGAATATATCCTATTTATAATGTACATTGATTATTTCATACATGTTTTTATTATTATTAATCTTCTTGGCTAAAGGGTTGAAAGCTCCATATTCAAAATGGTTTAAGATGCAGCAGTGTGATCGAGTGACTAGTGCTTTCTAACAAGACGTTCAAATGTCTGCCAATACCTTTAAAAATTGCACTGTGCAATAATTTACCTTTTTTTATTTAATTCTGAGAAAATGTAAACAAATTCCCCATTTTGCTCTCCTGCAAAAAAAAAAAAAAACAAATGTGCTACTGTAAACATTATTCTAGTATACTGAACTGAATGATCCTAAGGATCCTTTGTCAGCCTTTATTTATTTATCTGATTTGTTTTGTCTTTTTTAACTTGATTGTATGGTTGTTTGTAAAAATGAAACTTGAACCAGCTTAAAATAAGAAATATGCCTGGGGAAAAGTCATTTTATTCAATTTATAATGTGGAATTATAGTTTATAGGTATTATTGCTTAATAATGATAATACGGTATTTCCGTTTCAAGTCACATTTTATCAGAACATTCAGACTCATGTAATACATTTCAAATTTATCTTGAACATAAATGCCAGCTGTCTTAGTTTAATCTTTCCTAATAAGACATTAACTTTCATGTTTAGTAAAAAGCAGGTTTATCTCCTATAGAATGATAGACAATGTACACTTTGTGTCATTTTTACAAATTATTGATCTGTTAGCAGTCATTTATAAATTATATGGAATTCTTAGAGGACAGAACTGCAGAAATGTAACGTAATGCTGTGACTGATTTGTGCCGGACAGAAGATCAAATCAGTCCATTCATTAGACTTATTGTCCTGTGGAGCCCACACTTAGATTTTAAAATGCGGTTTGCATTTATTTAAGCATCTTTTAAAGTCCCACTGGTGTTGTTTTTACTGTTACAGTTTGCAGATAACGCATCTCATTCTTAACAATACTTATAAACGTTAACACAAGTTTGGAATTGTATATTTTTTACTACCTGCAACCAAAATAAAACACTGTCCCCCAAAAATGATGGCCCTAGTTTTTAGAATTTATAAAGCCAGAAAGAGGAGAGATTGTTGGGTATATTTCTTCTTTGCACCAAGCTGGTTTATCTTTCTATTTTTTATATATCCATGAATTTAAGTACATGGTAAATATTGTACATATGTATTTCAAAATGCAGTCTATTTTTATAAGTTGTTTTAAACAAGTGTATTATATTAACTGGACACTGTGTAACAATTTTACTGTTGAAATTAGGCATAGAATTCAATGAGAGTTTCAAGTGTTTTGGGAAAAAAAAGAAAAACACTTTTGACATTTTTGTTATTTTTTTTGATAATTTATACTTATTAGATCAAAGTTTACTGTTGCAATATTAAAGTGTTATTCAAAATTTCAAAGGTGCCCTGCTCATCTTGTCAGTCTCTGGTTTACGTGCCTGCGCTACCATTTTCAAGTGGGGATATGGAGGCTCCGGCTTCAGTGCCAATTAAGCCTTTAGGTAAACCTGCTGCCGCTTTTTGAGCAAATTATCATTTGAAGAGCAAACAAAAATATCATTAAACATTTGCAGGAATTTAGGTCAGTTTGTTTAGTGGAGTATATCTCAATGGCTGCGGCCCATCAGGCTCTTCAACTACAGCGAGGAATGTGCAATCAGCGCAATATTGTAATTCTGGTGGTTTTTATTCATAAACAGAAATGTTTAATAAGTTCCTTGGCTATATGTTTGTTCAATGAAATATTTTCTGTCATTCTCATATGTGTGATGTATTTCACATGAATATCAAGAATTATTCATCAGATTATGCTTTGTTGCTTGAACATTTAAAAAAAAAAAAACAGTATTTGGTCTGTGCAGCTTCAAGCATCACGTGCAGGTTTCATTTTCGTATAATTTCAATTCATTAACTAGCCAGTACAAATGTATAAGATGCAGTCCTTAAAAGCATTTCTGTTTCAAATGTTGACAAAAGCAAAACATTAATTACTCAAAAGCATTTTGTTAAATTGTGTGGTGACTTCCCACCTTGAAGACCTGACTTGAGCTCCCAGCACACTCATTCTGGGAACTTCTTGCCCTGTACATGTGCACTTTTGTTATTAAAGTTTAATTCTTAGACTCATTACATTAGGTACATTAAATGAAAAAAAAAATGAAACTCTCAAATGCCTTTAATCCAGTGCGAGGTCCTGGTGAGCTGGAGACTGTCCCAGCACCACCGAGATCAAGGCAGGAATGAGCCCTGAGCATGTGCCAGTGCAGTACAGTGCTGGGCTAGTTGGTGTCTTTACCCTGGCACAGTGTGATGGTGTGTGCATGAGTGTACCCTGTGATGGACTGTTCTGAAAGGTGTGAGCTTGGAGGTTATATCAAATAATATAAGGATGGAAATGTATGGTGCCACAGTGGTACCTCTGCCGGCTCACAGTAAGGAGACTGGGGTTCACGTCCTGGGTGCTCTTTGTACATTTTCCTTACACTCTGGTTTTCTCCCACAGTCCAATAATATGCAGGATTGCTTTTTTGACCCTGGTGATTGTGTGTTCACCCTGAGATGGACTGACGCCCCATGGAGGCCCAATCGGCCCCATCTTCACCACGACCATATCCTTGGTAAGCGGGTTTAGGAATTGGATGGACGGAATGATATACAATAAACCTATTATTAACTCAGCTCTTGGCTGTTGCATTATGGTTTCTTCATCCATTCATCCAGTCCCCACCAGGCTGGAATCCAAATCCGTTCACCTGGAACTATGAGACAGCAGTGTTAACCACCATGTCAGAGGCCATCTTGTTTTTTTAGAGTTACAGCTTATATTAAATGTATTACTCTCTAGAATTTTAGGGTCATCTTTTACTTACTCGTTCAGCTCCACTGGTTTAGACCCTTTAACGCCATGCATTCATGTATTTTCTAAGTCTGCCTATCCAGCATATGGGATGAGGAGCCTGACTCTAGCCTGGCAGCATCAGAGGCAAGTCAGAAGACAAACACATCATAGCACTGGGCCACTATGGTGCTGAAAACCAGTCTCGTGGCAGGCTTTGGAATGTGGGAAGGAAAATGGAGAATATCTAGCATATAGGTTAATACAGTTTTTTTCCGTTTGAATTAATATTAAACAATATATTTTAAAAGGTATAAACATCCATCCATCCATCCATTTTCCAACCCTCTGAATCCGAACACAGGGTCACGGGGGTCTGCTGGAGCCAATCCCAGCCAACACAGGGCACAAGGCAGGAACCAATCCTGGGCAGGGTGCCAACCCACCACAGGACATACACAAACACACACAAGGGTCAATTTAGAATCGCCAATCCACCTAACTGGCATGTCTTTGGACTGTGGGAGGAAACCAGAGCGCCTGGAGGAAACCCACGCAGACACGGGGAGAACATGCAAACTCCATGTATAAACATGTGGGGTTTAAAAGTTATGTTTACTAATATCTTGTTTTAAAGGGAAGTACACTGTATTACCGGTTGTTGTTGTGGCACATTTATGACCCAACTAGATCAGATAAGACCTTCTGTGAAGTGCTTTTGAGTCATCTGTGGTGGGGAGTTGGAGAGCTGACAATAGTGGGACATGTATGCAGGGACATTTACATTCTACCACCCCCTATCCCCCCATGGAAGGAAACCTGGCTGGTGTGGAAGGAATAGATAAAATTTCTGATGTCCTGCCAGTAGGAAAGCACAAGTTGAAATGGGAGCAGAGTTTGAGCTCAATTATTGACATCCCCTTGGTGCAAGAGGTCTGTCAAGGACTGTTAGATTGAAATAATGAGGCCTTCAAAGCCACGCACTCCCTCTTGCTCAGTTTCTGATACATCCTGAAGAGCATTAAGTGCCATGCCAGACCAGGCCATACAAGAAATTAATTCAGCTTACTAATACCACAACATATTGGACGCAAGATCATGCCCTTATTGTGATACAGATTTTAGAACAATACAAAGTAATCAAGAAGTGGTTTTACAAGTACATCTTCATTTGATCTTGTTTCTTTTTACTTATACTTCACTTGCACTTTTATGGAGCCTAACATTTCATATTTTAGAAAACAAAAAAATGCAAGCAAAAAAGAACACGAAAGAGTTAGGATACCAGGGTAACCCCATTTCATTGACACTCAAATATCCTTCTCCTTGAACAAATTGTTATAGTGTAGGGAATTCAGTGAACCTTCCTGAATATACAAATGGGAGATATGACATGTGAAGTACCACATATAAGAAGGGTCAAGGACTCATACTGGACTCACTATCAACATCCAGTGTACAGAAGCGATTGACAAGATTAACAAGCTGTTAGGTTATCTATCAAGAGGTGCACGTCAAGGGAGGTAATCTCGAATTTATATTACACATGGTGAGGCATCACCTGGTGTATTGTGTTCAGTTTTGGCCTCAGTTTCACAAAAAAGACATAGCAGCACTAGACAAAGAGTGACTAGGCCGATTCCGGCATGAAGAGGTATGAGCTATGAGGGAAAAGCAAACAGAGATTAAGAGGTGAGAATGACTGAAGTGTTTAAAAGTATGAAATGAATTAGAACAGTGGATCCCAGTTTTTACTTTAAAATAAATATTTTAATAAGAACATGGGGACACGGTAGGAAACTTGTTAAAAATGAATTTCACAAAATAGAGTGTTAGAGTGTTTTCTTCATGCAAAGAACCATAGAAACACAGAATAAGTCACCAACTAGTATTGTGAAGAGTAGGGTTTGAAGGACCTTCAAAACCTCACCTGAAGTTATTTTGAACAATCTAGATGAATATTGGACAAGCTGTGCTTAGTGAAAAAGAGGACACATACACTTCAGAACAGGTCATCCCCTGAAGCTAAGCATGCTTGAGTCAAGCCAATACTTGGATGAGAGACCATCTAGGAAACGCTTGGGTTGCTGCTAGAAGAGGAGTTGATGGGGCCAGCAGGGAAAACTTACTCTGTGGTCTGTGTGAGGATCAGAGTGACAGGGACATTGTGCTGAAAAATAGTGACATCTTTCCCATGAGAAGTAAAACCAAGGTCCTGACTCTCTGTGGTCATTAGTCATCAAGTCCTGGCTAAATTGTCCACCCCGGCCTGGTCATTCTTTCCCCTTAATCATCCCCTACCTCTTCTTCACCACATAACAGCTAAGTTGTAGTGAGAATACTGGTGCAAAAATGGCTGCCGTTGCATCATCCAGATGAATCCTACACTTTAGTGGTGGCTGAAGTGGCTCCCCATTCATTATGAAAAGCACTTTGAGTAGTAAGAAAATGGCTTTATAATTGTGAAGAATTATTATATTATTATTGTGTTACACCCTAATCATTCCTCATGTGCCCTTTAAATTGGTCCCTGAAACAGTCACACTACCCATACATGAGTCACCATCTTATTTAGATGAATTCTTCTACAATACCTGGATATGGAGACTGAGAAGTACACTTTAATCTGTTTAAATTAGTTAATTCCTTTGTTTGATTCCGCTATTATGGAAATAGAAATGATATTGTAATTTGCCTTCCAGTAATTAAAATCTGTTGCCAATTTATGTGTTGCCAAATGTGTTTTATTGAACTTAAAACTCTATAACTGCTTGTATCAGAATGGTATAATTATGACTCATTACACTGTACTTACTAAGCAATTAAAAAAAACTTTTATAAAGTGTACAATAACAGTGGCAAATCTGTCATCGCCTGTGTTTTCACTGATTTTAAGCAGGATGTACACAGTAATGACACACACTGTAGACACCCAGTTGCAGAGTTGCACAGATGGATAAAGAGTCATTACTGATGTAGTGTATGGAAATGAAGCAGGCATGGAATAAAATGTGATCTAGTTAATTATAATTAGATTTATCTGCCACTATGCCTAAATATGTCACCGTGTATTTTTAAGTTGCCCTCCAGCAATGGGCCACACCATCTAGTTTCACATTACGAGAATGAATACAGCTTAATTAGGAGCTCATTAGTAAACTATAAAAATCATTTGGAAGGGCACATTTTCTGTAATACTCAAATGATATATTTTATAAATTACTGAACTAAGTTTTCCTTAATAAATTTTATTAATAAATCTTTATTTTTCTATATCATCTTTTTAAGGGTGTAGGTCCACACCATAGGCCGTCTGTAAACTCACAGCCATAATGTGTTAAATTGTTGAAAGTGACCCACCAGAAGATCTTCAGTGTCTACCAGGGTTATATGGAGTGGGTAAGGATGAATGTTATGATTGGTGGTTTGTCAATAATATTTTGCAGTTTCCCTAGAACTTATATAGACAAAGTAAACTATTTGTGGGTTTCTAGAGTTAATGATTCTAAAAATAACCTTAGTTTCCCGTTTTCTGCACAACACCATCTTGTTTTCAGGGAAGCATTCCATAAGTTAAAGGTGGGGACACAGTGGGCTTGAGGGTAAAAATGTTAAAACAAGCACCTCCTCAGTGTCTGAGACAAATACTGGTAGATAAAATCCTCAATGTGAGTTTGAGGAACTGTCTCTTAGTGTAATCCTGGTGTTCAGATGCTTCAAGTCCCAGTTTGTGATTTCAGTTTTCACTTTATAATCAGTTTGACCTCTGGCTTTGACCATAGCTTGTTCCCGAATTCGTTTACCTCTTGGTTCTTTTCATTAAAACTGTAATGTCTCACTTAGATGCAGAAAAGAGTATAAGTACCTGGGATGGTGGAATTGCAGCTTTGTAAGTCTACTGTAGAGTGCTGAAGATGATTTGATGTTGTAAAACTGAGCCTGTCTGGATGAAGGCTTCATTACTCTTCTTATAAGTCAGTGCTCTTCAACCAGCATTGTAAATGTGTCAAAAACTTCTAATACTTTTCTCAAGACTATAAAAATAATCTCAATAAACATACCTGGAAATATTGAGGACATGGGAGAGAATATTTCCACATCTAAAGTTGAGTGTCCCTGTAAGAAGCAGTTTCTTGTAGTTTAGTGACTGATTAGTTTACTGTTTCAGATTTAGCTTGCGATAGGTTATTTCAACTTGTATATGCTGTGTACAGTATTCATCTCTTTTACATGCCTGAAAGATGCTCCTGTCAGCAAACAGATCCCCAGTAGTCAGCAATGAGCAATTAATCAGAAGTGAGCTTATTCCTGACAAACATTCTGAACAAATCTCTAATACTCGTCGCAGTGTATTTCTATATCTGTTTTAAGGATTGAAGACGTGAAAATAAGAATTGCTTTGGGTAAGACATAGTTATAATATTAGTTGATCCACTTATCTTCTAAACCATCTTATCCAGGGCAAGGGGCTGCTGGAGCCTATACTAGCAAGCAACAGGTGTAGACAGGAAGAACCCCTGGACAAGGCACCAGCTTATCACAGGATGAACATACACATGCATACAAAATAGTTAAAAAAACAAAATTGTGATTATCTTTCTACTTGTTGAGCCAAATAAATAGGAGAAATGCTCCAAGTTTCAAATCAGTGAACTAAGTCACACCTGACTATAATGCTATGTGTACATCTTTTAATTTGTTAACATAAAAAAGTGCTTATTTTGCCACAATTTAAATGTGTTGATAAACTTAAAAACACAACATTTTTATCATTTAAATATCATTGTGTAGGAGCACAATCACCAAAAGTAGAATATTCCAGTAAGTCCAGCATATTTTAGTTCCTAAGACATTTCAGGAAAGCATTGCGATCAATAGAGTCCAATGCTGAGGTGAGGCCCAGGGGCCAGTGATAAGAAGGAGGGCATTCAAAGTTAGGTTGCAGTTAATTCATACCACAACACAGAGCCACCGAGTCCAGTGGAGATATCAAAATCCAGACTTAAAAGATTCAAACAGAAAGATACCAGTAAGATCAGAAGCTGAGGAGAAACAATGCATTTTGGAGTGTTGCAGAGATGTCACATTAAAAATTGATCAAAAGCTACTCAGGAGAGCGGAGGAAGAAGTTGACTTTTTGCTGTTCAAGGACAATTTTTGCAAGATGCAGGGTAGCAGGAATAAGAACAGCTTAATTTAAAGGGTGACAGAATGACTAACATCAATGCAGCCTAACTTTTAAAACATGGGTGGAGAGGATAGACAATCTGCAAAGAGAGATTTGGTTACAGACTGCAGTCAGAAATTAGAGAAGGGAGCAAGAGATGGGAAAAGCAAAATGAGGAAGATAGCAAAAAAAGAATTTTGAAAGAGGGGAAAGGACATTGTTCATCTTACCTTGAAAGAAGGACATGAAGTCGTGGCAAAAGAGAGCAACCAGTCTTTAGGCGGCAGAACATCTGGCAATAAATCAATGGGACAGTCTGAATCCCTGTGAGGCCACACAGGGGCTGATTTTTGCTTATTAAACACATCACTGAGGTCTGCTTAACAATCTGCAATGACTTCTGGGACTGCATGTGCTGAGATAATCAATTTGAACCTTATTAGACATCTACAGTTTCCCCATGCAAAGATCCCCCCTTTCTCCCAGGGGATATTTGAGGGTTGTGCTGTTTTGGTCAGGGGGATACAAATCTTTCAAAACTCAGTCAAAAAAAAAAAAGAAATAGTTTCAAACCTGCTTACTTGTATCTATACAAATTAAGGATATCATGATACCAGGATTTTTGTAATCAATAACAATACTAGTGAAATTTCACAATACTTGATACCTATTTGATAGCATGGTAAAAAAAAAACATTCATTTCATTAAACGTACCACCATTAATTAAGTGAGCACAATGCCGTTTTCTTTAATAGAATACATAATATATAAATACTAATAGTAACTAAAAGTAATTCTAGACATATCATTGAAGTAAAGTAGTATTCATAAATATCAAAAATACAATACAGAGTTTGAATTTAATTTCTGATAGACAGATTGATTTCCCCAGGGTAATTACAAGTGATGGCATGGTATTAACTTTGTGGGATTTTCAGTATAAAATTTATAAAAAATGATATCATATATATCAGACTACCTTACCTATCATGTGCATGTGACTAAATTTATTTTCTGGCATTTTCTCTTGTCAAAGATGAGAAAAAAGAGTCACAAAATGATTTGGGGCAGCCACCCATATAATTATTCCTGGCTGCAAAAGATTTAAATTGAGAGTACATATCTGTACAGATTCAAGTCCAAAACAGAACAGTCTTGATGAAGCAAAGATGGCGGCTTTAAAGCAGAGGATAGGAAGTGACGTCATCAGGGCCGGAGCCAGAAGTGGCGTCATCAGGGCTGGAACTAGAAGTGATGTCATTGAGCCCAGAACCGGAAGTGACATCATTAGGACCAGGCGGAATTTCCCATAATCAGTCTGCAGTGGAAAAAGACAAAGAGTTATTACACCTCGCCACCCCCTGGTCTGGCATGGAATTACACTCATTCATGCCCTTTAGCTTCCTCCCATATGCACATGTGTGACACTCCCTAGTAACTGAAAAATATTGCTTAAAATCAATACTAAAAATGAAAATTCAGATATTATTATACTGCTGAATTAGTGTTTTCCAAGATAATTTAGTATATTTTGTTTTAAATACAAAGTTTTAAAGCCATTTTTGTTTGCAGATTTTATGTTGTTTTTCCATTTCCCCTAACTGCTAGTTTTAACACATGTGGAAACTGGCCAGGACAAAGACAGGCAGACATCGTTAGTTCACTAAACACACGTTTATTTACAATATTTACAAATAAAGTGCTACTCACAACCCCAAAACTCCCCCAAAGTCCAGGCATCACAATGCCTCTCTTTCTCTGGTCCGCCTCCACTCCTCTCCTCCCGAGCTCCGTCTTGCTTCCTCCCGACTCAAGCCATCGAATGGAGGGAGGCGGCCCATTTTATACACACCCGGATGTGCTCCAGGGGCCTCCCGATTAGCTTCCACTGGCATTCCCAAGTGTGGAGGAAGTACCGGCTGAGCACCCGGAAGCACTCCGGGTGTACCTGGTCTTCTTCTTGGCCAGGGCTGCTCAGGCATTGGGGCGCCCCCTGGTGGTGACCACGGGCCCCTATAGGGTTGAGCTTCTAGGCTCTGTTCCCGTGGTCCCCAAAGCCACAGGGCGGTCGCTCCCCTCATGGTCTGGAGGAGGCGTAAGCCCTCCTCCAGTCCTCCTTGGCATCCCGGCTGGGTACCAACCCCAGCCACTCGCCACACACAGTACATGTCGTATTGCAATAACACGGAAAAATGTTTTGGGTTTTGAAGCTCTGAAACACTAAATATGTTTTATTTTGGCATTAGCAAATAGAGCAGCTTATTTCATCACCAGTGTAGAAGAGCCAAACAGTCACTTTAATGGAAACTTGCCTCGATTCACTTGCTACAGCTCTCCTGGATGCGTAATGTTGTTCTTCCACAACTTTGAACTGCATACTCCAGTGAGGAAATGGATGGATGCTTGCAGGATGGACATCTGTTGACATACTCATTATTATCAGAGAATGAACGCAAAACCTCCATTCCTTTACTGGGTCTGTTGTAGGACTCTGTTGTTGGACACTGTATTAAAAAGCAATTATTCTCGCCAACATTTTCTGTCCTCTTAGTAATTCAGAACACTACAAGTTAAACAATTACATCTCATATCTAATTTGTCAATCATTGCACTTTTAAAGCACACATGAATTAACTCCATAATAAAATAAAAGCAGCAACAACTGAAGCCAATGTGCGAGTGTGTGATTTTTGAATAATAAGCACAATTGACGCAATGAAACCCTGAAATTATCCAGCCTTGAACATAAAGTCCTTTCAGACATGACTTCCGCTGCCTTTTTTGACATGTGTTAATGTGGTGCTGTATCATCACCATGATGAACCATTTTTATATGTGGTTTTTACTCACTTTTTTTCTCATGTATTATAGACCTGCTCAAAAAAGGCCTTACCCCCCTTTACTTTAAAGTAGGCTTCAGGCAACATAGGCACAAAAGGGGGGAACCTAGCAACAAAATATTCAAATCTCAAGTATTAAGAGAGACAGAGAGAGACACCATCATAAAAATTCTGGCTCTTTTGAAAAATAATGAAAGTTTACTACAAGAAACAAACAAAAAGGAAACTATAAAGGTCTAAAGAAAATAAAGCCTGATCCTCAAACCATAAATCAAAAACTGAAATATAAATGGAGGAAAGGTCAAAAATTTAAAAAACCAGTGCTGATAATTAACCTTTTCAGAACACAATGCTGATCTGGAGGACCTGACCTTCTGCATAGGCTTTAATAGGCTCTTTTACATGAGCCACCAATAAAACACTGGCTAAACCATAACTCCCTAACACTTACAAACTACTAAAAGAGAAATGAACCAATCAAAACAAAAGACAAAAAGAAAACAGATGTATATTATAATAAATTTACAATCACACCTTAAATAAAACACAAAATTGTATTCCACTGCTGCCAGAAACAATGGGCAGAGCACATTTTCTCTCTTGCCTGAAGAAGGGGCCTGAGTTGCCTCAAAAGCTTGCATATTGTGATCTTTTCAGTTAGCCAGTAAAAGGTGTCATTTTGCTTGGCTTTTCTCTACAATATGTAAAGGTCTAAAACACAGAAACAGATACAAGAAGAAACATTACTTATGTAGCACTGCCACATGTGCAACTTGCTTGCTACAATCCTGGGGCCTTAGAGAAGATAACTGCTGGTCTGTGACTCAAAGCACTGTCCTAGATAATGTCACAGTCACAGCAACATCCACTGGCCCCTGGAGGGCTACTTGATTGAAAACTGAGTTGCCATTTAAAGGCTCAAGTCTGTAAGGAATGATGCAAGCCGCCTGTTCTGCTCGCTGTTGTGGCAATAGTCTCATATATCAAAGGTACAATATCGCTACTGAAGGAAAAAAAATTATATTAAAATTTTACTTTAAGTTTAAGTGTAGACTATTCAGTCTAAGGTCATACTCTGGAGTTCAGTAAGATTAGGAGAATTATTTGTCCACAACAGACTGATATAACAAAAGAAGGGCCCTTAAGTAACAGTTATACTGTATACGGATTAACCAAAGTGCCATTGGAAGACCAAGAATAAAAAATCCTGAGGCATTTCAGAACTGTTTCGTTTCAGCCTGAAACAATTCTGGACTTCCTTGGTACCTTAGTAGAAATAATGGAACTTTCAAATCATTCTGAGCTACAACTGGTTATTTAATAAAAAGAAACTTCCTAACACTGCTGATGTCTGACTTTGTTCTATTCTTTCATCTTATCTTTCTTTCTCTTGATCTGGTGGCTTCCCAAGTTACCCATAATACATTACAGGGTGTTGTTGTCACTTAGTTTGTCATGTGGAATAGGTTACTTCTGTCAGATTTTGCAGTTTCTCTTTCCAAGACCCTCAGATAACTTATTCCTTCTCCTGTACAACTCTGATGGCACTGCACCTCCACCAATCTCCTATAAATGTGACCATCCTCCACAGTGGTGCATTAGTAGAATTTACTGTAAATATATTCAAATTTCAAACATCTTTCAGAATGTTGAAAGGAAATTCTTTTTACACATAAAGAAACCTTTCACCGCTTCTACCTGAGACAGCTTTACCAATTATTTTGTCTTGGTAGAGTAATATATTACTCTACTTTCCCCTTTTGTATTACTAGGGGGCTCGCTTCGCTCACCAACCCCCATATTTGGTTTTCTGGATGCACACTTGTAAGATTTTTTTTCTTTGAATTGTTGCTATTTCATTAGTTTCACTTTTATTTCAGAACTTCTGTAAAAGCAGTATTTGAAATATTTATTTTCCCAATATGCTAAATCTTTTAAATGAGGTCTGTGAGACTTGTGTTTAATGACTTTGTACCATAATTTAGGATAGGTTTCTCTGTTTGGAATTTCAGCACAGACAAAACGATCCACATCATCAGCAATTAAACCCCATCTTTGAAATTCTCTGACTTAAACTAATTTCCTTTTGTTTGCGTCAATGTGATCTGTACTATCTTTTTTTTTTTGATACTGTAGCGACTGACGTAATAAAGTGTCTCAAAAGTTCCACTTTAACAATCGCCGACTGCGTAACTCCAAACACAACCTTCTAGCACCCTCTCCAACCCCTCCTCCCACTGGTTTCGCCTCCCCCTTACCGTATCAATCAGCACCCAGCTATTAGTCCTCTGTGCTGTGCTCTGCCCTCCCTCGATCGGACCCAACAGTCACTTAAAACAATAAGGGCTTCAGCTTGGCTGGGACGCCTCAATACTTTAGAATTATACTGCTTTCATATTCTGTACCTTTCTCTGCATATGTATCGCACTTTGGGTCTCTTTTCTCCGCACTGCTCTTTCTTCTTTGCTGAGAGCACAGGATCTGTGTGTGCCACGTGACTTTACATGACTGAATGTTTTGCTGGCTGTCCGTGCTCTTATTTGATAAGAAGAGTGTGTCTTGCAAGAATCTTATTTTCCACTTCCCCACGAGACTGCCCTGGGACAATCTCTTGGCACCAAGTCTCATGTTTACGGTCCCTGCGAGACGCTCAGTGGCCAGTCTTTTTTGTCTCACGGGTCTTAAAAATGTCTTACGAGAACTTACGAGAAGATCACGTATCGTCGCCTTGCTTTTCCATTCCAGGATTTTTTTTTATATAGAGAGAGATTAACATGTAGTCTTTGTCAGAATGCCTCAAATCTCACAGACTGTTTCAAGGTATTGTACCATATAACTTCTCCCCACCTTCCCTTCTACATTTATAACCTCAGGCAATTAGGTGTAGTAAAAGACAAGCAGGAGTTAAGTTACACTTTAAATAATATATTATTGGTAATATTCACAAATAATAACAATATGCAAAGTACATTTGAATATTGGCATCCATGCAGCCTAATAAATGGTGATGTGTAGTTTCAGAGAGCACACAGACATAATAATTACTTATAATGTCTCTAGTTAAGTCTTCATTTTTGGTCAGCTTTCTTCAGGACAGGCTGCATGCCTGTCTCAATATGGCTGCCGAGCTGTGCTCTTCATTATGTTGTCCTATTCAGTTCATGGTTTGAGATGCTCCTTCATCATTTGGTTGTAAAAGAAAGAGAAGGGATTGGGTAAAGCAAGCAAATTTATAGGTTTTCTGTGCAACCCCTACAGCCATTCGGGTATCTTAAAAGCTTCTGATACAAGCCAATTCCAAACAGTCATACTTCAGACCAAAGGGGGGACAGAATACCTTCACACCTGCCCTCCAAACCATATGTTAAGGTAAAGCTTGGCAGTTTGGCAGCCTGGCTTTCCTGTGGGGTTTGACTGAGAGACTCAAGAAGAGAAATATTAGCTAAACTTGTTTGAGGCACTTCTCGCAGCCCTGTTGTATAAATTACAAAGACTCATTCCTAAAAGTGGAGAAGGGGTTGTTAACCATCAAACCATTGCTGTTATTATCAAGAATCTAACACTAATATTACATTGCTTTGTCTAAGTTACAAATAAAGACATACAAAATATTTATCAACTTGTATGCAAAATGTCACATCACAACAACCAAGAATAAAAATTTTCACTTGCATTTAGTGAGACTTTCATGATGTGTTGAGAATGTCAACCTACAACAAATACTGTAGCTCATTAAAGTCTAAAGAGATCTTTCTCTGCAAATGGACTGGTGAAACTGAGAAACTTATCCAGGTAGTATTGAGAGTCAGGAACTTGAAGGTGTCAGAAAAACTACTTTGTAAATAAAGAATGTCTTGAGTCATTGTTGCAAATGAAATTTAAGTTGGATGTCCTTTTATTATAGGAGGACTGTGGAGCCATGCCATGTGAGCTCTCTATGGCAAGGCTGGTTAGTTATGAGAGAACAGGTCCTTTTATCAGTTACTTTAGGTTCATTTGCATGACACATTTAAATATATTTAAATTTACATCAACCAGCACACAGATAAATGGTATATGCCATTGGGTAATATTAAATTAGTTAAACATATTAAAAGGTTTTGACACACATTTATCTCTAAAGAGAAGCTTCTGATGTATAAATACTTTAAAAATAAATTAATTGTAATTTTCACATTGTTCCCTTGGTTAATGTTTAGATACAGGCTATCTTAATAAGGCACACCCATTACACTCTGAAATCCATATAGAAATAATAAACCACACACAGCGATATACTTTTGTGTTTTTCTGCTACGGTTCAGTTCTAATACAAAGGTAACATTCATGTCTAACTAGTTATACTTGATGATCATGGCACCTTCTGGTCAGCCAAGCAAGTAACATTACTGTACTCTGTGCACACGTCAATAAATTTGAACTTGAAATCAATAGAGATCGATCAATGAAAAGACAATGTACAGTAGCTGTGGAAAAATCACTAATATATAGGGGAGGTGTTCCTTTCTTGTCATGTGTACCTGTGGATATCATCTGGGGTTCTTCAACAGTTTTGGGATAAACCGTTTCATTGTTAGTTGATAACTGTCATCCTCACACACCCGGCTGCTGACATCTTCAGGGTGTCCTTGCGGTAGAATGTGGTCATTGTTCAGTCAGGTAGCAGAGAATGCAGTTGGGGAAGGGACATCACACACAAATGTGTAAAGAAATGAGAAGAAAATCACAACCAAAATTAACACAGTTATCTCAAGGTGCATTGCAGGACAAAGTATGAAACAGATTTGAGTATAATTTTCTACATTTCTCCACTCCACTTGTTATATTAGTAATGCCTCCTTTTTTTTAATCAGTTGTCTGACTTGTTACAGCTTAACTGGACTTCTTTAAATTAATTTCCAGTGTCTGACACCATAAGTAATTGACACATCCATCCACAAAACTGTCAAGGTCTGTTTTCCAGCTTTGTTGCATGTGTTCATTTGGGAAATGAAGCTTGTACACCACAGGCATTCTAAGGTGCCAAAATCTCCTCTCTTAAAACAACAGTGTCAAAGTAATTATCTCTTTCCCAACAAGTCTGTGTATTCTCCTTTCAGTGATGTAAAAGGGCAAAGTCTGTCTGAGCTTTGTAAAGTGCATTCTCTCTGTTTAATAAGATGCCAGCACTCTGCAGCTCATTCCTCTGCACATCTGCATAAACCACTGATTATAAAGTAAATTTGACAATTTAAACCATCAATCAACAGCCCATAATTGTATTCTGCCTGCTTCTTGCACTTTAATTTCTAGGGTGTTTCAGTTCTTGCTCAAGAATTGAAGTTGCCATCGAAGAACAGTTTCATCATACATTTGATAAGGGGCTCCACAAAGAAGGAGCAATGCTGGGCAGTGATGAAGTCAATGAACACATCATCGATAACACACTGCCATGCTGCCATGTCACTGTCCTGCGTGCACACAAATGGATTGTTGTGTGGCTTTTTGTGTTATTTCTATATAGACTGTACAGTTTGGTAAATTTGAACACTGTGTTCTGGAGGATATCATCCAAATGAGCAACATTACCTGGATTGTGAGGGAGCGTCAATTATGGCACAATGGCGCATTTTCCAGAGGGTGATCCAGCTCATAGGATCCTAATTGTTTGGGACCCGAGTGGCTGAACCAGGTCAAGGGATCGCCCATGAAACACCTGGCTGCGACAGATAAAGGGTCATTTTCAGAGGGTGGGACTGGACCGTGTGTCTGTCTGGGGGGTTGCCAACCAGGATCCTGTGCTGTTTCATCGTGTAGTGGGTACTAGTGCATGCTCCCCAACTTGACTTGACTTGCTCTGGAGATCAGTTTGGTGAACATTGGTTTTATGGAATGGTTCTGTTTTTTATTTTTGATGGGCTTTTCATTATAATGTTGCTGTGCTATTTTGCACCTGTTTATGATTTTGATACGTGATGATTCCAAATGTATTAGTTTCTGAATATAATAATTAATTAAAGGAAGAAAAATTTATTTTGTACCATGTTTATTTTGAATGGACACTGTCATTCGATCACTTGTAACATTCGTGATACTAAGAAGTGTGTGACATAGGATATTGTTATGCTAGTGTACTAGCAAAAAAGGTTTTAGAGAAGAAACCAGGAGTAAAAGAAAAAGTCAGAAAAGAAGTCAAATCCAAAACGTCAATCACACAGTCACCAAAACTGAAACGAGGAACAAAAATTGCCATCAAAAATATATACCCAAGTCAAAATAGATTCAAAAAAGATTCTTACAAGCAAGGTTTATTGTTAGCAAATGGCTTTTGGGATCTGCGAACTCGGACAAGGAAATTCCCCAATCGATGACCTTTTAACTTGTTGTATTGTTATTGGCAGTTCCCGACCCCTGAGGACATGACCCTAACGACACAGATGCTGCCCTACCAATGGTACAACCAAAATGGCAGTGATCACAAACAAACACAATAATGGCACAAATAGGACTAAATAACTCCCAGAAACAAAAGTAGGCTTTCATTAAAAAAATGAATGACATATTCAGATTCTAGAGCCCCCCAAAAATGTGATATCCCATAAATTGATAAAGAAAATGAGACAGAAACACACCTATTTTTAAAAGACTTCATAATTGCCATGGGTTAAAACAGGTTGACACGTATTCTTCATCCAAGATTTCGGACAAGACTCCAAACTTTTGTATTACAGAGAATTATTCAAAAGCTCTTTTGGATGACAATCTTTAGGCTAGGTATTTCTGTTTTTTTATTAACATGTTGGCTTTAAGATTGGTACTTTCTGGATCCTCCCTGTTACAAACTTTATTTTTGCTTATGGCTACCTTTTTTCTTCTGGTTCTTTCTTTTTGCTGTGCAGAATTCTGTTCTAAGACAACAGTGAGGAGAGAAAGTCCTCCTTCATAAAGCAAAGAAAATGAAACACATTGGGAGGCTCCTGTTTTGTTTTATTCCTTGTAGTAAAAAAGAAAAAGATTTGTGGTTTTTGGATGTATAAGCATCAAAACAAATTTTGTGTTCTTGTGGTGTTTGTTACTGTAGTATTAAAAACTTTAATACATGTATTTTTGCGACTGTTATGTTTTTGTACCTGTAGATTCCGCTTTTTAGTTTTATTTCCCATTTGGACATAATTTGGAAAAGTTTCATCATGTTACTGACTTGATTTCTTTTTGTTTACACAACACAGTGTTGATGTGTCATGTGACTTTGGCCACTGTGTTTGTGACATCACAGAAGTGACATTATAAATATGTGAGATCATCAATATGCCTCTCAGTGGACACTCTATGCTGTTTCTCTTTAGTTCAGTTATCTTACTTACCAATTAGGCCATGACATTAGGATTGATTTCTGGTTTCTGACTTTCATTTTGTCTTTGACTCCTGATTAACTTCTTACCATTTAATTCTTGGTTGCCTAATTATTTTTGATTGCCCAGTTTTAACCCTTTGTTTTTTTGTTTTGCCTTTTTAACACTAACATCTGACATCTCTGCATGAGCCCTTTGTTTTTATCCTTGTTTACTGTTCAGCATTCCAGTAAACAATGTTTTTTAATCAATGTCTGTAATGTAGTTATTTAAACACAGCCCCATCTGTACTACAGTTGTAAGCCCTAAATAGAGCATTTTCTTTTGGTGTACATCTCAAACAAGAAACCATCTAAATAGTAATGACATTTTATGACCTGAAAGAAAGCCAAGGACTCCTTCTCTGTGGTGAAATGATTTGTGTCCAGCATCACACAGTCATCTTAGGTTTTTAAGATTTTTCTTCAATATTAACATGGTGCCAAGATTAACATTGCTGGCATTAGTCAGGATCTGGAATGGTAATATCAAGAGATTGGTGTATAATTATGGACAGAAGCAGTAAGACCTTCTTTAGTCTATCCACTGCATCCATGCAGTTGTTCAGAGAACTGGGCAATACATTTGTGGTACCAACACACTAGCTTCAGAAACTTCTGCAGACTTTTGAACTCCCTCAGTGCTGTAGAGACTATGATGACAATGGCCTTTTGGGCATCCACTTCCCTTTTCCTACCTGAGTATGTTAAGTTGTAAAAAATTATTCTGCTTGTATCCAAATTGGCACTTCTTCATATCGAGAGTCAGCTGAGCCTGGCAGAGATGATAAAACACAACATGTAAATCTGGAAATATTGCTCCATATTTGAAAACGTAATAATATCATCATTGCATACCAATATCTTCCCTCACTGCCTCCTTAAGAGTTTTTGCCAAAAGATGATTTTCAACTCATCAGTTCACTGACTAACCTCAGGAATGCCACACGTTTGTTTGTTGTACATGAGAAATTGAATTTCACATGTCGAGTTTAGTGGTAACCACACACATGTGGGTCACATCACAAGCGTGTCCAGATTAAGGATGTAAACCAACTAGTTAATTGGTCCAGTATCAAGAATTTGGAATTAAATGTCAAAAAAAAACTTGGTGGTGGACATTAAGAGACGTGCATAAGCTCTCTCACCTTTATACCTAAATATTTATATTTCAGTGGCAAGGTAAAAAAAGTAATGGGACCCATGGTTTCCTGCACTGTAGCATGAGAATTCAACACATCTACTGTATTATGTTTAGGAAAAACCTGCCAGACGCTGCTTTTCAATGTTTTCGGAGTGGCAGAGAAAGCAGTGACCATTTTCCACATGTCTATTATTAAAGGTGTTTTGACTTCTTCTATCACAGTTTGCTTTGGCAGTCTTAGTGCCAAGGGCAGAAGCAGCTGGTACGAGTGGTGTGTGCCACTTATAATATAATGAGTTGCCATTTTTCTCCAAGTGGATTCACTCTGGTTTTACAGACTGAAATGTAAAGCCCTCTAATAACCTGTCACACCCTGTCCACCTCTCATTGTACTTGTGTCTGGTAAATGGCTTAGGTCAATCAAGACCTGGGGCCTCATGTATAACGCCGTGCGTAGAACTCGCACTATAACATGGCGTAAGCACAAAGCCGAAATGTGCTTACGCACATAAAAATTCAGATGCAGGAATCTGTGCGTACTCCAACTTCCACGTTCTTCCGCTACATAAATCCCGATCAGCGTGAAAAGTAAAGCTCGTGCATGTGCTTTATGTAACGCCCCAACTCCTCCCAGAATTACGCTTCTTTGAATATGCAAATGAATATAAATCGCCCTTAAGCTCAGCCTTCTGTGAAAAGACAATGGGAAAAGCACGGGGAAAATATAAGAATTTCAGCGAATACCAAGTGGAGGCAAAGGAAAAACATACTATTTGTTCAAATAAACCGTGGTATAATCAACAAAAGGAAGTTGATCGAGTGACATAGCGTGTTGGAGAAACTTGAAAGCTCACATTCACAAAATCACACAGTGCCAGAAATAAAAAAGAAGTCACATATCAAAGTCGCCGTGAAAAGGCGAGTTGTAGCCCACTGTCTGAGTGTCATATGAAATCTTATTAGGGTACAGAGAAAAAAAAGGCACACAGTGGGGAAAAGAACGAAATGTCAACTTCAATCTCGACATTTCCACTTTAATCACGTAGTTTATTTTGTCATTAAAGTAGAACATCATAAACTTCATCTTAAAATCGTTTAATTAACCAGTTTCTCAAATCACATCGTAATTAAAGTAGCACGTTAAATGCTTTGTTTTGTATTTGATCTTCTATGTGCTCTATGTGTGTGAATCACTACTTGCTTCTTAAACCGGCTCTCTTCCTCCAACTGGACACAGAATCCATTACATTCGTGATATTACAGCTCTCTGAATAACTAAAATACTGAGATGTATACGTGATATCATTTTCATGATGATAGGAGTTAAAGCACGTTATTAAACATGAGTTTCACGGCGCAGTGATTGTGTGCGACCTTCGATGAAATAATTTATTGCAGCAGTACTCAGGGGCGGCTCTAGTCTTGTGGTGACACTGGGCAGAGGACGAATCGGTGGCTCCTTCGCACGCCAATGTCAGTAAGGTAGCTTATGCACAGTGGATAGACACGTCCGTTGCACACACTGCATAGCCGCCTCATGCTCATGACACAAGCGTTTAACTTTTGTCGAAATTTGTCACTGCATTTTTAGCTGTGTTGTTATTTTCTCTTTCTGTTTTATATTCAATATATATTGGCGTAGCTGCCACTGCAGTCCTTGCTTTTCTTTCCCTAAATACCCAATCACCACACAATCAGCTCTGTAATAGAAGTTAAGCCATCTGTAAGCTTAGAGTGCCGATTCTTCAAAACGTTTAAGGAACATTGAAATATCTTCATAGTACATGTTTAATTATTCTATCCTTCACGACACTCCCAGTGAAGAATATAGATTATTTAAATGAAGTTAAAGTTTTATCTGTATAATATAATAAACATATTTTGCTGCATTTCACCTTAAAAATGATATCGTCATCATATGTAAATACGCGCTTTATAAAGTGGCTCAGGTTGTGCGATATTATAACTGTAGTGCAAGTTTACAGTGGGGTGATTGTACTTATAAGTACAAACAGTTCTACAAGGAGCAATTGATTGAGTGCGTTTATAGTTCTTGGGATGAAACTGTTTCTGAACCGCGCGGTCCGTACAAGAAAGGCTTTGAAACGTTTTGCCATGGCTGAGACAGCGTGTACTTGAAGCTGTATACCGATAATTCTCTTTCCGATCAGCTGCTGCTGTGATTCACACTCAGATACAGTGATATAAATACTCCGAGTGGTGCAGTGAGAGTAATATGGAAAAGATGATCTGCTGTGGCAACTCCTAACGGGAGCAGCTGAAAGAAGAAGAAGGTGCAGTGAGAGAAACAACGCTAAAGCAGTTATGGTATTTGGAATACTATGGCTATTCCCTGGACCATTATATCGTTACAAGTTAATTACAATCAGATGCGTTACACTAATAAACAATATGCGGTTAGTTTCAGTGTATTTATAAAGCCGCGTCAGGAAAATAAGGTGTAACCACACAGGAACAGTAGCACTGCTTTGACGCTGGGTGCCGCCAGTCTGCAAAACCGAGCGGAGAACTCGTGTACGACAAGGTATGAGGTACCGTGGAAAGGTGCGTGGCTTTACGCCAAGTGTAGGTTTTATACATCGTGATTTGAACATGGAAAAGTTCTTACGCAACATTTCTGTGCGTACGCACCGTTTATACATGAGGCCCCGGGACTGCTAGATTTCACAATAGTATTCATCCAAAAACTGTGAAGTTCATAAAATCAATACATGTACTGTGCACTAGTTTGAGGAATGCTTTGGTGTGTGTGTTAAATTGTTTGTGCAATCAAGGGCAATTTTTTTTTCTTTTATCTTCTAGGGATCTTGAGAAAGCTACTCATACTTTTATCTTTTCTCGCCTTGATTACTGCAACTCGCTATATTCTGGGATTAGCAAATCCCAGATACGCAGGTTACAGTTGGTCCAGAATGCGGCCACTTGCTTTCTGGTTGGGGCAAGAAAGTCTGATTCTGTTTCCTCAATATTAGCTTCTTTACACTGGCTGCCTGTCAGTTTTCAAATTGATTTTAAAATCTTATCGCTAGTTTGTAAATCTTTACATGGGCTTGCTCCTGCCTATTTATCTGAATTGTGTGCTTTACACCAGCCATCTAGAGTGCTTAGATCTTCTGGTCAGTTGTCTCTTGTTGTCCCTCGTACTAAGTGTAAAACTAAGGGGGACAGGGCTTTTGCAGCTGCTGCTCCTCGCCTGTGGAACTCTTTACCGCATTACATAAAGGAGTCATCTACAATTAAACTGTTCAAAACAAGATTAAAGACTCATTTCTGTTCACTTGCTTTCCGTGACCTTCAGTAATACTGATGGTTTCCTCATTGTGATTATGTAATCCGACTTCTATTTATTATTTATTTTATGTTCATTTATTTTATTTCTATTTATGTTATTTATGTTAATTGCATTTTTTTTTCTTCTTTTATTGTAAAGCACTTTGGCCACAGCATTCCTATGCTGTTTTAAATGTACTATATAAATAAATTGACATTGACATTGATTTGCATGTTTGTACTACTATTTCATTTGTGTGAGCTTTATCAAATGAACTTCCATCAAATTCTATGCAACAGATGTTATGACTATGAAGTATTTGCTTTATTTTATTTTTACTTGTTGGTATCTGGATAGCTCAAAGAGCTAATAACTGAGGCACCAAGAAAATATTCCAAAATTTGTGGAGGGCCTTGCCATTTACTCTCCAATGTGCTAAACAGACGTAATAGGAACAGATTTTGGCTCTAAGACCACCAGCTGTGCAAAAGAAACACAAGGACCATGTGTCCATGAGAGACCATGTTTACCGTAGCAGGATTAACCCCGTGTTACCATAAGGGTCCTAAAGGATCACCAGTGATACACCAACAAGCCATACTGAATACAATCGTGGCACCCCTTTTCAAGCCTTATTAATTACTGATTTCTTTGGAGACATGAAGATTATTTAATCTCCTCTTAAAAACTTAATGGTGAAATACTATAACCTTCTGTGTGCCATTTACTAACCACTGAGATCGTCATTTTAAAAAGACTTTTCCTCTTTCTATAGCAGTTGTCCGCATCACATTTCCATTTTCTGACTGGCATCAAGAGCAGCAGGCCATGTTCTTTGTTTGCAGAGAGCGATCTCTTGCTGGTCGTTTTTTGGATTTCAAAACAACATTTCTTTATTCTCCAAAATATTTACAAAACATTTCTTCTACACAGGTGTTGACAATGAAGAGGACATAGGTGACTCCTCTATGCTTTCATATCCATGCATGACAAGCAGCCCTTGGTTAACAGTATATATCTGGATTTAGACTTTGTATAATTTGATTTGACGTTTCCTTTTTTTAATGACTTATTCATTTTGTATTTGCACCTGAGGTGCACCTGGTGCTTCTTTATCTGTTACTGTTTGGAACAAAAACGTTTCTACAATGCTGCTGTTATTTGTAAGGTGATGCCATCTTATTGTCATGTTGTCTGTTTTGCATTTGAAGCTGAAGCTGTGCTGCATCTTTTTTGCCATTTTACTTCACTGACTTTATTTTTCTTGTCTCATGATTTATTTATTTTTATACACAAATGCTACATTATATTTGCAAAACAGCTAAAAGTGACTCAATTCAGATTTTTGTTCCTGTGATGTGTTATGAGTGTGAACAGTGATCTATCCTGCATAAAGCATCATTGTCATTTACAAGCGCATTTTCCTGAAATGGTTTATATAACAACATTTTAGTAAAAATATGTGCTTTTGGGACACTGTGAGCGTACATCTTGATGATGTGACATGTTATGTGAACCAAGTACCACTGACGTTTTGATATTATTTGCTTTTATCCAGCACTGGTCACCATAGATACCTGTTAAGTCAGAAACATTATCTTCAGTCTCAGAGGAGAACTTAAGATTAAAAGTTTTTCTCGCCCATCATTGCAAATTACATGGGATAAGTAAAATATTAAAAAAAAAACACAACTTTTGGGAGGAGCATTCCTTTAATGCCAATGAAAGCTTTGGCCTTGCCTGCTCTACACCAGCACACACACCATCTGTTGATATCTGCCTACCCACTTTAAAAAGCATCACCTTCTGAAATTCTGTTAGTGCTGTCAATACTGCAGGCACAGTATTTTGTGGGTCTGATATATACAGTACCATATCATCTGCATATAGAGAAATTTTCTGTTCAAGTCCTTCTCTGATAATCCCCTTTATCTGATAAGCATTTCGACAGTGAACTGCCAGTGGTTCAATGGCGATTGCAAATAGCAGTGGTGACAAGGGGCATCTTTGTCTGGTACCACGTTCTAGTTTAAAGTAGTCTGAATTAATGTTTTTAATACAAACTGAAGCTTCTGGATTGGTATACAGTAGTTTGATCCATGCACAAATGTTCGGGCCAAACCCAAATTTCTCTAATGTAGTGAAAAGATCTCTGGTCTCAGAATTAATCTGAATAAAAGTGTGCTCTTTCCAGTGAATTCTCAAGCATACAATATTAGATTGGGCACCTTCCCTTTTATCATCGCAGATCAGTTTTAATACCTTGGGGTAAATATCACAAGTAAACATAAAGCTCTTTTCAACAAATTTAACTTTCCAGCAATACATTTCTTTCACTATCTTCAAATTAGAAACTTTGTTAAACAGAACCTGCCAGATTTTCCTCTTCTCGCACCCTACTCTATGCTGGAAAAAATATTGCTCAGTTTTGAGGACTCAGAAAACATTTCTGCAGTATATAAAGTTATTTTACAGTCCCTCCCTTTCAAAGACCCAAGAGAACAGTGGGAAAAAGATCTCTCACTTAACATATCAGAAAAGGAGCGGAAGGTAGCAATGCAGAGAATTCACTCGAGCTCCATATGCGCAAAGCATACAATTACCGTATTTACGTTTGTACCACACGCACATTTTTCCTGAAAATTAGCATTAGAAAATCAGTTTACGCGTCATACACAAGGAAATGTAATTCTGTAATATTTACTTCTGCTTGGGCTTGCTTGCTCGCTCTCTTGCTTGCGCTCTCTCTCTCTCTCTTTCTCTCTAAATGCTTCCTATACAATCACAATGCGTGTCATACACAGGGCAAAACAATTTTCGCAATTTTCTTTGTAAAAATTAGGGTGCACATCTTATACGAGGGCATGTGGTACACGAGTAAAAAAAGGTATTCAGCTCAAAATTATATATCGAGCACATCTGTCTCACTTAAAAATGTCTAAAATGTTTCCAGGGCAGGATCTAACCTGCGAACGCTGCAATCAAGTCCCCTCCTCACTGGGTCACATGTTTTGGGCTTGCACCAAATTAACATCATCCATCCATTTTCCAACCCACTGAATCCAAACACAGGGGTCTGCTGGAGCCAATCCCAGCCAACACAGGGCACAAGGCAGGAGCCAATCCTGGGCAGGGTGCCAACCCACCGCAGGACACACACAAACACACCCACACACCAAACACACACTAGGGCCAATTTAGAATCGCCAATCCACCTAACCGGTATGTCTTTGGACTGTGGGAGGAAACCGGAGCGCCCGGAGGAAACCCACACAGACACGGGGAGAACATGCAAACTCCAAGCAGGGAGGACCCGGGAAGCAAACCCGAGTCTCCTAACTGCGAGGCAGCAGCGCTACCACTGCGCCACCGTGCCACCCCAAATTAACATCATTCTGGACAAAAATTTTTAAGTGCCTTTCAGACAGCCTTGGACTCACAATCCCTCCTAACCCACTAAAAGCTGTGTTTGGTGTTCTTCCAGATGGGCTTAAAGTGGAAAAGGACAAACAAACTGTGATTGCCTTCACTACACTATTGGCACGCAGACTTATTTTGCTAAACTGGAAGAATCCTAACTCTCCTCTTTTAAGTCAGTGGGTAACTGATGTTTTATACTATTTGAAATTGGAAAAAATCTAACTCTCAGTTAGAGGATCTGTGCAGAACTTTTTCAAAACCTGGCAGGATCTAATCAATAATATTTTAGAATAGCTCTTAAAGCACTGAGGAAGTAATTCTCTTCCCATTTCTTTTTCTTCTCCATTTATCTTTATCCGGCTATTAAACTCATCAGTTTATATATTTTTACAAGCTTTACGTTTTACTCTATTGGCCATGCTCTCTTTCTCAGGAGTGGGGGCTGATTTGTTTTCAATCCTACTTTTTTGTAAAAATGTATCTATTTCTATGGAATGATTACAATAAAATCAATAAAATTTAAAACTAACAAAAAAAAGCATCACCTTCACATGTCATTGATTTAAGAGTCAGTTATATGAGAAGGGCTGGTAGACATAACGATGTGGTCACTGAGGGACTGTCTTGTCCAATTTTGGGTTGAGCTGAAGTCCATATAGTATAAACCTTCCCAAAAGAGACACTTAAGTAAAACTACACCATTCAAGTAACAGCTCACCCTTGCTACTTTATAAAGAATACAATAATGCAATGCAGCAGACTTGTCACTCTCTATCTGTCAGTCCATTGTTAATTGCCATCCTATTGTTTAAAAGAGAAGCTTGCCCTCCATGCAAAGTCAGGCCAGCACATTTACATGTGAGAACTGTGTCCCTTCAGAAATGCTGGCTTTCTCCCTTCTTCCAGCTCAAGTATTTAACAAACATTCCCATCTCACCATTCTCTGAATCAATATTTAATTACAGATAATTCAAACAGTTTACTAGTTTATTAAAAATGCACACCTGATGAGACACTCTGCCAGTTACTCCAGAGATTTTCTTGTAGTATGTATTTTTTTAATTGGATTTTTTTCCTTCTTCCCATGTAGCTGTTAAAATTATTGATCTCCCACATGCCTATTCTTACTAGAATATGAGCTTAAATTATTTTAACATGTATGCTTGGAGGTTGCTTCATTACTCTTAATAACTTTTTATAAAGCACAGATATTATGTTAAGGGTAGAAAAATGGCTCAGAGAGTAGTACAGTGATGCAAAGTGAAGCCCAGCTGTCTCATAATTCTAAGTCAAGAGTTTGATTCTTGGCCCATCTTACAGTTTATACTAATTTTCTTGTTTATAACGAGTCTTCTTATGTTAAATTCCTCTTCCATCACAAAAGCATAATGGTAGGTTAATCTATGCTTTTACATTGTTCCTGTGTGAAAAAAGTGTGGGTATATACATGCTCTGTTATATCATTACATAGTAGCCATCTTGGATCCCTGGATGAGTGTACTTTTGCATTCACCCTGAGATTATTGCATTTTTATTGTTTTATTATGACAAAATCCATTGAAGGCACTTTAACCTCCATCTTTTTATTAGTGGGCAAGGTAATCCTGAAAATGCCTAAATTATTTGCTATGCTCTATATATGCTTACTTTTGGAATCCTAAGGGCTACAAACTTTCTCTGAAGGATTTGACACTAGACCTCTGAAATACTTTAATAGTAGTTTTAGATGCTTTCTCTTCAATTTCCCCCGTTACAAGGTCTGAACCTTAGAGCACCTTAGCAAAGGCTGAGGGCCACGTAAGAGCCCTGCTTCTGCCAGGTTACAAGACAATGCTCCCGGATCACTACCTCTGTGTGGCTTTTGGACAAATATACCTATTAGGGACTGGCTACCATCAAAGCACTTTCAAGAATTACTCCAAAAAATGCCGGTAGGCATGCTTTAGAATACAGTCTGCTTCCAGATTGCTACCTTAGAAAGTGTTTAACCTGAATGAACACAGCTCACTATAGTACCACTCATCGTTAGAGGATGAAGTGCAAACGTCAGTAAACAAGACAGTTTTAGTAAAATAATATCCAAACTTTCTTTCATTTTAAGTTTATGTTTAATAACAATAAAAATAATAAATTTTATTTATATAGTAGAGAATATTTATATATTTATACATACAACACTTATATCTGCAGAGAAACCAATCATATCAAATACCAGAAGTCAAAATAGAAGAAAACATAAAAAACTGAATGATTTGATTCATTGTCTATACAGAAAGTTTCCCATCAGTAAAGCCAAAAGAGATTTCCATGTGAAAATGCACATGACTTTCTTCTTAATCAAACTAAGGTGATCTTTAAAACTATAAGCCACTGCACAGTTTTTTTTTCCCTTCTAATACTTGTCTCCATTGGGGCGCATTTTCATTTAGCAGGCAGTGCTGTATTTTTGTCCTCTGAGAGTAGGATGTTTATACTAAACACAGTGTCTCACCTCTCTTGTACAAAAACTGTTTGTTTTTCCAGTCTTGTCAAAGAATGTGTGTCGTCATGTCCTCTAAAATCCCTTTGTTACATATGCTACCTTGGTAGATAATTTAGTTACATCAGCTTAAAGTGGACAACTGATAATTTCCCATGCCCTGGTTACTTGTCAGTTAAGCTATTTTTAGGTGACTTTAAGAAACATGTTAACAGCAAAGTCCAAGGCCCTTATTTCACTTTTTCTTACAAGCTTATGCACATTGGTTAGTTTATCTGAGCTTAAATATATTCATAGATAAAATTATAATATTCTTTTTAGTAGATGTTTTTACATTTGAATATCTCCAATCTTATTTGCATATTTCACCACCCAAGCATTGTATCTCTTGACAAACATCATCTGAGTCATTGGTCATGTGGCCCCTCGTGAGTTTTGAACACACAGTAGACCAAGGAGGTCATGCTTAAGCTTTATAATGCACTGGTGAGGCCTCATCTGTAGTACTGTGTCCAGGTTTAGTCTCTAGTCTACAAAAAGTACGTAGCAGTGCTAGAAAAAGTCCAGAGAAGAGTGACTAGGATAATTCCATGGCTATAGGCTTTTCAGTTTAAGCAGAACAAGATTAACAGAAGACATGATTGAACTTTTTCACAAAAATTAGGAAGTTTTTCTTTGCGCAGACAACCATCGACACATGGAATAAGCTACAAACAAGTGTGGTATACAGTAGGACTTTAGAGACTTTTTAAACTCAACTTGATATTATTTTGGAAGAATTAAGTGGATAGGACAGCTTTGTTGGGCTGAATGGTCTCTTCTCATCTAGATTGTTCTAATGTTCTAAATGCTATATTTCACATCTAAATAATCCTAAAATAAAAAAGACATAAACGCTGAGCAATATGAGTTAACTGTAAAAGGCACAATTTTCTATCGCCATTACATTTGTGAAGCTATTCTGACTATGTATGTGTGAGGTTTTCAGATTACTTTTTGAATAAATCACTTCTGTGTAAGGAAGAAACCGTGGCTAATGTTAATGATTGTTGCATGTTGACAGAGTGACAATGATTATCTACAATGACATAGCTTCTTGGACTTTTCATCATATGCAGTCAATAATTAATATCTTTATTACATTTCTGTATAATAGAAGTCCCAGGTAGGATTAACTGGTGTTTTGCCCATGGAATCTCTAGGGCAGGGGTCCCCAGCTGTGGTCCTGGGAGGCCCCAGTGGCTGCAGGTTTTCATTCTAACCCTTTTCTTAATCAGTGACCTGTTTTTGCTGCTAATTCACTTCTTTAATTGACTTGTTATTTTAAGATTTGTTCCCCTGAATTTCTTCATCATTTCTCTGAATTGCTTCATTTTTTTCATGAAACAGCACCCAAACAGAAATGAAATATGAAGTTAGTGAGCCGACAGAAGACCAACTAAGTCAGGGCCTCAAACTCCAACCAATTTTACTCCAACCGGTTGCTCAATGAGGTGCCGAATCTTGATGTTAATTAAACCCATTCTTTAATTTTGTGGCTTGTTGCTGCTCTCGTGGTGCATTAACAGACATTTGTGAAATTATTGATTTCTCTTTCTAAGAGCACTGTTAAAATGTTTTGGGGACCTGAGCAGATCGACATTCCTGAGACCCTCACCTTTGTTTATTTTAAGATATTGTATGATGGATATCAGCTGTATTGGCTCATTTTGTATCTCATGATTGTTGGGCTGCTAATTAAGCAAAAATAAACAATGTAGGGGTCTGAGTCTCCAAGGGCAGGTCAATTAAAATGAATTTAAAAGAAGCGAATTAGGAGCAAAAACAGGTCACTAATTAAGAAAAGGGTTAGAATGAAAACCTGCAGCTACTGGGGCCCTCCAGGACCGGAGTTGGGGACCTTTGCCCTAGAGGATTATACTCTCCAGCTTCAGTGTCAGTTGGAGTTTTGTTTTTTTTCTCTTCTTCTTGGCCATCTGATGAAAGCATATCTTATCAAACCAAACACTCACCTTTTCCACCATAACTACTAGAGACCTACAGCTCTGCATGAATTCAGTTGTAATGTCACTTATGTTTACTACCATTGGGGATTGTTTAATTTCTACTTTGCATTTATTTTTAAAATTTGTTTATTATATGTAAAGCACTGTGAGGTTTGTGTGTGCATGGAAATGTGCTGTATAAATACTTGATGTTTTTATTGTTGTCAGACACGTGTGCCTGAGTTTATCATCTTTGGCAATGGCCTCCTGATATTTAACTCTATTGTACATGACCTCAATTTGGTAAAGTGCATTTAGGGGTTCGTGGCAGTTTTAGTAAAAACAATGGGTCTCGGGTTCTGTGAGTACAGCCATAGGTGTGGAGTCGAGTTGATTTACTAAGTAGGTCAGCTGTATCACACTGGCACTCCACAGAAAGTAATTATGATATTGCACCCTCAGGAGTATAAATAAGCCTGGGTGGAAAAGGAAGGGAGAAAAAACGAGAGGGACAAGGAAATTAAAAAGAGTGGCAGAGTCATGGCATGGCTGGTGCTATAGAGAGGAGGTAAGTGGTACAGAATGACACCCTGTATAGAGCAAGCAAACAGTATTCATGGGGTAGGGTTTCTCACTGATGTAGCAAGACTGACCAACATCTCCGGGAACTCCACCACAGAACTCTGAGCGATGACAGTGGGAGAAGGAATCAAACCTTGTGGGGTCCTCGCAGAGGCTCTTGTTCAAAAAGCAGACGACAAAAAGCAAAAGGATACACCAGGGTTAACTTTAAGATTAGGCACCCTTACACTATTTTGAGATTAGGCACCTCTTCTAAATTTTAAGATTAGGGGCCCTGGTGTACCTGGCATTATCCCCATGAACCTTAAGTTCAGGGTTTGTAGTAGGGGTAGGCCAGTTTTGGTGTCCGCTTTTTGAACAAGAACCCTCGCAGACACTAAGAGATGGAGTTGGGAACACGAGCACATAAATGGCTGACTGCATTTGCCAGAGGATGTCTCGTCTTGCTGAGCAGATCATAGAAGGATGCGAATGCACTGCAGTTTTTGAGGTTTTTTTTTTTGGTTTACAAATGGATCCTGACTGTATTTTATTCTTGATGTTAATCCATTTAAGGAATATTTATTTAATTGCATTTTAACCTCCACTGTGACATCTTTTTTTTTATTATTTATTAACTTATTTATTTATGAAGAAACCACACTACACAGTTGTTTTGAATACTATAGCCTTTGTGAAAACAGAAGCTTTGGCACTTTTGCACCATCGTTTGCACTGTGTGTATGTGTGTGTCCTTATTTCTCACTCCATCCTTGGTCTAAGACAATCAATGTCTAAGGTTCATGGGGTATTGTTAGCTGTGGGCGACTTGGGCATTATACTCAGGATCGTCATTCCTACCCGCTGCCACTCATTTACCATTTAGGATCAAACCTCAACACTCACCCTCAAACCTTTTCCAAGAAGAGGGTACACAATTAAACTAAATTCTTAGCTAAGGAAGAAAGGTTGTAGTTCAGCCAGCTACCTTCTTTATTATCGCCAAGGGTGTGACCATCAATGTCCATTAACAGGCTAATTTACAGTGGGTCCCAGCCTGGGATCTGCAGCGATTTGTCAGGGGGTTCGCAGCAAAATGGGGGGAAAAAAAAAAGATTTTATAGATTAAAAAGTTGTAAATAATAAAGCATTGTTCTGTTCACTTTGTATTTTAACAATATCAACTTTGCTTCGGTAGTGCGCTTGCAAGTTATTAATAAACGCGTTTTTCAAATGTTACTCGAAAGCTACCATAGATGGACAAACGTTGCATTGTGGTGTTAAAACAGTTCAACAGTTCACAGCAACTTAAGTATACTGTAGTGCATCGAATGCTAAAACATACGTAGTGATGTACTGCATTTTAAAAAGAAACCATTCTGAAGAAAACCCACCTTGTAGTTCTACTTTAAAATCAACAAATGAGTCATATTCTTAATCAAAATCTGAACCTAGAAAGTATGAAGCTTCATACATTGAGTTCGGATTTGTGCTGGCTGAGAAAAATGACGGACTTGATTACCCCAAAATGCGTTCTTTGTCAGGAAATTCTATCATACGAATGTTTGAAGTTGTCTAGAACAAAATCATTCCACTGATGTTGGAAAACATTTTGACATTTTCCAAAGAAAAGCAGCATTGCATATGAAACAAGTGAGAACTTCCACAGAGCAAGTAACAGTTTCAGAGAGGGCACTGACTGCATCTTTTAAGGCGTCATATCGCATTGCCCGTGCGAAGAAAACTCTCACAGTTGGAGAAGATCTGAGGTTACCGGCGACCAAAGACACAGTTTAGTAAGTGCTAGGTGAGGACACTGCCCCTTTGTGAGACAGCACTGGGTGTAGACGGATATCTGACATGGCTGAGGATGCAACAGAGCAACTTCTGGAACAGGTCAAAACAGCCCTTGGTTTGCGTTGCAGTTGGAGGAAAGCACAGATGTAGATAACGCAGCACAGCTTATTGTCTGTGTTATTTTTGTTGGAGGCAGAAAGTTTGTGGAGGAGCTTTTATTCTGCAAAGAATTTCAGGGGAAAACAACAGGGATTGGACATTTTTTCAAATCTCGTTCATGCAGGCAGATTTAGTTGAATGGTCTTATTGCGTGGGCATCTCTGTATGAATGGCGTTGCAGCCATGACAGGCAAGCATAGTGGAGTCATGTTAATAAAACATGCCGTGGATACAACCTGCGTACTTTTACAGAGAAGCGCTTGTCACTTAAAGGATGGAAGACGAATTGCAATAAGTGCTTCAAGTCTTTGTTGAAGCTGTAAATAGTATCAAAGCAGCTCTCCCTAAGCACAGATTGTTTGCCAAACTGTGCAGTAACATGGGCGCCAGTTTTGAAAGCCTTCTGTATGCTGAGGTCTGCTGATTGTCTCATAAGGCAGTTTTACAAAGAGCTGTGTGGATTTCTCTCTTCTTTGAACTCCCACTTTGCTAGCTGTTTTGACAACCAGTGGTGGGTTCCTATAAGCTTGTGTACAGGGTGGTTCAGATCTAATTATGCAGATCCAGATCGTCTGGATGACTTTGATTTATGTGGGGACGATTCCAATTCGGCGCAAAGACGATTCTTCATGTCATCAGTTTGCACACTTCTCGATGGTACGGGATTTTTCGGGTGAATATCTGTGTAATAATCTTAATAAGTTATAGCGTAATAAAAATTGAATAATTAGATCTGAACCACCCTATATTTGGCCGGCATATTTCAGCTTTTAAATAGTTTGAATCAGAGCATACAGGACCGCAGTCACAGCATACTTAATTTGGAAGCTAAAATTTGTGCATTTACTTTTTACAAATAAATAAATAAATAAATAAATAAATAAGTAAAATCGGACTTTGGGAGAAAGATCTAAGCGAAGAAAATACAGTAATGTTTCCTATTCTTCACCCGGAGCTGGGAAGGTATGCGTCTGCCAATGCTATTGTCACATCTGACACATCTGAAGGGATACTTTAGTAACTACTTCCCAGACCTGGACAATCGTCATTTAAACCTGATCAGAAATCTTTCCGGGTTCAGAACAGAAGAGGACTGGAATTTTGAAAATGCAATTCTCTGTTATTCCCCTGTCAGAAATGTTGGCAAAGTGTCAGAAACGAACACCCAGTGCTGAGTGAAAAACTTAGGTGATGCCTCTTACCGTTTGTAACAATGCTGCTGTGTGGTGTGAGGCAGGTTTTTGTACACTGAAAATACTGAAAACTAAAAACAGAGCACATCCAAATGTGGAAAATGATTTGAGATTGTCTCTAAGCCAGTTGCAACCCAGAGAGACAATCTGTGCAAGACCATCCTAGCCCAAAAGTCCCACAAGGTCTAGGGTGAGTCTAATTAATTTATTTACTCTGAGCAGTAAATTTTGCCTTCCTTTATATAGTGTTGTTACATGCACTTAACAGGTCTGTATAGCATTTTATTATACACATATGAGATATGTAATTTTTTGGGTAGTGATAGGTAGGGACTCATCAGCCCAAGGGAGAGTCTTGGCATGAAAAAGGTTGGAAACCCCTGGGCTAATACCCTGAATGCTTTGGCACACTCCTAGGTAAATTCACTGTGTTCGGCAAGTGGGTATTGTTGTCTGGGTCCACCCCTTTGTGCCTACTGATACTTGTCTTCCCAAGCCTGAACAAACCCAAACCCGCCTCATATGAACAGAGTCTCATCTCATCTGCTACTGGCAAACTGGCAGTTGGTTCTATTATAATTTTGGTTTATGGACCTTATGAAAATCATTTTTGTTGTGTTTAAAAGCATTTTTTGTTGTGATATTAACATTACTGTGACAGTGCCGTTTCATGTTTGTTTTGCTTGGCTGCAGCCATATTGTTCATTTGGGAGATTTGTCCCATGTTATACTACTCTGTGATTGCCCGTATCATTGTTAAGTTTTAGCCAGGGTTGATTCCCAGCTTATACTCTTTTTTTGTCTTTTCTGTTCATTTTTTAGTATGCCTCATCTATTAGCAATGTTAAGTTCATTTATCATTTGGACGCTATGTTCAATGTATTATGTTGTTGTTTTGTTTAGAGTTATCTATGCACTTACGTTCCTTGATTTTTCTGGGTGGAACCCCAAAAGGTGGGACCACTCTTTGCATCACTTCTGTAGGACCACCAGCAGCCTTTAAAAGCTGGCTGAGACACGAGTTCTGTGTGGGTCATTGGGGGACTTCTCCTAGAAGAGTGAGCATCACTGTGTTGCGTTTAGGATTTTTCTGTTTTCGAACTCTTTTGCTCTGCCATTTGCTTGTTCTTATTGGACTGTATTGTTTGGCATCTGTTCACTTAAGGATGGCCTTTTAGTAACTCCTTTTGACTCTTTTCAGTGTTTTTTTTTTCTATTTTTGATAATTAAATCATCTTGTGTGTTGTCATCAAGGTTACCCTGAAAAAGAAAGTTCCATACTCCATACCATACACCATATGTAGCATGGTTACATATGAGCAGTGGATTAAGTTTCAAATCAAAAACAAAATTATGACTTGTGTTATTGAGGGGCAATAACTGTAGCTAGTGTGGAGGCCTTTTAAAAGTGTTTGATTTGACTTCATTTTTGATTTTGACTTTTGGCTGTAATTCTCTGGAGGCTCTTATGGTTTTGGAGCTCCCACTTGTACTTCTAACCTCAGGTCAGGCTGCACTGTTTTTGTTGATTTCAGTTCCCCAGTTGCACTAAGTTGCATCTTCTTGCATTGTGTTCCCTTTCAGTTCTTTGCTTATCTTACAGAAAACTAGAAGGTGCATCTGTATGGACTTTAGTTATGGAGATTTCTGTTGCTTTCATTTGCTGGTTGTTACTTCAACTCATTATTAACAGCTTCCCTCTGTCCAGTTCGGTAGAATGTTATCTGTCAGCCAGATCCACTAATTAAACTGAGCATTACTTCAGCTGCATGTTGGCTATTCTAAATGGCAAATAAATGACACTTTACGTCAATCATTTTAGATCAGTGGTTCTCAATTCCAGTGGCAGCAGCCCACTCAGGGGCTCCAGAAAACTTTCAGGATAGCCAGAAGTTGACTGAAAATATATATAGAATAGCAGTAAAACAGTTAAATTACAAAAAATTAGGCTACAATAGGGGTGCCAAACTTGGGGCCTGTGGTATGCATCCAGCCTGCCTCATAAATATTTAATATGTTAGTTACACTCCACAAAGACTATTAGGCACCATTTAATGTGAGTTTCATATATACAGTAGATTATATCTGTATATGTATATACACTCCACATATGCACAGTTATTTGGGTTTTAACGGTCGCTCATGTTTATCTGTGCAGCACAGTGCATCACAACTACTAATTTCTAGTTAGAATGGAAGTGGACTCTTAAAGATCCAACAAGAAAAAATGAAAAGAAGGTAGCATGTCAAAATTTCATAAAGAACTTCAGTGTTCATTGTGAGGACAATGACATGACAGTCTCATGAAGGAGATAATAGCTAGACTTAACACATACTCCACTGCCGCCACTCCACACACTTTTTAAAGTAGCATAAATGTCACAGGTGGCCACCCTTCTGTGGCATACCTGACCGCTGCCATTGTCCTGCATGAAGCTTTTGTCATTTCCGCTGACTTTATTGTTGTACTGTATGTAAAGAGAAAGTACCTTTGAATTTTCACTAATGCTAGATGTGATTGTCACTGATAAAAAAACCTCTAGTGCCATAGGAGAATACAGAGGATAACCAAATGACTTCTGTAATTGTGTTATCAACAAATGCCTGCAGCTAATAATTCTGCATTTTAAAGATTACTGTTAATTTCTTATATTCATTTATACTTAGTCATGTTATACTTAATGTTAAAACCGAGTGAGTGGTGAACAGCCTTTGTTGTTATCACAAATATCTGCAGTGACATACTGTATTTTGGTAATTACCGGTTATTATTTATATCAAAAAATGACTACTTTCTATAAATTGATTAAAAATTCCAGCACTAGTAAAGCTACCTTTTATCTAATAAAAACATATAGGCTGTTTTAGAAATGGCCTATTAATTTTGCATTGCGCTTAAAAAAAATAGAAGTTGTGTAATTACTCTATCAGCAAAGTATGTCATGTCATTTCATGATCTACTTAATCCACACCAGGGTCTCTCCAGGCTAGCATAGGGTGCAGGTCAAGCACAAAGCTGGGACAGGGCACCAGTCCATCGCTGGGTAGACACATATACACACACTCACCACACCAGGGCCGATTCAGAGTCACCAGTTCAGCTACCCTGCATGTCTTTGGACAGTGGGAGGAAACCAGAGCACACCAGAGAATATGAACTTGGAAGACATGCAGACTCCACACATGAGGGATCCGGGACGCGATCCGGTCTCCTTACTGCGATGCAGTAGCATTACAACTGTGCCACCATATGCTTTTTGTTAATAAATGCAAGTTCAAAAGCGACTTTTGTCAATACTGCAGCAAAAGTCTTCTTCTTCTTCTTCATCATTTTTTCATTGGTCAATGTGCTTGATCAACCTTCTCTAAACAGCTCAGTCCTGCACCTCCTTGCTAGTCAATGCATTTTCCTTCAGATTTTCTTTTACTTATCCATCCACCTGCACTTTCTCTTTCCTTCCATTCCCATCACTCTTTTTACCCACATAGTCATTGTGTTGCCTCATCACACTTCAATACCACCTCAACCTACTTTCCTGTACTTTCTTAGATATCTCTTCAACTTTTGTTGTATCTCTGATTGTCTTATCTCTTATTCTGTCCCTTTTTGTAATTCTGAACCTCCATCTCAACATCCTCATTTCTACCATATCTAAGTTCTTCTCCTGTGCTCCCTTTACTGCCCATGTCTGAACTCCATAAATCATTGCTGATCTTATGCTTGTCTTAAAAATCATACCTTTAACATTTGCTTTAATTCCTCAGTCACTCAATACCTGATACCATCTTCCAATTGTTTCATTCCCATTGTACACTATGAGTTATCCCTGCAACTAACTTTACATCTTGGGTTACCATAGACCCTAGGTATTTCAATTTTCCATGCTTTTCAGTAGATATGCCTGCAGGCCAATTTCTGAATCCTTATCATTATTAAACCTCATATGTATCATCAGTCCTCTGTTATCCAAAGCTCTTCTTCTTCTCCATTCTTCCAACTTCCTCTCCACTTCTTTTCTGGTGCTACAAAACACAATGATGTCTTCAAAAAGGATAAACCAAGGGGATTTATCCCATGACTCAGTAAATTCATAACCTGATCAAAGAGGAAAAGACTTAAAGAAGATCCCTGCTGCAGGCCTACTCTAACTGGGATCTTGTCTGTTACCCCAATACTGCTTATAACCCTAGTCTTCAATCCTTAAAGACTTTAGCCAAAACCTTAATGATGGAATCAGTCCAATCAGTTTCAGAAAACACTGCAGCAAAAGTAAAAAATGTAAAATATTATGGCCAGTGTAGAAGGGTCCTCACATTATCTGGTGGTACACTGTGGGGGATTTTGAGAAGTAAGGGTTGAGAACCACTGGACTACAGATTTCTCCAAAGGCTATAACAGAATAGTGTTTAGTTCTAGCAAATCAAGTTTGGAAATACATTGTCATAAAAAAAACACGGGTTGACTGGCACCCGGGCTGTGATGAATGGTTTTTTCAGCCGGCTAGGAAGCCACGATAAAGGAAAGACTTGGATGAACTGGTATCCCAACCAAGTTGGTTAGTGGTACCTTTCCAGGTTGCGAAGCCATTTTGAGGGAAGAGCAGAGGGCGACTGCTTCCCAAGATTTACTGTTTCCCCAGTACACCAGATGGTGATCTCCCTCTGGTATGGTTTCCGTTTGTACACCTGCAGGGCCACATGGAAGTTGTATTTTTTTCTGGGCAGCCCTGTTGTGGTTCTCGGGTGTTGTTAGGGGGAGCTGTACTGGTGTGTGCTAACACAAGTGGTAGGCATAAATTTACATTGCTTGTCATAGGAAAATCGGAAAAGCCTGGGTCATTTGAAAACATAAACCTAAATACCATTTCTGTTAAGCAGAGTACAGGCAGTCCCTGGGTTACGTACGAGATAGGGACTGTAGGTTTGTACTTAAGTTGAATTTGTATGTAAGTCGGAACAGGTACATTATTTTAATTAATTCTATTGTTGACCGACTGTAACCAAGTGCTCTGCCAATGAATGATGCAGTTTCACCTCTCTCTGATCTTTTTATTATTTCTACTTTATTTTCAATGGTGATGGTTTTTCTCTTCTTTACTATATCACCAGCACTTGTGTCAGATTTAATGGGTGAAGACAAAAGGTTAAGATGAGCTCTTCTGCACAGCACTGTCCATTCTATCACCGCAGGATGATGTACTGACAAGAGACAACTTCCTGCTATATGAGCAACAGTACAAGCAGGCTTGCTATTGAGAATGATTTGGGGCGGCGAGGGGGGGTTCATCACTCGCCCACCACACAGTAACCTCCACTACAGTATGCTGCTTGCAGCGTCCTCCCACCGAGAACGAACACAGTGTGGCCAAATTCAACAGGCAGCCATCTGAGGCACACTACAGTGCTACCCCCCGCTGCCCTGTTCACCCTCAATGGCCTCCGTTCAGCTACAACCGGGTCAGTGGATGCAACATTACCAGCACACACGGCTGCTCCAGTCAGGAGCAGTAGCTGCGGCGGCATAGTGGGCAGGCAGCGAACCATCATCTTGCACATGAGTGATAGCTGTGGCCCCAGTGACTATGGACCACGGGTCACCACTTGCTGCCGGGAGCTGCCTGAGGGACACTACACTGCGTGAACAGCGAAATTGCCCCTCTCCAGCCACCGCTTGCAGCATCCCCAGGCCGAAGATGACGAAGTGGCAGTTACTGAGGTGCATGCGTTGCAGCTGTGGCCTTGTTCGTAAGTCATAGGTCGGATGCCCATAACCTGGGGACTACCTGGTTATGAATTAGTTTATTTTGTTAATACTATGTTATATTTTGTTAATATAGTTTTATTTTGTAAAGAAATATGACAATTTGCCAAACTAATCTACTGTATATCATTTTTAAAGTAGCTGTTCTTTATCTGTCTTTTCTCTTATCCATCACCGCCTCAGTTACAGCCCCTGTCAGAATCAGTTTTACTGTATTTTGTTTAAATAAAACTTCTTTCCTTGAACCCGTGACTGTGTGGTTTGGTGGTGTCTGGGGTGTAGGTGTGCCCCTTACAGGTCACAGCATCTATATACTATCAGTCTCATATACTTAATGAGCGATATGAATCCTTTCATATTGAGTGTCATTAGATAGCACTTTGTAAAATAATCTACAATAAAGCTATCTAGATACCCCTGGGCTGTGTTATCCTACTTTAGGATTTCAATTCTGTAAGAGTCTTCAGCTTCGGCTTCAGCATCTGGGCTCACATTGTCATCATCTATATACAAAATGGGCCGCATAGACGAAAACTAGTAGTAATTACAAAAGCTTTAAGAAACTCACACTATGTCTTTCATGTAAAAAAATCTAAAATGGATGTGCATCTCCAAGACAACAGAAATACTGAATGTCAGTGCCAATGGAGTGATATGTATTACTTCAAGCAATAAGACGAAAGGTTCAACCTGATGAACAGCACTGGATCAAAATTTTGTTGCATTTTCTTTATAAATTCATTTCAAAAACAGAAGCATTGCAATAGTGACTTCAGAATTGCTGGCCATGTTGCCATGGTGCTGTACTTCATCTCCGCACTTATCAAAATAAGATAAACAAACAAAATAAATTATCTTTCAAATCAAAACAGTTACATACTATAGAGTGCATATGAGGCAATCACAGTTGTATGTGAGGATGGAAAAGTTAATCCTGATAGAGGAGAGATTAAAATTGAAAACAAAAATCGCTATTACACATCACCTTGCAACTTATGAGGCCTGAAAATTAAAAAGCATGTAATATCAAAAGCAGATGTCGCTTTTCAAGATGTGTAAGATTAGTGGAGCTCTGGCTTCTTCAGTTTAAACTGAACAGAGGTCATTGACTCAATTGTGAAATGTTCTATAAATAAAAAATTCTAACTTGGTTACTTTAAAATTCAATTATGCATTTTATATTTTATTACTAGTTGAAGTTCCGGGCATTGTCTACTGTAGGTATATCTGTATGATAGGTCAAGGTAAGAAAGCAAACATCTATGTTTTTTAAACGCTGACCATTTTGCTAAAATGGCTAAAGTGCAAGTGTCCTTTCCATGATCTACAGTACCTCTCAGTTTATCTCTTTTCATGAGTCAAGAATTTGTTTCTTTATATATTGTCAGGGATACCGGGGCAACGACCCGGCCGGGACGCCTTGAGGGACCGGAAGAGTTAATGCCCACCCTGGGTCACGTGGGGGCTGCCTTCCTGGTTGCTTTGGGGGCCACGGGTAGAGGGCTTGGAAGCCCAACCCTGTAGGGACCCATGGTCACCGCCAGGGGGCGCCCCAATGCCTTGGGGACCCTGGACCTCAGCACTTCCGCCACACCAGGAAGTGCTGGGGAGAAGAAGAGAAGGGACACACGGAAAGCTTCCGGGAGAACAGCCGGCATTTCCGCCACACTGGGGCGTGTCCAGGGAGGAATGCCGGAACACACCTGGAGCTCATCCGGGATGATATAAAAGGGGCCATCTCCCTTCATTCGAAGCTGGAGTCAGGTGGAAGCAGGACAAAGCAGGAGAGAGAGTGGAGGCGGCCCAAAGAGAAAGGCATTGTGTGGCCAGGACTGTGTTTGGGGTTTGTGTGCACTTGAAACTTGTAAATAGTACTTTGTAAATAAACGTGTGGTGGTGGATTACAACATGTCTGCCTGTCTGTGTCCAGGCCGCGTTCACAATATATATATTTTTTAGTCTAATCCTTATTAGGTTAAAACTATAGCTTCTTATTTGTACTTCTGGTTTATTGTTTTTTTTTTTGCAAATAAATATTTAATCATACATTCGTAAATTGGATGGCTTATTGAAAAATTAAATCCATGGACTTCAGAAAGCATCTGCAGTAGTGTGGGCCATAAGGGGATTGGGGCTCACACACATGTATTATTACAACAGGAAGCACCAATGGCAGTATTTGATACAATCATGCTACAAAAATTATTCAAAGTTGAGTCATTCAAAATTGACCGAAAATCTATACATTTCACAGTGTTGTGTTGCCATCAAAGCCTAAAATTCTAAATGATTTATCAAAAAATAAACTTGAACAAACGTTTACCATCAAGAAACGAAAGTTACTAATGCCATTCTCAGTCATTCTCTTTCTACCATATTCTGAACAGCAACTCGGCATGTGCTAAAACATATTTCATTCTATTTCATTGTGGTGTATCTCTATCACACTCAGTAACGATGTGCAGTGTGTAAATTACTGTTGGTTTTATCAAAAAGGTAAAGTTTTCCTTTGATAAAAATGTAATGTCATCAGTTTATTTCTGAGTTATTGTCACAAGTATAAAGGGCAATGAAATGACTATTTGCACATTTCACCAACATGGAGTAGGCTACCACTATCCTTGTTCAGCAAATCTCCCCCCATTGTTTATGTGTAATATCCATCCATTCATCCATTTTCTAAACCCTCTTATAATATAACAACAGAAAATAATAGGTAGGGGTGAGTGAAACAGTGTAGTTTCCTTTTACATACAATTTTGTGAAACCGATACCAAACTTTGTTTTGCATGCAATTTTGCAAGTGCGAAACTCACTATAAAGAGTGTTTTAGAGTCTTAGAGTTTTTCTTGTTGAGTAAAATAAGGAAAATGTTTCTTCTATGGTTTGGCAACACCTTACACCACTTTTGATGTTTGTTGGTGAAATTCAACCTGGCTAAAGCACAACCCAGGCTGAGACAAAGTAACATACTGTTAAGCAAAAGCTGTAATCCAGCAAGACAATAAAATGTGATCCAAATTAGTTGAGAAGGAAATGTTGTACCAGTGGTTTTTGTTGGCTGTTATAATGGCGCACTGGTGTCTCATAATCAAGAGTAGTGAGCTGCATGTGCCTGTCCCACGTTTTTTATGGTGCAGCAGTCTATTAGCCAGCTAAAGCGACGTGAAGAAGTTGTCTGTTGTTATGGGTCTGACTTTGTCCAGAAGAGGTTCCATAAGCTTTACGACCACAGACTTGTAAAGTCTTTCTCCCGTGGGACGTCTAGGATCTTTTCCTAAATAAGCAGTGGCATTGCCCATGTACCTTTTCTACAAATCTGCCGCAATATAAAACTATGTCAAATTTGTCAGGCTTGGTTAAGGTGTATTGTAAGAAAAAACAACGGACCTTGGTTGAAAACAGTTGCTCATCAACAGTAATATGTTGCCCTGGGTTGTAACACAAAACACAGTTCTCAACAAAACGTTGCCAGATGACCAAGATCACAGCAAATCTATCGTTTTTCACACGTTCTGCACGTGTGTCTTTGTTATTAAAGAGCAGATGCCTCATGATAGTCTGATAGTGGTAAACAGGGCATTGTATCTTTGACTGCAGGTACAACAAATAGTTCTGACGAGGCGTCAACAACAGCGCCAACTGTGGTCATCGCTGCTCTTGTGAAAAGAACGGAGATAAACGCCATCAAATCGGAGTGGGAGATGCAAGTTTGTTGTACCACGTGTACATCGCTGAGTGAATAAAACTGAATAAAAAAAGAAAAAAAAACTCCAACTTTTACAAGTAGCAAAAATGTAACTGTAACTATAACTGGGTTTTACAGAGTCACATCAAATGTATTTTTTATTATATAATAGTAATAATAATAGCACATTTCTACTCAAAACATTAATTGCAGGGAGGACCTGGAATTGAACTTGCAGCCTCTTAATTATGAGACAACAGTTCTTAACTCTACACCAACCATGCTTACTTTGTGTAGATTGATATTTGGGCTTCGGTTTTTATACATTGACAGCAACATGTAAATTGAATAATTTATTTTTCTTTGGTCATACATTTAAATAAAAGTACACTTTTTGTTATACCTTTTGTGAAAGTGTTTATTTGATATTTGGAATTCAGTCTTCACACATTATACACGTCACATCAGCACTTTGTCATATTACCATAACACAAAGTTTCTGGTTTAGTTATGTGTTCAAAATTTCTTACCTCACATTCCCTGTCATCATGCATTTGCACAAATTGTTGAGGACAGGGAATACATAAGATATGTATGTATTCCAAATAATGATATATTATTTACCCCATACCCAGATTAACTGACATCAGCTCTGAGAATTTTGCATCTGACTTGACTTTAGCTACCTCAGTGAGAGATGGTATAGCAGGCTGCTTGTGCTGATCAACACATTTGCAAAACAAAAATGCTGATGAGGGAGTGTGAGGGAACTTATGGTGGCCTGGCATTATGAATAGTTTTGTAGGTTTCAGGGATTCTAGTGTTAAACTCCCTTGCTGTAGGATTTGCTCTTTAGATCCTGGACTTTGTTTTGGTTGCCCTTTGGTTTGACTTCCAGGCATAATCTTTTTTGCTTCCTTTATTTTCTTTTGCTATATTTTAGTAAGTAAAGTCATTTAAACGTCTAGGAAAAATGTTTCGTTAAATGGGCCATAAGTTTTATGATTCCCCTCCCCCTTTCAGAATTTTTGTCATTTAAAAGCTTTAACCTCTTAAAGTTGGGCTTTTGCGGGCCTAAAACCTGATTCTAAATTCTGGGATGTCTTTGCTCTTGATTGTAGGCCTCTGTGGAGCTTTGAGGTCTACTTCTGGAGTTTAAACTTTGTTTTTCATGAGGTAGACAAATCATCAGAAAAGCATTTGTGTGCGCTTTGGCAAATTTTCTGACAAAGATATTGTCCTTCATTGTGACTGCAGCATTAACCAAGGCTATTCTTGCAGCAGACAATGTGGTTGAAGTCGAGATGGGTAGTAGCCCCACGTTCAGAATACTTAAATACATTAATGGAAATGAGAGTTAATAGGTATGGTTCCCTAGGGTGCATCATCAGGAAGGAATAGGAGAGTGACAGTGTATAATAAAAGCAAATAATTCCATAAAGAAATTGTGTAGTATATTTAGGTTAAATGTACTAGCCACTTGATCCATTTTATTTATTTCTGAGAGCAGATCCCTCTTTCCTACATAATGCTTATGCAAAGAAATAAGAAAAGATGTGGAAATGGACTTAAAATCACTGCCTATTTTATCGGTATATTGTTGAGAACTGTTAAACCTGGGGACAGAGAGCACTGTATTGACGTGATTAGGCACTTACCTCCACTTTTTATCAGCAGTCCCAGGAATAACTGACAGCATGGTTTAGTTATAAATTTCAGAGTAAGATGTCAAGTCAATCTGTACACCTTTTTCCTTCATTGTAGTTTGCTTGATTGATAATATTTTTTGATTCCTTTTTTCTTAGCTAACTGCTAGTTTTCAAGGAAGTGTAAATAGCAAAAGAGGCAAAAATGGAACAACTAATCTCAACCCATTAGAGCCAATGTATGTTGACTATAAAGCAGCTATGTCTATACCAGGGGTGCCCACACTTTTTCGTCTTGCGAGCTACTTCTAAAATGACTAGGTTGAAATGATGTACCTACATTAAAAATGATATATATATATATATATATATATATATATATATATATTGTCAGGGATGCCAGGGGCAACGACCCGGCCGGGACGCCATGAGGGACCGGATGTGGGTCTGCACTCAACCTGGATCACGTGGGGGCCGCCTTCCTGGTTGCTTTGGGAGCCACGGGTTGAAGGCATGGAAGCCCCACCCTGTAGGGGCCCGTAGTCAACGCCAGGAGGCGCCCCAATGCCTTGGGGACCTGTGACCTCATCACTTCCGCCACACCAGGAAGTGCTGGAGGGAAGATTTATAAGGACACCCGGAGAGCTGCCGAGAGAACAGCCGGCACTTCCGCCACGCTGGGGTGTGGCCAAGAGGGGAATGCCGGGAATCACCTGGAGCTCATCCGGGAGACTAAAAAAGGGGCCATCTTCCTTCATTCAGGGCTGGAGTCGGGTGGAAGAAGGACGAGGCAGGAGCAGATTGTGGAGGTGGCCCGAAGAAAAGACATTGAGTGGCCAGGGCTGTGTGTTTGGGGTTTTTGCACTTTATTCTGTGTCTGAGTGACACCTCATAATTGTATATAGTGTATTTAATAAATACGTGTGGTGGTGAATAACAACATGTCCGCCTGTCTGTGTCTGAGTCGGCTCCACATCTGGCGTAGCTGGCAGGATGCTCCGCCTGTTTCAAGGCAGGGACCTGAAAAACAAAATCTTGTTGTGGACGGCCCGACGCAGCAGGGGACCCCACCCACGTGCCGCGGGTGCTGCGTGCACACAGCCCCCCGTGGGGTAAAGGAACCCCACGGACCGCCAGGGATCTGCGAGAAGGCTGTTTTTCCCAGATGCGGGCGGGCAGCATAGATGACAAGGTGACAGCGGTCTCCACCATGCACGCCATGGCCGGAGGCACCCGGGACAGCATGGCATCAAGAGAGGCCACGCCAAGGATGTTTCCTCGGTTGGACGAGTCCGGGGAGGTGAGTTCCCTGCCTATCGGTAGCCGGCCCGCAGGGGCCGGGCGTGTTTTTTCTTTCACAGGCAGGGACTTCCCGGATCCGCGTCAGTGGCAGGCGCATGCCGGTCTGCAGGGCTCTGGCAGCATGCCGGCAGCCGCGAGGGCTGCGGAGGAAGAGACGCCGCAGAAGGGGAGGCAAGATGGCCGCGGACCAGAAGTCCCTCCCCCTGACAGGCACGCGATTGGATGGTGTGTCTTGTGTGCCCGCCAATGACTGCAGAGAGGCGGGACCAAGGAATGTCCATCACGTGAAGGGGGGAGACCCGATTGGGCCAGAGGAGGAGGCCCACAGGAAGCTGCTGGCATTGGAGGCTGACAGACAGGTAGGCTCCACGTCGATTAGCTTCCTGTCTTTGCCGGCTGCTGTGGCGGAGCTGGAGGCGTGCCTTCAGCCCACGGAGCAGCGTTTATTCCAGGTGCTACGTGCCCACTGGGCAGAGATGCAGGTACTGGAGAAGGAGGCAGTCGAGTCCATAGAGGAGCTACGATTAGCGATCCGACGGCGCAGCGCTGGATTCTCCAGCCAGAGCGGCACGGCGGGGAAGGTAGGTTTCGCCGTCCCCGTACAGCATGAGGGAGGGTCTGCTGATCATGGCTGTGATTCTAAAGATCAGCTTCAAGTAAGCAGCCCTCCGACAGTAGGTGCGGCGCAGCGGGCTGTACGTGCGGCGAGGGGGTATTCTGTGAGGATGCTGAATGGACACAGGCTGCTAAGTACCCGGGTCCTAGCGCCCTCCGCCCCGAGTCGGCCGCGGTCTCGCGCCGCACTGTAGGGACGCAGATGGGAAAGAGGCTCTTTCCTGTAATAAGGAGTCTCAAACCGTCAGGGCGTCCCAGAGTGACGGGAGGAATGGCAGGCTTAATGCCGGTTCCTCCGATATGATGGGACGTGTTGCTGGGTGCACACGTCTGGGTGCTGGCCACCTTCTGCGGGGGCAGAGGGAGTCCCTGAGGCCAGCGGAGAGGAAGAGATTGCAGGCGGTGCTGGCGGTTCCACCACCAGGAGGGACATGGAACCCGCGGAGAGGGTGCCGAACAGGCAAGTGCCGGGGTGCTGAATGGAGGGGGGAACGTTGCCAGTTGGTGGCACAGGAAGGGTGCCCAGGCAACGGTTGTGCCCCTGTGTTTCTCTCTATTGCAGGGACGGACCCCGGACGAGCAGTAGGACCCCCTTCGTTGGGGACCTGCCCTCAGATGTCGGACCGCCTGTTGAGGGATTTCTCCGCTGGTGTGCGGGTGCCACCACGGCTGGAGGAGGCTGCAAGGGAGTGAGTGACTCAGAACAAAGGGGCACGGAGGCCTCGGAGGGGGGGTAACAAACGAGGGGGCCCCGGGGTGCCGGTAAGAGGGGGGAGCGCAACTTGTGCGAGGCACAGGAGGGCACCAAGGGCTGGTGCTCAGGTTGCGTCTCCGCCCCTATCCCTGTTTGGAGAACAGGACCGGACCCCAGCTGTCCTGGAGTAGGACCTGCTTCGGGGGTGTGCTGCCCTCGCGGGACATGTCGCTCTTCCCGAGTGGTCTTCGCTGGCTGTGGGGCAATGTCAGGGACTCCAGGGGCAACAACCCGGCCGGGACGCCATGAGGGACCGGATGTGGGTCTGCGCTCACCCTGGATCACGTGGGGGCTGCCTTCCTGGTTGCTTTGGGGGCCACGGGCTGAGGGCATGGAAGCCCCACCCTGTAGGGGCCCGTGGTCACCGCCAGGAGGCGCCCCAATGCCTTGGGGACCTGTGACCTCATCACTTCCGCCACACCAGGAAGTGCTGGAGGGAAGATTTATAAGGACACCCGGAGAGCTGCCGAGAGAACAGCCGGCACTTCCGCCACGCTGGGGTGTGGCCAAGAGGGGAATGCCGGGAATCACCTGGAGCTCATCCGGGAGACTATAAAAGGGGCCATCTTCCTTCATTCAGGGATGGAGTCGGGTGGAAGAAGGACGAGGCAGGAGCAGATTGTGGAGGTGGCCCGAAGAAAAGGCATTGAGTGGCCAGGACTGTGTGTTTGGGGTTTGTGCACTTTATTCTGTGTCTGAGTGACCTCATAATTGTATATAGTGTATTTAATAAATACTTGTGGTGGTGAAAAACAACATGTCCGATTGTTTGTGTCCGGGTTGGCTCCACAATATATATATATATATATATATATATATATATATATATATATATATATATATATATATTGTAAAAGAAAGACACACAAGTCGTCAAGGTTTGGGGTTTCTGGCCCCGTATACTGTAAGAAATATGCAAAAAATATTAATTTTGTCAGTGGAGTATAGACTTCCATATACAACAGCAGACAGTCAAAATGGCAGAGTGGGAAAGATTTATGGTGAGGGACTGGAAGTAGAGAGAGAGGGGTGCTGGGAAGGAACCGAGATGGATGCTGGGAGCGTTGATGTCATCAGGGATCGACAGAGGGAAGGTGGAAGTGGCAATGCGTGGTCAGGGAGTCATGGTAGATTCATGGCGGTGGTGCGTCTTTCTTTCTGCAGAAATAAAGAGAGAGAGGTTAGTACCCCACCATTCCCTTCTGGCATGCGACTTCACACTACAGTTTGGGTCCATACGCGGTCCCCTAATCGCACGTGCGTGACATGAGAGGTCGTGAACCCGGGAGAGAGCATCGGCATTGGCCTGAAGGTTGCCCCGACGATAAGTAACGGTAAACTTGTAGGGCTGCAGGTCCAAAAACCACCTGGTGACTCAGGGGTTCGACTCTTTATGCAGTGCCATCCATTGCAGAGCAGCATGGTCAGTTATCAGAGTGAACTTGCGACCCAGCAGATAGTACCTCAGATGAGTCACCACCCACTTAATGGCCAAGGCTTCCCTCTCCACTGCCACATACCTGGTCTCCCGGTCCAACAGCTTCTGGCTCAGGTAGATCACGGGGTGCTCGACACCATCGATGCTTTGGATCAGCATGGCGCCTAGGCCTGTGTCCGAAGCAACGGTCTGGAGAAGAAAGGTCAGAGAAAAGTCAGGGGTTTTTAATATTGGTGCTGAGGTCAGGGCCTTCTTTAGGTCACTGAATGCTTGTTCCGTTTTTTCGTCCCATACCACATATAAAGGAGCCCGTTTCTTTGTTAGATTAGTCAAGGGTGCTGCTCTTTCAGAGAAACAGGGCATGAACCGGCGGTAATACCCCGCTAACCCCAAGAAGGCCTGCACCTGTCTCTTGGTATTCGGACGGGGCCATTCAAGGATGTCTTTCACTTTGGAACATTGTGGTTTTACCTGTCCCCGTCCCACTAGGTAGCCTAAATATCTGGCCTCCTTTAAGCCGAAGAAACATTTGCGGGGATTGATGCGGAGACCGGCCTTCGCCAGCGTCGCAAGGACAGCGAACACCTGCAACATATGTTCCTCCCAGGTGCTGGAATAAATGATCACGTCATCTAGGTAGATGGCACAATAGGACTGGTGGGGCCTAAGCACTCTGTCTACCAGATGTTGGAAGGTCGCTGGTGCGACGTGCAGTCCAAATGGAAGGACCTTATATTGCCAATGTCCACTAGGGGTACTAAAGGCAGTTTTCTCTTTTGCGGATGCCGTTAAGGGAATTTGCCAGTACCCTTTGGCCATGTCAAGAGTAGTGAGATACTGAGCCATACCCAATCGTTCAATGAGGTCATCCACCCTGGGCATAGGGTATGCATCAAATTTGGAGATCTGGTTAAGACGTCTAAAGTCATTGCAGAATCTCCAGGAGCCGTCTGGCTTGGAAACAAGGACGATGGAACTGGACCAAGGACTGCGACTCTCCTCAATAATGTCCATGTCCAACATCTGCTGGATTTCCAGTTCTACCCCGCGTTTTTTCTCTGGGAGGCGATAGGGTCGCTCCCTGACTACTGCCCCGGGCTCGGTGATGATATCGTGCTCAATCAGTGAAGTACGGCCAGGTGACTCGCTCACCACTTTGGGGACGGCCAGGATCGCTTGCTCCAGCCGCTGATGGGACGTCAAGTCAGGACCGAGGTTAAGGGCTGACTTGCCTGCGAAAAGGGAGAGGGCTCTACCGGAGTTCGGGGGGTCTTCCTGGTGTCTTCATGGCTTTAACAAGTTCACATGGTACACCCTCTCGCTTTGTCGACGATTTGACTGTCTCACCAAATAATTGACGAGCCGTTTTCTTTCCTTAACCTCATTAGGGCCCTGTCAATGGGCTAGTAATTTGGAATGGGAGGAGGAAACGAGCGCCATCACCCAATCCCCAGGGGGGAATTCCCTGAGTGCCGAGTTCCGATTATAACATCTTGCTTGCACGGCTTGAGCACGAATCATGTGATCTTTTAAAACAGGTCTAATTTTATTCAGTCTTTCGGGCAGTTGTGTGACATACTCTAACACATTAGTGGAGGGAAGAGTCTCGGCTTCCCATCCTTCTTTTACTATGTACAAAAGTAGCCGGGGTTGGTGTCCTATACAGAAGCTCAAACGGGGAGAAACCCGTGGAGGCTTGAGGCAATTCCCGGTAAACAAAAAGCACAAGAGGCAAAAGCTGGTCCCAGTTCCTACCGTCCGCGCTGACTACTTTGTGCAGCATGTGTTTCGGCGTCTGGTTGAAACGTTCTACCAACCTGTCGGTTTGCGGGTGGTAGACAGATGTTTTAAGATGCTTAATACGGAGTAACTTGGCCACCTTCCTGAACATATCCGATGTGAAGGGAGTACCTTGGTCTGTGAGGACTTCTTTAGGTATTCCCATTCTGGAAAAAAAATTGACCAATTCCTGTGCAATAGTTTTTGTGTTAGCAGAGCGCAACAGAACCGCCTCTGGGTACCGATTCGCATAATCGACCATGAGCAATATATACTTATGGCCACGGTTCGAGGGGTCCAGGGGTCCAACAAGATCTATCCCGATCCTTTCAAAGGGAATATCAACTAGAGGGATTGGAACTAGAGGAGCACGGTCCCTCCTAGGTATCTGACGTATCTGACATTTCAGGCAGGACTGACAGAAGCGTCAGACCTCCTCGTTTATTCTGGGCCAATAGAAGCGGAGCTTTATCCTCTCTAGAGTTTTTTCGGCCCCAAGATGGGCGCCTAGGAGGTGGGCATGAGCTAGTTTGCAAACCTCCCGCCGAAAGGTCCGGGGCACTAGCAAAAACTTCCGTACCTAGCCCTCGTAATTTGCGATTTGATACAACAGATCGTTCTCCATAACAAAGTAGAGCTCTGGTGGCAGGAGACTGTCTGCCGTCCGGCTATCAACGGAAACAATAGCAAACTTCAGGGAATCATCATTCCACTATTCCCTTTTAAATGAGGCTGGTGTATACCAAAATTGGTGATCCATGTTGTCTAAAGGATCGGGGAAGTAATTGTTTCTTCAGCTTGGGCCCTCACCTGGTGGCATTTCCGGGTCAGGGTCCATCACTTGAGTATCTTCCCTCCGGCGGTCTACGTCATCATTGTGTGCCGGTAAGGATGGCGTGGGAGCCGCGGGGTAGGCGCCCAGTCCACCCATAACAAGACCTAACTTGGCTATAGGAGTGGTTTTTATTCTACCGCTATTGATCTGTGACCAGTTGTGTCCCAAACTTACCAGAAAGGGGGGTTCGGGTATCACAGCGACCGACAACCGATTTAAGTCCCCCTTCCAGGAAAGATAACATTTCACGGACCTATATGATCTGGTCTTCCCGTGCATGCAAGTAACCTTCATGTGTTGGCTTAACCACTGTTGCGGTAGAATGTAACGGCAAGCTACAATGGTTATATTGCTGCCGGTATCAAATAAGGCAACTACCGAATGGCCATTTACCAACACCACTCCTTTATTCGGGATCGCCAAGAGATTTGACAGAGCACAGTACCTCTCACCGGTGGCCCAACTGTAGTCCATTGGCTCCACGTTTAGGGGACAGGCTGGTAAAAGGTATCCGACCTCACAACAATTGAAACAGCGAGGCGAGGCTGACTTTTCTCTGGGCTTCACCAAAGCTTCCGCAGCGTGGCGGGTGGGCTCGGGGGTGACGGCACGTCCCTGTTGAGCTCCGTGAGTTGACCTCTCCGGCGAGATAACCAGACATGGCGTTGACTAAGCCCTCACACGCCACCTGTTTGACCACTCTGCGTGCTTGGGGACCCTCTGGCCTTAGCCAGCGGCCCATTTTGCACCAGAGGTCAAAAGCTTGAGCTTAGGCAGGGCAATCAGGGTCGAACTTCAAATTAAACCATTCACTTGCTTGCTGGTCCGACGTAATGCCGTAGCGGCTTAGAATCTCCGCTGTTAGGAGGTCATATCTCGCGGCCTCCTCCTCGGGGCTGCTTGGGGCCTTTCAGATAAGGTGCCAATATGGATGCCCACTCCACCCGCTGCCACTGAATCCGAGTGGATGTCCTTTCAAAGATGCCCAGATAAGACTCGATGTCGTCCGCCTCCGAGAGCGGAACGATCGGAAGAGGCGGAGGTCGGGGTGGCTCTGGTCTTAACGTTTATGCCGTAGCCAGACGAGCTTTGGTCTCCTCCAACTTGCGCTTCGTCGCGGCTTGTTCATGCTGCAGGTTCTGGATCTGAGCTGCCATCCCTGTCAGTATGGTGTTGAGGTCCTGTCCTTCTGACATAACGGACGTTTTGTATCCTGCCGACTATGCCACTGTAAAAGAAAGACACACAAGTCGTCAAGGTTTGGGGTTTCCGGCCCCGTATACTGTAAGAAATATGCAAAAAATATTAATTTCGTCAGTGGAGTATAGACTTCCATATACAACAGCAGACAGTCAAAATGGAGGAGTGGGGAAGATTTATGGTGAGGGACCGGAAGTAGAGAGAGAGGGGTGCTGGGAAGGAACCGAGATGGATGCTGGGAGCGTTGACGTCATCAGGGATTGACAGAGGGAAGGCGGAAGTGGCAATGCGTGGTCAGGTAGTCGTGGCAGATTCATGGCGGCGGTGCGCTTTTCTTTCTGCAGAAATAAAGAGAGGTTAGTACTCCACCATTCCCTTCTGGCATGCAACTTCATGCTACAGTTTGGGTCCATACGCAGTCCCTTATCGCGCGTGACTATATATATATATATATATATATATATATATATATATATATATATATATATATATATATATCTATAATAATAAAAGGCAAAGCCCTCACTCACTCACTCACTCACTCATCACTAATTCTCCAACTTCCCATGTAGGTAGAAAGCTGAAATTTGGCAGGCTTATTCCTTACAGCATACTTACTTTTCATTTCAAAATTCTACACGTAACGGTCATAACGGTCGATAACGGTCAACAACGTCTGCCATGTTGAACTTTCTTATTTATGGCCCCATCTTCACGAAATTTGGTAGGCGGTTTCCTGCGCTAACCGAAACTGCTCTACTTACTTATTTCGATGGTATGACGCCACTGTCGGCTGCCATATTGAACTTTCCAACGTCACCAATTTTCAAACTTCCCGTGTAGGTAGAAGGCTGACACCATTTTCACGAAATTTGGTACGTGGCTTCCCTGAGCTAACCGAAACCAATGTACATACTTATTTTGGTGGTATGACACCACTGTCAGCCGCCATATTGAACTTTCCAACATCACTAATTCTCCAACTTCCCGTGTAGGTACAAGGCTGAAATTTGGCAGGCTCATTCCTTACAGCTTACTTATAAAAGTTTAGCAGGTTTCATTTCGAAATTCTATGCGTAATGGTCATAACGGTCAACAACGTACGCCATGTTGAACTTTCTTATTTATGGCCCCATCTTCTCGAAATGTGGTAGGCGGCTTCCCTGAGCTAACCGAAACCAATGTACGTACTTATTTCGGTGGTATGATGCCACTGTCGGCTGCCATATTGAACTTTTCAACAGTCTTTGTTACTTATGGGCCCATCTTCAAGAAATTTGGTACACGGGTTCCAAACGCTAACTGAATCCTACGTACGTACATTTATATGTCCATAGCCTGCAGCTCGGTCACTGTGTGGCGTTGGGTCCCCCATCCCAATGCCTCCCACGTTGTTGGCTCCCTGCCTATATAAGACCGTCCGTCGCTCCGGTTTCTACATTCCCTTCCTTGCTTCGCCACGGGATTCACGTCTCCCTACTGATAACTACAGCCTTTTTGTTTAATCCACGGCTTCTCCGCTGTTTTATTGTTTGTTTATTACAATTATAGTTATTGTGTAGGTATTTTACACTTACTTTACATTGCTCAGGTACCCATTTCCTTTATCATTCCAACCCCCTTTACCATGTCTATCGAGATGATCATATTGCACGGCCATATCAGGCTCACTCTTGATATCCGGAGGAACATTGTGTCTTATGTATTGAATGACTGGGACAGGTTCAAGATGTGGACTGATGACTGTACAGGAGATAATTATACTACACAGGAGCACTATAAGAATGAAATGCTTAAGCCCTTCACCTATGGTTCTGCATGTGAGTTGATGGCTGCCACTGAATTGTTTGGTTGTTGCTTTCAAGTGTACCGAATTGATGTTTATGAATGTTTAAACTCTCAAAAGCTGGATGTGATTTTATCGATGAAACCGGTTGTGTGCTTACAACGCTTGACAGATGCCAAATGTCACTTAAACACAACAAATCCTGCAAATACTGTCGTAATTGAAACAAACCATGAAACTCAAACCGATTATGACAACAGCAAACCGAGCTGTGAGATTCGAGACAAGATTACTGTTCACATGGCCAACTGTACATTGCATCCTTAAGAGTAAGCTCAGCGCACAGCTTGGTCATGTTACAACCGGAGGGCCGAACTGACAACATGGTATACAAAGAGACCCTTAACAAATAATTATTGGCATATTTTCCCTCAGTTTAAAAAGGTTTACTTTTCTTCTTAATGAAATTTTTAATGCAGTACTTCGCCGCTGCGAAGCGCGGGTATTTTGCTAGTATACTAATAAAAGGCAAAGCCCTCACTGACTCATCACTAATTCTCCAACTTCCCGTGTAGGTAGAAGGCTGAAATTTTGCAGGCTTATTCCTTACAGCTTACTTACAAAAGTTAAGCAGGTTTCATTTCGAAATTCTACGTAGCGGTCATAGCGATTAGACAACGTCCGCCATGTTGAACTTTCTTATTTATGGCCCCATCTTCACGAAATTTGGTAGGTGGCTTCCCTGCGCTAACCAAAACCGATGTAAGTACTTAGTTCGGTGGTATGACGCCACTGTCGGCCGCCATATTGGATTTTCCAAACGTCACTAATTCTCCAACTTCCCGTGTAGGTAGAAGGCTGAAATTTGGCAGGCTCATTCCTTACAGCTTACTTACAAAAGTTAAGCAGGTTTCATTTCGAAATTCTACGTAGCGGTCATAACGGTCGACAACGTCCGCCATGTTGAACTTTCTTATTTATGGCCCCATCTTCACGAAATTTGGTAGGTGGCTTCCCTGCGCTAACCAAAACCGATGTACGCACTAATTTCGGTGGTATGACGCCACTGTCGGCCGCCATATTGAATTTTCCAAACGTCACTAATTCTCCAACTTCCCGTGTAGGTAGAAGGCTGAAATTTGGCAGGCTCATTCCTTACAGCTTACTTACAAAAGTTAAGCAAGTTTCATTTCAAAATTCTACGCATAACGGTCAACAACGTCGCCATGTTGAACTTTCTTATTCATGGCCCCATCTTCACAAAATTTGGTAGGGGGCTTCCCTGTGCTAACCGAAACCAATGTACATACTTATTTCGGTGGTATGACATCACTGTCGACTGCTATATTGAACTTTCCAATGTCACTAATTCTCCAACTTCCCGTGTAGGTAGAAGGCTGAAATTTGGCAGGCTCATTCCTTACAGCTTACTTATAAAAGTTAAGCAGGTCTCATTTCGAAATTCTATGCATATATACAGTAGATATATATACAGTATATATAGATATATAGATATACAGATAGATAGATATAGATATATATATATATATATATATAATGTGTGTGTATGTATGTATATATATATATATATATATGACAGCAACACTCATAACAGTGAGAAAACAATTACATTGACGATCATGTTACGTTATTTTCAAGATGTTTCCTTTTCTTTTTCATTACTTCTTTAACACACTACTTCTCCGCTGCGAAGCGCGGGTATTTTGCTAGTATATATATAATACTGAGTATACTTTATACATAAAATGTATGTTGTTGTACCTTGCATAACTGAATAACCTTTATGGCACAATAACAATTCAATACATTTATGGTCACTACAGTATTTGGATTTAATAATCGTCATGTGGGAAAAGGCTGAATCACATAAATAAGTAGAGCCGAATAATGTAGTAAAGGAGCTTTTGAATTCAGCCGAGTGAAAAATGACGGCTGTCCGATTAACTGCGATTTTAGTTCCCTCTCCTTTCTCTTTCTCAGATCACTTTTTGGAAGGACGTCAGTTTTGTATTTTTTATGAACAGTTCGAAAATGCCTTTCCACATTTTCCTTCTTTGGAATAGCAATAATAGATTGACAGATCAGACAAACGCACTTTGGTTGTGACATTGTGAGAAAAAATTCCTCTTACAATTCCACACAGGGACTTAAAAAGGGACGGAGCTAGAGGAATCTTCATCTCATCTCTGCTGACACACTATTTTGTTTTTGACAGTCACATTTGAGCATATGCAGATATATGGTTCTGAAAACTGACTCGAGTAAATGTAAATTTTGCCAATAAGAAAACTACTCAAGTAGAAGTTTTAAAGTATCTGATATGAAGTGTATTTAAGTATAAAAATGAAGTAAAGTCAACATATAAATATAGTCTAAAAGTTCTTTCAAGCCTAAAGTAATTCAGGAGTGTGAGTTTTATTATAATCACTAAAATGTGAGCCAAGTTACTACAATTTGAAGCAGTGTAATTCATTTACTGTGGACATCTTAATGATTGTATCTTAATTCACTTGGCATGATGCTAACAGGAAAGGCATCGCTAAGGTTTCTTTGTGGTGGCGGCCTGTGCCACCACCATCTACTCAAAGCATCATGATGTTCCCACATTGATGGACTAAAAGCCAGAGGTCTGCATGACCATCATCATCAAGTCCTTCCGTGAGAACCTTAAATCCAAAGAGGACTGTTTCATTTATGTGAGGTAGAATGCCCAGAGGGGACTGGGCGGTCTCACTGTCTGGAATCCCTGCAGATTTCATTTTTTTTTTCTCCAACCGTCTTAAGTTTTTTTTTTTTCTGTCCTCCCTAGCCATCGGACTTTACTCTTATTCTATGTTAATTAATGTTGACTTATTTTAATTTCTTACTATGTCTTTTATTTTTCTATTCTTCATTATGTAACGCACTTTGAGCTACATTTTTTGTATGAAAATGTGCTGTATAAATAAATGTTGTTGTTGTTGTTGTGCTTTAAGAAGCTAATCCATTACTGAAAATCGCTTTGTAAAGAGAATTTTCATAACTTAGTTACACATCACTTGAGCAGAAACATTTGTAAACATTCTCTGGTCAAATAAATGGACCCAATTTGTGTCATAATAAGACTGAACTGCATGAAAATTAACAGAATTGGTTTACAAATATGATTAGTTATCAAAAAAAACCCTATAATGTTTAATAAAGTGCTTTGCCTAGACTCAATTACTTCTAGTTTCACAATCAAAGGAATGCCCTTTTTGTTTTTTCTTGGGCTTTTCCAAATGTTTCATGATTTTTTTCAGACCTGTGATGCCCAGGATACTATGGGAAGGGATATGAGCAATACCTATAACAAGGTGAGTGATCCACAGCACGTGAGCACACAAGCCCACCTCACTGCAGACGGGAAAGCAAGAACCACTACAACATTAGCCCTGGAAATAACTGAGACTTGAGATTATAAGTCACCAACATTTTGCCATGCTGTCAATCATCGAGACCCATTACACCTTACTGTGGTGAGGTGCACTTGCGGTTCTTTTTAAAGCAGGGTAAGACTTTATTTTTGATGACTCACTGAGTAAAGAGTTTTGAGTATTTACGCAACCTGTTGGTTTTCTGGTTTAATATTGCAGTATCAAATGTGTCTAGCAAAATATAAAGTAGCATTTGCATCCAAAAGTGTACTAATATAAAAGTGAAAGTAGGCAGAACATTTTATATTCAGACAAAATAAAGACATTGTCCAAACATTGTCATGTAAAATAACATAGTATTTCTACTTCTTTACTACAGAACACTGTTTTTAAACAATATGGGAGTGTGTTGGTAATGGTGCTAGTGTGAAAATTCTTCCAGGGTGAAACACTGTTAATAATGTTGCTCATGGTATCTAATATGGCCTCCAAGACACAAAAAAAACCTGTAAATGCTCATGGACATGCAAACACAACAGCAGTGTACTTATTTTTAGCCACTTGGTAGAGGTTTAGAATACCTTACCCTCTGAAAGCCATTTCTCCCACTGTCTCCTTTCTTCTGTTGTTTTTAATTATTTTTCCTTATTTATTGCTGGCCGTACGGTTTAACTGCACCTTTTCTCTTGCACCACATGGATCTTGCTGCATACTCCATTTTACTAAGAGTTTTTTGCTGTACGGAGCCAGGAGAAATTTGGCTGACACAAAGCAGTAGACTGCCATGCCCACTCATATTGATCTCAAATGGATAACCATTTCTCTTTTAACAATTTTTTGCATTAGGGATGTACATTCTTCCTAATTAGGACATTCATGTATCCCTAAGGGTTAACAAACATAATATTTGACTAACAGTAAAAATACTCCTTTAGACTTTACCTGACAGGGGACACCACCAAAAACTCTTTTTTTAAAAAAGATACCCAGAAAAAATTTTTTTTCAGTCTGCCAGACGTGAATACTGGAATACTAAGTTAACTTAAAAACTCATTCCTAATAGACTTTTTACACTTTTATTAGTATAACTTACTCACAACAATTAGCATTTCAATAAAATTACAAAAATGGTAACCTTTTATTTCCATTTTGTCTTAATACTGTGCAGGATCTGTAAATAAAATGCCCGATTCTTATTATCCCATGTTGCAATTTAACCCACGACAAGGTAAAATAAGTAAGAGATCAAACACACTTGACTAAGTATATTGTGTTATATATTCAAACTGTGGCAGTGAAAGTCAAGTATCCCTGTGAACCGGTGTCTCAAAATAGCCGCTTGAAGTTTCATTTTTGTTATTTCTTCCTAGTGCTCGTCTGCACTCTTGGGCCAGATTTTCTGAGAGGGGACTTCATACTCTGGCTTAGTATAGCCCCTTAGTTCACACAGCTGAGGGGCAGCATGTCTCTTGGTGACATTGTTGTGATCAGTCCAGATAGGTCTTAATACTGGAAATGAATTGGATCTTCTCCATCGTTGCTGACATTTGCTAGAGGAGTTCTGCTGTTGGGCTAAGAGGTTTTACAGGATGCTTTAGTCTAACATGATTAAGCATTACAACAACAACAAGATTTATTTATATAGCACATTTTCATACAAACAGTAGCTCAAAGTGCTTTACATAATAAAGAATAGAAAAATAAAAGACACAATAAGAAAACAAAATAAATCAACATTAATTAACATCGAATAAGAGTAAGGTTCAATTGCCAGGGGGGACAGAAAAAACAAAAAAAAATCCAGACGGCTGGAGAAAAAATAAAATCTGTAGAGATTCCAGACCATGAGACCGCCCAGTCCCCTCTGGGCATTCTACCTAACAAAAATTTAGGGTTCTCACGGAAGGACTTGATGATGATGGTCATGTAGACTTCTGCCTTTTAATCCATCCATCATTGTTGGAGCTTCATGAAGCTTTCAGTAGGTGGAGGTGGCGCAGGCCACCACCACAAAGAAACCGGAAAAAGAAACAGAAAAGAGAGTAGGGGTTAAGCAGGTTGAATTTTTGTATGAAACTTTGATATTACAGATTTTATACATAATATTCATAAAAATACTAATAGGTCTTTCTATTTTTCACCAGAATGAAAACTGTGCCCTGCACATGTGGAAAACCTAAATGATGATTTCAGAATTTGAATGCTGGCACCCTGAAACAGTTATCTACTGTATGTGTTTGACTGTTTGTGTACAAGGCATGTAATGCAAAATGTAAAAATCAAAATAAAAGATTTTAACACTATTGAACAGAGTACTTTGAGGTTTTCTAATTCATTTTTTCCTAATGTTAGAGCTGAGCTTTACATCTTTTTTCATTAGAAAAACTATACATTTTCATTATTTTTCTTCTGAACAGACTTTGTTTAACACTTAATATAATATGTAGTGGTAAAAGCAAGCTCCAAATGATAAATTTCAGTATCAGAGCACTTAGTTGCCCTTTATTAGAAGGACTCTCGTTGTCATGGCTACATCAGATACTCAGGTGAGACATACTCAAAATAACATCAGAAAAATATTTCATTTCTTTAGAGACTTGCCAACACTTTTGTTCAGTAGTTTACAGCCACAATTATCAAACAGGCATATTTGGAGTTTATTTTTATTTGTCTACATTAAATAGCATCTGCAATAAACTGTCAATGCATCCAGGGTTGGTTCCTGCTTTGTATTGAATGCCACCAGGTTAAGCACCATCTCCCCACAACCATAAATTGGATATGTAAGTTCGTTCATCCCCTTGAAGGTTTTCACATTTTATTATTATACAACATTCAATCAATGGATTGACTTAGGCTTTTTTGACATTGATCAATAAAAAAGACTTTAATGCTGAAGTGAAAACAGATCTCTGCAAAGAGCTCATATTGAATTACATATGTAAAACAAAAAATGATTTAGCCATTTAATATGACACTTCTAACTGGTGCAAAAAATTGGCCTCAGAAACCACAGAATTAGTTCAATGGAGATCACCTACAAGAACTCAGAAGGAATTACAAAGTGCCGTGCATGAGATTGAAGGGACTGTGCAGGTAAGAACTGTTGTCCAGGTGCTTTATCAGGCTCAGCTTTAAGGGAGAGTGGCAAAGAGAAATAATGCACATCTCTATTAGAGTTTGCTGGAAGGAACACAGGAAACTCTGAAGTCAACCAGAGGAAGGTTCCATAGTCGGATAAGACCACATTTGAGTTTTTTGTTCACCAGATTAACAACATAGTTTGTATAAGCCAAACACTGCACATTATCAAAAACTTATCATCCCTACCTACAATGAAGCATGGTGATGGCAGCATCATGCTCTAGGGGTGCTTCTCTGCATCAGGCTCCAGAAAGCATTTTGAGGACAAAGCGTAAAATGAAACCAGAAAAAATTGGGGAAACCCTTGAGGAAAATCTGATGTAATTTGGTGGAAACCTGCACCTTGGAAGATGATTTGTTTTCCAACAAGACAACTTCAAGCATAAAGGCCAAGCTTCACAGGAATGGGTGATAAACAACCACATTAATGTCATTGAGTGCCGAGTTCAGATCACAATTCAAATGAGAATATGCGGTTGGGCTTGAAAAAGGCTGTTCACTTATGATTCTCATGCAGCCTGACAGAACTTGGGCAGGTTTAGCAAAGTAAAATGGTGAAAGAGTGCAGTGTCCAGGGGCCTCATGTATAAGGCTGTGCATAGAATTCGAACTATAACATGACTTAAGCACAAAAGCTGAAATGTGCTTACGCACAGAAAAATCCAGATGCAGAAATCTGTGTGTACTCCAACTTCCATGTTCTTCCGCTACATAAATCCCGGTCAGCGTGAAAAGTAACACACGTGCACGCGCCTGCTGTCCCGCCCCAATTCCTCCCAGAATTACGCCTCTTTGAATATGCAAATCAATATAAATAGCCCTTAAGCTCAGCGTTCTGTGAAAAGACAATGGGAAAAGCACTGGGGAAAATATAAGAATTTACTGTACTGTACTGTACTGGAGGCAAAGGAAAAACATACTATTTGTTGATTTAAACAGAGGTATAATCAACAAAAGGAAGTTGTTCGAATGACATAGCGTGTCGGAGAAAATTGAAAGTTCAAGTTCACAAAGTCGCATAGTACCAAAATAAAAAAGAAGTCACATATCAAAGTTGCCGTGAAAAGGCGAGCTGTAGCCCATCATCTGAGTGTCATATGAAAGCTTATTAGGGTACAGAGAAAAGAAAGGCACACAGTGGGGAAAAAAGCACAAAATGTCAACTTTAATCTCAAAATTTCCACTTTAATCAAGTAGTTTATTTTGTCATTAAAGTATAACATCATAAACTTCATCTTAAAATCATTTAATTTACTACTTTCTCAAATCCCATCATAACTAAAGTAGCAAGTTAAATGCTTTGTTTTGTGTTTGATCTTCTATGTGCTCTATGTGTGTGAATCACTACGTGCTTTCGTTCTTTCTCTTTCTCCGACAGGACACAGAATCCATTACATTCGTGATATTACAGCTCTCTGAATAATTAAAGTACTGAGATGTATATGTGATATCATTTTCATGATGATTGGAATGAAAGCATGTTATTAAATATGGGAACATGATGGCGCAGTGACTGCTCATGTCTCACACAAGATGCTGCTGTGCCATGCCCGACCTTCGATGAAATAATTTATTGTAGCAGTACTGTCTCTTTCAAACGTACTAACCTCCAATTCATGTCCTTACTTTTCTTTCCCCAAATACCCAATCACCACAAAATCAGCTCTGTAATAGACGTTGAGCCACCTGTAAGCTTACAACGATTCTTCAAAACTTTTAAGGAACATTGAAATATCTTCATAGTACGTGTTTAATTATTCTATCTGTCTATCCTTCCAGTGTCGCGCCAGCCTCAGCAAATAAACAGCGCGAGGCAGGAGCAATATGTGAACTTGTCCTCACATTTTTAATTGTTAACAATACAGATTATTTAAATGAAGTTAAAGTTTTATCTGTATAATATAATCAACATATTTTGCTGCATTTCATCTTAAAAATGATATCGTCATCATATGTAAATGCACGCTTTATAATGTAGCGCAAGTTGTGCAATATTATAACTGTAGTGCAAGTTTATAGTGGGGTAATTCTACTTATAAGTACAAATAGTTCTACAAGGAGCAATTGATTGAGTGTGTTTATAGTTCTTGGGATGAAACTGTTTCTGAACTGCGAGGTACATACAGGAAAGGCTTTGAAATGTTTTGCCGTGGCTTTGGCAGCTTGGGCTTGATGCTATAATACCGATAATTCTCTTTCTGATCAGCTGCTGCTGTGATTCACACTCAGATACAGTGATATAAATACTCTGAGTGGTGCAGTGAGAGTAATATGGAAAAAGATGATCCGCTGTGGCAAACCTTAAAGGAAGCAGCTGAAAGAAGAAAAAGAAGAAGAAGAAGATGAGAGTAACAACGCTAAAGCAGTTATGGTATTTGGAATACTATGGCTATTACCTGGACCATTATATTGTTACAAGTTAATTACAATCAGATGCATTACACTAATAAACAATATGCGGTTAGTTTCACTGTATTCATAAAGCCACATCAGGAATGTGGATCTAAGAAATAAAGGGTAACCACACAGGAACAGTAGCACTGCTTTGATGCTGGGTGCCGCCAGTCTGCAAAACCGAGCGCAGAACTTGCGTACAACAGGGTATGAGGTACCCTGGAAATTTGCGTGGCTTTACGCCAAGTTTAGGTTTTATACATCGCGATTTGAACATGGAAATGTTCTTATGCAACATTTCTATGCGTATGCACAGTTTATACATGAGGCCCCAGATGTGCAAAGGTGATAAAGCTGACAAAGGTGCATGTCATAACTCATAAATAAAGAATGTTGCTATGCCTCCCAAATGAAAGCCTTCAGAGTTCTGGTTATTCGGAGCAAAAAAAAAATGTTTTATTCCGGGTGGCCATTGAAACCCATAGAAAGGTGGGCTGTAAATACTGGAAATCTATTGGATACAACCTGTAGCTTCTCTTAGATAAATGATTTCTTTTAGAATATTAGAACAGTCTAGACGAGGACCAGCCATTGAGCCCAAAAAAGCTTTTTCTAAAATAAAATTAAGTTATTCTTCTTTTTAATGTATGTGGTACTTAATTTATTAGCCACCCCTGTATATGTGTGGGATTTCTCCGGATTCTGTAGTTCCCTCTACATCTCAGGAATTTGCTAGATTACGTTGAATGATGTGGATGCGTGTGATGTACGCACCTAGAAATGAATTAACAAACCACACAGGGCTAGTTCATGTCTGGTGCTATTGGGATAGGCTCCAGCATCCTAAGTAAGTTCAAGAAGAGGATGAAAGGATAGATGGACAGACTGTTCTCCAAATGAACAATTTAAGGTTCTAGCAAAAATAATGCTGATTTTGTTTAGTTTTTTTTAACCTCAGTTTCTAACCACATGTGTTAGAAATGATTCACAACATACATTTTTAATTTTAAGACTAGTTGAATAAATACATTTTAGTTGTTTGAAACTCACATTCTCGATTATAGTAGTTACGCATTTACTTGTGTTTAATTGTTCTGCTGTCTTTGTGAAAAGAGAGAAGGTTACTGATCAAGTGTTATTGTCTTATTATTTCATACCATCGTATTCATTGATCATTTTATATTTCACTTATAAATGTAATTTTATTAGAGAATTAAATTACTCACCCTAGTTCTAGTTGATTTCTGCATTATACTCCAACCTGTGTTTCCCTGCCTCCCTACACTGGTAGTATTTTCAGAAAAGTAATAGATGGAATAGATGGATGGATGGGCCTCACTATTCATTCCACTCCACTGACAATGTGTGAATTCTCACTTGTAGCTCCTTTTAAGTGACACTGTGATTACTGGCCGTCTCAGATATTTTAACATGTTTTGATTCTGAGCTGTTTTAAAAAAAAAATACCCATGCGATGCAATACCAAAGAGAAGTGTGCTAAATATGCTTATTAATCATACTTATCTGTCATTACATTCAACCACTGGTTATATTTAAGGGTTACAGTAATTAGTGTTCAGCTGAGCATAATACCATTCTTTATGAATTACTGAAGCGTGACAAATTAGTGTTGAGATTTATAATTTTCCTATGATAATTGACACCCTGTGATGTTACATTAATTTTTTTTTTGGCCAGTGCTCCATAGGGGATTTCTAAACACGTTAATTATGCATTTACTTTAAAGTTTAAAAATGAACACCCAGTACCTTTCACAGAAATAGCAAGCAAATTATCTTTATTTGTAATGACTTCAGCATATCAAAAAGGCATCTGCATTTGTATTTATTATTTTCACTAACTTAAAAAGTCTAATTTATATATATATATTGCCACATACTCATTTTTTTTTTTATAACTAGGGGCTTCTATATACAGTTCTGAACTACCTGGAATTGCAGCAAATGTGTTATTGTTTTTAAATAGTGAGTAAATGGAACAGGTACAAATGCAAAATGAATATACAGTACAGTACCTGGACATGTGAGAATCAGTTTGTGCTCTGTATTTGAGTTATATTGTATGCTTACATGGTTTGCCAAAAATGTATGTGTTAGGTTTATTTGCGATTCCATATTTAGTCCTGTGTAAGTATGAGTGTTCATTAATTGACCCTGCACAACATCCATTCTGAAGTGCTTTCTGCCTCATGGCCAGGCTCTTGTACACTTGTTCTACAACCAGATTATGTTATGAGCATATGCAATGTGCAGAGGTGATAACAGGGACTCCAGGGGCCCCTCCAAATCACCTTTCACTAAGTCTCAGCATTGTAAAATGTGTTATATTAGAACAAAGCATAGGATTTAATAAAAACAAATCCATTATATTCATTTTGTTAAATACATTAAATAAAACACCACAATAAATACTATATACAATATAGAAAATAATAATAGAATAATAAAAAAAAATCTTAAGAAATGAAAAAGTAAATAACATAAAAATGTATGGAGCACTTGATAATAAAAAATAAATATTAATTACACATTGCAATGTTAAAAAAACTGCACATAATAATTTAAACAAAAAATGGTTTACAATGGTATTACCACAACTTTCAAAATCATTGTTTGCAGGCTTTGGCTAATGTATATGTAATTGCTGTGTCCCCGAGGTCCAAAGACCTTTAAACACTGCGTTATTAAAGTTAGACCTGGGGCCAAAACCCTCTCCTGGCATGTGGTGGATCTCAAGTAAAGAGGCAAAAGTCATAGGAACAGTTAAAACTGCTGAAGGACTACATTTTGACTTCTTAGACCCCATCTCACTGTTACCCACTCTCCCTGTAGCTGAATTGGTGCTGATTTTAGCCATGCACAGACTATAGTGTGGTCTGGGGAGACTGAAACCTAATTGGAAATAGCCAAATTGTCCAAACAAACCAAATCAAATCCATGTTTTTTCTAGACATGTAATTATTCTTCATAATTTATGAAATTGGCTAAGATTACATTTAATTTACTAAAAAACTAATGTTAATCACAAACACTGACACTCTTGCAACAAAGATTGGGGGGATTTCTGACCATGTCATTTCTGTGCTTGAAAGGGAATTCCTGTAGATTTGTCATTGGAATGAGCACCTACGTAAATGTAGGCCCTTCAGGGCCACAGGCAATGACCTGCCTTGCCTGTACTGTTGCTACACCTCTGGCTTTATGACATCCACTGCGATTTATTAGATTTTAGGATGCTGGGCCAGTAACATCACTTCAAGAGAGGCCCACCAAATCAACAATCTGATTAACACTAGAATCCTTAAAGCCTACGAAAAATCTCATAATCCCGGCCCACCTTAAATTCCTTCACGCCTCTCCATTAGCGTCTTTTGTTTTGTAAATGTGTTGATCAGCACAAGCAGCCTGCTATTCCATCCCCCCACAGCCACAGAAAGGGCAAAAAGCTCTCCTAGCTCAAGTCTTGTTTATCTGGGCATGAGGTGCCTGGAGTTGTATAGGGTAAATAATATATTGTTATTTGGAGCACATGCTTTTCATGTATGTTCCGTTTTCTCAATTTAAATATGCCCAGTGTTGATTCTTGTGTTATACCTGATGATGTTGTGGTAGGCTACAGCCCCTGTAATAAGAGAAGCAAGCTGGGTGAATTGGCATAGATGGATGTGTGTATTCCATCATTATTAAATCAACTGCATTTATTTTTAAAGTGTTTCAAACCAATGTAAGGGAAAGCACACTAAATTAAAATTCATTGAATTAAAATGACATATACTGTGTATATATACAGTAGAGTACTGATGTCCTTTAAAAAATACTCCATCCAAATAATTTTATATTACTTACCCTGCATTGTTTGTAGTGTTGATTGAGAATAACTTTTCATCTCACTTTCAGAAAATGCTCTAGTGCATCAGAGTGACACGTGTTCAAATGGGATTCAGCCTTTGAAATGAAGACCAGATTCTCCCTTTCTTTATTGGTCATCAAACTACAACTACAGTACTTCCCAGTAGTTTGTAAAGTTGCACTGGTGAGCTGACCTTCTCCTTTCCACCTGATAATATTTTCACTTGTTTTTCTTAAAGCTTTAAACATGTCTCCGGGATGATGCTCTGAAATATTGATATTGCATGAAACACCATGGTAGCCAAAGAATCAACTGTTACTGGTAGGACCATTGGATAGCTCAATCCTGTATGAATACATGTCTCTCTTAACATGAGAGCATTTTCCAGAAGTGGTTTATTTATTAATATTTTAGCCAAAAACTCATGTGCTGGTTGTTGTGACGGAATGCCTGATGTTTGGATTTTTGTGGCTCAAGTAATGTTTGATTTTTTTCATACATTGCAAGTGAATATAACGGGATATCTTTAACTGTTTACATTTTAGGCATTCGGATGGATCAGAATAAGTTGTTACTTGCTGCAAGTCTGGCTTGTCTTTCAATGACTCATGCTAAGATTTAACACATTGCAACATGGTTTGAATAGAGACAAGAGTTTTATGGCCAGGTAGGATTGTTTGCATCTCTCAGACTGACACAGGCAACCTGACTACAGATCCACATCGTATTGAAAAACTCATTAGAAACTTCAAAAGACTTTGTTGGACAGTTATCTTATCCAAGGATCTTTATCATACATCATTCTTCTCTCTTGTTAAATGAACCCTAGCCTGAAAGAGTCTATTAATTTTTTACATTTATGATTTCTCACTTAAAGATTTACCAATGTTTCTTGTCGTAGTGTGTACTGTATATAAACACAGGGAACTCTAGTTTCTGTATTACATCTTGCGTGAAGAAGTGGCCTGATTAGCCTCGAAAGCTTGCATATTGTAATCTTTTTAGTTAGCCAATAAAAGGTGTCATTTGACTTTTTACTAAAGAGCATACTTCAACTCAATGTGAGCATGGATATCACTTTTTTTAATATATAGCAAACAGCCACGGCCTTGCACAGAACAGTTCTAAACCCTCTAAGAATGTCGATAACACAGACCAACATCCACCTAATCCAAAAGAGGGAATCATATCCGTGCCTTTGGACCAAATTGAGTCGGGCGATCTGTTAGCTGGTCAGGCTTACTGTGGTGTGGTAACGGAGGGTCCTCCTGGACATGCCAGTTGCTTGACTTCAATTAGCACAGGCACCTGTTCAGCTAACCTAAATTAGTCAACAGGGGAAGGACCATGGTGGTCTTTTCTCAAAACATACCCTGAATGAAAAATTGGCCTACAGGTTCATTTTTTTTTATTGCAAATGGTATGAAGACTTTAACTAGGTTGAGTATTCTATTTCTAAGGACTGTGTCTTTTGTTTTGCTTGCTGATACTTTTTACACGTAGATGTTGTTGGGCATAGAAAGACTGCTTTAAGTCAAAATGGATATCAGAACATTCTCATTTTAAACAACCCATACTAGTGCAGGGTATACATATTTGAAGGATGGAATGAATTTATCTTTAGGAAAGAAAAGGGTTCTAAAATTTGCAGTGTTTGAGTGAAGGACATTTAAAAACTGTAACAGAATTGGGAATCTATGCAGACAGTTGTAGAGGCACTTCTCTGTACAGCATATGTCAAGCAGTTGCCCAAAGAGGGCACAAACAAAATTAACACACCACCAACAGAGGTAATTTTATCGAACTTCTACAGATTATTGGCAAGATTAACAAAACTGATGCTAAAAGGACTATGATATAATCCTAGAAATGCTAAATATACTCACCATGATGTGCAGAATGAGTTACCGTATTTACTTGTGTACCACGCACCCTCGTGTAAGATGCACACCGTTATTTTTACAAAAAAAATCGCGAAAATCTTTTGCCCCGTGTACGATGCGTGTTGTGATTGTATAGGAAGCATTTAGAGAGAGAGAGAGCGCGAGTGCGCGAGCAAGCGAGAGAGAGAGCGAGTGCGCGGGCAAGCGAACGAAAGAGATAGAGAGAGCGCGAGTGCGAGCGAGCCCAAGCAGAAGAAGTAAACATTACAGAATTACATTTCCTCGTGTATGATGCGCACCTGATTTTCTAATGCTAATTTTTGGGAAAAAATGTGCGTTTGGTACACGCATAAATACGGTAATTGAAATCATGGCAAATATGGTATGAGAGCAAATAAGTTGTGAAATAGAAGAAACTGGGCTATTCACACTAAAGAAGTGGTCTGCTATTTGCACAGTGATGCTGTATGGGACAAATTTCTGCAGATCACTTCAGGTGACGAGTTACGTGTTGCTTTTAAAAACAATCAGAAGTACTCTGAGTAAACGCAATATTGGTGGCAATGCTTGCATTGCACAGTGTTTCAACGGAGCAGCTGTTATGTCAGGCTGTCACAATGGATTAGCAGAGAAATTCATTCAGAAAAGGAACTCGACAGGCACTATATATTCACAGCCCTGCACAACATTTGAATCGTGTTTTGGTTGCTTGTATTAAAAAAACATATAACCAACATCTGAATTCTTTCAAAGAGTGCAGATTCTGTACATTTTCTTTTCTTAAACAAAAAACACCACATCACACCAACATGAGCTCCCATTGAACGAAAGAAATCCTCAGAAACTAGGTGAGCTTGTCAGTACAAGACGTCAACCAAAAAAACACTTTTTGACTCCTAAATACAAAAATCTCAAAAAATGTTGTCTTCAATCCAATGGAAGGACAATTAGGCCTGCGCTCCACCATCTTATTATAAGTGGGTCTACAGTACATGTCATATGAGCACCAAAAAGAAAACAAAATTGAGTCATATATTCCATTAAAATTCAAAATAACAATTAAAAATAAGTGCAAGTGGAGAGTTCAGAAAGGCAAATCATGACATCTGTGGATTATGGATCATGGACTTGTTTAAATAAACATTCATTTACATTGCTGTCATGTCTATTCCTTGGTAGCTTTCCCAGACCTTTGCAAATACAATACAATACAGTTTATTTTTGTATAGCCCAAAATCACACAGGAAGTGCCGCAATGGGCTTTAACAGGCCCTGCCTTTTGACAGCCCCCCAGCCTTGACTCTCTGAGAAGACAAGGAATAACTCCCAATAAAAACCTTGTAGGGAAAATGGAAGAAACCTCGGGAAAGGCAGTTCAAAGAGAGACCTCTTTCCAGGTAGGTTGGGCGTGCAGTGGGTGTCAAAAGTAGGGGGTCAATACAATACAATATACACAACAGAACAATTCCTTAAGACAGCATAATAATAAAAATTTTAGAATTACGGTTTAACAGTAGATGATATGACATAATTAGGTTTGGATATTTTTAGAGTCCTGGAGACCTCATCCATCTAGCTGCATCTCCATTTGGCCATGCCACGGCTGAAACGTTGCTCCGATGAAAGGACCCCTCTTTCCCATGATTCCTGTGATCCTCCATCAGGGATGACTTTACCATAGGCAGGCAAACAACTTGGCAGGTGGGCCGTGGCACCAATGGCCACATTTGGGTACCGAGAAAAGAAACAGAATAGGTGAGGGTTAGTATTCAAATATAATTATCATGTTACTTATGTTATAGTGCTAATGACTAACAACAGAGATGCAGTATGTACAGTTAATCAGCAGCTCTAGTCAGGATATGCTAAACTGAAGTAGTGAGTCTTCAGCCGGGATTTAAAGGCTGAGACCGAGGGGCATCTCTTATGGAAGCAGGAAGACCATTCCACAGTTTAGGGGCCCTGTAACTAAAAGCTCGACCTCCCACTGTTATTTTATTAATCCTTGGAATCCTAAGCAGACCGGCATCTTGAGATCTTAATGTGCGCTCAGGTTTGTAAGTCATGATAAGTTCAGACAAGTAAGCGGACCTTGGCCATTTAATGCTTTATATGTTAAAAGGAGGATTTTGAAATCTGCCCTAAACTTAACTGGGAGCCAGTGTAAAGATTTAAGAACTGGGGTTATGTGTTCATATTTTCTTGTTCTTGTAATAATTCTTGCAGCGCATTTTGGATTAACTGGAGGCTGTATAGAGAACAGTTTGAACAGCCAGTGAACACCGCATTGCAGTAGTCAATCCTACTAGAGATAAATGCATGAATTAATTTCTCACAATCCTGTTTATTTAGAAAGCGCCTTAATTTCCTAATATTTTTAAGATGGAAAAACATGTTTTGGACGACTTTGTAATATGCTTTAAATGACATGCTAGAGTCAAAGATAACTCCTAGATTGCGGGCTGATTCAGTAAAATTAATTGGGATTCCAACTGAGTTAAATGACGACAAAATATTGCTGTGATCAGCGTCATTCCCTCCAACAATTAACATCTCTGTTTTATCTGTATTTAAAGACAAGTAGTTCTCATTCATCCATTCCTTTAATTCACTAACACAACTAATTAAAGACAACATCGGAGAAACTTCATTTGATTTAAATGAAAGGTATAACTGGGTGTCATCTGCATACAGGTGAAAATTAACATTATGTTTCCTGATGATAGATCCTAGTGGAAGCATGTAAAGTGAAAACAGTAAAGGTCCCAGTACTGAGCCCTGCGGACACCATATTGAACTTCTGTGTATAATGATGGAGTACTGTCTGCACATTTCTGTACATACTGGAATCGATTTGATAAATAAGAACTGAACCAAGCGAGCACGGGCCTGTAAGCCCAACATCGTTTTCTAGCCTGTGCAGTAAAATAGAATGGTCAATGGTGTCAAATGCTGCACTTAAGTCCAACAACATAATTACAGTGGAATTTCCTTCATCAGAGGATATCAGAATGTCATTTACAACCCGTGTTAGTGCCGTTTCTGTACTATGACCAGTGCGAAAGCCAGACTGGAATTTCTCAAATAAATTGTAATGCGTAAGGTGTGACTGAAGCTGACTGGCGACTACTTTCTCTAGTATTTTAGAGAGAAATGGTAAATTTGAAATAGGCCTATAGTTATTTAGTATGTGTGGGTCTAGGTCTGACTTTTTAAGTAAAGGTTTAATGACTGACACTTTTAGTGCATCAGGTACTGTGCCATGCAGTAATGAACTATTGATAATGGTTAGAATAGGCTGCAAGAACATCCATTGCACTTTTACTAGTTTTGTTGGCACTGGATCTAGGGAACAAGTAGTGGGCTTCATTTTAGTAATTAAAGTTAAGACTTCCTGGTGAGTTACAGGATTAAAATTATTAAAGTGCTGAATGCAATGTGCGACAGGGTCTGCTAAGCTAGTATTTGGTTTGTACTGTGATGCTGAGATCTGGGATCTTATATTTTTAATTTTCTCATTGAAGAAGTTCATAAAGTCTGTACTGCTAATATCTGTTGGTATTTTGCACTGTTGATCTGAATTCCCATTTGTTAATTTAGCCACTGCTCTAAAAAGTACCCTAGGATTTTTATTATTGCTATCTATTAATGTAGAATAGTATTCTGAGCGAGCTTTAAAGAGGGCTTTTTATATTTATTACACTCTCTGTCCATGCAATTTGAAAGACATGTAGCTTTGTTGTTCTCCATCTGCAGTTCAGTTTTCGACACTCTAATTTAAGAGCTCGAGTATTTTCATTAAACCAGGGAGAGTTTCTATGTGCTTTGATCACTTTTGTTTTAGGGGAGCCACTGTGTCCAGAGCATCTCTCAAGGTCACATTATAATGTGATATTAGCTGATCTAAATTGTTTTCCACGTTTACATTTGATGTTAACTGATCTAAATGGTTTTCCACAATTACACTCGACTTACTCAAGGTATCTATAAATTTTGAAGCAGAATTACAATCTAGATGTCGCACTGTCTTTGTTTTAATCTGAGTGCGCTGGCATGGGCAGAACTAAATCAAACGTAATTAAGAAGTGATCGGAAATAACTACATTTAATGGAGTAATATTTAAATTTTGAATTTCAACTTTGTAAGTTATAATTAAATCTAATGTATGGTTATGATTATGAGTTGGACCTTTGACAATCTGACAAAATCCTACTGAATTTAACAAATAAGTAAAACATTTGCTAAAAGTGTCAGTTTCCACATCAATGTGTACATTAAAATCCCCATCAGAACTACGTGATCATAATTTATAGCCAAATCAGACAGAAGGTTGCTAAATTCAGTCATGAACAATGAATATGGCCCTGGTGGTCTGTAGACTAGCACTATAATTGTGTTGGAATCTGTTTTAATATTTAAAATGAATGCCTCAAAGGATGTAAAGTTGCCTAAATTTTTAGGAGTGATTTGCATTTTGTTACAATGAATTATTCCAAGGCCTCCTCCTCGACCAGAATCTCTAGACTTATGAAGGAACGAGTATCCATCTGGTGACGCCTCAGCCTGTGGAACAGTGTCATATTTACTAAGCCAGGTTTCAGTAAGAAGACACAGATCAGATTTTGTACTTAATATTATATCATTTACCAAAACAGCTTTAGTGCCAAGAGAGCGAATGTTCAATAAACAGCATTTAAAACTGCATGGTTCTTTCTGAACTGCTGATATATTTTTTGTTTTAATTTGAATTAAATTTCTATTACAGATGCCCCTGGTGGAGTGTCTGGTTTTATCCCTTGGTCTAATTATACACCTTATTTTTTGGTTATCAATTAATTTATGGTTTGTTTCAAGACTAAATTTACTGGATGCCCCACAACAGGGATTATGGGTAACAGCTTCAGGAAAATAACAGGTGGGATAAACAACAGCCTGTGATTTAAGATCACATGACTGCGGCCTGGATGGTGCTCTAATCAGTCAACCAGGCAGTTTTGCTGCCATATTTTGGGATAATACATAAGATCCCCTCCAGTTAGGATGAAGACCATCTCTTCTGAAAAATCCAGGCCTTTCCCAAAAATCATCCCAATTGTTCACAAATGCTATGCTTTTATTTGCACACCAGGTTTCTAGCCAGCAGTGAAAGGAATGCAATCTGCTATAAATCACATCCCCTCTATACAAATACTTTGGCATGTATGGGCAGCCTGTGATATCCCATCATGCATTACCACACAGCCATATTTAGAGAGTTGTGTCCTGCAATGCAGTCCTTTCATCTGCTCTTGTCAACTACAGAGCTGTTTCCTGGTGCCCGTTCTGCATATGTTTTAATTGGCTCATCTACTTGACAATATTTTATTACAACCTTGGTAATATTAACAATAACCATAATGAAAACCCTGCAGTGGGTTGGCACCCTGCTCGGGATTGGTTCCTGCCTTGTGCCCTGTGTTGGCTGGGATTGGCTCCAGCAGACCCCCGTGACCCTGTGTTCGGATTCAGTGGGTTGGAAAATAGATGGATGGATAATGAAAACCTGGGTGCAGAAAATGGAGGGGTGGGGTGGATGATAACTGAATAATGTTAAAATGTTTGTACTTGAAAATGTATTCACACTGAATTTTTCACAAATGGCTATTATTTATCATATATTTGTATCCTTTTTAAGGCGAAGAAAATCTAGCATTTAGTCCTCTGTTCCAACCGACTGTAACAGTCACTTGGCAAATTTGTAATTTCCTTAAAATGAAGGGTTCAAGTGTTAAATGACAGCTGTGCAGGAGTAGTCCATACAAGTGGAAAAAATGGCATTTCTTCTTTACCAATTGTTAGGAGTTTTTTTTTATATATATTTCTTTAATGTTGAAATTGAGAATAAAAGTTATTGAGTAACATTGTGTTATATAAGTCTTTAAAGTGGCAGCTGTCAGAGTTTGACTGGAAAGCAATGGGGTAAATTGAACTTTTGTGGGCCTCTTTTATTCTCTGGTAAACAGACAGGTTGTATTCAGTGCGAGTTATTTCTTTTCCATTGAGCATTAAGCTCTTTCCTTTCTTTTCACCTTTGTCACGGTGAAACAGACTTGATGGCATTAGGGGCTTAAGTTATGATACATTCAAACAGCAGACCCGGAGGAAAGCAAAAAAGTTTAATCTGGTGAGAATGAAATAAAACAGTAAGAAGCACCTAAAAAGAAAAAAAAATAAATAAGAAAAAAACTTGTCTGGAAGCAACCAGAGGTGTCCTCTCATCTCTTATTGATTATTTGAGATATATTCATCTCTCCTACAGCAATGGATGCCTTGAAGGCTGCTTTCACCATTTCTGCAATTTAATTTCATAATTAGGAGTGAGACTTGTGCTTTTATCTAATATTGACAACCACCTTGGAAATCAAACAAAGGCCCATCCTTATCATCTGAAAGCACAAGTTTGATTTCTAGGCAGTTGAACTGATTTGCAACAACCTCCATGGACATAAACAATGTATGGCGGTTGTAGAATAATACAGTAAAGATCCTTTGTATCGGATATAAAATAATAGCAATTTCTCTACTAATACTTCAAAAGTCTGTAGAGGTTACATTATGTGTTTCAACCTCCAGCAAGCTACACTTTAAATATCACCTCCTGTAAGAAAAATGCTGCCTTTCTGAGAGTAGTGCAGAGCGATTAAATATAGGAAGACCCTATAGACTTCTCACACTGGGATTAAAATCTTCACCAAGACATACTGTATGATTCCAGACTTATTGTTTCCTGTAAAACTGTGACAAGATACAAATCTATTAGACACTTGTTTAATATGCAATGTCTAAAACCATATACTGTACTGTAATCATAACCATAAAACCTTATCCCAGTGGCACTGAATGCAATGCAGTAACCAGCAGTATGCCTGATGTCAGTGCATTGCAGGACACACTCACTTAGACAGAGCTGATTTATAGTCAGTGACGAATAGAGTATTTATGTCTTTGTGATACAGAAGAAAAAAAGGGACGCAGTGCGTCTGCCAGTCTGAGCATTGTGTACAGTTTCAATAGACTTCCTTTCAAATGCATGTATACAGTGTCATTTCACATAGAAAATAAAATAACAGAAAAACTACAGGTTAGCAACAATGAATAAGTGTGACTAAATCCTCCCTCACCCATAAAAAAGTGATTAACAAGTAAAATAAGTAAAATTTATAGTCTTACAAAGTCAAATTGAAAGTACCAAAACAATCACATTTAAGTTAAACAAGTAGAATTGTTTTTTATGCCAAGCAGACGCTGACAATTCAACTTTAATATGTCTGGGCTTTTAAAAAAGTAATGTTTATCTTGAAATTAAATGGACTCCTTTGCTGCAAAGTCTCAATTTTTTTTTCGTCATCTTCTTTCTCAGCATTAGATTTTTATTTCACACATGTAGCCTTAGGATTATAATGAATGGATCAGAGCTAATTACAAAATCTTGGCTGGTCTGCTTTCACCTTTAGCTTTTTACCATAATGAACCATCTAAATTTCAATTATATATTAAGGTGCTATCTTAATTTTCACTGTTATATTTAATAAAATCGCCAGTACAGATTATCACTACCAAGACATATATGTCACTAAACAGGGTTTGTACTTGAGCAGGCAACAGTTAAACTCATATTTTTTCTGAGAGATGTAGAATTTCTAAAGTTACCCAATATACAGCAAATTTCAGACAATCAAAATCTAACTTTTCAGGCTTCGAAGTTACTAAGAGTGTGAAAAAGCTGCATGCTTGTTCCTTCTGAGAATTAGCATTCTGTAAACTTTGTAGCTAAAAATGAGAAAGGCCATATTATAACTTACAATTTATTGTTTAAAGAAATATTCCTTCCAAAAACATATTATCCTGTGTTTCAATAATGGCCTGAGAAATAGTTTTAATGCTATGTTTTGATAGGAGATGGGGTCTCCAAGGATTATTGTGATTATTATTATAACACCATGCTCAGAATTCACACTAAAACATGGCAAAAAAAAAGAATATTCAAATGTATAAAATTGTGCATAAGCAAAATTCCACGATTCTTTCCCTTTATACATCCTAATCAACATGAAATTTAATGCACATGGACACACCTACAGCCTCACCCTGACTTCTCCCAAAATGACACCTGTATGAATATGCAAACCAATATAAATAGCCCCTACCATTCAGGCATAGAGAAACATACTATTTGATAGCTTAAGCAGTGGTATAAACAACAAAAGAAAATTGATGGAGTGGTGCAACATGCGGGAGGCACTCAAAAGTTCAAGTACAGAAAGTTGCACATTGAAATAAAAAATAAGTGATCACATATCAAAGTCAATGTGAAAAAGCTGTGTCCCAGCCCACTGTCTCAAAAAAAAGTTCTAGGTCGTGATTATCCTCATTAGTCAAATGTCAACTTTCTCAAACCCCATCGTAGCTAAAGTAGCACGTTAAATGCTTCATATTCTAAGTGTTCCCTGCCCCAGTTGTTATTCGCTATGTGCTTCTTAAACAGGCATTCTCTTACACCGACAGGAATGTGCAGGCAGTGATCGCCACACAGGATATATTACTCTCAACACTCCCCGCGGCTGCACGATTGCGCCCACGGAGACTGACTTGGCAAATAGATTATTTAAAAACTGCCATTCTTTCAGAGCTGTGGACACATTCCATCCTCATTAAGCCACCAGTTGCACGGGAAGGCTCCACGCCACTACCAACCCAGTGCAACTGGCACCCCAGGTCCGCAGCCTGGCATAACACTGCACCAAAACAATAAAAGTCATTAAATCAATCCCACATTAAAATCAACCCAGGCACCCCTTGTTAAAACAGGATATTAAAAGGATAAGAACTTTAAAAAGACAATAAAAGCAGTCAGTAAAAAAATGTCCATTAAAAAGTTCAGTCTCTCAGATATCCTCTTCCAGCTTGGGTCTGTGGGTTCTTGGAAAAGTCTGGCACCAATTCCACTTGCTGTTTTGTCTCCTACTCTTCGGTCCCCACTGTCAGCTCATCCCACCGCTGCCATCATTTGTGATGGTGCGGGTCCTGCTCCATCCTCCCACCACTCCTCTGGGAGCCTCTCAACCTAAAAACAATTGGTACAAGACAGTGAAAACTGAAAAGTGTTCAAAACAGTGCAGTCCTCTCAAAATTCCATAAATAAATAAACAATCCATAAAAAGATAAAAATTCCAAATGGTTAAAACAAGACTAAAATCCTGCAGCAGACATTGGGGTCACACTAACCAAGCACAGCTCCCTTCCAGTCTCTCCAGCTGAGCAAGCCATGGGTGAGCTGGAGAGACTTCAGCCACCGTCCTCACACTGCCGACCCCCATCTTGGCTGCCTCTGCCAGCGTCTGCCTGACCGCTCGGGTTGGTTGTCCTCCCGTCTTCCTTCTTGAACACGCAGTTTTCCCTTGGATCCCTACGGTAGACTCCTCCATGATTGAACCTAATCATCCACGTCTTCAGTGGGTGCGATCTGGTCCCTCGAATGCCGATCCTTTGCTCCTCATGGGACCCCTGACCGCACTGACTCAACACTTTCAGCTGGTTGGCTCATCGACTCTCTCACTGCCCCCAATGCTGTGTTCTCGCACTCAAAGCCTTTCTTGCTATTCCATCTTTTTTGTTCTTTTCTCTCGTTTTTTTCTGTTGACCCGTACTTATACGGCTCCATGGGTGCAGCGTCACAATTGTGCACCGCAGCAAGCTGATTAAGCAATTAAGATCAATCACACCCTCACGTGCAAGTGCGACTTGTCCCAATTACCTCATCAGCTCCACTCGGCTGTAAAATCGTGCTCACGGAGACTGACTCGGCAAATTGGATTATTTAAAAACTGACATTTTTTCAGAGCCATGGACCTGCTACACCACACCCTCTTACTGCAAGGCAGCAGCACTTCCTCTGCGCACATTAATGTATAATTTACTGTAAATGAAGTTAACAATTTATCTGTAAAATGTAATATACATACTTTTAATGCATGTCATCATAAAAATGGTATCAACTTTACATCCTAGTATTCAAACAGCACACAGCTCCAAGAAATTAGTTCCTGGAAATCTAAATTGACTTACAAGCCAGTCATCATCATGGGACAAGAAGTCAGTATGATCTGTAAATATGTGCTCTCTACTAATTGTTCCATTTATGATGTCCTCTAACAGTGATATAAGCCATGGTAGTTGGAATAGTTTGGCCATTCCATGCACCATTATATTGTTACAGATTGATTACAATCAAGTGCCTTACATTTGTAAATAATATGCAGTTAATTTTACTTTATTTGATAAAGCCCATGTCATGGATGCAAATATGAAAAAGAAAGGGAAAGCATGTAGCACTGCTTTGAGGCTGTGAGCCACCCATTTGCATAACGAGCAGAAACGTGCATACGCATGGTCTGAGGCTGCCATGGAAGTGTGCGTAGCTTTACACAAAGTTTAGTTTTTATACAATTTGAAGTGAGTGTGGAAACGTGCATATGCAACATATTTATGTGTATACACTGTTTATACATGGGTCCCCTAGAGATCTGAACACGGGACAAAAATCATAGTCAGTGTTAGGGAAAAGTCACAAAAGTAGAGATCAAAAAGAAAAGCCCAAGCAAACAAAACACAGAAGCAAATCAAAAGTCTAAGTTGAAGGTAAAAGGGAATTCAAAAAGTAAAACAAACCTAGCATTAGGGCTACTCAAATCAAATCTAATTGTTGCTAATGATTTTGTTTATTTTATTAAACCAAGGCATGATTTTGAATGAAACCATGATTGAACTGGAGTTATGGTTATGTCGTGAGCACAATGCTCACGGTCATATGTATGGTCTTTAAAAAAGTAATTGAACAAATTTAAAATAATTCCAAAACATATAGAATTAATTTTCAAATGTTTGGAACTTTCAAAAATAAGTTCAAAACAAAGAATAGCTCCATAAATACATCAAAACCATATGTACTGTATATTATAACATCTTTGAGCAAATAAAACACTGTCTGCTTCTGTACACTGTCTTGTAAATAGACATTGTCATAAATAATCAAATGCCCCCCTTAACATTCTCAAATTGTCAGTCCACTAATTTGTACCCAAATCCACTAATTTGGACCTCATATTGGGAGATCACAGTGACAGCTACCAAATGCAAATTCCACACTTGGAATCAATTTCAGACCTTTTACCTGCTTAATAATTAATAAAATAATGACCAGGCTACTAAATACTTTTGAGCCTCTAGAAATGGGGGGGATGTTTATGCAGGAAAATGGCTGGTGTTCCTAAACGGCACATACAATTTTTTGGTAAACTCTTTATATTAAAGCTGAAAGTCTACACTTCAGTCACATAATGATTTCTTTGTTTCAAATCCATTGTGGTGGAGTATAGAGCAAAAAGTATGAATATTGTGTCACTGTTCAAATATTTAATTGTTACATTGAGCTTCATTACATGCTTCTAAAATCAAGAGGCTGCACTCATTAATGTCTAATAAGTAGTCTGTTGAATATTATTTCTTTAACAGGTTGTGATAGCTTTATACAATCCATTTCAGATGCTTATATGTCAATGAAATGAAAGCATCTTCTGTGACGACACACCAGTCTTTACAGATCTAGCAACCTTTTCCACGTTGATTAGACAAATTAAATGAAATTGTGAGGGTTCTTGAACTTCTTCTTGTTAAAAGGTCATCTCTCATCAAAAAAGCACAGGCTGGAGGAATGCTTCACCCAGTTTGTAAGTATTATTGTGCTGCCACTGACCTTTCAAGTGAGCCTGAGAATTTAATTTTCAGCTGTTCATATTTAAAGTTCATGCTAGAGTTCAATATGTCATGTGTAACATTTTTTTAAGTAATTATTCTTTTGTCATTCATGTCATCTAGTTAACATTCTGGTTATGATAGGAGCTTTATTAACTAACGATTGATGCACCATAAGAATGTAAAAGTATTTCCTATAAATCACGATAGGATTACAATTTATTGTGTTTCAGCTGATCTACTTAAGGCTTCTAGTGTAAATGTTTATCTTTTAAATGCAGTATAGAATATTTGAGTAAAATTACATCATAATGAAAGAAATCAAAGGAGTTTGTAGAGAATCATTTGACAAGCTTTGTATTAATTATACAAAAAAAAAAGTTCTACTGTCTAATGGGATGATCATCATCAATTCAGGTTTCAGAATAATGACTTCTTCCAAAATCATGTTCATCTTACAGACTTGTATTGTTAGACTGAGGCAGTAATCTTCAAACTTAGTCCATAATTGCCTGGACGTTTTTAATATCCGCTTATTAAAAACAAGACGCAAAAGGTCACAGTGAGCGAAACGAAGCTGATAAAATGGCATTGTGTTCTGTTCTGATATATTTCAAAATCCATCTATGGATTAAAAAATGGAAATTGATATTCCAAGCTTTGTGCATGTAATGTGAGCTAAATTTGTCATGAAAGAGGAGGATAAGCCTTTGTTTTTGACACAAATGGATTGTGCTTTATTGTTCATAAAAGTTTTAAATAAAAAGGATTAGACAATGTAATCTCCTTGTTGGAGCCAAAACACCATTAACATTATTCAGAGCTGAAGCTGCATCGTGTCTTATCCAGATAAATAAGACTAGGTATTGAACATATGATAATGCAATTTATTTTCTGATTAAATCTGGAATATTTAATTTAAAGCAAAAGGGCATGTCTAAAAGTACAAATGGGATTATTCTAGGAGGAAAATTAACATTTGGCTTGGATAGCAAAGCACAGAGGCAGTGAGGATGATCTGATGATCTGAAATCTACAAAGTTTAAAGGAAAAAAGAGTTGTCACCTAATTCAACAAAAAGGCATTTAGACTAAAGGTTCAATAATGAGTGAATTTCATTTAAAGAAGGTGCAAATTCCCACAAGAGTTTAGTTTTCCTCTTGGATCCCAGGTGATATCTTAGTCCTGTATTAAAATATTCAGCAAGTATGTCTTTATTTACATGCAAAAACTATTTATTTATTATTTATTAGCAATTAATCTTTTGGAAGTGCTATTTGCAACTACTGTATATATATATATATATATGTATGTATGTGTAAATTTATATATACAGTATATATATAAAATGATCATTACACCTAATAAATTGCATGTTATACATCAAAATTAACAGTGTTAAATTAACAAAGTGCATATCTGTAAGCCTAACTTTAAAGAAAACTTTTATAACACAGTAAGAATTAATGCTGAAGATTTGGCACTGTAACATTTTAGACTTTTTTCCATTTTGCAGCAAAACAAATTATCCATTCATGTTACAATCGATCCACGGATAGAGTGATGGAATAAAAAGAAGAATACAAAAGAGCTAAATCAGTTAACTGTTAATCTACTACACTTCATGAAAAGAAAAGTCACAAAAGCAAAATCATTTAGCTGTATAGTACTGAAAATCTATGAACGTATACTGTGCAAAAATTAAAAGACTAATGAAAGGTCTGTTAGAAAATAATCAAGGATAAAAACAAACTAGCAGATAACATAGGTAAAACCAAGGCATTGTGTTCTGCTTGCTGGAAAAGTTAAGGAAAGATTGGAATTTCAGCCAGACTGCCTTCTGTGCAGAATGTGCATGTCCTTGGCTTCCTGCCATCTTTCAACGACATGCTGTCTGGGTTATTCCTAACGCTAAACTGGCTTAGTGTGAGTCAATGTGGTTGTGTTATTGACTGTGCCCTGCTGTAAATTGGCACCCCAGGTAGTTCTTGATTTATTCTTGTTGCTTCCCGGTTCAACTCTGTGTCCAGCAGATAGCGTTGTCTGTGTGCTGGACATGGGCTTTGATGTTGAATACACCTACAAATTGCTTCAAAGCCACACCGGCAAACAAATAACAACAACAACAAAAAGCAATCACAACAATAATTAATACTTAGAGAGGTTGTGGGCATGCACGTTTGTTGCCACACTCACCACACGACGAACTACCTCGGGATCCCAAATTAGGACTTGACTCGCTGTACAGCAGGTAACACCTCAGCAACACACTAGTTTGAATTGAATGGAACAGTGTGAGGTTTTTTTACGGTGGCTGGAATGCCAATCCTGCCACCAACCCCCAAGTTTTCCCTACAAATTGGAGGACCTGCTTGCAGGTTAGTATCATGCCCAGAATGGAGCAGTTGCAGATTAAGGGCCTTGCTCAGTGGCCCAATGGAGTGGAATCACTTCTGGCATTTATGGGATTCGAACCAGCAACCTTCCTATTGTCAGCACAGATCCCTAGCCTCAGAGCCACCACTTAGCTTGTATTAAAAAAAGTACAATCCATTTCAGGAAAAACACTTACTGGAAAATGAGCAGCGTGCCTCCAGCTTCAGTAGTAACTTGCTGCCTCTCTTATTCTGTTAACTGAGGTGCTCTCAGTGTTTTGACCATTATCTTTTCAGGTGCTGTCAAAGTGTGCATCTGTTTGGAGGATGAAAGTTTATAGAGAGCCACAATTCAAAGAGCCGGACACCGGTTATGGTGTTACAAATTGTCCTTGGTAGTGCCAAGTTGTGATAATGATCATACACTTTAGGTAAAATAAACCAGTCAGGTTTCAACTAGAATCAACTTTCTCACACACACCTTACTTTTGCTATCAATCTCTGAATAAAAATTACTTTCTCAGTATTTCGCCTTTCAGAGCCCAAGGAATATTTTTCATACAGATAGCATAAAAGTGAAATTAAAAGAGAAAGAATGTACAGAATAGCAAAAAAAGCAAGTGATGTAAGCTAATAATAACAATAGTTTAAAAATATATTGTATATAAAAGAATAATATTTTGTATCTGTTGTGCTTGTGAGAAGATGCTGTGCAGTCAAAATTAATGGATGGTAAACCTTAAATAATTGCTATGCCAAATTGAGGACAAAGGTTTTTCTTTCTGAACACTTTTTGTGTATATTTTGGATTTGCTGATCACAAACATGGCAAGGTGATATTTTCCATGAGCAGAATGTGTTACATTTAGTCTCTGTGTTGACTGACACTGTTCACTGCATACAGTCAACAACTCGGGGCCGAAATCCCAGCCTATTTGTACCAATTAAGATGAATTAAAATTGTATAAATATAGACATTGCATTGCATATGCTGTATGCAGTGACCCTGTGTTAGGATATAGCGGGTTGGAAAATGACTGACTGCCTTACCGCTTATACTATATTTTGTGTAAACTCAAGGAATCAAGAAGAGAATGTCACAGACATCCTTAGTGCTGTAAATGCCATATGGTGTTGTCATCAATCTCAGGAACACTTTGGTTTAGTAAAAAAAAAAAGTAAGACAACAAGTACTTTGTTGTTTATTTTGTAAAGCCAAAAAATGGCAGTGTTACTATTATCCCAGTCTTTTTGTGAATGCTTTGGATTGCTGTGAGACAGAAAATTACTGAAAGCAGAACGCTGAGTTGGGACAAAGGTAGCAGTGCTGCTATCTTATTCTGATTAATGTGAACATTAGCACTAAGCCAATATGCTGTACTCCACTGAATAGACTGCATTATAAAAAATTCTTCTCACTGTTCTTGACTCCAATGCTTTGTGCTCACACTGAACTTTGCGCCCATCTGTATCTAATATCTTTTTCCTAATGGCCATAACTTAATATATAGTGAATGCTCCTCTGAGAACTACAGTATGTAGTATTTGAGACTGCAATGATTTACAACAGTAGAGGCCCTAATGCCCAGTATAACTAACAAGGAAAGGGGTATTAATTCAGAGTGTCAGGCACTAATGAATATTCAATACGTTGCATGGTGGTACAAGCCATTCTCCTGCACTTTACATTTCTTCTTTCAACTTATTTGCCTCGTTTGTCACTTAACACAAGGCGGTCTTCTAATAGCAGAAGCCAAGTGTCTCTGAGCACCACTCACTTAATCATTCATACACAAATGTAAAGGTGCCACACAGTTAAGTCTTCATTAGCAGGTTGGAATTGAAGGCTCACCTCTGAAGCTCCATCTGCCTTAGAAAAAACAGGTTGACTTTTCGTTAACTCTTAGGTTATAAGGGGTTTTCATAGTGGTTTTTTTTTTATTATTTTCATAAGGTAAATAGTCTTAGGTCCTCTAAGATCGCTAGATAGATAGATAGATAGATAGATAGATAGATAGATAGATAGATAGATAGATAGATAGATAGATAGATAGATAGATAGATACTTAATTAATCCCAAGGGGAAATTCACATACACCAGAAGCAGCATATTGATAAAAACCAGTATTAAATTAAACAGTGATAAAAATGCAGGTAAAATAGACAGTAACTTTGTATAATATTAACGTTTACCCCCCCGGGTGGAATTGAAGAGTCACATAGTGTGGGGGAGGAACAATCTCCTCAGTCTGTCAGTGGAGCAGGACAGTGACAGCAGTCTGTCGCTAAAAATGCTCCTCTGTCTGGAGATGATGTTGTTCAGTGGATTCTCTATGATTGACAGGAGCCTGCTTAGTTCCCGTCACTCTGTCACAGATGTCACACTGTCCAGCTCCGTGCCTACAATAGAGCCCGCCTTCCTCACCAATTTGTCCAGGCATGAGGTGTCCTTCTTCTTTATGCTGCCTTCCCAGCACACCACTGTGTAGAAGAGGGCACTCGACACAACTGTTTGATAGAACATCTGCAGCCTCTTATTGCAGATGTTGAAGGACACCAGTCTTCTAAGGAAGTATAATCGGTTCTGTTCTCTCTTGCATACAGCATCAGTATTGCCAGTCCAGTCCAATTTATCATCCAGCTGCACTCCCAGGTATTTATAGGTCTGTACCCTCTGCACACAGTCGTCTCTGATAATCACGGGGTCCATGAGGGGCCTGGGTCTCCTAAAATCCACCAACAGCTCCTTGGTTTTGCTGGATTTCAGGTGTAAGTGGTTTGAGTTGCACCATTTAACAAAGTCCTTGATTAGGTTCCTATACTCCTCCTCCTGCCCACTCCTGATGCAGCCCACGATAGCAGTGTCGTCAGCGAACTTTTGCACGTGTCAGGACTCCGAGTTGTGTTGGAAGTCCAACGTATATAGGCTGAACAGGACCGGAGAAAGTACAGTTTCCTGCAGTGCTCCTGTGTTGCTGACCACAATGTCAGACCTGCACTTCCCGAGATGCACATACTGAGTTCTGTCTGTACGATAGTCCACGATCCATGCCACCAGATATGTAAATACTCCCATCTCTGTCAGCTTGTCCCTGAGGAGCAGAGGTTGGATGGTGTTGAAGGCGCTAGAGAAGTCCAGAAACATAATTCTTACAACACCACTGCCTCTGTCCAAGTGGGAGAGGGATCGCTGTAGCATATAAATGATGGCATCCTCCGCTCCCACCCTCTCCTGGTATGTGAACTGCAGAGGGTCGAGGGCATGGCAGACCTGTGGCCTCAGGTGGTGAAGCAGCAGCCGCTCCATGGTCTTCATCACATGTGACGTCAGAGCGACAAGTCATTCAGCTCACTAGGACGTGATACCTTTACGACTGGGGTGATGCAAGATGTTTTCCAAAGCCTCGGGACTCTACCCTGTTCCAGGCTCAGGTTGAAGATGCGCTGTAGAGGATTCCCTAGCTCCAACGCACATGCCTTCAGCAGTCATGGCGATACTCCATCTGGACCCACTGCTTTGCTGACATGAAGTCTCCTCAGCTCTCTGCTCACCTGGGCTGCTGTAATTGTGGGTGGGGATGTCTCTCCTATGCTGGTATCAGCAGAAGGATGGTTGGAGGATGCAGTACTCCGAGGTGAGAGTGGGTTAGGGTGGTCAGACCTGTTAAAGAAGTTGTTCATTAGGTTTGCTCTCTCCACGTCTCTCTCGATGGTGGCACCCCGCTTCGAGCTGCAGCCAGTGATGATATTCATCCCATCCCACACTTCCTTCATGATGTTATTCGGCAACTTCTGCTCCAGCTTTCTCCTGTACTGCTCCTTCACCGCCCTGAGCTGGACTCAGTGTTCAGTATGTATGATTTATACCAGCTAACAGTCACCCTTCACCCTGACTTTCTTAATTTATCTATAGTAATTCTCCTTAATTTACTGAGTGGAGTGTTTTATTTTTTTTTCATTTTGGATTTGATTCAATCAGAAACATCTACATTTTCTGAAAGGAATTTTGCAGCAGCTTTGCACCCCAAAAGATATACAGACACTTAATAGTTTAACCTCCTTCAAAAGGCTATTGATGGCATGGACAAAGCAACAAATTACTTTTTTCTTCTATTTAGATAGTGCTTGCTCAGGGTACCTGCTTAAATACAGCCACATGTGTGGAATTGTTCTTATTACAAGAACAGATTGGAGCCAAGAGCAACAAGATTGCCTTTATTAAGGGAATATTGAAGCTGCTACAAAGAGCTAGATAGACAATAAGTCAAGGTCTTAAACTTTCACTAAATATAGATCCACCATCCCAGAGGAATACAAATACAGTGTGTCATAAAGACAATTTAGCTTTTTTTAACATTGACATGAGGGATCTGTAACATGGACAAAAATATGCACCAGTGTCTCTTCAAGGTCAATTATAAAATTGCCCTGAGACTAAATATTACAAAATGTTACTGTTATTGTTCAGAGAAGAATAGAATTTGGACAGAAAAGTGATTAATGCATCTCAACAGAACATTATTTAAGCACAGATATGAATACTGTACATGCAGATAACTGAGGAAATTATAAACTAACTTCATTTGTATTAGGCTGTCATTGTTGTAATAAATGTGGAGCCTAAAGAGATCAAATCCATGTTACCAGTAATTCTGACTGTTGATAGATGACATATGATGCTGTCTTAATGCAGCTGGCACAGCGTGATCTGCAGAACCTTTTGTGTTCTTTGGGGGCTAGGAAATGTCTATGACTTTTAAGATAATTGTTACCGCAGATGGTACATAGTTAATAGTCCTCTTTCTCCAAGAGGATTTAGGTGCACAAATATGAGAAGGTCACATCCATTGTCCTTTACAGAGAGCTCTGACCCTGTCTAAAATTAAAATGCATCTTAATAACAACAATGGTATTTTGAGATGGTTTATTAGTTATGTCTTCCAAAAGAGTTAATTAGACAAAGGCATTTACGGTTTCTTTGATGATTGCAAATCTAAATTATATCATATTTGCATTTAATAATAGAAGATGCCATATTGGGCTTTCCATTTATCAGCTCATTTCACACTTCATTCCACAACATATACATATTCCTGACTTCACTGTCATGTTTGTTGTTTCTACCATATAAGATTATACGATTACTTCTAGAATGAAAGCTTTTTTATTTGTAGTGTGTTTTTTTCTCTTACAGTACTTCCACTCTGAGATGTTCAGTCCAATAAAGTACATCTTCATCTTCAATGTGTGTTATACATGTAGTGCCTGAAAAAACAACATGTTCACCTCCTTGGATTTGTCACATTTTATTGTTATAGAGCATTGAATTACAGTGGATTCATTTTTTTGATATAGATCAACAGAAAAAGACTCTTTAAGACCAAAGTGAAAACAGATCTGTGCAAGGTGATCTTAATTAATTACAAATATAAAACACAAAGTTATTGATCCCATAAGTTTCACCCCCTTCAAGTCAGTATTTACTAGATGAGCCTTTGGCAGCCATAACAAATTGAAATTGTTCACAGTGTTCACAGGTCTCTGTCAGCTTTTCACATTAGATCATTCCAATGATCTAAACGAGAGCAGGCAGTTCAGTCCAACAAAGCTCACCAGTCCTAGCCACTCAACTCATAAGGACAGTGCATTTTTCTTCATTCTTCTTTACAAAACTGCTCAAGCTCTGGCAAGTTTCATGGGGATTGTGTGTAAACAGCCTTTTTCATTTCCAGCCACAGATTCTCAGTTGGATTGAGATATTGGCTTTGATTCAGCCACTCCACGATATTAACAGTGTTGGTTTTAAGCCATTCCTGTATTGGTAGCTTTGGGTTCATTGGCTTGCTGGAAAACAAAGCTTTTACCAAAGTACAGGTTGCTTGCAGACTTCAGTGACTTGAATATTTTGTTGTCTACATCCCCTGACTTGTGCATTCCCCTTTTAATGGCGTTGCTTTGAGTGCTCTTTTGTCTTAATTGTGTGGGTTAGGTCAGCATACTGACTCACCACAAGCTGGCCCTTCCACATACAGGTGCATTTTTTTTTAGAACATTAGAACAATCTAGATGAAAAAAAGCCATTCTGCCCAACAAAGCTAGCCATTCTCATCAGCCTAATTCTTTTAAAATAACACCAAGTCTAGTTTTGTAAGTCCCTAATGTCCTACTGTCTACCACACTACTGGACTTTTTCCATGTCCTTTTTGTAACCTGGGGACCAAAACTGCACACACTAGTCCAGATGAGAGTTCACCAGTTCATTATTTATACTATAATCTATTGAAACCCCAGATACGTGATCTCAATTGAAATAATCATGTGACTTCTAAAACCACTTGGCTGCACCGGTGATGATTTAGAAGTTTCATATTAAAGGGGAAAAATAATTAAGAGATCAATTGTTTTGTGTTTTATATTTTTAGTTGATTTAGACCAGCAGTTTTAAATCTTTTTGACTTGTGGATTGGCAGAAAGCTGAAAAAAATCTTTACAGATCTGGGAGGAGGTACATATAATAAACTTATTTAAGTATGTTTACCATCCATATTTACAAACATTAGATCACAGAGCAGCGGTTGGGATGGGGTGGGGTGGTTAGATGTGTTGTGGGGAGTGGATTCTTAGATTTACTAACATTAGATCAGAGGTGTGTGACTATGCAGATTCTACTCCATGCTCCCATCTTCCTTCTGGGAGCCCTTGAACCCTACACCATCAGTAATGTCACAGATGAGCTAGACAGTGAGGCACAACAATGAAGCACAGGGATGGTGCAGAAAGTGCAAAGTGCTTTTATTAAAAAAAACAAAATCGAAAGCAGTGTCCAAATAAATAGTGCAGTGTCTCAAAATCTTTAAATAAATAACCCAATAAAAACAGGTGAACTGTGGAGGTTAAAATCCAATAGAAACATAAATCCTTTTAAAACCGAGTTTAAAACAATGGCTGGAAGCAGTCTTTTAAAACAAAGCCCGGTGCCTTCTTTTACTGGTGACTCCTATGCTTCTCCCATCCAGGCTATGCACCAGGGGAGTCACCCTACATGCAGCTGACCTTGTTTCCTGTACTGGTCTGGTGGCCTTTCTGATCCCTGGTTCCGGTTCTGCTCACCCAGACCGAGACTTGGGCTCCCCAGTGACCAGGACGCTCACACTGGGGCTTCCACTTCCCAAGTACCCGACTCCCACTGCCTTCGCTGCGGCGAGCCAAACCTTCTCCTGATCATTCCTGCTCCAAACATGCACTCAGCATTAGCGACCACTACCGTCAGCCCTCGAGTGCCGGCCAAACACACTACGCGGAGTCGCCTCTCCCAGCTGCTTGCAAACAGCACGAGTCTGTGCTCGTTCGCTTTCTCTCTCTCACCGGCTTTCTCCGTTCTGCTTCCTTCTTCTCCATTAACCTCCCATTCTTCAATTTGTTCTCTCTTTTTTCCTTCTCCATTAACCCCCCATTCTTTTTTTCTTTCTTCTTCTCATCTGCCTTGCGCTTCTATTATATGATCCGGGGACCTGGATCAGGTGTGGCAATCAGCAACCCCTGGCAACAATTACAGATACGGACGATTCCTCACCTGTGCACTTAAGCGAGGACCATCCACATCATGATTAACCTGGGAACCACTCCAGTCACACTACCACGCCCCCTCTCTAAGCCGTGAGTGTGACACTGATTTAGACAAGAGATCTGTTTTCATTTCAAACATTATAAAGTCTTTTTCTGTTGATCAGTGTCAAAAACAACCAAAAATTAAAAATTAAATTATCAAAACCTACAAAGAGTGTAAATATTTCTTATAGGCACTGCATTTCTTAACATATATTGGAGAGCTTATCTTTCAGTTGTTTTGCCATTTTTGTCATTTTTTCTTTCTATTTGTTAAATGGTTTCTGTTTGATACCATTGAAACGTCGGGGGGGGGGCTATTTTGTATAAAATCGGGTGGAATGAGAGTAATTATGAGTTATCTCTGATAATACAGTATGTGGAGAATGAATGAATTAATGAAAAACAGGTTCTGGACTGGTGGAAGGAACACAGGATGCATGTATGAAGTGTTGGGGTACCATCTGGGTAGCCCCTTTAAATTAGTGCCAAACAATATACAAGACAGGTGGTTGAGGGCATGAAATGGAACATAAATCACATCTTATGGCCTTTTTAAGCTTATGAGTGAGAAGGGATGTCAGAGCTCTGTCCTCAAAGTCATCCAGGTCTAAATGATAAGACCATTCGGGGGGCTTCAGGTTTTTATAGCTCTCCAGTCGCAAGGGGCAGGGTAAGTTGCCTTCAAGGGGTGTCTTCTCGCTGTTGAGGAAGAGAAAAAAAAATCTGAGAATGTTAGTGGTAGTGTCCCATCTTGCCAAGGAGTACTTTGGATGAGCCCTGAATGTGTCCTTCAGATTTGCATGTGATGTGCAAGGAAAAATAGAAAAGAAAAAAAAAGATTTTGGATGTTTTCCTTATTTTATTTGAAATGGTCAATCTGTTGACAATCAAGGCACATTTAGCTTTGTAATTTTTGTAATTTGTTTTGGGTGTGTATTTGACTTTGAACACAGACTTTTTTTAGATGCTAAGTAACCAACAGGCATACAAAAACAAAAGGAAATATTATTTACATGCATAAAATGTGCTTTTGAGTCACTTAAAAAATTAGAAGCAATGGGGAAACTGAGAAAGAAAATGAGACATGCTGTTAAAAGCATTTTAAAGGTTTTATAGATGTGCCCAGAGGGGTGTGTTTCAATTACCTGTCTCTATTTGAATGCCTACTTGAAATACGTTTGGCAAAGGTAGACCATATACTCCAAACAAAGGGAAAAAGCTGGCCAGCCTGAAACAAAAACAACAGAAGTAGTAAAGACTCATAAATAGGGCTATGCACAGCCATATGCATCTCCTAGCAATTTGACTAAACTTCAAATCTTCTTTAAAAAAACAAAATCCAGGTGTGCTCTATTGAAAGAGATGGAATGAAATGGACTTACTGCAAGAATCAAAGCCAAGGTGCTTCCATAAAGTATTAGTTTAGGTAAGCACACTTCCTCAAAAGCCAGGATAATAAGAGAGTTTGGAGTTTAATTATTTCTTCCTATAAGTGATCCATTTGGTTCTCCCTTAAATATTACTGGTTAGAAATTATTATTAAAAATTAAAAAGCCTGACATGGTTTGATCTGATTTAAGCCAAGAAAAGCTGTGTGGACTTTTGATAGCTACTGTACATCTTTGTTGTACTTTGAAGATAAGCCTTGATCAGCAAGACAGCTTGCATCGTAATGATATTCAATTTGTAACTGCTGCTAATTTTAAAGCTCATCACTGTGATTTATACACCCTCAGTAACTGTCCCTATTATGCAGTAGATGTTAACTTCATTGGCTGTTGTTCACTTAACACACTTTTCTGAGAAAAACACTTACAAAATGTATCATGGTGATGTGAATCATTTTAAAGTGCTTGACCTGGGGATTATGTAAAACTGATTATTGCAATAGTTTAAGCAAGCTTTACTGGTGTCAGAATTTGGAAAAAGGGATAACAACAACTGAAACTCAATGAATTTATTCATGCAGATTAAAACAACTGAATTTTGTAATATGAATGCCCCTTACTGATGTTAACATAGGCAAGCTATATTTTTTCACCAGTATCTTTACTTTTTAAATCTGCTTAGGATTACTTAGATAGATAGATAGATAGATAGATAGATAGATAGATAGATAGATAGATAGATAGATAGATAGATAGATAGATACTTTATTAATCCCAAGGGGAAATTCACATAATTACTTATTTGTACATTTGACTTTTCCTAAATAGCTGCACTTCAAATGCTCATGTTGTTGTAACTGTAAAATTCTATTCAAAAAACATCATCATTATATATATATATATAACCTTCTCTATATATATATATATAAAATCCTAAGCCTAAAAAGTGCAATGATTTTGTGCAATGATTTTATGTGACATTTCTATGTTGCTTTTTTGTCACGCTTTAAATCGGGCTTATTTTAAAACCTACATATATATGTTTGGTATCATTCTTTTCTGAATTTATCGAACTCTAGTGTGATGTTGTTAGATTTTCAGATTCTTATACTGTTTTGAAATTAGAAAGTAAAATATAAAAAGCCACGTCTCGCGAGATGAGACTTTATTGCAAGAGATTTTTAGTTTTGTTTTTCACCAATAAATATTAATAAATACTGAAGTGTTTTTTTGCCGAGTGGAAGCATAACCCTGGGCGTTTTTACTTAAATGTTACGCTAACATTTTAACTGAAATACATGCAAGCAAGAAGCTGTGTGCCAGGAAATTATTTATACTCTGACTCAGCTGTTTTAGGCTATCTATAGTTTTTGGTGTATAGGGCAGTAGGGAGTTGGGAGTATGAAGTTGAACTAATGGGTCATTAGTGAGAAATTTTGAGATTATAGAACTGAAAAAAATGCTTGGTGGTTTTAGTGTACTGTTACATTTATGTGAATCCTTTTATTTGGTTATACCTGCTCAGCTGTCTGAATATAGCTGAAGTAAATCATATAGATATAACTTTCTAAGAGTATTTTTTCTGATTTCTACTGTGAAATGTTTGCTTGTAGAAAATAAACAGAAGGGATATTTTGGACTGTAGTCATTGCTTTATGAAACATTTGAAGCTTCACCTGTTAAAACAGAATTAACAGCAGATCCATAAAAGAAGGCTTCTGTTTTAAACAAGAAAATTAATAAAATGTTTGGCACAAGTGTCGATTGTATCGGGGCAAGTGGAACTAAAAAAGAAGTTTCCAGTGGTCACAGTTGATGTTAGCTGTGTAGCAGTGCACGAGTGAACTGAGGTTGAGGTGGACTGGTTTTATTAATCTATAATCCTGTACATACAAGAAAGGGACAGTCAGTATTATTTTTTAAAAAGTATAATTTGTATAAGCATTTACAGGTCAGAGTTAGGTGCCAAGGAGATCTCCTTTGATGAGCTGACATGCTAGTGCAGTTGTATATAGTTTTAAATTACAGTACAGGTTTTAAGCATTGTATCTCAGGAACTTATAAGGCTACTATTTAATTGTTTTATTTAGAAGTACATTGCTACAGTCATTGGTAAGAATAAAATTCAACCTCTAGCCTTTAACATAAATTGAGTCTAAACTCAGAGGTAAAATTGGTAGAAAAGTTTAGTAGCAATTGAAGGAAAGGCCAGGGTCTAGACAGGTAGAGATGTTAAAGAAAGAGAGACTTGTTGTATTCCTTTTGAGAGTGGATGAACCAACCATGTAGATCGACAGGGCTGTGAACACAGGTCCAGATGTAGTAAAATAGCTTTTGTTTTCTAATTCTTTGGTAATTTTAGTTCTGTTTTTTCCCTCCCCTGGCATGTGCTTTCTAAAAATAAATGCAACCCTTTTTACTAAAATTGATGCCTTGTCAATGGCTGGAGCTGCTGGGGTAAGCATTAAGTAGTTTTGAAAGTAAAAGGTTGCATCTATGGACTCCTCCACATTGTTCTGAGTGCAGAGAGATGCTAGGTTCTGCACTTCTTTTCCTCTGAAGCCTGATTACAAATGGCAAACCTGAAGGTTTGTTTGGAATAAAGGACAAATAAACAAATATGTGTATTGTACAAGTCCAAGGAGGTCATGCTCAAGCTTTATAATGCACTGGTTAGGCCTCATTAGGAGTACTGTGTGCAGTTTTGGTCTCCACATTACAAGGACATAGTAGTGCTAGAAAAAGCTCTGAGAAGAGCAACTAGGCTGATTCCAAGGCTGTAAGGGATGAGTTATGAGGAGAGATTAAAAGAGCTAAGCCTTTTCATTTTAAGCAAACAAAGATTAAGGGGAGATATGATTCAACAGTTTACATGTATTGTGACGCGTGAGTCACTGTCTTGCATCTCAAAACACAAGGCTGAGTCTCAGTACTTAAACAAAACCAGCTTTATTCAGCTTGAAACAGCATGGTTATTTATTGTAGTGTGATCTACCAGTCTCCTGTACACAGACGGTCAGCCAAGAAATACTGTTTCCTGCATTTATAACGTTCCTTGCATCACCCATCGACGGCAGGTGCTTATAGCGCAACAGTAATCAGCTCAGATTTGCTTCTGTGGTGAGCCACTGCAGCACATTGAGCCTGCGGTTGCCCCGGCAATGGATAAACAGTCTTCCACAGACACACTGTTTGGCATGTCGTCCCGTTGGGGGGAGTGCCAAAAGAGTTTAAAAACCTCACAGTATGAAGGGAGTTAGTACAGTAGATTGAAACTGTTACTTAAAAATAATTTCAACAAGAACACTGGGACACAGTTGGAAACTTGTTAAGGGTAAATTTCACAGAAACATTTTGAAGTTTTTCTTCACATGAGAACCATAAACACATACAGTAATTTAGCAATGTGTTTGAACATCTGTTAAACAAAACCGCAAAAAAGGTACACTAGTATAATTTCCTCCTGAAACAAATGAGATGTCTGCTACTATTAATCCTTTTTTGTCACAAGCAAAGATGCATAGAATCCCGTAAACCCAGATTTAACACCGTCAGGAAACACTGTAAATGGCATAAACCTATTGATCTATCAGTCAAGCTCTCCTGCATTGTGATTTGTCTTAAGGGTAATCACTATAGTCAGATGCTTTTGCTGTCAAATATTGCTTTGGAAATTGCCCACAAGAGCAAGGTTTAGGGTATTGCAAGGCAATACATTTCTCTTTTACTTTAGTCAAACTTATTTTTTACAAATATGGTGTACATTAATTTCCAATACAACATTGTGTTTAGGGGTGTAAAAAACAGACAGAGACAGATTTTTGTTTTAATTGTTTAAATCTGATTTGGTGCAGGGATATTTACTTGAGTGGCCAACTCATATTTGAATAGATAGAGTTGTATTACCTGTTGGTTTCCCAGATTTTTTGCAGGTTTTCCACATAGGGTTAACTTTATAAGAAGGAAGCAGAGAAAAAGAGTGCAAAAATAAGCAAAACAATTATAAAAGAACCAAGATGTTTGTCAAAAGCACATGCCTGATTTTAAAACGAAGATCATAAATATGATTTTATTGTTTTTTGCACCAATTAGGCATTATAATAAGGATTATTATGTGTTTATAATATATATTTTCCTTCTTATGGATGACACTATTTTCCTTATATTTTGTCATAGAATGAGCTGTATTATTTATGGTCAAGATTCCATTTGTTGGTCATGTGGCTTGAGATGTCTTAGGAATGTTGTCCTTGAAAACACTGCATCCTATTTAAGAAGAGGCATGAATTGACACAAGTACAATCTTTTGATTAATTTCAAAAATCACAACATAGTACATAGTTAAAAAACAGATAGTAGATCACACAATTTTTTTTGTTACTGTGACTCCAGTTTTTACCTCCTCATTTTGAAATGAAATGTTAGTTTCACAGATTATTTCATGTTAAATCATTTGCCTTGTTTTTGAGCCCTTTTCAGCGACCTTTATCTCCAGACTGCTATAAAAAAAACCTTGATTTTGTCCTTGTGGTTTGCCAACTTCCCCATCTGGTGGAACAATGTTCTGCACTTCATACGTTCCTCCTAATTAAGTAATAGCGCTAAATTAATGATGTTCACACTCCACATTTATATAATTTTGAGTTGTTTTTAACAAGTTGCAGTTGTTTAGATTGCCCAAAATAACATTGGTGCACAAAAAAACCCTTTTTGTTTACAGATTACTTTCATCTCCAGCACTGTGTTCAATAGCATAGACTTCATTTAATTTGCAGGCATGAATAATGAAGAGATTGATATCAGCACCATGTCATCCACAACTGTTGTGATGTCTACCTAAATATACTCCGTTTTTCCAGATGTTCATTGAAACTAATGACAAAATTCAATTTTATTACATTTTTAATTTTCCTTTCTGTAAACGTGCTGTACCCAGACACTTTTTTCCACTGTTAATGGCTGTAATTAATGCTCCCTGTATTAATAGATTTATCATATTTAAAGTTGTAACACTTTTGCTATAGTTAATCTAGTATTCACTTATTGTTTTTTAGTACAAACAGTAAGTTTAAAATAGATATATTAGATAGCCCCATTTTAATCTGCAGACTAATCATTGAAGGTGTGGTAGTAACTTACTAATTCACACAACTAGTATGTAAACTCCAGGTAAAACATTCTTTAATTGTGTTATTTTTATTATTTTTATAACTTATTATTTAAATGTTTCTTGTAAATAATTTAGATGTAAACTACTTATAATGAAAAGAGTTTGAGGGTGAATATGTTTTTTTAGTTGTAGGCTCAGTAATTCTGTCAAGAGAAGTGTTTCAATATACTTGTATAGAAATATCCACTCCTTAACACTAGAATCCCTGATGCCTATGAAAAAACTTGTAATCTCAAGCCACCTTAAATATCTTTGCACCTCTCCATTAGTGTCTTTTGCTTTGCAAATGTGTTGATCAGCACAGGCAGCCTGCTATCCCATCGTTCAGCATGGCACTGCCAGATCTAAACACTAGCGTGGCGAATTGCTCACGCACTAAAGTGACTATAGCTGCAGGTGCCAAGTAGATTTACTCTGCAGTGCAGTAGTCTTAAGCCAGTGAAAGCACTGTGGAGAAGCTGTCTGTTGTTATGGTTCTGCCTTTGTCCAGTCTCATAGTGGTCACGGGGCATTGTATTTTTGATTGCCGGTATAACATATAGTTCAGAGCAGGCATCAACCACAGCACCAACTGTGGTCATCACTGCTCTTGTAGAAAAAATGGAAATAAATGCCATCAACCCAGACAGGGAGAGACAAGTTCATTGTACCATGTCACTGACAAAAAAAAAAAATAATAAAAAAAAAACGCTAACTTTTAGAAGTAGCCAAAATTTATACCGGGTGTTACAGACTGAAATCAAATGTATATTTTTATTATATTGTAGTAAAATAATAGCAACTCACTACTCAAAACGCGGAGCACCCGGATTCAAATGCGGAACCTTTTGGTTATAAGGCAGCAGTTCTTACCTTACCTCTGCTCCATTCAAGAATACATATCACCTTCCTGTCAATTGACATTTGAACTTGGGGTTTTAACTCATTGACAGCAAAATGTAAATTGAATGATTTTTTTTTCTTTGGTTATATTCTTGAATAAAAGTGCACAAGTTTATTTGATATTTGAACTAAAGTCTTCACACATTATACACTTCATGTCATTATCAGTAAAACATGGAAAAAGTTTCTGTTTTAGATATGTGTTCAGCATTTCTTGCCTCGCATTTTGTGTCATTCTGTACCTACACAGATCTTTGTAGACACGGAACACACCTGAAATGTATGTATTCCAAATAACAATATATTATTTACCCTATACAACTCCAGGCACATCACACCATGATAGGAAGACTTGAGCTGGGAGAAGTTTGCGACTGACTTCAGCTCCGTCGGGGTTGGGGGATGGTATAGCAGGCTATTTGCTGCTTGTGCTGATCGACAAATTTGCCAAACAAAAGGTGCTTATGAGGAGAGGTGCGAAGAAATTTAAGGTGGCCCAGAATTACAAGTTTGTTTATAGGCTTCAGGGATTTGAGTGTTAATCAATTCATTTTTATTTGACTTAGTATCTATCACAACTATAACATGGCTTAGTGTAGTGGTCGCCAACCCGTCGATCGCGATCGACTGGTAGATCTTTATCACTGTCCCGGTAGCTCCCGAAAATAAAAACGTTTTCAGTTTTGCAAGCATCTGTATCTCTTAATCCAACGGCTTTATTTTCAATGAAGTGACCAATCAGATAAAAGAAGAGCACCCGTAAATTAACTGTCGCAAACGTCAATATGGATCTCCATGGTGATAGCCCGCGCGAGGTAACATAATACAAACTAGAATGGCGGCTCCATGAAAGAAGGCAAAAACATACAATTTTCATCCAGAATGGGAACAGGAATTTCTGTTTACCTTGGTAAAAGAGAAGTGTGTATGTATGTTGTGCCACCAAAAACAAGCATTATGTAAAAGAGGGAATCTGGAGCGGCATCACAATACCAACCACCCGAAATTTTAAGACCGCTACCCGCAAAAGAGCGCGATTCGTGCACGGAAAGTTGACGAGCTGAGATCTGTGTTGAAGACCCAGCAATCACTTTTTACAAAATCTGCTGATCAAAATAAGGCTGCTACTGAAGCATCGTTTCGTGTAAGTTACTTTCTGGCTAAAAACAAAAAGCCTTTTACGGATGGCGAATTATTTAAGGAAGCCATGGCCATTACTGCAGAGACTATTTTCAAGGATTTCAAAAACAAAGACGACATAAAAGCCTCACTCTGTGCTGTGCCTCTCGGCCCTGCATCAGTGGCAAGGAGAGTCGAGTCACTGTCAGAGGACGCGGATCGACAGGTGTTAAAGGACTTGTCACTCTGTGAATATTTTTCACTGTAGTTCGACGAATCTCTGGATGCAGTGGACACAGCTCAGCTTGTTGTTTTTGTCAGAATGGCTTTCCAGGATTCTACAAAAGAGGACTTCCTCACTCTTTTGCACTTAAAGGAGAGAATGCGAGGTGAGGATATTTACACTGAGTTTAAAAAATATGTAAGCGAAAATGATATCCCCATTCATAAACTGGTAGCAATTACCACCGACGGAGCACCGGCGATGCGTGGCGTCGCCTGGGTTTTATAGCACTGTGCCGTAATGACCCTGATTTTCCCAAGTTCAAGAATTATCATTGTGTCATTCATCAGCAGGCCTTATCAGGGAAAGTCGTAGATTTTTCACACGTAATGTCATTGGTGGTCAAACTGATAAACTCGATACGAGCAAAAGCACTTCAGCGTCGCTTATTCAAGGCGTTACTGGATGAGCTCGATGCCGCGTATGGAGACCTACTACTTCATGCTGATGTGCGGTGGTTGAGCCGCGGGAAAGTGCTCCAGCGGTTTGTTGACTTACTGCCTGAGATAAAGACATTTCTATCTGCAAGAAATGAGGAGCACAAGGAACTGTCAGATGATGCGTGGCTGTGTGACCTGGGGTTTCTGACAGACTTGACCGCAAAGCTGAATACACTCAATAACGAGCTCCAGGGAAAAGACCGACACCTGCCACACATGATCAGCGCAGTGAATGCTTTTAAGTCTAAGCTTGGTGTTTGGATCACACATCTTAAAATCGGGAGGCTAACACACTTTCCCAACCTGGAAAAAATGTCACAGAGCATTAAAGACAAGGATGTTTTTCACCCTGAGAAATACTGTGCTCACCTGGACAAAGTTGCAACAGAGTTCAATATGCGTTTTGGTGAGTTAAACGAAATGGAATGCATTGCTGAATTTGTCTCAAACCCATTCATGCTCATTGATATAGAACAGGTTGCAGCCAAATTCCAGCAAGTATTTTCTTTGTCAAGTGGAGTTGACATGGAGATGGTTGATTTGCAAAATGACATTGAGCTGAAAGCCAGATCAAGGGAGAGTGACTTTTGGGGACTTGTCAACAGAGAAAAGTTTCCGCTCCTCACTGCATGTGCACTAAAAGTGAGTGCCTATTTTGGATCAACTTACCTCTGTGAAGTGGCATTTTCACAGATGAAAATAATCAAATCAAAATACAGGAGCCGCCTTACTGACAGACACCTCACAGACTGCCTCAAACTGGCTATCTCTAGCTATGAGCCAGACTTCAGAGGACTCACAGAGAGTATTCAGTCACAGCCATCACACTGACTTGAGTGAGTAACATTACTTCAGCAGTTTTGCCTTCTGGTGGCATTGAGAAAAGTGATGTTGCATATGATGGGACATAACTGCACTTAGCTTAATTTGAGATTGTTGATAATTTTGTTGATAAAACAGTTCATTTATAAAATGTTAAGGGTAGGTAGTACCGTCAGAAACTTCAGTGAATAAGCACTTTACTGCTGACAATGGCATTTTTCTTGAGTTCAGTGCCACTTCATATGATCTGATTATATGATGGTTGCTTCCGAGTTAAGTAAAAAAAGAAAAAGAAAAGAACATTTAATGTATATTAAATTCAAATACAATTCAAATACTAATTAAAAGGCCTCAAGTTGGAAGTACAATCTGGGCTGTCTTTTTCTATCTATTCTTTGATAGGTAGATCTTGCCTTTCATTAAGGCCGAGGTCAGGGATCTTCGGCTTGAAAAGGTTGGTGACCACTGGCTTAGTGGTTGGAGTTGTAGCCTTGCATAGCCTCTTGTCTTTGAGTTTACATACATGTATGACTTTTGTTTGTCCACATTGTTGTTCCTGTCAAATTCAAAAGAAAGAACTATTAGGTTAATAATTCACCATAAATTACCTTTGAATGAGTGGGAGTATGCATAAACTCACTCTATGATGAAGACCTGGCCTACCCAGACTTTTTTTAACATTAGAATAATTATGATGAGAACAGGCTATTCAGTCCAACAAGTTTATCAATCCTATTTCCCTAGTTTGTCCAAAATAACACCAGTTTGAAATCTGAAGATTCCTAAAGTCTCGCAATATTTGTCTTGCTGGAAGCAAATTTCATTAGTGCTGTCATACAGCATTTGTTATGATGTGCAGTCTATTTTAGTTTTTCCTGGGTTTTCATTTATAGGTAAAAATTAAAACAATTTCATTTTGAGGGTTTCTCAACCCATAAAATCCAATTCTGTTTTGTGATTTAATACTTCAAAGTTTATAATTTTTACTGTCATTTTTGACACCCTATTTTCTTTTATTTGGACTGTTTTGAGAACTTAGCTTGCTGCAATGCTAAAGTGATTTCTTGGGAGTGCATGATTGGTGACATCTTCATGTACAACAGTATAAAGGTTGCCATGGGAACTTCTTTTTTTATCTGGAATTTGGATTACAAAAAATAGCGATTATGTGCGATTTATTTTCTAACTTTGTTTTCTTTTGACTACAGTTCTTGCAGTTTCTGTTTGGTTGTGACAGTTTTCTTTGTATGGCATTTGTATTGACCTTACTTTGTTTTATTCTTGACCTCAATATTCTCCCAGTCCTTTTATATAAAATACTCCTGCATACTCCTAGGTTCTCCTGCAGTCTCAATGGCATCATCATCCTAGCTTTACTGTCATCAAGTGCAGACAAGTTTTTTCATTATTAGTAACCTTGGCATGGCTGCTGGTTTTCAGTTAGGAACACTGGCCTCCAAACTATGGACCTGCTGAATCTGGTGTTGATTTTATTTAGCATTTACTGTAAAATAGGCTTGCCTTCAAGATTTGCTGAGGTTTGAAATTCCATGTAACGGAAGTACTGAGTTAATGGAAGTTTTCTAATATCCATGTGTTAATGATGTTGAGGAAAATATTTCCCTACTCTTTGATAGACGTGCATCCTGGAATGATATTAGGGAATAAATAGAAAATGAAGTTATATTAAGGAATTAGAAATCCCAATAGTAGGATAAAATGTTAAAAATAATTTGAACAAAAAAAAAAAAACATGGAGGAACATGTCAGAAGAGAAGCGACAAGAGTTAGGATAACCTTCAAATCAAAAACGAATTGTACAGTAGGTGGCCTGCAAAAGAGGGAAGGCATCCAAGGAATAGTTCCATGTTACTTAGCTTGAGATCTTCAAATGTATCAAGCAAGGTGGGTGGCTCAGATAAACAGGGCCAAAGGCAGCAATGGTTTGTGATGCAAAAATTTAAACAAAATGGTTTTGATACACTGAAAACAAACAATATGGTTATGAGTTTGACTGATCTGAAATAAAGCAATTTTCAAAGAGAAAATTAAAATTTCCATAAACTTTTTTTAAGTTTTACGATAACTATGGAATGACTGCTGGAAAATTATGATGTGGTAAGAATGTGACTGATCATGGATTAAAAGTACAAGGGGGAGTCAAGCTAAAGTTGGGAAAGTGGGATTTATTACAAAATGGAACGAGCAAAACTGGTAATGTAATTTCTCAATGCAATCTCCATCCTCCTCAAAGCACTTGCGCCACTTGCTTGGAAGTGCCTTGTCCTGGCAACCACTCGTGTAATGCTTTCTTCACAGCGCCATCTGTCTTGAATTGACGACCAAAAAGGTGGGAAACACACAGTGCCAAACCTGAAGAATATGGAGGATGTTTCTCCAGACAAGCCTTGGTGTTCTTAGCAGTGTGCAGTCGGGCACTGTCTTGCAGCAAAAGGGCTCCTTGAGAAAATAGTCCCCACCGCTTGGATCAAATAGCAGGTTGGTCTCCAGCAAGTCACAGCAAGTTGCAGTAGTGACTGTAGTACCCCTTGGCATGTAGTATTCAAACCATAACTTGGGTGCAGAGTGGTTGCAAGGACAAGACAACCCCTTTTATTCTGCTGGAATCCAGGGACTTCCAGGCAGATGGCAGAAGTGTGGAAATTACGTTATCAGTTTGGTTAAGGTTTATTCCATTTTGTAATAAATCCCATTTTTTAACTTTAGGTTGAATCGCCCTCGTATTATAATAATAAATGAAGTACCATATGTTATAAAGGTATTTGTAATTGGTATTTCAAGCCTACTTAAAGATGGCAAAATAATCTCACAGGTTGGTACAGCCTTTAAAGTAAGTCTCCAGGGACCATAATTATTCAATTAGAAACCTTGTTTCTGTAATATGCATTGTGATCTGTTGTCATTGGTGACTTTAGTTTTAAACCAGCTTGCAGAAGGATATAGGTATTAATATAGTATATAGAGTACATAAACAAGAAAATAAATGACTGTAAATATTTTTGATTTTGAGTATAAATGAAGTTAGAATTGAATAGTCTCAATGAGTTTAACATCCAATTGCAGATAAAAATGTGACCTTGCCAACCAGCCAGAGATGTTTCATGAAGTTGACCCTGAGCTTTGTCTTTTGTTGCGACAAATTCAGGTTGGACAAGAAACCTCTGAATACCTCTGCCAGTGAAAGTAATATACAAATTCCTTTGCTAAATGAAATATGATATTACAGCATTCTTGTTTCTGTATCAGCACTGATAATCGGTTGTATTTTATGTGCCCAGTGGGTCCAGGGTGGTCTTTCGGCCTTGGAACCCATGTAGATTTATTTTCTCCATCATCTCACAGGCTGGAGTTTTTATTTTTCAATTCTCCCAGGCCATCTGACCATAGCATCGGACGTCATTATCATTATAATCATTAGAGACTTTAACTTTATTTGTGTATTGATTTATTTTAAGTTATTCATTTTGATATTTCATATGCTGTATGTATTGCTAATGTATTATTTTTCTCTTTACTTGTATTTCTTGTATTATCTGATAAAGCACTTTGAGCTAAACGCTATTTATAACTATGCTGTAGAAATAAATGGTGTTGTTGTTGCTGAATAAACAAAAATACCCCAATGCCCTGATTTTCATTTTATTTAATTCATATCGATTTCAAGTTATTTATTTAAAATTTAATCTTACTTTATACCATCTGGGTCTTTTTTTTACCTTTTTTGTTTCTCTGTTCTGTTGCAAGTAGGCTTTAGCTTATAATCCTTAAAAATGGCAATTAAATTTGAGAGCTTTGAGAGGTTATATTCAAGTAAAAGACAAAACAAATGAAACACTTGAAACAAATTAGGTTTTATAACTGAGATCTACGTAACATCCCATCTTACTTAAAGGTGCAACTAGTAAATAAATTTACCTCTAAACAGAAACTGGATAAAACAAACAGAAGTGGAAAACCTTAAACTCTTTGAATTGATTATTTTTCTTAAAACAACATGAATAGTCGTTCCTTTACTTGACTTAAAGTTTAGAATAGATGCAATGACAGGCCGTCATCCTTATTAAAGGATACTCTGATTTTATCAGAAATTGGTAGAACATCAGAGCGCAAAGAAAGCTCAAACATTTGCAAAATGGTCAGAAAATAAACAACATTGAAATAAAATCCATTTTAAAGACCTAAAGATGGCAAGTCCAAAAGCACTCTAAAATAGCCTTAAATAACAAACATTGTTCAAAACTCCTTGACAGACCCAGTTTCCCAAATGTTTGCTGTCATGGTTCAAACTTGGCTCTCTCACTGTTCTGGCACAAAGGGTTGTTTTGGGCGCATTTTTTGGTAGGCACTGCCAAAATCCGCAGGATTCTTTGAATGAGTAGATTTCTGTCACTCTTTTTGCTTTTGCCTTCAAGTCTTTGGCTTTTTTGTGTGTTTCTCATTCATTATGTTTTTAAATTAATTAATCTCATAATATTTTTTTTGTTTTGCGGTATTTCTTGCATTCCTAGATCTGTTAGCTATAAGGAGTGATATATAAAATAAATTGTCGTTTCTCTTTCTTAATTTCTATTTGGAGTCTCACATCTTACAGGGACAGATTAATTCACAAATTTTCTCTGTGTGTTGATTCTACAGGCCTCATAATATACTGTACAGTTTATGCTTGTGATTTTATGAAACTTCACTTACATGCTGAAATACACATTTGAAGCTCATATACTCCAAGCACTGTAGATGAAGGCTCACTTGATTGCTTTTATGCACTCGATATACAAATTAGACAAATTTATAGCCAATCAGCAAACCAGAGTCACATCATGAATATCGCACTTTGTAAATATAAAACTACTGTTGCTGTCAATAAGTGTGGTTCGGCAGTTATTTACACAAATAGCATTTTTGAAAAAGAACATCATGACTTGCCTCTATACATTATTTTCAGAAATGTCACATTTTAATGACTATCTATGTTCACATGAATTGTATGCTAAAACTGTGCTATCAAGGTGAAATACTGAAAAAGGAGGAAACTGCAGGAAAGGAAAAAATAAAGAATATTGAAAAGCAATGAATGTTACATCTCTAGATGCACTCCATGCTGATTTAATCTTTTGAAAATTGTTCCCATTATCATGCCTAGCACATGTAACCCTTTTTACAGTAACTTGAACAGTTAGCCAGAGACGTCTGTCAATGACATTGTCTTCAGGATGGCTTCATTCCATCACCCTTTGTTTTTTCATTAATAGACTTTAATAATCTTGGGCTAGTGAGCTAATACTGAACAGTTGGTTCTGGAGATGAACATTTAATTTGAAGAGACAGATGTATAATTTGTTAACCATTCATACAGGAAAAGTAAAGAGTGAATATTTCCCTCAGGTAATTTAATGAAGGCTTTAAAAATTAGTGGCAAGGATCCAGTTATTTAGTCAACCAACAGTATTATTGTCAGCTGGGATGTCCATTGTATTGACCTCCACTCAGTCCAATCCAATTGATTCAAGACAAACTTTTGAATTCAAGTGGTTTAAAAACCCCAACTACACAAAAAGACATTGCATTGCATTGTGATTCACAAAAAAAGACGTTGCAATTTGTTTTTAAGATAATTTTTTTCTAAACCAGTGCCTTAAATGTTCTTATATTACATTTTCTATTCTTGGTAGCCTGGTTAAGATTTAGGGCTGCAGAAATCATGCAGGTTGTACAGTAAATAATACTCTACCAAACCTTTTGCAGTGGCCAGTTTAATGTCTGTTCATTAAAGACAATGTTAAATAGTATTGACTTTTTATTCTGTGCAGCACAACGACAAGGTGTTTTGTGTTGCAGACTCAGAGTTCAAGGAGAATCCTTGCTGTATGTGCAGTTTGCATGCTTTCTCATTGTCTGTGTGAATTTTCCCAGATTTCCCATCATCAGTATCTCTAAAATGTGCAGGTTAGCCTGATATGAGTGAGTGTGATGTGTGGATGATTGTGGTCCGTAATGGCCTAATATTCCTGTTTTATCCCCTATGCAATAGGATTACTGCCAGCTTTGGATAATAATCAATGGGAATAGGATTTCCTTTCTTATCAAACACAATCCTGAAGCAAATGATCAATTACTATGGAGAAAATTACTTGCATATTATTACAGCTGAAGCACTAACATGGTTATGTCATTTGCTTAGGGTCATACGGGGCTTGTAAAGACTATTCACCTACATGGATGTTTTCACATTTTATTGTTATATAGTATAACATTGATTTAAGTTTACTTTTTTGACACTAATCAACAGAAGAGTGAAAGAGATCTCTGGAAATTTGGTCTAAACTAATTACATATATAAAACACAAAATAAGTGATCTCCTAAGTATTCACCCACTTTAACATGACTCACCGAAATAATCACTGATGCTGCCAATTGATTTTAGGAGTCCCTGAATTAGTTCAATGGAGATCACCTGTCTGGGGTTTTATTTGACTGAAGTAGTCTAAATTTCCCTTGTCTGGGACTTCCAACTCGTGGTGAGTAACTATGGTGGCCTAACCTACAGAGTGAAGACAAAGGAGCATTCCAGGCAACTCTATGAAAAGCTGATTGAAAGGAACATGTTAGGGAATGGAGACAAGAAAATATCCCAGTCACTGAACATCCATTGAAGTCCAGTTTAAATTAGCCATTAAGAAAATGAAATAGTGTGACACTGCTGTAAATCTGCAAAGAGTAGGCTGTCCACAAAAAATGATTGTGAAAGAAAAAGACTAGTGAAGGAGGCCTCCAAGTGACTAATGATAACTCTGAAGGGTTTACAAGCTACAGTGGCTTAGAATGGAGATGGTGTTCAGACATCAACTGTTACCTGGATGTTTCACTAGTCTCAGCTTTATGGGAGAGTGGTGGAGAAAAAGCCAGCTTAAAAACAAAAAGGCACATGACATCTTGGCAGAAGGCACATGGGAGAATGGAAGAAGGTTCCATGGTCTGATGAGACCAAAACAGAGTTTTTTGGCCAACTGGCTAATCACTATGATTGGAGTAAGCCAAATGCTGTGTCCTATCAAAAACACATTATTCTCACCGTGAAGCATTGTGGTGGTTGCATCATTCTGTGAATATTTTTCTCTGCAGCAGGCCTTGGATGGCTTGTGAGGATAAAATAATTGCAGGAAAATAACAGGAAATTGTGGAGGAAAACCTCATGTAGTCTGCAAGAAATCTGTTCTTTTGGAGATGTTTTTTTAACAAGACAACCACCTAAAGCATAGAGTCAAAGCAACAGATGAATGGCGTAAAAACTATGTTGAGTTTTTGGAGTGACTGAATCCAAATATTAATCCGTTTGAAAATCTGTAGTAACATTTGAAAAAGGCTGTTCATTCATGATCCACATGCATGTGAGAAGAAAAGAAAACAATTACGATGTCCTGATGTGCAAGGTTGATGAGAGAAAGATCACAGAGACTTAAGGCTATCATGGCTGACACAGGTGCATTTTCTAAGTACTTACTTTAAGGGGGCAAAAACTTATGTGATCAATTATTGAGGGTTGTAGATTTGCTTTTAATTTAGATCACTTTACACATATCTGTTTTACAAATGAAATTACAGAGTCTTTCAAATTTGATCAATGTCAAACAAAGCCAAATTAAATTCACTGTGATTCAATTTTGTATAAAAATAAAATTTTAAAAACCTTCAAGGGTGTGAACACTATTTATAAGCAATGTAAACTGAAATATTCATCCATTTTCTAATCCATCAATTGTATTTGGGGTAAGGTTGGGCAGGAGACACAGACCCACACTCACCCACACTCACTACACCTCCATGCGAACACAGACATGATTATAACTCCAGAAACGCAGCAGTGCTAACCATTGGGCCACCCTATGATCATTTATTGATTGTGATTTAAGCAGAAAGCCTCTTGTTTTATTGTTGTTTACTGTGCTCAATACATTATGATTTAATAAAAGCCCATCTGTTTGCACTTTTCACTGTGTGGTGTCTTCAACAAGATCTGCAGTTCATTCAAACAATGACAGGTTTTGGCAATCAATAATGACACCTAATGGGTTTACAATATCTTCATATATCTCTAATATGGAGGACCTTGACGAACATTATAAAGATTTATTTTAAAAGCTCAGTATGACATTATTTACACTTTTGAGAGGATAGAATATATTTGTCCATATAGAGCTGTGAAGAGATTCCAGCTGACAGAGAAGCAAACGGAGGGTATCAAATTCACGAAATGAGCTTGTTGAAACTGACCTTGAAGTTTGGTAAGTGGAATGGAAAAGTAAACAAAATTTTATGGAAGACTCACAGAGCACACAGACATCACTGAGGAGCATGAGACCATCTGTCAACTCCATGTTGATCAGCACATGCAAGTATGAATTTCACTGTACTCTTTACAATAATGACCCAATAAACCTAGGGACACTAGAATTACACATTCTTTCAAGGTTTGGGATGCAACTGAATAAATAATCATTTTTCCTCATTAAGTCTTTACCAAAACAGACTTATATTTTATTTCATTTAGTATAATAACAAAGACCTAATTCAAGGAAGTGAGATTATACTGGACATAAGAGATATTTCTTCTTAAATACTTTGGGTATTATGGATTTTGGTCTGCTGACCATCAGAATAGACCTTAAATTTTAACTATCGCATATAAATTTATTGAAATTGTCCATTTTTAAGATTTCCTCTAATATTGTAAGTACACAGGAAACAACTACACCTGAAACATTGATGGTGATCTATAAGGATTGATATTTTTACTAGAGATGCAGCTCAGATATATCAAGTGCTGTTGTTTGATTTGTGAATGGGACAGCTAAACACTCTCTTTTCATCAAAAGAACTGGCCATTCCATAAACGTTTGGTTCCATGGCAAAAAAGTGTGCCACATAAGCCACTTGTTGACCCAAAAAGGATATTTTGACTTCCGTTCATATGAAACAGACTAATGAAACATTTTGTGAAAGCAATGAACAAGGAGTAGTGAAGGATTTCGATATCTGAGTCAGATATTTTTGCAAATAACTTATGCAAGATTAAGGAAGCCATTTTTATTCATCCACAGATCAGACATGTCATCAGTAACAAGGGGTTCACAGATATACTTGTGGGGATAGAAAAATTACATGAAAAGCATTCAGTGTTTTTTGTTGTGAATTTTCTTGACAACTACATTATATCCAGCTGGTTGACAATATCAGAGATGCAGGTTGACAAGGTACACTAATAGGTGCTAGTAATTTGTCTTGATAGTATTGGTGCATCATACAGGGACAACACAAAATACAAATGATAAATATAAGAACATAAAATATAAAATTATAAAATATTATGAAGCATACAAAAATATCCAAGCAGTCTAGTGTGTAGGTATAAATAGATACTGAGTAGAAGTTCAGGCTCAATTAGTAAGAATAACTACCCTTGGGGAAAAAAACTGTTTAGGTGACATGTTGTTTTAGCTTACATTGCACGAAGATGTTTGCCAGAGGGAAGACTTTGGAACAGGTGATGCCCTGGATGCGGATGAGCAATGATCTTTTCAGCCCTCTTCCTTAACCTGGACACATATAGAACTTCAATGTGTAATGTAAGTTACAGCTTATGATCCTTTCCCAGACTTTGATGATGTGTTGCAGAATGGCTTTAGCCTGAATAGAGGCAGCACCAAACCAAACAGTTACAGATAAGGTCAGAATGGATTCAGTAATGGCTGTGTAGATTATTGCTCGAGGGAGATTGAATTTCCTCAGCTGACATAAAAAGACCATTCTCTGATGGGCTTTCTTAATAATCTATGTGATGTTACTGTTCCACTTAAGGTTTTGTGACAACACAGTGTCCAGAAACTTAAATAATTCTGTCATCCCAACAACTGAGCCATTTATCGCAGGTGAATATTTCCTGAAATCTATGATAATCTTACAAGTTTTTTTAATTATAAGGTTCAAATCATTATGGCTTTACCACAATGCCAGATTTTCCACCTCATGTCTGTATATGGACTCATCCTTGTTTGAAATGAAGCCTATTAGTGTGATGTCATCTGCAATTTTTTTAAAAAGTTTGACAGACAAATTGCCAGAGGTACAGTCATTTATATAAAGTGTTTCAAGCATACAAAATCAAGAGGTCTAACATGTTGCTAAAGATTCATTTTATGTAGTCACACCTGGACTTCTTCCCTGGTAATCTCAGTGCAGTCAGTGACCAACATGGTGAAAAGATTCACTTGCAACAATGGAAAAATGGTATCAGTGCAAGGGGAATCTATCAATGCTGCCCGAGAATTGTTAGACACTGAAATAAGAAGCATCAGAAGTTGAGAGAAAATGAAAATCAGAGTCAAAACATTTTTAGTTCATTTAAACTAATGCTATTTATGTGATTAAACACGCAAATTCAGTAAACATTAATTTCATGTTTTTATAAATTCCTACAAGATACAGTCAATCTGAAATTATATTTGTGTTCAGCTTGAAGCTCTCTGTCTTAATCACCAACAAGAGATCAGGAAGCAAAACTTTTGAAAACATTTGTTGTCCAGTGTATAACATCAGGTAAATTATTAATAACATAAGTTGAATTGTTTTTGATGATTTTATACAAGTAAAAATAAACTGTAAGTGTACTAACCAGTCATCTCACAGAGTAGAGCAAGGTAATAAGAACCCATAAGAAATGAAATATTGACATTAGTGCTAACCAATCCACTAGTCTCTCTCATCAGCCCATGTATCCTAAAGCCCCTATGTTCCAACTTCACGAGGGGAAACTTTGACTCAAGGAACTGCAGTGTGATGCATCATCCCTGTAAAGTGTAGCTGGATGACGAGTACTTTCAGGCAAGATATAGAACAATGAAGAAATTAAAACATGGCTATTTAACTGTAAAACCTTATTCGGTGGTGACATCAAGACATGGTGATGACTGAAAGTTGCTTATTATTGCATCAGTTGAATTCTAAATAAAAAAGGAGATCATTCTGGTAAACACAAGCCGGTTACTTTATTTTTTTATTTGTAGTAAATAAATAGAAATAATTATTTTAAAATGTTAAAACAACTATATAATCCAGTTTTGCTAACAGGCAATTAGTAAGACCGTAGAGAGGAATGATCCAGATTTTGATTTAAGAGCATTACAGCATGTGAATATTGTATGCTCTGACTTTCTTATGTAAGTACCAACAAATAAGTGACAGGATTTGAGATTACAGTGTACAGAGAAATAAAAAAGGTGAGTAGTGCAGATATATTTTTCAGGTAGGTAATATCGAAAGTCGGGATACATAGCATTGAGTGCTGGAACTACCTCTCCCTTTATTTCAAATACATTATTTCTACCATAATATAATAACAAATTTGGTTAAATATGTAGACGGCACCACACTGGTGTGTTGGTTGGCATCTCTGGTATCTTAGTCTATATTAGGCTCAATTCACTGTCATGATCCTGGAATCACTTGAGAAATTTCCTAGGTTAGCTGCATATTAATACTCGCATAAAGAAATACACCTGCTTAGCAATTATTCTTCAAAAGGGTAGTATAAGGCAAATCCAAACAGGCAATTAAAGATGAAACATAGTGAAGCCTTTCCAAATGTCTTAAAACAAGTCCTAATCGTTTGTTAGTATTTTAAAATGATCGAAAACCCATTGTCGTTAACTTTCGTAACCCAAAAGACCTTAAACAAAAACACTTGCAAATGGTACTTAAAATATCCTAATACCAGGGCAATGAGTGCTTCGTGCAGCCAACTTCTACGTTGTCTCATTAATGACATCATCTGTCACAAGTTCTGGGTGACATTACCTAGCAACCTGCAACCACAAAAGTTCACAAAATCGTGGCACTTGTAATAAAAATACAATGCCAAAGTGGTAAATGCAAAGCAACTAAGTATTAATTAGCACCCTATGTATGCCCCAACAGCATACTCCTCACCATTTCAAATCTTTAGCCCACACTGCACATGGCATGATAGATCCATTGACATACGTGGTTTTTATCATATCCTCACTCTTTCTGTCATATAAACTGGCAGTCATTAGGATTCAGGTGACCACCTCTTGCCTTTGCACGTCTCCATTGCTCAATGCTTCAGTACCTTTTCCCATTGAAACCATACCTTACTATTTTTAGATATTATTTGTCATCTGTGGCATGGTACAAGGAAGCTTCATTTACTGAACAACAGTAAGTTCCATCTACAGTATTTCTGTGTATAATCTGCGTCAGCAATGGACTGGATGTTTATTGGTTGGTAGTCAATTCTTGATACACCCATAACAACACCCATCAGTGTGAAGACCCCAGCAAGATTGCTAATTCTGATAACCTTGTGCCAACAGTGTTTCCCACTACCATGTTGCATTCAAAGCTTAAAACTCAAACTATAAGTTGTATACTGAATCCAGCACTGACACAATGCAAATGGCACTCTTATTTATGCACGGAGTAAGCAAGAAATGAAGAGGTTTTCTTTGTGGAATAGTTGTCTTTTTTCTTTTGTCTGTTTGCAGGCTTTCACTTTCTTCAGGATGTACTCGTTTTGATAAATTTAGAGTCATCTATAAGAGAGGCTGTCAGTTGGGGGACCGCAGCTCACTACAGGACCTCAGTTAACTTTCAATGGGGCCACAAGTTGTATGGAAATAATTATAAGATTTTAAAATCAAGCTACAGCAGGGTCGTAAAAGATCTTTTAAAGTGGACCACTTCATTAATGTACAAAATACTGTAGCATCCCAGCCAGAATGAAGCACAGTGGCTATGAAATATTTGAATCTGATGAGGGAGGTGGAAAGCAAAGGTGCCTGTAATGTAAATCAAGGCAATACACAAAACATAAGAAACATACATTTGCAAACAAGAAAAGGCTATTTAGTCCATAAAGACAATTTGTTTAGCTAATAGCTAAGCTGTCATCCAGATTCTTCTTAATGGTTGTTAAGGTTTCTGCTTCAACTGCATATCTCAGTAGTTTGCTCCAGATTCCCTTTAGAAAGAAGTGTTTCCTGGCTTCAGTCTTTAATGTACTGTACTTCTCCTTAATTTCCACTGATTTCTTTTGAGTATGTGATTCATCCATAAGCTGAAAGAATGTTGCTGGATTTACTTTATCAGTGTCTTTGAGGATTTTAAATACCTGTATTTGATCCCCACATAGTCTTCTCTGTTTCAGACTAAACAGGTTTCATTCCCAGAGTCTGTCAGAGGAGGACATGTCTTTAAGTCCTGGAATACACTTGGTTGTTCTTCCCTGAACAACTTTCAATTCTTCTATGCCTTTCTTGTAATGTGGAGACAGAAACCGCACACAATTTCCCAGATGTGGTCTTAGTAGTGCATTATATATAGTTGGAGCATAATGTCCCTTGACTTATATTTAATGAAAGGTGGACAATGAGAGAAAACATGAAGGGCTGGACTGGCCAGGTGAGCACGTCAGCTGAACAGAAATGGGGCACAGTCTGGTTGATATTCATCTGCGGAGAAAAGAGCAGTGGAGTCACCATTGACTGTATAGTAGTGCAAAAACCGCTGGGAGTTTAAAAGTGAAGAGTAAACAGGGATGGTGAAAGAGTGATGTGAGGCCACAAAACTGACAGGAGCCCATTAGTAGAAGAGCAAACTACAAATCAGATACAAAGTTGTGGTTGGCAGTCCAGTAGCTAAAGCATTCTTCATAGCTACAACATTGAGGGGTTTATAATCAGTGTAAATAGTTACATACAGAGAAAAATGACTGTTTTTCTCAAAAACAGCCTTTAATTCTTATTTAATATATACCCCAGCTAAAGTACTAATCTGTAGTTAGAATGGGAACAGGTTTCTGGCAATGACCCAACAAGAAAACACGAAAACAAGGTGACATGCTGCACGATGTATCTGACTGCTGTGACCGCCTCACATAATGTTTTTGCCTTTTCCACTGACTTGATCATTATACAGTATGTGGAGAGAAGATGTATTTGCATTTCTGCTCATGTTAAGTGCACACTGCAAAAAATGCATATGCAAAAACTAGGCAAAAAACTTTAAATGGAAGTTTTTATTTTGCAATGGAAACTGCCAATGGGGTAAGCAAAATTTACTTGACAAGATTTCTTAAAGTAAGCTAAATAATTGTAAATATACATTGTTTGAAAACTCAGTAATTCTTATAACATAGAAAACAATATTTAATGTCAGGATATAAATACTTTTCACCTGCTTAGATTTCAGCTTTTGCTATTGCTGATTTAAATGCTGCAGTGCTGAAAGCAGAAGATAACAAAGCAACCTCTGTAATAATGTTATGGAAAAATGTCTGCAATGATTAATTCTGCATTTTAAAAAATACTTTTGATTTTTTATTTTCTGAAATATGTGATATTTGTATGCATAGTTTACAAAGCAATACTTAAGCCAAGTTGAGGAGTGAGCAGCTTTTGTTTTTTAGTAAAAATACCTGCAGTGACAAATTCTGTGTTTTGGTAATTAACAGTTATAATTTATTATTAACAATGCCTACTCATGTTGTGTCATGATTAAGAAATTCAAGCATTAGTAAAATAATTTTTATTTAATAAAAACACTGACTGTTTTTAAAAATTTTGCATTATGCTTTTAAAAATAGAATCAGTGTAATAGCACTAGCAGCAAATATGATTTTTGTTAATTAATATAAATAAAAACAAAACACTTTTGTGTAGATTGCAGAAAAAGAGCAAAAGCATAAACATTATGAAGGGGAGGCCCTAACATATTTAGATGGAATACTGGAGACCTTGGAGGAGTATAGTTTGAGAACCACTGCTCTGTGCCATAGTCAAGCAATAAGGTATGGACTTTCTCTGAAACTAACATTAATGTTTTCTCTTTTCACATACAATAATGACTTGATTAACAACATCCCGACTAACAAGGCTGCACTTTAACGGAGCTTCGATAGTGAAAGAGTGCAGCCAAAAATTATTTGTATACTGTGAAAAAATAGAAATGAAATTGAGGTTATTGAAGAACAAACTTAAAAAACTGTCCAAAATGTTACAATTACTTGTGTGTTACGTAAAGAAACAAGACATACTTTTATTCGAAACATATTTTGGAAGTGTTTTCAAATTCTATAATTTATTGCCTTTAAACAATTATTTGTACACAGAGTTTTCTCAAAGTCCTGCTCAGCATTTGGTAGGCCCTCCTTTGGCAACAATAACAGCATACAGCCCCCGGGGCATGCTTTCAACCAGGGTGTTGCAAATGGCTGAGTCAAGGCTCTCCCTTGTGCACTGGAGCATGTCTTTCAAATTCTGTTTGTTGCTTGGTGGGTCTGCTGGGCATTTCCTTTTCATCTCATCCCAGAGGTGCTCATTAGGATTGAGATCCGGACTTTGTGGGGGCCACTCAGGAAGTTTTGTTTTTTTTTTGGCGAGGAAGGCTTTCACATGCTTTGCAGTGTGCTTAGGGGTCATTATCTTGCTAGAAAATGTAGCGACGCCCAAGCAGTTTTGCAGCAGGTGGCAATTCATGATGCGTTGAATAAAAAACACATTTCTGACACCGGAAGTTGCTATACAACCCCAAACCAATACACTTGACATTGCTTTACGGTTATATTTAGGCACTGGGGGCTGGATTCCTCCTTCGAGTTGTGCCACACTCTGTGACGACCATCTGATCCAAACATTTTGAATTTGGTTTCATCAGACCATAAAATTAATTTCCAGAAGCTGATAGGCTTGTCAACATGTTCTTGGCAAATTTAAGACGTTTCATTTTTTTCTTTTTACTTAATAATGGCTTCCTATGAGAAACCCTTCTGTGCAGCCCATATTTGTTCAGCCTGTGCATTATTGTTTGTGTGCAAACCTGAATCCCAGAAACCTCCTTGACTTGCTTTGCAATTTGAGGAGCAGAGAACTTTTGGTTTTTCATTCTTTTGATGTACCTGTCTGTCCTTGAACTGGTCTTTTTTTCTCAATGTTTACTCCAGAATAACAATTTCACCAGACTACTTGAATTTCTGAAAGATGTATCAAGTATGGTGGCAATTTTTCAAATAGAAATACTCCATCCATCCATTTTCCAACCCGCTGAATCCAACCACTGGGTCACGGGGGTCTGCTGGAGCCAATCCCAGCCAACACAGGGCACAAGGCAGGAACCAATCCTGGGCAGGGTGCCAACCCACCACAGGACACACACAAACACACCAAGCACACACTAAGGCCAATTTAGAATCGCCAATCCACCTAACCTGCATGTCTTTGGACTGTGGGAGGAAACCCACGCAGACACGGGGAGAACATGCAAACTCCACACAGGGAGGACCCGGGAAGCGAACCCAGGTCTCCTAACTGCGAGGCAGCAGCGCTACCACTGCGCCACCGTGCCGCCCTAGAAATACTCTGATTGTGTAATGTTATGACTCTTTCATTCAATGCATTGAGTATTTCAATAGTTTTAGCCATATTGGGTAACTCAACCAGCCCTACAAATGCTTGTGTGGAGAATGACCAACATGGCTACTTATAAATGCTAACAGTACTCAATTACCTGCCTATTTGGAATACCTGCTGTTATGAGTTGTGTTAAATGATCTCAATTGTCACTGGGAACTCCTCATATTGTGACATTTTGTTCAACTCTGTGAATGGTCAGGTGTACAAATAATTGTTTGAAAGCATAATTTGAAAACACTTCAAGAATATATTTTGAATTAAAGTTTTTCTTGTTTCATTACATAACACACAAGTAATTGTAACATTTTAGACAGTTTTTAAAGTTTGTTCTTTGATATCCTCAATTTAATTTCCATTATTGACCATTTTTTTCATAGTGTATGAATAATTGTTGGCAGCCCAGTACAATAAATGAAATGTAATAGCAATGAAATGGCATTGTAAGTGGTCTTATTACACTACTAGGCTGACCCGCCTTTTAAGGCGACCAACTTTTAAGTTGACCACTTCTTAAGGCAATTCAATATGTAGATCAATTTGATATTTTATACAAAGTCATTAATTTGGTTATATTGCATTTGAGCGGTATTACTTTAATACTCGTAGTTTCTGTTATTTTTTTGATGAAATTTAAACTTTTTTTCTATATTGAGGTCGCCCTTTTGAACCCCCCTGATATTTACTACGCGGTGAGGCATTTGTACTCCATCAACATTAATTATTTCCATAGACATAATTTTGTCTATTTTTCCAGCGCATCACACACAAAAGCAAGGGAACGATGGGAGCACCAGAACTCTGCTCACATCATGTCGCTTCGTACCGCAAGCTGCAAGTAGTAAGTCTGTGATAAGTGGAATACCACTACGCTTTCCACTCACCGGACGGAAGGACAATCCCGACCGCTTTTATATAGTAAGAAAGAAGAAGAAGATATCGCACAGTCTGGAGTAGAAAATCATCTTTTACCTGGAAAAACAAGACTACAAATCCCATCGTGCATTGCAAAATAAACGGGGCATGTGTGAAACTCCGCGCCTGTGTAGCACTCACGGGACGGAAGGACAATCCCGACCTCTTTTATATAGAAGGATTATTATTATTAATGTATATTATTACTGTATTTCAATAATTATAATTAATGTGAGGTATGTATTATGTTATGCTAATTTTAGGTTAGGTTAGGTTCCTTGAAATTAGGTTAGCTTAGGGTAGGTTACGTCAGGTCAGTTGTATACTTGATGCGTCATTGCAGCAAAAATGACACAAAGGCCTGTGTCTCTGCAAGGTGCTGCAATGCAGAGCCTTGTGTCCAAAGTCAGTGTGGTGAAAATGACATCAGACACAGAGGCACGACCTTGTCCCCTTAATATACATCAAAGTGCATAACAATAAAATTGACTAACTATGCAATGGTCAGAACCATATACCATCATTAAGTTAGATATGACTGTAACTTAATAAGGCCCTCCAGCCTATTAGAATTCTACATATGTTGCCAGAGGTGTCTAATGTACCAAATTGTTTGAGTTTCTTTTATGTTTCTAGGATTGTCAAAGTGCATTTTTTAAAATAGCATTGCACTGACTGCCACAAGATAGGTATATTCATAAATAATACCTGTGTTTGAAACTTGAATTGACACACACACCGATATGCTCTGTTGTGACCAGCTTGCTTGCTTGCTTTAAAAATTGTGAGCACATACTGTATGATGCTGTCAGACAGCAGTCAGTTACATGATAAGGCTGGGTGTGCCTAATATGGTGTCCCCTTAGTGTATATGGTGTTTTTCATAGTGAATACTATCACATAGCCTTTAGCAAAAAAACATCAAGAGCATTTGCATGAATTAATAATATATGAAGAGATGAAAACATTTACTTTTTCTAATGTGATAAAATAAATAATGCAGTTCCATTCTGGGTCACAAAAGTTTAAATTACCATATTTTTTCTGCGTTCTTTGACTGAAGAAACAACAAGTCATATTAATTAAGAAAAGTAAAAGAAATTAAAACCTTGCGCAGTCAGAATTTGCACCCCAATGTTTTCAAAGCTCCTGCTTTTTTGAGCACATGTGTGCAGCTGACTAATTCTAAAAGGAGCATATTCAACATCCAGTTTTCAACTTAACAAAAATGACAGTCAGTATAATCAAAATACCAAATACAGAATGCACAAACAGAAGCAGAAGTCGCAGGCGGAAAGATGCTGTAACCTTATTAGCCATGGAGCAGATGGAGCTGGATGAGGCTCGGCACATTTAAAAACTATGATGCTGTGAGTTGGGGCTTTGCTTCAGTATATTAACCTGTAATGTGTATAGGCTGATAAAAAATAAAGTGATACTTTTCTCTCTGACTTTTATTTTGAATTTCCACTGCTAATAGAAAGTGGAAATTTGAAGAAGGCTATAGACCTATCTTGACACCCTTGAAAGTAAAACTGATAATATTTGCATAAAATTATTATATGGATGTTATCCTGAAATTACACTGATTAACAATAAAAGTAATTATTTCCATCTGATATGTATTAGTAGAAAATGCTGAAATCATAGACTTGCATATAAAGTTGTTTTGCTTATCTGGAAGTATATCTGTTATTACATATAATAAATGCTAATTATTTAAAAGCATTAAATACATCTCTGTAACTGCTGATGATTCAGTTTCATTTCATTGGAGTCACACATCTGGATAATAAAAACTACAATGCTGGAGATTCTTCTTATAGTCAGCTCAGCATTTAACACTACTGTACTAGCAAAGCTGAACACTGCATTCCTTAACTTGGGACTTTGTGCCACCCTCTGCAAATGGATTTTGAATTTCCCAACTGGCACACCTCAGTATGTGTGGATTTGCAGCATCCCATTGCCCATGCTGACCCTCAAGACAGTACTCTTGAAGGGGGTTTAGCACACCTTGTTCATCTGTGACTGCGTGTCCAAATGCAGCGCAAGCTTCATCATCATGCTGGGTGGTATACCGGTTCATACCGAAAACCATTTTTTATTTTTGTTATGATATGGATTTTTGTTATACTGCAACACCGGTTTAAATTGCCTAAATGACGGAAGTGGTGCAGTGGGAAACTGTTCAAGTGGGGACCTTTTTTCACTGCTACACTGCTAATCACAGAGGTGTTGCCTGGTGGCTCTTTTTCACTACTACACCGCTAAATAGGTAGTGGTAGTGTAGGTATTGTGCAGTGAAAATGGACAGAGAACATTCCGAAACTGAAGCTGTAGCTGATGCTAAAGTTGAACATGATGACACAGAAGAACTTTTGCCGAAAAAAACGACTCATGTCCGTTGCCTGTAGATGCTTTGGTTTTTAAAGGTCAGATGTGGACCATTATGTTCAAATGTGTAAATACTGTTTCTAAACTACTGGATAATACCGCAAGCCAAGTTGTACTTGTTTTATCTGTTTTCAATACAGTGTAATGTGCTTGGGTACTGTGTAATAGTGTGAGAAAATGTTGACTTTATTCTGGATATTTCCACTTTAATCTCGACGCTTATGACAAGATTAAAGTCGACATGTTGATTTTATTCTTGGAATTTGTCATTAAAGTAGAACATCGTAAACTAAACTTCATCGTAAAATTTATATTTAATTTACTAGATTTTCTCAAACCCCATCATAAGTTATATAGCACATTACATGCTCTGTGTTAAGTGTTCCCCGAGCCATGTTAAACTGGTACGTGCTTCTTAAACTGACTTCCTCTTGTACTAAGGAGGCGCCGGCAGCGATCGACGCACAGAATACGTTCACTTCATAATATTCCTGCTCTCTGAACATTTAGAATGGTAAGATAAATACTTGATATAATTTTCATGATGAAATGCATTAAAGCATGTATTAATCATGTGGGGGCACGGTGGCGTGGAGGTTGAACTGCTGCCTCACAGCAAGGGTGTCTCGGGTGTTCCCTGCCTTGATTTTGCATATTTTTCTGGTGGGTTTACTCAGTGTGCTTCAGTTTCCTTTCAAAGTCATGTGGGATGTGGGGTTTTGTTATGCTATATTAACCATGCTAGTGTATGTTTTGCTCGTACTCACTCTGCAATGTGCTGGCGCCACATTCAGGATTTTCTCCTGCCTTGCACACAATGCTTGCTGGGATGGGCATAACCCTGAATGGATGGCATAATTAAACATGTATAACAAAGATTTTTTAAAAGTTCTGAACACTCTGTGGGCTAAGTTTATAACTAGTGTTAAATTCACAAAGACGTTTATTGTGTGGTGATTGGTTATGTGGAGAAAGAAAAAGGAAGGATAGGAACTGGGGTTTTGGTACATCAGACAGACAGCACGCGTGCAATAAAGAAAGCCCATTCAGAAGAACATCCATTGAATTCTGTATTCAACCCAACATTTACACAATATTTAAGTTAAATCTTTGCGATACCCATTCATGCATCCAGTTTTTTGGAGCCTCGTCACACCTGCCATAAAGTTCTCTACACTGAACATACACCTGGGGACCCCTTACTGCGAGGGAGCGAGCAGCACTACCGCCTCACTACCGTGCATGTTTAATACCTGCTTTAATGCACTTCATCATGAAAATGATATCAAATATTTATCTTAGCATTCAAAATTTTCAGAGAGCAGGAATACCATGAAGTAAATGGATTCTGTGCGGTGATTGCTGCCCGCGCCTCTTAGTGCGGAGGAAGTCAGTTTAAGACGCGTAGTGATTAACAACACTTAACACAAAGCATTTAATGTGCTACATTAACTTATGATGGGGATTGAGAAAATCTAGTAAATTAAACAATGATTTTAGGATTAAGTTTAGTTTACGACATTCTACTTTAATTATAAAATAAATGGCGAGAATACAGTGGAAATGTCAACTTTAATCTCGACAAAAACGGCGAGAATAAAGTGGAAATGTCGCCTTTAATCTCGACATAAGCGTCAAGATTAAAGTGGAAATGTCGAGAATAAAGTCAACATGTCGACTTTATTCTGGACATATAGTTTGTTTTTTTCTTCCCTGTGTCCATATTTTTTCTTCTTCACCGTGGCCCGAATACAATTCCGTAGGGCTATACCACAAATCTATACTAATAAAAGGCAAAGCCCTCACTGACTCACTCATTCGCTGACTCACTGACTCATCACTAATTCTCCAACTTCCCGTGTAGGTAGAAGGCTGAAATTTGGCAGGCTTATTCCTTACAGCATACTTACAAAAGTTAAGCAGGTTTCATTTCGAAATTCTACACGTAACGGTCATAACGGTCGACAACGTCCGCCATGTTGAACTTTCTTATTTATAGCCCCATCTTCACGAAATTTGGTAGGCGGCTTCCCTGCGCTAACCGAAACTGATATACGTACTTATTTCAATGGTATGACACCAATGTCAGCCGCCATATTGAACTTTCCAACGTCACTAATTTTCCAACTTCCCATGTAGGTAGAAGGCTGACCCATCTTCATGAAATTTGGTAGGTGGCTTCCCTGCGCTAACCAAAACCGATGTACGTACTTATTTCGGTGGTATGATGCCACTGTCAGCCGCAATATTGAATTTTCCAAACGTCACTAATTCTCCAACTTCCCATGTAGGTAGAAGGCTGAACTTTAGCAGGCTCATTCCTTACAGCTTATTTACAAAAGTTAAGCAAGTTTCATTTCAAAATTCTACGCATAACGGTCATAACAGTCAACAACGTCCGCCATGTTGAACTTTCTTATTCATGGCCCCATCTTCATGGAATTTGGTAGGCGGCTTCCCTGCGCTAACCGAAACCAATGTACATACTTATTTTGGTGGTATGATGCCACTGTCGGCCGCTATATTGAACTTTCCAACGTTACTAATTCTCCAAATTCCCGTGTAGGTAGAAGACTGAAATTTGGTACTTATTTTGGTGGTATGATGCCACTGTCGGCCGCCATATTGAACTTTTCAACAGT